>NW_027362772.1:25044009-25671867 GCF_046119375.1 Phyllobates terribilis
TAGATCCAAGTCTTCGCATGCTCCTGCTGCGGGGTTGCTTTGCCCTCTGGAGGTTCCTAGTGCACCTTGGACACATCTGGCTATGGACTTTATTACTGACCTTCCCCCCTCTGAAGGTTTCACAGTCATCTGGGTGGTCGTGGACCGTTTTAGCAAGATGTGTCACTTGGTTCCCTTCATCAAACTGCCTTGCGCTAAGACACTCGCTAAGGCCTTTGTCAAGGAAATTGTCAGACTACATGGTGTTCCTACTGACATTGTTTCTGATAGGGGACCTCAGTTCGTGGCTCGTTTTTGGCATGCCTTTTGTGACAGGTTGGGAGTTCATTTGTCGTTTTCATCTGGATATCATCCTGAGTCTAATGGCCAGACAGAAAGGAAGAACCAGGATGTTGAGCAGTTCTTGCGTTGCTTTGTGGCAGACAATCAAGAGGGGTAGTCTGAGTTTCTGCCACTTGCTGAATTTGCTCTTAACAACCATACATCCTCTTCTGCTGGGTGTTCGCCTTTTTTTTGTTGTTCTGGGAGACATCCGTTTTTTGGGTCATTCTCCAAATTGGTTTCGGCTGTGCCTGAGGAGGAGAGTTTTTCCGGTGATTTGGAGAGAGTTTGGACGGATGTGCATGGTAATCTTCAGGAGGCTAACAAAAAATCTAAGAGGTACTTTGATAGGAAACGGCAAGAGGTTTTGTTTGCTGTTGGTGACATGGTTTGGTTGTCCTCTAAGAATCTGCGATTGAGGATTCCTTCTAAAAAATTGGGTCCCAAGTTCGTAGGGCCCTTTAAGGTGCTTCAGATAGTTAACCAATCTGCTGTTAGGTTGGAGGTTCCTACGACCTGGAAGATTAACCCGGTGTTTCATGTTTCTCTGTTGAAAAAAGCTGATGTGTCTGATGGTGACGTCTCTGCCACTGTTCCTCCGGTGGTGGAGGACGGGGAATATGAAATTTCCCGCATCCTAAATTCTAGACGGTATAGAGGGAGTTTGCAGTATCTCGTCGCTTGGAAGGGTTTCGGACCTGAGGATAACTCATGGGTGAGGGCGGATGATGTTTCTGCTTCCAGACTTGTCGGAGCGTTTCACAGGAGGTTTCCTGGTAAGCCTGGGCCTAGGGGATCCGGAGGATCCTCTTAGAAGAGGGGGTACTGTTAGAACTCTCCTGTTAGTTTTTTTTTAGTTTGCTGGTCACATGACCACTTTTGCCTATTTAATCCGGCTCCGCCCTCCTGGTCTTGCTGGACTTCATTATATTTACTACTCTTGAGCTAGCTTGGTGCTCTGTTGCCGTTCTCTGTTAGTTTTGCTAGGTCTTCTGACCTCTATGCTTTTTGTTGTGTGTTTGTCTTTGACTGCTACTATTTCTGCTAGGAGGTGTCCAACTTATCCCAGTCCCTAGTTCTTGTAGGGATCCCTCCCTCACATCTATAGGTCTTCGTTCAGACTAGCCGAGGACTTTAGCGGGTCTGATCGCAGGATCAGGTTCCCCGTTACATCGTAGCGATCTAGTTTAGTTCTATTGTAGGGACAGTTCTCCTGTCTTTCCTTAGTCCCTATAGCAGATCATAACAGGTGGGGCTATGGATTGTGAAGGTCTACGTGATTAAAGTGCTGAGTAAAATCCTTTAACAGAATGTGAGAGCTAAGAATGCAGATAGGGGGTAAATGAAGTTAAGATGGAATGTGTCAGTATTGGATTCTGGAAGCCTAAGGGGACAATATAGAAAAGCTCAACGAGATATAACAGGGAGCTTGAAGGAGTCAACTGTAAAAGAAGAAAACAGGTGGTTCCGCGGGGGCCGTGTTAAGCTATTAGTGTCACTGAGGTGACAAATCATGAGAGTTCAGAATGAAGAAATATGAAATGTAGAATTCCTACATTTGGGGGGGAGGAAGATGGAAGGGGCAGGATATAGACAATATGGGGGGAGATAGAAGTGGCTCCGCAGGGGCTGGGCTATGAATTTCTAAGTAATCATGGTGCTGAGGAAAATCTTCTAAAAGAATGTGGGAACAACAAATCAATAGACATAAAATGTAAGGAGTGGGATAAAGACAATTTTGGGGGGGAATAATTATACACGTTGTTCCTTGTGGGTGGGTGTAATGGATTTTTAAGTGGAGCAATGGAGGTAGGAAAGGATGGAGTGGCAATGATGGAAATATCACTTCAAGATTTGGGGGGCTTAACACGGGGTAGACAAGATTGAAGGGGGGCATTTGAGTAGGTGAACGGGGACAAAATACTTGATTTCTTTTTAGGGTGCCTTTAAAACCTCAGAGGGGCTTAGATCTAAAGTAGAAGTTGTAGATATCTCCAGACGTTCCTATGTAGTAAAACATGACGATGCAATTTGGGGGGTTAATACGGGGTACAGAAGATTGAAGGGGGCCATTTGAGTAGGTGAACGGGGACAAAATACTTGATTTCTTTTTAGGGTGCTTTTAAAACCTCAGAGGGGCTCAGATCTAAAGTAGAAGTTGTAGATATCTCCAGACGTTCCTATTTAGTAAAACATGGCGATGCAATCAGAAGATGAGCCCTTGAAATCTGCATTTCCGAATGTCAGGAGTCGGTGAGAGAGGGCTTGAATGCAGTGAAGTGGTGAGGACAGAGCCTGTAATCTGCTGGAGCAGGTGGGACCTTGTCTGACCTGAATGTAAATGAGAAATTATACATCTTTCCACTCAGCAGAACTTTTTCAAAGTTAATAAAGAGATTTTCACGAGGGACCGTCCCTGACACTGGGCAGCAGGTGCCAGGACATTGGGCAGAAAGGTCTGATCATTGATGTCATGGTGGAAATGTACAGATCTTTCAGAGAAACTTTTCAAAAACTTTTATTACATCACGTTTTATACTCCAGCCACTTCTAAAGCTGCAAGAAAAATTCTACTTGTTGCCACTTGGAATCTGTCAACGCTGTGCTGACAGACCCTCCCCCATCACATGACCCATAACAGGCGATGGATACCGTTACCACCTCTCTTGTGGGTTACAATTTCCTTGAACCTGGAGGCCATGAACTTCGGATGACTTCTTGTTTGTGCAGTTTCAGAACAGTTTGTCCTGATTCCTCTTACGGTAAGTGTCTTGTGGACGCGGCCGGTGGAAATGGACTTCAGCTTTTAAGGATTTTGCTGAGATGGTGTTTCCATGGTGACTGTTTCGATTGGCAGCGATTCAACAATGTTGAGAGGTGATGACCCCAACTGAGCCGATGAAATGTTGGAAGTGGCTTGAAAGCTTGAAAATTATTTTTCCATTTGCACTTCAGATCTGGAGGAGTCTATTGGGGGCTTCATGAATATTCAGGGACGCAGCCGGACCTCCAGTGGATCGAAACTCAAGTAACATGGTCTTCACATAGACACTTCAAAAGTAACTGCAATCAGATACATGAAGACTGATCTATGCCATGTGATGGCTGCAAGACGCATCGTCCATCCTGTGTATGCCATAAGCCAAATTCATGTCGCATTCATTCCATACTGAAATAATACCACCATACAGTGACCAAATAGTGCTGAAATAATACCGCCATGCAGTGACCAAATAATACAACCAAATAGTGCTGAAATTCCGCCATACAGTGCTCAAATAACACCGCCAAATAGTGACCAAATAATACCGCCAAATAGTGACCAAATAATACTGCCATATAGAGCTCAAATAATACCACCATACAGTGATCAAATAGTGCTGAAATAATGCCGCCATGCAGTGACCAAATAATACCACCATACAGTGACCAAATAATACCAAATAGTGCTGAAATAATACCGCCATACAGTGACCAAATAATACCGCCATACAGTGCTCAAATAACACCGCCAAATAGTGACCAAATAATACCGCCAAATAGTGACCAAATAATGCTGCCATATAGTGCTCAATACCACTATACAGTGACCAAATAATACCACCAAATAGTGCTGAAATAATACCCCCATACATTGACCAAATACTGTCAAACAGTGCTGAAATAATACCGCCACACCGTGCTCAAATGCTGCCATACAGTGCTTAAATAATACCACTATACAGTGATCAAATACCAAATAATGCTGAAATAATACCACTATACAGTGACCATATAATACCACCAAATAGTGCTGAAATAATATCACCATACAGTGACCAAATAATACTTCCAAACAGTGCTTAAGTAATACTACCATATAGTGAACAAAAAATACCACTTAATAATGCTCAAGTAATACCACCATACAGTGCTCAATACCACCAGATAATGCTCAAATAATACCGCCATGCAGTGACCAACCACTGCCATACAGTGCTCAAATAATACCGCCATGCAGTGACCAAATAATACCGCCATGCAGTGCTCATATAATACCATACAATGACCAAATACAGTCCTCAAATAATACCACTATGCAGTATTCAAATAATACTATCATACAGTGACCAAATACAGTGCTAAAATAATACCCCCATACAGTGACCAAATGCAGTGCTCAAATAATACGCCATACAGTGACCAAATGCAGTGCTCAAATAATACGCCATACAGTGACCAAATACAGTGCTCAAATAATACCGCCATACAGTGACCAAATGCAGTGCTCAAATAATACCGCCATACAGTGACCAAATGCAGTGCTCAAATAATACCGCCATACAGTGACCAAATAATACTGCCATACAGTGACAAATGAATACCACCATAAAGTGCTCAAATAGTACCACCATTCAGTGACCAAATACAGTGATCAAGTAATACCACCATACAGTGACAAAACAACACTGCCATACAGTGGTCAAATAATATCACGTTGCAGAGCTCAAATAATACTGACAGAGTGACGAAATAATACTGCCTTACAGTACTCAAATATATCACAATACAGCGCTTAAATAATATAACCATACAGTGACCAAATACACTGCTCAAATAATACCACTATACAGTGAATAAATAACACTGCCATACAGTGCTCAAATAATACCGCCATACAGTGCATGCTCAGTACACAAGGTCACTATGCCATAATTAAACTATTGCTATTAGTGGTGGTCGCGCTCAGCAGGTATCAGCTCATCTGCAGAGCCCCCTTCACCGTGGGCGGCATTAAGATGGGGGTGTTTAGGATTATTACAGAGGTCAGGGGTCATGATGACCCCGCACTCATCTGCATCTAGAATTATTATCTGAGGGTCCTTGATGCTTAGAAGACGCATTTAGGTGAAGTTTCCTTATAAGTTACATTTCTCCAAACCCAAATCCTCCAGGTTCCTCCAGTTTCCATTCTCTGCTTTCCCTTTCTGACCCCCCACGTATAGGACGTCGCGCCCCTCGTCCCCCCACCGCTCTGCCTGAGCTTCATTACACAGGACCATCCCAGGACGAGAGAGAACATCAACAGGGGAGAAAGTGGGGAGAAGACGCTCGTTAATGATGCCGAGGTCTCCATCCGAATAAAGCGCTAATTGATTTCATCCCATTTGTTCCCATAGGAAATTAGACTCCTCATTAGCGGAAGAGAGCGAGGACTCCGAGATAATTGTCAGCGAGCAAACACAGGACTGACACGTAAACACGATTATACACGAACCGAGCCGAGAGCAGAACCGCGCAGAGCAAGGAAAAGTGCGCCCCCCAGCGGCTGCAACACAACCAGCGCCTGTCAGCATCAGGATCATAATGTAATGTATGTACACACTGAATGCACCAGCAGAATAGTGAGTGCAGCTCTGGAGTATAATACAGGAGGTAACTCAGGATCAGTAATGTAATGTATGTACACAGTGACTGCACCAGCAGAATAGTGAGTGCAGCTCTGGAGTATATTACAGGATGTAACTCAGGATCAGTAATGTAATGTATGTACACACTGAATGCACCAGCAGAATAGTGAGTGCAGCTCTGGAGTATAATACAGGATGTAACTCAGGATCAGTAATGTAATGTATGTACACAGTGACTGCACCAGCAGAATAGTGAGTGCAGCTCTGGAGAATAATACAGGATGTAACTCAGGATCAGTAATGTAATGTATGTACACAGTGACTACACCAGCAGAATAGTGAGTGCAGCTCTGGAGTATAATACAGGATGTAACTCAGGATCAGTAATGTAATGTATGTACACAGTGACTGCACCAGCAGAATAGTGAGTGCAGCTCTGGAGTATAATACAGGATGTAACTCAGGATCAGTAATGTAATGTATGTACACAGTGACTGCACCAGCAGAATAGTGAGTGCAGCTCTGGAGTATAATACAGGATGTAACTCAGGATCAGTAATGTAATGTATGTACACAGTGACTGCACCAGCAGAATAGTGAGTGCAGCTCTGGAGTATAATACAGGATGTAACTCAGGATCAGTAATGTAATGTATGTACACAGTGACTGCACCAGCAGAATACTGAGTGCAGCTCTGGAGTATAATACAGGATGTAACTCAGGATCAGTAATGTAATGTATGTACACAGTGACTGCACCAGAAGAATAGTGAGTGCAGCTCTGGAGTATAATACAGGATGTAACTCAGGATCAGTAATGTAATGTATGTACACAGTGACTGCACCAGCAGAATAGTGAGTGCAGCTCTGGGGTATAATACAGGATGTAACTCAGGATCAGTAATGTAATGTATGTACACAGTGACTGCACCAGCAGAATAGTGAGTGCAGCTCTGGGGTATAATACAGGATGTAACTCAGGATCAGTAATGTAATGTATATACACAGTGACTCCAGCAGAATAGTGAGCACAGCTCTGGGGTATAATACAGGATGTAACTCAGGATCAGTAATGTAATGTATGTATACAGTGACTGCACTAGCAGAATAGTGAGTGCAGCTCTGGAGTATAATACAGGAGGTAACTCAGGATCAGTAATGTAATGTATGTACACAGTGACTGCACCAGCAGAATAGTGAGTGCAGCTCTGGAGTATAATACAGGATGTACCTCAGGATCAGTAATGTAATGTATGTACACAGTGACTGCACCAGCATAATAGTGAGTGCAGCTCTGGAGTATAATACAGGATGTAACTCAGGATCAGTAATGTAATGTATGTACACAGTGACTGCACCAGCAGAATAGTGAGTGCAGCTCCGGGGTATAATACAGGATGTAACTCAGGATCAGTAATGTAATGTATGTACACAGTGACTGCACCGGCAGAATAGTGAGTGCAGCTCTGGGGTATAATACAGGAGGTAACTCAGGATCAGTAATGTAATGTATGCACACAGTGACTGCACCGGCAGAATAGTGAGTGCAGCTCTGGGGTATAATACAGGATGTAACTCAGGATCAGTAATGTAATGTATGTACACAGTGACTGTACTAGCAGAATAGTGAGTGCAGCTCTGGAGTATAATACAGGATGTAACTCAGGATCAGTAATGTAATGTATGTACACAGTGACTGCACCAGCAGAATAGTGAGTGCAGCTCTGGAGTATAATACAGGAGGTTACTCAGGATCAGTAATGTAATGTATGTACACAGTGACTGCACCAGCAGAATAGTGAGTGCAACTCTGGGGTATAATACAGGATGTAACTCAGGATCAGTAATGTAATGTATGTACACAGTGACTGCACCAGCAGAATAGTGAGTGCAGCTCTGGAGTATAATACAGGATGTAACTCAGGATCAGTAATGTAATGTATGTACACAGTGACTGCACCAGCAGAATAGTGAGTGCAGCTCTGGAGTATAATACAGGATGTAACTCAGGATCAGTAATGTAATGTTTGTACACAGTGACTGCACCAGCAGAATAGTGAGTGCAGCTCTGGAGTATAATACAGGATGTAACTCAGGATCAGTAATGTAATGTATGTACACAGTGATTGCACCAGCAGAATAGTGAGTGCAGCTCTGGAGTATAATACAGGATGTAACTCAGGATCAGTAATGTAATGTATGTACACAGTGACTGCACCAGCAGAATAGTGAGTGCAGCTCTGGAGTATAATACAGGATGTAACTCAGGATCAGTAATGTAATGTATGTACACAGTGACTGCACCAGCAGAATAGTGAGTGCAGCTCTGGATTATAATACAGGATGTACTCAGGATCAGTAGTGTAATATATGTACACAGTGACTGCACCAGCAGAATAGTGAGTGCAGCTCTGGGGTATAATATAGGATGTATCTCTGGATCAGTACAGGATCAGTAATGTAATGCATGTACACAGTGACTGAACCAGCAGAATAGTGATTGCAGCTCTGGAGTATAATACAGGATGTAACTCAGGATCAGTACAGGATCAGTAATGTAATGTGTGTACACAGTGACTGCACCAGCAGAATAGTGAGTGCAGCTCTGGGGTATAATACAGGATGTAACTCAGGATCAGTAATGTAATGTATGTACACAGTGACTGAACCAGCAGAATAGTGAGTGCAGTGCTGGAGTATAATACTGGATGTAACTCAGGATCAGTAATGTAATGTATGTACACAGTGACTGCACCAGCAGAATAGTGAGTGCAGCTCTGGAGTATAATACAGGATGTAACTCAGGATCAGTAATGTAATGTTTGT
Source organism: Phyllobates terribilis (assembly GCF_046119375.1). Lineage (NCBI taxonomy): Eukaryota > Metazoa > Chordata > Amphibia > Anura > Dendrobatidae > Phyllobates > Phyllobates terribilis. The sequence continues at coordinate 25,052,546 of NW_027362772.1, forward strand.
ACACAGTGACTGCACCAGCAGAATAGTGAGTGCAGCTCTGGAGTATAATACAGGATGTAACTCAGGATCAGTAATGTAATGTATGTACACAGTGATTGCACCAGCAGAATAGTGAGTGCAGCTCTGGAGTATAATACAGGATGTAACTCAGGATCAGTAATGTAATGTATATACACAGTGACTGCACCAGCAGAATAGTGAGTGCAGCTCTGGAGTATAATACAGGATGTAACTCAGGATCAGTAATGTAATGTATGTACACAGTGACTGCACCAGCAGAATAGTGAGTGCAGCTCTGGATTATAATACAGGATGTACTCAGGATCAGTAGTGTAATATATGTACACAGTGACTGCACCAGCAGAATAGTGAGTGCAGCTCTGGGGTATAATATAGGATGTATCTCTGGATCAGTACAGGATCAGTAATGTAATGCATGTACACAGTGACTGAACCAGCAGAATAGTGATTGCAGCTCTGGAGTATAATACAGGATGTAACTCAGGATCAGTACAGGATCAGTAATGTAATGTGTGTACACAGTGACTGCACCAGCAGAATAGTGAGTGCAGCTCTGGGGTATAATACAGGATGTAACTCAGGATCAGTAATGTAATGTATGTACACAGTGACTGAACCAGCAGAATAGTGAGTGCAGTGCTGGAGTATAATACTGGATGTAACTCAGGATCAGTAATGTAATGTATGTACACAGTGACTGCACCAGCAGAATAGTGAGTGCAGCTCTGGGGTATAATACAGGAGGTAACTCAGGATCAGTAATGTAATGTATGCACACAGTGACTGCACCAGCAGAATAGTGAGTGCAGCTCTGGAGTATAATACAGAATGTGACTCTTGGTCTGTTATGTAGTGGTTATCATTACCCCCCGTCTTCTGTACCTGCTGACTTCTGGCAGAGATTGTATATTCTATGTTTCCTTGTGAGGTTTCCTGATTTTCCTTGGTATTCGGCTCTGTGGATGTCAGTGATTTCTCTGGTTCGGAGGTCCAGGTCGCTCCCCTCTAATTATCAGCCGCGCTCCGGTCCCGCATGTTCGCTCACATTGAACGGACCGGGCAGTTTCGGCCTCTGAACATGTGATGGGTTGGTTATACTGATGGCCGGTGTAGTGGTTCTGCTCGGATCCGCAGTGCTGGTGTTTGGTAATTGCCCCATGCTGCAGCTGGTATTTATGACGGATACAGAATTTATTTATTCCCCCGTCACACATGGCCGCACACACTTTCACTTAAAGGAGAAAGGTCTCACATGAGTTGAAATTGAAATCTGTTCTATCAAATCTGCTGTGCCCCCATGATAACACTTTTGCTCAGGCAGTCAGAGTTATCATAGGGACACTGGGTCTCTCAACAACCAATCAGAATCTACTGTCATTTTTTTAGCACCAGAAAGAAAACTAAGCGTTATATTCTAAATGAACATGAGTCAGGGGACCTCGCTATTGCCCTCCGCGTGTCCTTACTCACTTCCACCACTAGAGGGAGCACTTTTAGTACTAAGCCCCCACCTCAATAATAAGACTTTCAGTTTAGGAATTACCCCCTCCAGTGCCCAGTACCCCCACACGCCCTGGACCCTGGTGAATTAAACACATGGACCCTCCCCTGCGAATCTCAAAGGAGAAGCAATAATGGATCGTGGAATTGGAACCACAATGATTAATTTAACAAATGGAATTTATGAAGGCAGAAAATGTCTCATCTTCACACAGCGATAATCACAAGTGCAATTGACGCGCCCTGGGCCTATGTGATGTAGCGTTGCGCACGCAGGGACTACCCGGAGCCGGATCTGATAGGGGTAGTAGTCTCGTGGCGGTGACCCGGTCCGTGCCCAGGGAGTCAGACTAAGTGGCGGTATATTAGCAGTAGATGTAGGACGACTACGCCACCCGTTGAATGCAGCTATGGAGCTGCCGCTGCAGGGCAAACCGCTGAGGCCGGTGGGAGGATGGTGCAGCGTGGATGGTATAACCCCCAACGGGAGGGGTATGGCCTCAGGGCAGCCGACGTGGATGATGGGGGTAGCAGGAATCACTCAGAGACGATACGGTGTAGTTCAGGGTCTTTACTGGTGACAAAGATAGACCCTCCCGGAGTACTGGCTAGCGGTCGGGGCCTGGTCAGTCCTTGAGCAGATGGGATCCCCCTTGGCCAGGCGGAGTTGTAGGCCTCCCCAACTAATTGTACTCTTCTGGCTACCTTGCTAGAGGCGGGTAAAGGTAGCCCACGTCCCTGAGTGTACCGTGTGGTGCTCACCCGTATGGCCGGTGACTCGGGGCCTTCTAGTAGCTTCCGCTCCACGACGGCGGTGCTGGTCCCACACGTGTGACCGAGCCTTCGGGTTTCTGGGCCAGAGGACCTGAAATCCCCTGCCGGTCGGTTTCTGCTGCTGGGTAGGAGTTAGTCCCCACAGCCTCGGACTCCGGGTCCGGTAAGAAATCTTCAATCAGGGCGAGCTCTACAGCTTCCAGCCCTGACCTCCTCTTAGCACGACTCCCACAGAGCTCCTGATCTTTCTTTCCTATTACTGCTTCTCTTCTTCTCTCTACTCTTCTCCCTAACCCTGCCTCAGCCCCAGGTTTATATAGGGGAAGTCCTTCCCCTCCCAGGACTGGGCAGGAGGTGTGGCATGCATAGGATTCCTGACCAAGAGACCTCCCACCTGCTCTCAGACATAACACTGCTGTTACTGTGGAAACCAGACCCCTGGGGTGCCACATTCCCCCCTAGTGAAATTTAGTACTCCGGGACTAAACATATTTTAGAAAAACATAACCAATACAAACAGAAACGGTACAATAAAAAAAAAACATATTAGAATGGTCACGGCGTGTCCGCAACCGGGTGCAGTTTTGAAGAAAAGCAAGGTGTCCATTTCACCAAAACAGGGAGACGTAACCAGGTAGGGGTCTGTCCTGCCCCGAGTCCTTAACAGTCTTTAGTCCATTCCTAAGTTACGCTCCAACCAATTGTACAAGGATTCCCGGTAAATCCACCAAGGACTCCTAAAAATAACTAGAAACACATAATTATTTACAAGTAACAGACAGGTGACCACAAATAAAACAATTTAAACACTTCAAATTCTCCAACGTGCGGGTAACTGGCCTTTAGTGGCCCTAGTGGACCTACGGAGCTGACTGTCTGGCCCTGAACTACAGGGTGTAGGAGCTGTCAAGGGTAAACTGGGCAGCTGTCTACAGGCTCTTTGGCTCACTAGGGGTATGGCAGGCTCACTATAAGCAGAGGGTTGATCCTCCTGATCTGCTTGTGTGGAGTCTTCTGCCTCCTGGGCCGGCTGTTCTTCCAGCTCTACCGGTTGCTCCGTGAGTACTTGGGATGCTGGTTGGAGGAACGTGAGGACGGGTACCACAACTGCACCATTGACTTGAGTCCAGGACCAAGGGAAGTCTCCAAGCACAGTACTAACCACATCTTCCCTTTCCTCTACGGGTCGAGGGTCTTCTTGTTCCTCTTCAGGATTCCGTAGCTGTTCGGGACACTTCTTCAGGTGATCCCGGGATACAATGGTTGTGGTTTCCCCTCCGTCTTTACTGATGGTACAGACCTTCGGGTTGTCGTGGCTTGAGGGCAGTACGATGTACGGGTCCTTCTCCCACTGGTCGTCCAACTTGTGGAGCCGTCTTTTCCTCTTCAAGACCTGCTCTCCGGGTACCAGGGGAACAGCGGGAGCATACTGGTTGTAAGTTTTCTCTTGTCTTTCCCTAGCTAGACAGAGACTTCGCTCCACGCTCTCCTGTACTTTCCGGTACTGCTGCTGCCTCTCTGTGTCCCAGTCTGCTTCCGGTGAAGTGTCCTCGGGTGTCAGGACTCCCATCTCCAGGTCAACAGGTAGCTTACCGGGTCTTGCCCTCATTAGGTAAGCCGGGGTACAGTTGGTGGAACCTACAGGGATGTAGTTGTATAGGTCCACCAGGTCGGGCAGCTTCTCAGGCCACAGACTGCGTTCTTCCAGGGGCAATGTTTTTAGAAGATCTATCACCACCTGGTTCATTTTCTCACAAAGTCCATTAGTTTGCGGATGATAGGGTGTCGTCCTGATCTTCCGGCAGCCATACAGAGTACAGAACTCTTGGAAGACCTCCGCTTCAAAGGCAGGTCCCTGGTCCGTCAGCACCTGCTCTGGGTAGCCGTGTGGACGGCAGAAGTGCTGCTGGAAGGCTCTAGCCGCTGTTTGAGCCGTTAAGTCCTTGACGGGGACGACAACCAAGAACCGGGAGTAGTGATCCACGATGGTTAATGCGTAGACGTAGCCACTTCTGCTTGGGGTCAGTTTTACATGATCCAAGGCTACCAGTTCCAACGGCTGCCGGGTGACGATGGACTGAAGGGGGGTCTTCTGGCTGGCACGGTCCTTCCTTCTTAGGTTGCATGGGCCACAGTCTCTGCACCACCTCTCGATGGTTCCTCTCATGCCTACCCAATGGAACCGCCCGCGCAGCAGGAACTCCAGCTTCTTCCATCCAAAGTGCCCAGCCCCGTCGTGGTATGCCTCCATCACCATAGCTGCATCCCTTCTTGGCACCACTACTTGCCAGATCAGTTCATGCGTCCGGGAGTTAACCATTTTGCCGCACAACTTCCCCTTGTAAAGGAACAGTCGACTCTTCTCTGCCCACAGTTGCTTGGCCTCCTCCGGAGCGTCTGGGTCAAGGCGAGCTTCTGGCTGAGTCAGCATCTCCTTCACCAGCCGGACGGCAGGGTCACTGTCTTGCGTTTCCGCCCAGTTGTAGTGAGGTAAGGGGTTGAACGTAGCGGCTTGCTTACCCCTTACACGGTGGGAATACTGGATAGTCCCATGACGGTGGAACGCAGGGAGTTCGACCTCTTCCAAATCTTCTGAATCCTCACCCTCGTCCGGTAGGTTTGGCATCCTGGACAGGGCGTCCGCGTTGGTATTGGAGCGTCCTGCCCGGTATTTGATTGTAAACTCATAGTTGGACAAGCGGGCCATCCATCTCTGCTCGAGGGCACCGAGTCTTGCAGTGTCCAGGTGTGTCAACGGGTTGTTATCCGTGTACACGGTGAACCGGGAAGAAGCGAGGTAGTGCTTAAAGCGTTCGGTGACTGCCCACACCACGGCCAGGAACTCTAGCTTAAATGAGCTGTAATTCTCAGGGTTTCTTTCGGTGGGTCGCAGTTTTCGGCTGGCGTAAGCAATTACCCGTTCTTTCCCCTGCTGGATCTGGGATAGTACGGCTCCTAGCCCGATGTTACTGGCGTCGGTGTAGAGGATAAAGGGTTGGCTATAATCAGGGTACGCCAGGATTTCATCCCCCGTGAGGGCCATCTTCAGCTGGCGGAAGGACTCTTCTTCCAACTTCTCCCATCTGAAGGGCGGCTTCTGGTTCTTGGCCTTCCTGGACTGGCCTATCAGGAGGTCCTGCATAGGAGCTGCCTTTTTGGTGAAACCGGGTATGAACCTTCGGTAGTAGCCTACCAACCCGAGGAACTGCCGCACTTCCTTTACGCTGGAGGGGCTTGGCCATTCCTTAATTGCGGTGATCTTATCAGGGTCGGGAGCCACTCCGTCAGCACTCACCACGTGTCCCAGGTACTGCACCTTTGGTTTCAGGAGGTGACACTTGGAGGGTTTCACCTTTAGGCCGCAACTTGCCAGAGCTTCAAACACTTCCGCCAGGTGCTTCAGGTGGTCCTCGTAGGTCTTGGAGTAGACGATGACATCGTCCAGGTATAACAGGACCGTCTCAAAGTTCCGGTGTCCCAGACAGCACTCCATCAATCGCTGCAAGGTTCCTGGTGCGTTGCAGAGTCCAAACGGCATGCAGGTAAACTCACTAAGTCCCATCGGGGTGGTGAATGCGGTCTTCTCCCGATCCGCCTCTGCTACAGGAACCTGCCAGTACCCGCTAGTGAGATCCAAGGTGGAGAAGAAGTTAGCAGATCTTAAAGCAGCCAAAGACTCCTCTATTCTTGGTAAGGGGTACGCATCTTTGTGTGTGATACGGTTAATTTTCCGGTAATCTACACACATTCTCATGGTGTTGTCTTTATTTTTGACCAAGACTAGTGGAGCTGCCCAGGGGCTACAGCTTTCCCTGATTACCCCAGCCTCCTTCATGTCTCTAAGCATCCCCTTGGCGTGTTGGTAGTGTGCAGGGGGTACGGGTCGATACCTCTCTTTTATGGGAGGATGGTCTCCCGTGGGGATGTGATGTTCTACCCCCTTGACTCGCCCGAAGTCTAACGGGTGTTTACTAAACACTCTCTCGTACTCTTGAACCACCCGGTAGACTCCCTGTTTCTGGTGGGAGGGAGTGGAGTCAGTACCCAAATGTAGTTGCTGACACCAGTCCTCCATTTGTTGTTTAGAGCCGTTACCTTCCTCCGGAGAAGATGGAGGCAAGGGTTCTACGGACTGTATGGAATTCTGATTGATGGTATACAATTTGGCTAGCGTGGCATACCGGGGCAGGTACACTTCCCTCTTCCCGATATTTATTATGCGAACGGGCACCCTCCCATGGCGTACATTGACCACCCCCCGTGCTGTCAAAATGGTGGGCCTACTGTCTGAGTAAACTGGTTCTACCATTGCCTGGTAATCTCTACCTCTCAGACCAATAGCCGCCCGGCACCAAATCATCATTTCACTTTTTGGGGGCATGGCAATAGGAAAAGGGTCACACATTCTCACGCTACCAATCTCACCGCCGGAGAGTTCCACCTGTTGCCGTCGCATCAGTGCCCGGATCTCTTTTTGGAGCACTCGCTGCTGGCCGGAGCTGGCGTTCTTGGCAACCTGCTGTAAAATAAAAATCACCTCTGCAAGACAATTTTCAATTACATTAGTTCCTAGAGTTATCTTAGGGTGACTCTCGCGCTGGTCAATGTCCACAATGATCAGTCCCTGGGCTGCCAGTTCAACTCTACCAATTTTAATGGTCACCTCTTTAAATCCGATCTGTGGCACGGGCTGACCATTGCTGGCGATGATACTCAAGTCGTCGTCAGGGTAGCGGGTTATATCCGAGTCATTCCAGTACTGCTTGAAGAGCACGTACGGGATGGTGGTGACCTGTGACCCAGTGTCCAGTAGGGCACTCATAGGAATGCCATCCAGTACCACAGGCAAGACTGGACGTCCTCCCACATATTTGTCACGCCAGTTTGATTGGCCTGATGATCTTTTTCCTAGGGGTTGGCCCTCTACCCTAGGTTGTGCCAGTTTAATGGACAGTACCTTGCCATATGTCCGGGTTGATTGCAGCGGCGGCAGATAGGTTGTCCGTCCTCGTTGTATCGGTCGCTGGGTCTTCCTCTGGCCGGTGGGGTCCTCCTTGGTCGGCGCCACGGGATGTCCTCCGGTCCGGATGCCAGCTGGATCTTCCCTGGAGTAGAAACCTGTAAAGACTGCACAGTTCGGGTTAGCGCAGCAACGCTTTTTGCTAGCTCTTGGACCTGATGGTGCAGGTCGGGAGCCGGGTCATTGTTCAAAGCCTGCGCATCAGCTCCCACAGGCCCTGCCGACAAGGGCGCCGCCTCCTGGTGGTGAGTGGTAGTGGGGCGTCTGTGGGTCACAACGCCACCTGGTGCCGGTTCTCGGAGCACCCGGATGGCTCTGTCCTTGAACTGTGCAAATCCCAGATGAGGGTCCTGTAAGGCCATTGCCCGCAACTGGGTTCGGTGGGCATTGCAATATAAACCCTCTATAAATTGTTCAGTCAACAGCCGGTCCTCGTCTCCCACGCCGTCAGGGTCGGTCTGCTTAATGGCTCTCAGGGCCTCTTGTAGGTTTAGTGCATAGTCCCTTATACTCTCTTGTGCTCGCTGCTTGCACCCGTAGAATCTAAGCTTGATCTCGGCTGAGGTGCGGGTATCAAAGGTATCCTTCAGCCGGGTTAGTATCCCTGCGACAGTCCTCCCCTCAGGTGGCCAGGACTTTACCTCCCTTTGGGCTGCCCCAGTTAATTGGGCCACCAGGATGCTCACTTTTTGCTCTTCTGTGAGGGGGTACACCTGGAAGAGGCTATCCAGCTTTTCTCTAAAGTCATGCAGAGTATGTGACTCCCCTGAGTACTGGGGTAGCCAGGCCGCTCCCGGGATATAGGGCATGGTGAAAGGCATGACTGCAGCAGCGGTGGCGCTGGCGGGGGTTGAGGCAGTGAAGCTCTCCTCCGCATCCGACATCTTCCTCCCCCCTAGTGGACCGTGGCCTACCTTGCGATGATCCTCTTCCGTAGGCCGCGGCTCCGCAGTGGATCGTCAGGGTTGAGGACCTTCCGTCGCGCTCCTGTGACGTCGGCGTCTGCTGGGCTCCTTCCAGGACCTTACGCAACGTCCGGACGTGAGGCGGGGCTTCAGTTCTCGCGCGCTTTTGGAGTCCACGCCCCTCTTCTTCCCGCGCGGCGCCTTCAAGATGGCGTCCAACGGCGGGAAAACTCCACGGAAGGCGGGAAGAAGGCTGAAAATGGCGCCGGATGGCGGGAATCTTCACCACAGGTAAGTTTAAAAGTCTCTTTTTTTTTTTTTTCCAGGCACGCAGTACCCGGTGGTTGCGGGCACGAAATCCTGCCGACTACGCCAAAAGTTGACGCGCCCTGAGCCTATGTGATGTAGCGTTGCGCACGCAGGGACTACCCGGAGCCGGATCTGATAGAGGTAGTAGTCTCGTGGCGGTGACCCGGTCCGTGCCCAGGGAGTCAGACTAAGTGGCGGTATATTAGCAGTAGATGTAGGACGACTACGCCACCCGTTGAATGCAGCTATGGAGCTGCCGCTGCAGGGCAAACCGCTGAGGCCGGTGGGAGGATGGTGCAGCGTGGATGGTATAACCCCCAACGGGAGGGGTATGGCCTCAGGGCAGCCGACGTGGATGATGGGGGTAGCAGGAATCACTCAGAGACGATACGGTGTAGTTCAGGGTCTTTACTGGTGACAAAGATAGACCCTCCCGGAGTACTGGCTAGCTGTCGGGGCCTGGTCAGTCCTTGAGCAGATGGGATCCCCCTTGGCCAGGCGGAGTTGTAGGCCTCCCCAACTAATTGTACTCTTCTGGCTACCTTGCTAGAGGCGGGTAAAGGTAGCCCACGTCCCTGAGTGTACCGTGTGGTGCTCACCCGTATGGCCGGTGACTCGGGGCCTTCTAGTAGCTTCCGCTCCACGACGGCGGTGCTGGTCCCACACGTGTGACCGAGCCTTCGGGTTTCTGGGCCAGAGGACCTGAAATCCCCTGCCGGTCGGTTTCTGCTGCTGGGTAGGAGTTAGTCCCCACAGCCTCGAACTCCGGGTCCGGTAAGAAATCTTCAATCAGGGCGAGCTCTACAGCTTCCAGCCCTGACCTCCTCTTAGCACGACTCCCACAGAGCTCCTGATCTTTCTTTCCTATTACTGCTTCTCTTCTTCTCTCTACTCTTCTCCCTAACCCTGCCTCAGCCCCAGGTTTATATAGGGGAAGTCCTTCCCCTCCCAGGACTGGGCAGGAGGTGTGGCATGCATAGGATTCCTGACCAAGAGACCTCCCACCTGCTCTCAGACATAACACTGCTGTTACTGTGGAAACCAGACCCCTGGGGTGCCACACAATAATAGGCTGCTATAACCTAGGCATAATCACTGTGTATATGTGTGTACAGCTGCTATAACCTGGGCATAATCACTGTGTATATGTGTGTACAGCTGCTATAACCTGGGCATAATCACTGTGTATATGTGTGTACAGCTGCTATAACCTGGGCATAATCACTGTGTATGTGTAAGTACAGCTGCTATAACCTGGGCATAATCACTGTGTATATGTGTGTACAGCTGCTATAACCTGGGCATAATCACTGTGTATATGTGTGTACAGCTGCTATAACCTGGGCATAATCACTGTGTATATGCGTGTACAGCTGCTATAACCTAGGCATAATCACTGTGTATATGTGTGTACAGCTGCTATAACCTAGGCATAATCACTGTGTATATGTAAGTACAGCTGCTATAACCTGGGCATCTCCTGTATATAATTATATATATACACAACTGGTATAACCTGGGCATCACCTGTATATAATTATATATGTACAAATAGTATAACCTGGGCATCTCCTGTATATAATTATATATGTACGGCTGGTATAACCTGGGCATCTCCTGTATATAATTATATATGTACGGCTGGTATAACCTGGGCATCTCCTGTATATAATTATATATGCACCGCTGGTATAACCTGGGCATCTCCTGTATATAATTATATATGTACAGCTGATATAACCTGGGGATCTCCTGTATATAATTATATATGTACAGCTGGTATAACCTGGGCATCTTCTGTATATAATTATATATGCACCGCTGGTATAACCTGAGGATCTCCTGTATATAATTATATATGTACAGCTGATATATAATTATATACAGAAGATGCCCAGGTTATACCAGCTGTACATATATAATTATATACAGGAGATCCCCAGGTTATATGTACAGCTGGTATAACCTGGGCATCTTCTGTATATAATTATATATGTTAGGCTGGTATAACCTGGGCATCTAATGTATATAATTATACATGTACAGCTGGTATAACCCAGGCATCTCCTGTATATAATTATACATGTACAGCTGGTATAACCCAGGCATCTCCTGTATATAATTATATATGTACAGTTGGTATAACCTGGGCATCTCCTGTATATAATTATATATGTACGGCTGGTATAACCTGGGCATCTCCTGTATATAATTATATATGCACCGCTGGTATAACCTGGGCATCTCCTGTATATAATTATATACGTACAGCTGGTATAACCTGGGCATCTCCTGTATATAATTATATATGTACGGCTGGTATAACCTGGGCATCTTCTGTATATAATTATATATGTACGGCTGGTATAACCTGGGCATCTCCTGTATATAATTATATATGCACCGCTGGTATAACCTGGGCATCTACTGTATATAATTATATATGTACAGCTGGTATAACCTGGGTATCTCCTGTATATAATTATACATGTACAGCTGGTATAACCCGGGCATCTCCTGTATATAATTATATATGTACAGCTGGTATAACCTGGGCATTAAGCCGATGAGCGGTATATGGAGAAGCATCCGCTGCCACATTAGCTGCCAGGACTGCAGTCCAGGGGCCCAAACAGTGACCTGGGGGCCACAGTGTACCCTGCAATAACTCACACGGGGCCACACTCATATACTGATCAGTTACAAATGTGTCTAGTTCTCCATTGTATATATCAGGGTTCCCCAACTCCAGTCCTCAGGGCCCACCAACAGGTCATGTTTTCAGGATTTCCTTAGTATTGCTCAGGTGATGGAATTATTGCCTGTGCAGGTGTTGCAATTATCACCTGTGTAATACTAAGGAAATCCTGAAAACATGACCTGTTGGTGGGCCTTGAGGACTGGAGTTGGGGAACCCTGGTATATATGATTGGCATGAATGGGCATGTGGTCCGTCCGCCCCGCAGAGCCGCGCCAGCCGTGGGCATTATTCATCCACGGACCCATTAGCCGCGAGCTCGTAGTAATTGCTGTGTGTTCTCTAAACTCCGCTCACCAAAGGAGGCCGGAAAATCTGGGCACCGACATGTAAAACAATGCGGGCAGAGGAATTCTGCGGTGCCATCTGCTCTAAAGGCCACGGCATATATGTGCCAACAGCTGATGGAAACCTCTGCAGATATGATAGTGGGCCCCTGGGGCCCTATAGGGACTGGCATTATATAACGGAGCCCACATCTGTTGTGAGACTTCTATACCCAGAGCGATGAAATGTCATGTGGATATACGAGGCGCGGATATCTGTGCAGAGCGCTCTGCTCAGCGCGGAGCCCTTTAATATTTAAAGGTTGCTTAATCCTTTATAAATGTCTATGGGGCTTCAGGTATATAAGATGCTTAAAGGGGAACGAGCCTTGTGTATGTAAAACTAATGGATCGGGGATTTTGTACCATTAGTAGATGAAAAGGAATTACAAAGTTGCAATGTCACAGCGCCCCTAGTGGTGAAATACTATATTGCAAAAATCTTAACAGACAATGCACTTTTTGGACCCCTGAAACTGACCCTGGGGTTGGACTCCACTACAACCTTATTATCACTCCTTTACTACTTACCTTGTAACAAACCCTCAGCTGTAGGCAGGATTAGGCCAGAATAGATTAATCAATGACTATCTCTATTCAGTGACAGAAAGTATGTTAGATTTTCTAGTTACACAGTGATCAAACGTCCATTAAAAAAAGAAAAAAAAGTTTTATCAATAATTTATATTAGACTCGTCGCCATTTTCAATATCTGCGCTTGCTGTCAGTGAATGCAAATATCCTCCTTCAAAGCAAAAAATATTTGCTTTTATTTCTCATTTACCTATCCAGATACATAGGAACAAACTCTCAGCAATACACCAGAAAGCATTTAAATCATAGTAGTTCCCATTTTTCAAGAGCGATGCTTTCTGTCAGTGAATGGAAACATTCCTCTTTGCAATAAGTCTCCTGGGCTGATCATCGTTCATCATCCTTCCCTACAATGATGCATTGCAACGAACCCTCAGCGTTTCCTCAGAACAGATTTAAACCAAGAATGCTCCATTTTTGTAAGATCTCTGTTAGCTGTCAGTGAACCAAAAAGATTAGATTTTAGTTCAGATCTAAATGCAACAGCAGATCAAACGTGTCTCCTGCCCTGATCTTCATTCATCATCTTCATCAACCTTCACTTATCCTTTTCACCTTAGGTATGAACAATAATTATTTTCTTTGGCTGACAGCAAGCAGAGATCTTGAAATAATGAGAAATAATGAGAAATTGAACAGGTACAGTGTACACAAGAGCTCTGTATATAGTGTCATTGTACAGATAATACAGTGCTCACCAGTGACATTATACATAGGAGCTCTGTATATAGTGTCAGTGTACAGGTAATACAATGATCACCAGTGACATTATACACAGGAGCTCTGTATATAGTGTCAGTGTACAGATAATACAGTGCTCACCAGTGACATTATACACAGGAGCTCTGTATATAGTGCCATTGTACAGGTAATACAGTGATCACCAGTGACATTATACACAGGAGCTCTGTATATAGTGTCAGTGTACAGGTAATACAGGGATCACCAGTGACATTATACACAGGAGCTCTGTATATAGTGTCAGTGTACAGGTAATACAGGGATCACCAGTGACATTATACACAGGAGCTCTGTATATAGTGTCAGTGTACAGGTAATACTGTTATCACCAGTGACATTATACACAAGAGCTCTGTATATAGTGTCACTGTACAGGTAATACAGTGCTCACCAGTGATATTATACACAGGAGCTCTGTATATAGTGCACAGGTAATACAGGGATCACCAGTGACATTATACACAGGAGCTCTGTATATAGTATACAGGTAATACAGTGATCGCCAGTGACATTATACACAGGAGCTCTGTATATAGTGTCAGTGTACAGGTAATACAATGATCACCAGTGACATTATACACAAGAGCTCTGTATATAGTGTCATTGTACAGATAATACAGTGCTCACCAGTGACATTATACACAGGAGCTCTGTATATAGTGTCAGTGTACAGGTAATACAGGGATCACCAGTGACATTATACACAGGAGCTCTGTATATAGTGCCATTGTACAGGTAATACAGTGATCACCAGTGACATTATACACAGGAGCTCTGTATATAGTGTCAGTGTACAGGTAATACAGGGATCACCAGTGACATACACAGGAGCTCTGTATATAGTGTCAGTGTACAGGTAATACAGTGCTCACCAGTGATATTATACACAGGAGCTCTGTATATAGTGCACAGGTAATACAGGGATCACCAGTGACATTATACACAGGAGCTCTGTATATAGTATACAGGTAATACAGTGATCGCCAGTGACATTATACACAGGAGCTCTGTATATAGTGTCAGTGTACAGGTAATACAGTGATCACTGGTGACATACACAGGAGCTCTGTATATAGTGTCAGTGTACAGGTAATACTGTTATCACCAGTGACATTATACACAAGAGCTCTGTATATAGTGTCACTGTACAGGTAATACAGTGCTCACCAGTGATATTATACACAGGAGCTCTGTATATAGTGCACAGGTAATACAGGGATCACCAGTGACATTATACACAGGAGCTCTGCATATAGTGTCAGTGTACAGGTAATACAGGGATCACCAGTGACATTATACACAAGAGCTCTGTATATAGTGTCAGTGTACAGGTAATACAGGGATCACCAGTGACATTATACACAGGAGCTCTGTATATAGTGTACAGATAATACAGTGATCACCAGTGACATTATACATAGAAGCTCTGTATATAGTGTACAGATAATACAGTGATCACCAGTGACATTATACATAGGAGCTCTGTATATAGTGTACAGATATTACAGTGATCACCAGTGACATTATACACAGGAGCTCTGTATATAGTGTCAGTGTACAGGTAATACAGTGCTCACCAGTGACATTATACACAAGAGCTCTGTATATAGTGTCAGTGTACAGGTAATACAGGGATCACCAGTGACATTATACACAGGAGCTCTGTATATAGTGTACAGATAATACAGTGATCACCAGTGACATTATACATAGGAGCTCTGTATATAGTGTACAGATATTACAGTGATCACCAGTGACATTATACACAGGAGCTCTGTATATAGTGTCAGTGTACAGGTAATACAGGGATCACCAGTGACATTATACACAGGAGCTCTGTATATAGTGTCAGTGTACAGGTAATATAGTGATCACCAGTGATAATATACACAGGAGCTCTGTATATAGTGTCAGTGTACAGGTAATACAGGGATCACCAGTGATAATATACACAGGAGCTCTGTATATAGTGTCAGTGTACAGGTAATACAGTCATCACCAGTGACATTATACACAGGAGCTCTGTATATAGTATACAGGTAATACAGGGATCACCAGTGACATTATACACAGGAGCTCTGTATATAGTATACAGGTAATACAGTGATCGCCAGTGACATTATACACAGGAGCTCTGTATATAGTGTCAGTGTACAGGTAATACAGTGATCACTGGTGACATACACAGGAGCTCTGTATATAGTGTCAGTGTACAGGTAATACTGTTATCACCAGTGACATTATACACAAGAGCTCTGTATATAGTGTCACTGTACAGGTAATACAGTGCTCACCAGTGATATTATACACAGGAGCTCTGTATATAGTGTACAGGTAATACAGGGATCACCAGTGACATTATACACAGGAGCTCTGCATATAGTGTCAGTGTACAGGTAATACAGGGATCACCAGTGACATTATACACAAGAGCTCTGTATATGGTGTCAGTGTACAGGTAATACAGGGATCACCAGTGACACTATACACAGGAGCTCTGTATATAGTGTACAGATAATACAGTGATCACCAGTGACATTATACATAGGAGCTCTGTATATAGTGTACAGATATTACAGTGATCACCAGTGACATTATACACAGGAGCTCTGTATATAGTGTCAGTGTACAGGTAATATAGTGATCAGCAGTGATATTATACACAGGAGCTCTGCATATAGTGTCACTGTAGAGGTAATACAGTGATCACCAGTGACATTATACACAGGAGCTCTGTATATAGTGTCAGTGTACAGGTAATATAGTGATCACCAGTGATATTATACACAGGAGCTCTGTATATAGTGTCAGTGTACAGGTAATACAGTCAACACCAGTGACATTATACACAGGACCTCTGTATATAGTATACAGGTAATACAGGGATCACCAGTGACATTATACATAGGAGCTCTGTATATAGTGTCAGTGTACAGGTAATACAGTGATCACTGGTGACATTATACACAGGAGCTCTGTATATAGTGTCAGTGTACAGGTAATACAGTGCTCACCAGTGACATTATACACAGGAGCTCTGTATATAGTGTCATGGTACAGGTAATACAGGGATCACCAGTGACGTTATACACAAGAGCTCTGTATATAGTGTCAGTGTACAGGTAATACAGCGATCACCAGTGACATTATACACAAGAGCTCTGTATATAGTATACAGGTAATACTGTTATCACCAGTGACATTATACACAAGAGCTCTGTATATAGTGTCAGTGTACAGGTAATATAGTGATCACCAGTGATATTATACACAGGAGCTCTATATATAGTGTCAGTGTACAGGTAATACAGGCATCACCAGTGACATTATACACAGGAGCTCTGTATATAGTATATAGTGTACAGGTAATACAGGGATCACAAGTGACATTATACACAGAAGCTCTGTATATAGTGTCAGTGTACAGGTAATACAGGGGTCACCAGTGACATTATACACAGGAGCTCTGTATATAGTGTCAGTGTACAGGTAATACAGCGATCACCAGTGACATTATACACAGGAGCTCTGTATATAGTGTCAGTGTACAGGTAATACAGGGATCACCAGTGATATTATACACAGGAACTCTGTATATAGTGTCAGTGTACAGGTAATACAGGGATCACAAGTGACATTATACACAGAAGCTCTGTATATAGTGTCAGTCTACAGGTAATACAGGGGTCACCAGTGACATTATACACAAGCTCTGTATGTAGTATACAGGTAATTCAGGGATTACCAGGGACATTATATACAGGAGCTCTGTATATAGTGTATAGTGTACAGGTAATTCAGGGATCACCAGGGACATTATACACAGGAGCTCTGTATATAGTGTATAGTGTAAACTATTGGAAAGTTGCTGAAATTTTCATTGCATACTGATTGCATTTTATTTAGTAAATATTGACAATTTCTTTTGGAATTGCAACATTGTATTACTGATGTTCCGTCAGTTCTGCCACTCCTGGTATTTGTTCCTGCAGCTTATTTTCAGCTCCTTCCTTTTGTTTGACGTTAATCTGCTTTTTTCGGTGTTTCCTGAGTCCGCGGTCGTTTTAGACACTTTTTTTTCTCCCACCCAGCCAGCCTGTCTGTTGGCATCTACAAATTATTCTCTTCTTCTTTTTCTCTTCCTGGTTGTCAGTTTCCAATTTTCACATTTCATCTCAGCTTGGGAAGTTCCAACATCACCGCCAAGAAAAAAAAAAAGTCTCGTTTGTTCACTCGACTCCACAAATCCTCCGCCACTGGGAACGAGGCATCGCCCATCAATCAGGATGTCAGAATTTAGAAATTGGATTTTTTTTCTTCCTTGCCGGTCGTTTCCACACAGTAACTTAATCGCCTCGATTGATTCAGTTTAATGACACTCCACGGGGGCTCGGCGGCGGTGAAAAGCCGCGTTCTGTCGGATTTTTATCCCGAGCTACTTTAATAATAGCTATTCATCTCATCAAGCCTTGGAAGAGGAAAAAGAGAAGGAGTATGCCCGGCGGGGAGAATCGGCCAATGGCTGCAGCGCGGCGGCTCCGGCCGTAACAATATATTATTATTAAGACGTCACAGTTAGTTCCTCGTTCGTTGAGTGTGAACCATTATCAGGAACGGAGCAGTTAAGCCTCCGATATAAGCGTGTTATGTCATCTTTACGGCTCGGAAGCAAAGATATATACAACGATTAACCCTCCGCTTATAGCACAGTGTTACCCCTCTGGAGGTTTAAAGGGCGCCCAACCCCCTCTGGAGGTTTAAAGGGCGCCCAACCCCCTCTGGAGGTTTAAAGGGCGCCCAACCCCCTCTGGAGGTTTAAAGGGCGCCCAACCCCCTCTGGAGGTTTAAAGGGCGCCCAACCCCCTCTGGAGGTTTAAAGGGCGCCCAACCCCTCTGGAGGTTCAAAGGGCTCCCAAGCCCTCTGGAGGTTCAAAGGGCTCCCAACCCCTCTGGAGGTTTAAAGGGCTCCCACCCCCTCAAAATCAGCTGCCAACAAACCGGGCAGAAAGTGTTCATTTTTTTCAACAGTGCCACCACAGGGGAAATGAGGAACTGCATGGTGTTTGTTGAAATAAAATAAAAATAGTATATGGAGGGGTTATGTCCGCTCTCTGCAGGCTCTCCTGTCTAGATATTTGATATTGAATAATTCACTCCCTTTCCATTATAGAAAATGGGTTTTCCAAATCAAACACCCACTTAAAGGGGCGTTCCCCGAAAGAATCAAGTTATTCCCTATCTTGTGGGTAGAGGATAACTTGCTGATTGCTGTGGGTCTCACCACTGGGAATTCCCCCAGAAATACCAAAATTAGGGCTCCACAGCCCTGTCTTGAATGGCGTATATGTGCTCATGCTCGGCCTCTGGAAATAGCCGAGCATGTGCATCTACAATATATTCAGAGCCCTGTTCTCAAGATTGCCGAGCCCCAGAATTGGGATCACTGGGGCTGTCAGACCCCCAGTGGTCAGCAAGTTATAGGGGCAAGTTATAGGGGATACTTTGATTTTTTTTTTTTAGGGGGAGGGATAACCCTTTTAGGGAGGGGTAAATCTGTTCATCCATATTTCAGATGCTATTTTTGCTAAATTGAAAATATGAGAAATATAATGTAATTTTCTGATTATTTTCTTGGCAGATGTGAACAGGTTAACACAATTGGGTGCACTGTAATAAGATTCCTAAAAGACTGAACAGGAAGTGTTGTCATTGGGACACCACCATTGGAGAGATGGAATCCATGAAAGAGATATGTGACAGATAAGGGGACTAGCTGGTAAATCGGTCAATGAATGCTGTCATGATTTAACCCATGCTGACAGTTATCTGGTCCCATGACAACTCTGATGGGTTTTTAAGTTTCCTATAACTTGCGCTGACACAACGAGATGTCAAAAGATATCAAACGTCCATGACAAGATCTGCCTCATTATTGAAAAATGTCCTCGTCTACGCGACTGTAAAAGCTTCTAAATTCAGCTTTGGATGTGACTAGAGGAGATTTACATAATAACAAGTCCCTTATGTTTAGATTGTCAGGATCAGTTTTCCATAGCGCCATCTATTGGTTAGACTTCTAGAAAAATGTTTGCAGAAAGCATCGCAGCGCCACCTAAAGGCTGAGAGTTGCAATTTTTACCTGGTAAAGGAAAAAACAAGCTGTAGTCTAGTAATCCCGTATCTTGCGGTCATTCTCCATATTAACCTCCAGGTGATTCTCATTTATCTTACAAGGATCCCAACTCTCCAATGATACAATAAAGCAGTAATCATCCTGCCCCGCAGCGGTCCTGGCTGACGGCAGTCGTCATTGCTGCGCTGGCACTTTTCCCCCGCACCATTTGTTACTGACATGAAAGTGATAGTTACACTTGTCAGACACAAGACTTCTCTCTGGAGCGATCGAATTTCACCTTGAGGTTAATTAGAATCACTGACAGAATCTTGTGCCGTCAGATCCGAGCAGCCGACGCCGTGACGCGCGTTACGTCCAAGGTCAACAAAGTGCTGGCAGAATCCCAGGAAAAGGTCACGGAGCTCTGCGCCAATGTCCTAGACAACCACCTCATTTCAGGGGATCGGACGCAACGTTCCCTCCTAAAGTAACGCCAAGTTAACTTTCGGCAAACTTTTTGCACAACTTTTTTGCACGCTGTAAAATTTTTCACTTTCAGAATGATTAGCAATAAAGAGGCTGAAAGTAATCGCAATTGTTTGCACTTTGAAGTTGAAAATCCATATTAGTCCTGCACACATCGTTACAGTGCATCAGTGAAGGAAATACCTTGAGAGATAAATGTAGCAGCATTCTGGTCTCCAGGTGGATAATTCTTACCTACATCTCCCACTCTGATTTTGCCTTGGAGACATAATCCAAGATAGTAAAGAAAAAAGGGGAGAAATTAGCCTAACGTTAGCTAATAATTGAGGAATAATGGGTGACGGTATTAGGTTATGTGCACTCTGAGTGTTTTTGCAAAGTTTTTGGAGAAGAAACTTTCCAAATCCTTCTCAAAAAGTTGGAGTTTCTGCTCCAAAAACTTTGCAAAAAGTCTGTGTGCACAAACCCTTAGCGTTCCGCTGATGATGGGGTCAACTAAGACATAATCTAAAAAGGTTTTGTCAAAGGATTGCGCATTGATGAAAGTTATATGGGGGATATGAGTGGTGTATGGGACGAAGAGAAGGGAAGGAAGTGGGGTGGGATAGTTAAAGACCACGATATGGAGAAAAAAAAAAAGAGGATAATATGGAGAATATCAATGTTGCACACTGGAGGGAGATTTACTAATACCACCAATATACACAGAACAAAATAAGGCTATGTGCACACAGATGTTTTTTTTTTTTTTTATAGTGGGTCTACTGCAAAAAATGGCTTAAAAATCTCAAAAAAATACATTTGTATTTATTTTTATTGTATAATCACTTTGCCATTCATATGTTCAATCTTTTTATTTTGAAGTTTTGCTGGGGGGAAAAGAGTCTGCATGTCACTTCTTTCAAGTGGATCCTGATGGAAAACACTCCAAACTAAGCATCGTCTAAAAAAAGGCTTCAGAAAAGGAAAAAAAACTTTTCCAAAACTCTTGAAATAATCTTCAGTAAACAAAAATCTGTTCCAAAAACTTCCCAAAAAAGAAAGAGTGTCTCCTTCCACTCTGTGTGCACAAAGTCTTTACTACTCCAGTCCAGACAGGGAAAACTTATAGTCTGAAAACGGTCCAGGTTTCCACATTGGCTCCTGCTGGATGATAAACTTTAGCACAACTTTTATCTAACTTTTGGGTCACTTTGCAACTTTTCTGAAGCCTGAACTTTGGCACAATTTGGTGCACATTTTAAGCAACATTCATTTCATTGAAAACTAAGGCAGAAAAGAAATATCTGCTGCGCTCCCAGGCAACATGTTTCAGACCTGCATGGTCCTTGGGGCTTGACAAAGGATCATGCAGGTGTGAAACATGTTGCCTAGGAGCGCAGCAGATATTTCTTTTCTGCCTTAATTTTTGTGCTTTTGTGTCCAACCATTTTTTGTGCCTTTTACACCACTGGATCAATAAAGCAATTATTATAAGAAGATTGGCTATCGTTCGGACTGTTGCTGATACTGGAGTATTTTGCCGTGCACCCGGACAGGTGAGCTGATCGCTCCTTTTTCACATTTTCAACAGTCTTATGAAATCTGTGTATTCGGCACATGCAAAAGACGAGCTGCAGAAGTTTTCCCGCTGATAGACCGGATCCTCCCTATAAATAGACAGGGGGCATCACCAGGTTAATGTGGAGTAAATCATCTGCAAAATTCAATTTTTCTATTTAATTAAACAATATTTCAGATTTGCGACCCCGGGGCGAGGGACGATTCACCCAACACCTGGAACCTGCATGAAATATTAATATCCATGGCATTGAACTACGCCCCGACATCCAGACTTATAATGGAGGCGCCATTCATCATACAGCCAAGAAGCGGGGGAGAGGCGGATTATTCCAAGGGGGCAATTACAGTCCATGTTCCACTCAGTTGTTTTCTAATAGATGAGAAATTAAAATATTGTCAAGAATCCCGGAGCGGATTCCATCTCAAGTATCTAAAAATCATTACACGATACATAGTGATGCGGTATTTAAAGGAGAACTCCGCTCATCCTAGTGGTCACATGACTTTGCGGAGCTTCTGTAATTGAATTTTAGGTAGGGAGAGGGTTTTAGTGCAGAAAATCTGCTGCATTTCACAGTTCAATCAAAGTGGATGTGATTTTATGAAAACTCCTGCCTGCATGGCGTCTAAAGACACCGTTGAACTGTGTTTTTTTGGAATTTTTACGACTTTTTTTTTTTTATAGAGATCCTGAAAAAAATACAAACATACCTGCATTTTTTTCACATGTAAGTGCAGAATCAAAACATTTCTACACTGAAAACAGCATAAAAATGCATCGAATCTGCACCAAAATCCAAGTATTTCTGCACTAAAAACCGAATAAATGAGATTCCAGAAATCTCCTGCACACATCATGGTTTGTTGTTTTTTTTTATTCAGGATTTTGTGCTTTGCATGTTTTTTTTGTAAAATAGAGCATGTCACTTCTTTCAGCACTTTTTCCGCTTTTTTTTTTTCACCCATTGATGTAATGGGTGGTGAAACAAACGCTGAAAAAAACCCGCAAGTGTCAAGTTTTTCAGCGTTTTTTGTGCCTAAACAAGAATGAGATTTTTTTTTTTCATTGAACCTTATGTACATGCATAACAGAGACAAAAAGACTGTGAAAAGAACGCTGAAAAAAAATGCAGCAAAAAGGCAAGAAAACAGCAACAAAAATCCTGAACAATCTGGCAAAGAGATCAGGTTGTTGCAGAAAAAAAAAACGCTATAAAAACCATGATGTGTGAACATAACCTTAAAATGTAGCAAATCTGCACCAGAGTCCAAGCATTTCTGCACTAAAAAACGCATTAAATCTGCACCAAAAAACAAGCATTTTTGCACTGAAAAATCACATGAAAATGGATCAAATCTGCACCAAAAATGCATTAAAAAAGGGGAAGATGCAATAAACTAAACTGCAATAATTAGCAGAATGCTATTGCTTCCTTTGGACCGACACCTGCAGAAAAAAAAAGTAACATTTTTGCAAGAGGGAACATGGTTTATCTCTCCTTTCATAAGTGTCTGGTTTCTTGCCCATTTTGGTGCAGGTTTTGCACCATAATTCATGTCAATATCTATTGAGAAATTGAGATTTGGTGCAGCTGAATAAATAATCAGTGGCGGAAATCCGCTCCCCCCATACCTTTACCACCTAGAAAGGTAATCTTGGCCATGGCAAGGGTAAGACGAGTGGCTGCCATACACCTGTGCCATGTCTTCTGTCCTAGAGGCACTGCCTTGGATGGTCTATCTTTACCCTGCCATCTTCCGTGGACACCATAGATGGCTGACGGTTGCATATTGTTGTATGGTCACCTTGCCGCCTTCCACCTACTTTCCTATAGATTGCACTTCTGGTAGCTTATAGGGAATGTATGAAATCACTTGTGCACAGATCCAGAATCTGTAGATGGCGGCGCTGCCCGTCTGAGCCTCGGCTTGGCATCACATTGCTGATTGCTGCAGTTCCGCTCGCTGATTTGATCCATTTCCCTGGTGCTTCTCTGTGCACAGATGCCAGTAATTGTTAATTAATTCAGCAATCAGCTCCTGATGCCAGCGGTCTCTAGAGGAGACGTCATCAGGGCGGGCACCTTCATGTGGAATGTGAGCAATGCTACCGGGGTCTTATTAAAAATGACGAAAAACTCACGTACCCCAGATAGAAAATCGGACATTACTTCCCATTGTTCCCAAGAGCTTGCACTCTAATAGGGGCGACACACATAATAAAAGCGCCATCAGGACTTTGTGTTTAGTTTTTTCCCCATTCTCGAGATCAGTGTTTGCTGTCACTGATTAGATACATTGTGTTTTTATAATACAAACACATCTTGAGAATGGTAAAATAAAATAAACATAAAGTATACATTGTGTTTGTTACAATGTATCCTGTGCTCTGTACCCAACGTTCCGTCCTGACAGCGGGTTACAATGTATCAGCCCGGACTGGATACAATGTAACAATGTGATGGATGAGGAATATAAATATGAATATTTCTATTTACTAACAATCAGAGATATTGAAAATAGCAAAAATAGCAAAAAAATTAAAGGCACAGACTCCGATTCATCCTTGTTGTTTCTCCACTTTTCTACAGTAATTTTCTCCGTTGCTCTTTATTTGCTTTTTATTTCCTGTACGTTTTAAGTCTTTTTTTTTTTGCTTATCCTCATTGTCAGGGAACGTACAGGGACGACACCGGGGAGACCACGCAATATCTCACCGCTGCCGTCACTTGGTCAGGATTTCGTCAGGGATCCGCGAGCACACGGTCCCCACTACTCACTACAGATGTATCAGCAAGCGACCAGTGAGCATATGGCGTCACACCTCTGGGTTCCAACGCATGGAATATGTGTTTACGCCCTCCGTACGGTCACTGTCAGCTTCACGATAGCCCGATTATTAATAATATTCGCTGCCACCACTGGCCGAGTTTGAAATATAATACAGGCCTGGTCGGATGCCTCAGGGGAACGATTACACAATGAAACAGAACTATTACATTTTATATTTAATCCAAAAGGGAGGCAGTGTTTAGGAAACATATACAAAAGATTTTACAAAAGGAGACTATACAATACATAAGCAGTTACACAAAATAATAAGGATTAAAGCAGAAACTTACTATACGATCACTGAGACGATTCAATATATCTGGAGGGGAGCTCTCCTCTGATTTGACTGTTAGTTATCAAACAGGATCCGTTGCATATAATAACTATATAATCCCGCAATGAATGCTATTCCAACCTCAGCAGACTATTTTATGCTGAAGGGAGAGACCTGCCCACACCCCCCTGTGCCGACATCACAGGGGCTGGGCTCCACTCTTCATGTTTTTATTAAAAACACTAACTTCTGTGATAACTTATTGCTCATTGATTGCAGAAGCTTGCAAATGACGCCATATTTTCCGTTATGATTTTACCTTTGTTTAGAGACCACGCATAGCGTGGTTGCGATATGTTATTCTGGTGATCTTGTGCTATAGCTCCCCGGAGGGGCTTACAGCTATGAAAAAATTAGCATCTTGTTCCTTGGCTGACCCTGCCACTAAAAATATGAGTCCCATTATTATCAGAGTTATGGAACCTACCATATTCAATATTTTGTGTCGGTGCCCAAGAGACTTTGAATAAACTCCCTATGAAGTCCTGGGAATGAGATTTCAACAGTTATCTGTAGATTTATTGCAAGCCTGCGTCTAGTTGTCCCCTGCCGCTGCCAGGGGAAATTCACTCGCATTTTAAGTAGGTTGGTGGTACCTCTCTTGCCAGCATTTGTTTATAAGGCCTTACTCATGAGTGCGTTAATTGGGTTTTTGTGCTGAGATTTACATGGGGACAGCTCTTGTACTGACAAGTGGTCAATTGCTCGCTCTTGTCTTGTGACAAAGGTGGATAAGGGACGGGTGAGAGGGGCTTCAGGGGAAGAAAGAAAGAATATTTTCAATATTTCCCTGACACTCATGTTTTAGACAAATTCATAACATTTTAGTTTTTTCCGCATCTCCTCCAATCCCCCCTTGGAGTAAAGCTTCTGGTGGAGTTTTCACTTTTTTTTTTTTACTTTTTAAAGGATTGTGCTAAAAATCTATTTAAAGACAAAAATAAAGAGTATTTTTTATTTTGCGCCAAATTTGTGAACTGAAGCCCCATTTTGCAAATGATGAATCAAAAAGTATCTAAAAGAAAGTTGGCGTTAGAATGAGTTAACCTGCCCATGTACCTTCAATAGCTGTCAAAGCCAAAAAAGTATCCAGGATTTTTGAAAAACAGCGCCACCCTTGACCATGGGTTGAGTCTGGTACTGCATCGAAGGGGAAGATGCTGAATGGAGCTGAACTGCAATTCGAAGGGGAGGAAGTTGAATGGAGCTGAATTGAAATACCACACACAACCTGAGAACAGGGGTGGCGCTGTTTCTGGATGAAAGAAGACATGTTTTTCTAATCCTTTACTACTCTTTAAACCCCTATTAGCAAAGGTGTTACTACAATAGGGGTTGCAATTTCACCCAGGCCTAAGGGGCCCAAAAAGTCCCTACATGAAAAGACCAGTACTATTAAAGACTTGCAATAATCGGGGGTCCCGTTGTTGCTTTTGCATTGGTGCCCATGATCTTCAAGTTACACCAAACAGTTCTCTCTCCCAACTCCCCCATGCAAATGCATGATTGGTTCAGAAGGATGGGGCAGTAAAATTCAGCATGCCCAATCCTTTCCTCCTCTGATTTTATCTATAAAGGAAGGGCTGGGAGGGCCCCATACACGGTACAATATGATATAATAATTTGCTGGTCCTCCAAAATCAGGCAGAGGGTTCTGACTATCTATACAGGACCCAGTAGCAGCTGCCCTGCACGGCATCATTGCAACCCTGCAGAGAGGCAGCCGCTTGCACCTACATCTTCCTTCTCTCCCCATTCTTTTCGCTTAACACAAAACTTCCCGCTTCCCCTTGAGAAGCAAACAATCGGCATCAATCACCGGCACTTACTGTCCTCATCCTCCAGACACCGCGCACCCATCACAAAAGGCCTATCAATCATTAGCAATTAACACTCCAGGGATTTCTGACAGTGAACGTGAAAATACAGAACTCGCACTTTATTCCACAACGATTAGGGAAATCTCCGGGATGGGAGACGGGAGGAGGATTAAGCTCTGCAGACTTCTGCCAAGATGAGAACACAAGATTTCCTCTCCTCCTCCTCATCATCACCATATACTTCAACGTACGACTGTATCTACAAAGAAGATGGAGAGACACAAGATAGATGAATTCTAAATACTTCATAGATGGAGATGAGATACAATGAGATCGATACGTATATTGATAAATAAGAGAAATCCATTGATGAGTATCAGATACATAGATGGATATTGATAAATACATTAGATAGAGATGACAGATTAATTAAATAGGTAATGGATACATTATATCAAGACGAGATACAGTCATGGCCAAAAGTGTTGGCATCCTTGTTCCAGAAAATGAAGTATTTCTCCCAGAAAATTATCACAATTCCACATGTTTTGTTGTACACATCTTTATTTCCTTTGTGTGTATTGGAACAACACAAAAAAAAGAGAAAATAACGGCAAATTGGACATAATTTCACATAAAACTCAAAAAATGAACTGGGAAAAATTGTGGGTAAATAACTTTGTTTTAAGCAAGTGATGCTCGTTCACACTCACCTGTGGCAAGTAACAGGTGTGGGCTATATGAAAATCACATCTGAAACCAGATAAAAAGGGGAGAACTTGACTCAGTCTTTGCATTGTGTCTGTGTGTGCCACACTAAGCATGGAGAACAGAAAGAGGAGAAGAGAACTGTATGAGGAATTGTTGCGATAGAAGACAGATATGAGATACAAAGCTAGAAAATGATAAATCATAGACAATAGATACGATAGGAAAACAAAAAAAGACTTGGCCCACCTGTTCACATGGGCCAATAAATACATTAGTTTTTTTAGGATGGAATTTGCTATTGAGTACTGCCCACTTTTTGTGCTTTTTTAACCTTTAATTAGCCACAATCGAGTTTGTTTTAGTCATATTTGAGCAGGTATGGAAGGTAGGTAACCGTCCGTTTCTGTAGCTTCCTAGCTCGGGTGCCCTTCCCTTCCTTCTTAGTCAGGGTCGGACTGGGCTGGCGGGATACCAGGAATTTTCCCGGTGGGCCCCGCCCCCTGCTGCAGAGGAGAGGGGGAGAAGAGAGCAAAAAAAAAGTCCTGCGGTTTTAAGGGGCATGGGCCCTTTAAAAGCACAGGCACAGAGTATGCAGGGACGCGCGCACTCGGCGTTCATTACCTGAACCACCGCGGCGCACGTCTCAGGAGAAGAAGGACACCGCACGGGAGCGCAGGAAGGTAAGAGGTGTGTGTGTGTGTGTGTGTGTGTAATGGTCTGTGCCCCTGGCTGGACACACAAGGGGGGGCCCAGCTGGACACACAAGGGGGGGCCCAGCTGGACACACAAGGGGGGGCCCAGCTGGACACACAAGGGGGTAGCCTGGCTGGACACACAAGGGGGAGCCGACTGGACACAAAAGGGGGGGTCCTGGCTAGACACACGGGGGGGAACCCTGGCTGGACACACAAGGGGGAACCCTGGCTGGACACACAAGGGGGGCCCAGCTGGACACACAAGGGGGTAGCCTGGCTGGACACACAAGGGGGGAGCCAACTGGACACAAAAGGGGGGGGCCCTGGATGGACACACAAGGGGGGGCCCAGCTGGACACACAAGGGGGGAGCCGACTGGATACACAAGGGGGGGCCCTGGATGGACACACAAGGGGGAACCCTGGCTGGACACACAAGGGGGAACCATGGCTGGACACACAAGGGGGGGCCCAGCTGGACAGACACACAAGGGGGTAGCCTGGCTGGACACAAAAGGGGGGGTCCTGGCTGGACACACAAGGAGGAACCCTGTCTGGACACAGAAGGGGGGCCCAGCTGGACACACAAGGGGGTAGCCTGGCTGGACACACAAGGGGGGAGCCGACTGGACACAAAAGGGGGGGTCCTGGATGGACACACAAGGGGGGAACCCTGGCTGGACATGCAAGGGGGAACCCTGGATGGACACACAAGGGGGAACCCAGGCTGGACACACAAGGGGGGAGCCGACTGGACACACAAGGGGGGGCCCTGGCTGTACACATGAGGGGGAACCCTGGCTGGACACATGAGGGGGAACCCTGGCTGTACACACGAGGGGGGGCCATGCTGTACACATGAGGGGGGCCAAGCTGGACACACGAGGGGGGAGCCCTGGCTGGATACACGAGGTGGGAACCCTGGCTGGATACACAAGGGGGGCCCTGGCTGGACACACAAGGGGGAGGCCCTGGCTGGACACACAAGGGGGGGCCCTGGCTGGACACACAAGGGGGGGCCCTGGATGGACACACAAGGGGGAACCCTGGATGGACACACAAGGGGGAGCCCTGGCTGGACCCAGGCAAAGGGGGGGTGGGCAGGATGGGTATATGGGGGGGCAGGCTGGACACATGGAGGCCAGGATGGATATATGGGGGGCAGGCTGGACACATGGAGGCCAGGATGGATATATGGGGGGCAGGATGGATATATGGGGGGGCAGGCTGGACACATGGAGGCCAGGATGGATATATGGGGGGCAGGCTGGACACATGGAGGCCAGGATGGATATATGGGGGGGGCAGGCTGGATACATGGAAGCCAGGATGGATATATGGGGGGGCAGGCTGGACACATGGAGGCCAGGATGGATATATGGAGGGGGCAGGCTGGACACATGGAGGTCAGGATGGATATATGGGAGGGCATGCTGGACACATGGAGGCCAGGACGGATATATGGGGGCAGGCTGGACACATGGAGGCCAGGATGGATATATGGGGGGGCAGGCTGGACTCATGGAGGCCAGGATGGATATATGGGGGAGGCAGACTGGACTCATGGAGGCCAGGATGGATATATAGGAGGGGGCAGGCTGAACACATGGAGGCCAGGATGGATATATGGGGGGCTAGGATGGATATGTGGGGGGTCAGGCTCGATACACGTGGGCTAGCATAAATATATGGAGGGGCACGCTGGATATATGGGGGGTGTGGATGGATATATGCAGGGGGTAAGGGCAGGATGGATATATGAGTGGGCAAGCTGGACACATGGAGGCCAGGATGGATATGTAGGGGGAGCAGGCTGGACACATGGAGGCCAGGATGGATATATGGGTGGGGCAGGCTGGACACATGGAGGCCAGGATGGATATATGGGTGGGGCAGGCTGGACACATGGAGGCCAGGATGGATATGTAGGGGGGCAGGCTGGACACATGGAGTCCAGGATGGATATATGGGGGGGCAGGATGGATATATGGGGGGGTGTCAGGATGGATATATGCAGGGGAGAAGGGCAGGATGGATATATGGGGGGGAGGCCGGACACATGGAGGCCAGGATGGATATGTAGGGGGCAAGCTGGACACATGGAGTCCAGGATGGATATATGGGGGGGCAGGCTGGAAACATGGAGGCAAGGATGGATATGTGGGGGGGGCAGGCTGGCCACATGGGGGGCTAGGATGGGTATATGGGAGGGGGCAGGCTCGATAAATATATGGAGGGGTCACACTGGACAAATGGGGGCCAGAAGGGATATATGCAGGGGGGTGTCAAGATGGATATATGCAGGGGAGGGGGGCAGGATGGATATATGGGGGGAGGGCAGGCTCGATACACGTGGGCTAGGATAAATATATGGAGAGGCCACCCTGGACATATGGGGGCCAGAAGGGACATATGGGGGTGCCTGGATGGACAAGGGACTTAATTACTGTTTGGGGGCCAGATTGAGGAACATACTTTATTAGTTTATGGTGGCCCATGGGGAACATTATTACTTTAGATTCCAATTATTATTATTACATTATTACTTCTGTAATATAATTAGCTTTTTAGGAAACTGTTTTCCATGGGATGGGACAAAAAAGGAGCCCTGTTACTGTGCAGGACGGCACTATGTTGCTTTTTTTCTTCAACGGGTGTAGTGTAGAAGTCGGGGGGGTGGAGTGAGACGATTCCTGGCTGGAAGAAGTGATGGTCGTCTGTACCTGATGAAGAAGAAAATCGAAGATGAAGGACTTCACCTAGAGACGTCACTGGTGAGTCAGTGTATTACATGTACACTTACACTACACACGTGGTCAAAATTGTTGGTACCCCTCGTTTAATGAAAGAAAAACCCACAATGGTCACAGAAATAACTTGAATCTGATAAATTACAAATTTTTGAAAATGAACAAATGAAAGTCAGACATTGCTTTTCTGCTTCCACAGAATTGAAAAAAAATTAAACTGATGAAATCGGCCTGGACAGAAATGATGGTACTCTTAACTTAATATTTTGTTGAACAACCTTTTGAGGCAATCACTGCAATCAAACGATTCCGGTAACTGTCAATGAGACTTCTGCACCTCTCGACAGGTATTTTGTCCCACTCCTCATGAGCAAACTGCTCCAGTTGTCTCGTGTTTGAAGGTTGCCATTTCCAGACAGCATGTTTCAGCTCTTTCCAAAGATGCTCAATAGGATTTAGGTCAGGGCTCATAGAAGGCCACTTCAGAATAGTCCAATGGTTTCCTCTTAGCCGTTCTTGGGTGTTTTTAGCTGTGTGTTTTGGGTCGTTATCCTGTTCCAAGACCCATGACCTGCGACTGAAACCAAGCTTTCTAACACTGGGCTGCACATTTCTCTCTAGAATCCCTTGATAGTCTTGAGATTTCATTGTATCCTGCACAGATTCAAGACACCTTGTGCCAGATGCAGCAGAGCACCCCCTGAACATAACAGCCTCCTCCATGTTTCACAGTAGGGACAGTGTTCTTTTCTTGATATGCTTCATTTTTCAGCCTGTGAACATAGAGCTGATGTGCCTTGCCAAAAACTTCCAGTTTTGTTTTATCTGTCCATAGGACATTCTCCCAGAAGCTTTGTGGCTTGTCAATATGTAGTTTGGCAAATTCCAGTCTGGCTTTTTTATTTTTATTTTTTTCAACAATGGTGTTCTCCTTGGTCGTCTCCCATGAAGTCCACTTTGGATCAAACAACGATGGATAGTACGATCTGACACTGATGTTCCTTGAGCTTGAAGTTCACCTTTAATCTCTTTAGAAGTTTTCCTGGACTCTTTTGTTACCATTCATATTATCCATCTCTTTGATTTGTCATCAATTTTCCTCCTGCGGCCACGTCCAGGGAGGTTGGCTACAGTCCCATGGATCTTAAATTCCTGAATAATATGTGCACCTGTAGTCACAGGAACATCAAGCTGCTTGGAGACGGTCTTATAACCTTTACCTTTAACATGCTTTTCTATAATTTTCTTTCTAATCTCCTGAGACAACTCTTTCCTTTGCTTCCTCTGGTCCATGTTGAGTGTGGTACACACCATGTCACCAAACAACACAGTGAGTATCTGTAGCCCTATATACAGGCCCACTGACTGATTACAAGATTGTAGACACCTGTGATGCTAATTAGTGGACACAACTTGATTTAACATGTCCCTTTTGTCATGTTATTTTCAGGGGTACCATCATTTCTGTCCAGGCCTATTTCATGAGTTTAATTTTTTTTTAAATTTTGTGGAAGCAGAAAAGCAATGTGTGACTTTCATTTTCATAGATTTTTAATCTATTATTACTTTTGTCAGATTCAAGTTATTTCTGTGACCATTGTGGGTTTTTCTTTCATTAAAGGAGGGGTACCAACAATTCTGACCACGTGTGTATATAGTATATACAGAGCTTCTGTGTATGTCACTGGTGATCACTGTATTACGTATACACTATATACAGAGCTTCTGTGTATAATGTCACTGGTGACCACTGTATTACCTGTACACTATATACAGAGCTTCTGTTTATAATGTCACTGGTGATCACTGTGTTACCTGTACACTGACACTATATACTTAGAACCTGTGTATAATGTCGCTGGTGGTAATAACAGTGTTGTTAGTATTGTGGTTTGTATTCATGATCAGTATTGTAGTATTTGGTCACTTTGGGGTGGTAATATGTGGTCTCGTCATGGTGTGGCCGTATTTGTTCCTTGTATGTGGTATTATTCGGTCACTATGTGGTGGTAATATGTGATCTAGTCATGGTGTGGCATACCTTTTGTATGTGGTATTATTGGTGTTGATATAGTGAACTCTGTTGTGTATGGCGGTCATTTTGTTCTTGCTGATATTAACTAGGAAAATATTTTTTTCCATTAGGCCACAGCCCCACCATCAGTATTTGGTTAGTATTTTTTCTCAGGAGTCGATGCCAAAACAAGGAGTGGGTGATAAATGCAGAATTGGTGACTTGTTTCTATTATACCTTTTCTCTGATTGTTCCTCACCTGGTTTTGGCTCCCACTCCTGAGAAAAAATACTCACAGAATACTGACAAAATACTGATAGTGGGGCCGTGGCTTTAGAGATTAAATCCTTGGACCAGAGCAGAAGAGATGCACTTACAGGGGTTCTCTGGTGAAAACAAGTAATCACCTCTCCACAGGATCAGTGATAATATTGATTGGTGGGGGTCTGACTGCTGGGACACAATCGGCAGAATGTGAAGCTTTTCTCCCCATTAGACTGGAGCGGCATGTGAGATGCGACCACTGATCCATTCATTCCTTCAGTGGCTGTGTGCGCTGCTCTTTTTTGGAAGCCCCCAAGAGGATGAATGGAGCTGCGGTCAGACGTTCCACCTGTCGCTGCATTTTAAAATGGGGATAAGTGTCCTGTCAGGGATGAAACTTCCCCATTCTGCGTTTTCCAATGTTCGGACCCAAATGATCAATAAGTTATTACCTATCCTGTAGAGCCCATGGATCGGTGATAACTTGTTTTAACCAAAGAAGCCCTTTAATGCAAACTAACGTAATTGTACATCCCAGTTAGTGTCGCACAGTAGATGTGCAGGAGCCGCCAGTCAATGCTCCACTACAACAGGGATAGCGGATAACAGATATTTGCATATGGCTGTAGGTGGACCCCTAGAGTCAGTTCTCCCTGTGGGCCCCAGACACCCCAGTCCGACCCTGTTCTTAGTGCATCTTGAGATGCAGCTGTTAGAACCCTCCTGTTAGTTTTTTCTATTTTGCTGGTCACATGACTTTTTGCCTATTTAATCCAGCTCCGCCCTCCTGGCCTTGCTGGACTTCAGTGTTACATTTACTCTTAAGCTAGCCAGGTGCCTTGTACCTTACTCTGTAGTTTGCTTGGTCTTTTGACCACTAGTACTTCTGTTTGTTTGTTTGTCTTTTCCATGCTACAATTTCTGCTAGGAGGTGTCCAACTATATCCCAGTCCTTAGTTCTTGTAGGGACCCCTTCCTTATATCTATAGGTCTGCGTTCAGACTAGCCGAGGACTTAGGCGGGTCTGTTCACAAGGAACAGGTCCCCCGCTGCATCGTAGGGAATCAGCTTAGTCCTATTGTAGGGACAGTTTTCCTTTCTTTCCTTAGTGCTTGTAGCAGTTCATAACAGTAAGTCCAGCCCAAAAATAAAACACTCTAAGGAAAGGAATCCAGATATCAGCATGGTGTCGGTTCAGGAGTTGGCTCAACGCCTGCAGGGACTGTCTTTGGAGGTGGCCGAGCTCCAGCAACACGTGAGTAGCTGTCCTGGAGCGCATTTTGTCGAACCGAAGGTAGGACTGCCAGATTTTTTTTATGGTAAACGGCAAGATTTTTTTTCCTTTAAAAACGCTTGTTTATTATATTTTCGTTTAAGACCCAGATCCTCGGGGAATGAATCACAGCGCATTGGGTTTATAATGTCACTTTTGCGCAAAGAACCACAGGGATGGGCCTTTTCTCTACAACCTAATGATCCGTGTTTTAGATCTGTGGAAGATTTTTTTTCTGCTATGGGGTTGTTGTATGATGATCCTGATCGAGTCTTATCTGCTGAAACTGAATTAAGACGTTTGAAGCAGGGATCAGGTGATGTGGAAAATTATTGTACATACTGTACTTCAGAAAATGGTCGGCTGAAGTGGAATGGAATGACTCAGCATTAAAATGTTTGTTTCTTGATGGTCTAGGTGAAAGGGTTAAGGATCTGCTGATTGCCTTCCCAAAACCTGGAACCTTGCAGGAGGCAATGCAATTAGCCATACGTGTTGACAGGAGACTGCGTGCTAGGTGTAATGAAGAGAAATCTACTGCTATGGCAGCTCCTAGTTTTCAGAGGGTCTGTTCGGAGGGTGGAGAACCGATGGAGATTGGGGCGATGTCACCCCACTCTCAGGAAAAATACCGCAGGTTTGCTAAAGGATTGTGTTTTTCTTGCGGTAAATGTGACCACTTTATTAAGAACTGTGTGCTTCGTTTGAACAAAGAAAAAAAAAAAGAGGTCAGTTACGCCCGCAAAGCTTGTTTAAACTCAAAAGGAGTATTTCTTTCTGGAAGCACCTCATTCCAGGAGGAGTTGATTGAATTTCGGGTATTTGTGGATTGTGGTTCTACACTCAATGTGATTGATAAGGGTTTTTTGGAAAAATTTAAATTAGAATCCAAACTTTTGTCATCTCCTATTTCTGTGGTTGCTGTTGATGGCTCTCCCTTGAAAGGTATTACTCACAAGGTTTTTGAATTTCCCCTCACCATTAATGGTATCCACCAAGAGAATTTGGATTTGGCGGTATTAAATAATTTGCCTGCTCCAGTGGTTTTGGGGTTACCTTGGTTAAAATTGCACAATCCTGTACTGGACTGGTCTACCAATGAAATTAAGTCTTGGAGTCCTAAGTGTTATGATAGATGTTGCAATGGTTGCATTGCTGCTGTGGAAAGAGGGGAATTACCTGTACCTATTCAGGATTTTTGGAAGGTTTTTTCTGAGGAGGAGTCGCAAGTTTTGCCTCCTCATAGGGACTATGATTGCACCATTGAGTCTGTTCCTGGAGCTACTCTTCCCAAGAGTCGCTTATTTAATCTTACTATCCCTGAGAGAAAGGCCTTGGAGGAATACATACAGACAAGCTTGGCCGCCGGTCACATTAGACCTTCTACGTCACCTGTGGCTGTTGGATTCTTTTCTGTAAAAAAAAAAGGACGGCGGTTTACGTCCATGTCTGGACTTTCGCGAAATTAATAAAATTACAGTACGCAATTCCTACCCACTGCTATTAATTCCTAACTTGTTCAACCAGTTAGTGGGGGCCAAGTGGTTCTCTAAGATTGATCTCCGGGGGGCATGCAATTTGTTACGTATGAAGGAAGGTGATGAGTGGAAAACTGCTTTTAACACTCCGGTAGGTCATTTTGAGAATCTGGTTATGCCCTTTGGTCTTACCAACGCACCAGCGTTTTTTCAGAACCTTATTAATGACATCCTAAGACCGTTGATCGGTAAGAATGTGGTGGTGTATTTGGATGACATTTTGATTTTTGCGACGGATCTGGAGTCTCATTGGCGGAGCATACGTGAGGCATTGCAGTTGTTAAGCGACAATTCACTTTTTGCTAAGCTGGAGAAATGTGAGTTCGCTGTGCAGAGAATTAGTTTTTTGGGCTACATTATCTCCAGTGAGGGCTTTGAGATGGACCCGGTGAAGGTTCAGGCGGTTCAGGAATGGCCTAGGCCTATTGGTTTGAAACCAATACAGAGATTTTTGGGTTTCGCCAATTATTACAGAAAATTCATTAAGAATTTTTCTATAATTGTTAAGCCGCTGACCGATCTCACCAGGAAAGGTGCAAATAAGGTCCAGTGGACTACTGAGGCCATTGAAGCTTTTGTGTATCTCAAGGAGAGGTTCAGTTCTGCCCCCATCCTTATGCAGCCTGATGAGACCAAGCCTTTTTTGGTCGAGGTTGATGCTTCTTCGGTGGGGGTCGGTGCTGTTTTGTCTCAGGAAAACAAGGATGGAGTACATCCCTGTGCTTTTTTTTCAAAAAAATTTTCTGAGACCGAACTTAATTACGATGTCGGTAATCGGGAATTGCTGGCTATTAAACTCGCATTTGAACATTGGCGTCATTTCTTGGAAGGTGCTAAATTTCCCATTCAGGTTTTCACTGATCATAAGAATCTGATCTATCTTGATGCTGCCAAGCACTTGAATGCCCGTCAAGCTAGGTGGGCACTTTTTTTTTCGCGGTTTAATTTTTCTGTTACTTACATTCCGGGTACCAAGAATGTAAAAGCTGATGCTTTGTCTCGCAGCTTTTCTCCCATGGTTGGTACCGAGGAGGAGGAGAGCATTTTACAGGAAGGTGTTGTGATTGCTGCATTGGACTCCGTTTTGGAAGATGGGATTCTGAAAGCCCAGGAGGATGCCTCATCTAACACTCCCCTTGGGATGTTGTTTGTGCCTAGGAACTTTTAGGAGAGAGTTGTTTGTGGAGTATCATGAGTCTCGGTTGGCAGGTCATCCAGGAATTTCTGAGACTAAGAGACTTGTGGGTCGCAGTTTTTGGTGGCCTGGGTGGCAGAAGGAAGTCATTAAGTGGGTGCGTCAATGTACTGTATGTGCTACATCTAAGTCTTCACATACTCCTGCTGCGGGGTTGCTTTGCCCTCTGGAGGCTCCTAGTGCTCCTTGGACGCATCTTGCTATGGATTTTATTACTGACCTTTCTGCCTCTGAGGGTTTCACTGTTATCTGGGTGGTCGTGGACCGTTTTAGCAAGATGTGTCACTTGGTTCCCTTCATCAAACTGCCCTGCGCCAAGACACTCGCTAAGGCTTTTGTTAAGGAAATTGTCAGACTCCATGGCGTTCCTACCGACATTGTTTCCGATAGGGGACCTCAGTTCGTGGCTCGTTTTTGGCGTGCCTTTTGTGACAGGTTGGAAGTCCATTTGTCATTTTCATCTGGGTATCATCCTGAGTCTAATGGACAGACAGAAAGAATCAGGATGTTGAACAGTTTTTGCGTTGTTTTGTGGCAGACAATCAAGAGGGGTGGTCTGAGTTTCTGCCACTGGCTGAATTTGCTCTTAACAACCATACATCCTCTTCTGCTGGGTGTTCTCCTTTTTTTTGTTGTTCTGGGAGACATCCGTCGTTTGGGTCATTCTCCAAATTGGTATCGGCTGTGCCGGAGGAGGAGAATTTTTCCGGTGATTTGGAGAGAGTTTGGACTGATGTGCGTCATAACCTTCAAGAGGCTAATGAAAAATCTAAGAGGTACTTTGACAGGAAACGTCAAGAGGTTTTGTTTACTGTTGGTGACATGGTTTGGTTGTCCTCTAGGAATCTGCGGTTGAGGATTCCTTCTAAGAAATTGGGCCCGAAGTTTGTGGGTCCGTTTAAGGTGCTTCAGGTAGTTAACCAACCTGCTGTTAGGTTGGAGGTTCCTACCTCCTGGAAGATTAATCCGGTGTTTCATGTTTCCTTATTGAAAAAAGCTGATGTTTCTGATAGGGACGCTACTGTCTCTGTTCCTCCAGTGGAGGAAGACGGTGAATATGAAATTTCTCGCAATCTTAATTCTAGATGGCATAGAGGGAGATTGCAGTATCTCGTCTTTTGGAAAGGTTTCGGTCCCGAGGATAACTCCTGGGTAAAGGCGGATGATGTCTCTGCTCCTAAACTTGTCGGATCATTTCACAGGAGGTTTCCTGATAGACCTGGGCCTGGAGGATCCGGAGGATCCTCATAGAAGAGGGGGTACTGTTAGAACCCTCCTGTTAGTTTTTTCTATTTTGCTGGTCACATGACTTTTTGCCTATATAATCCAGCTCCGCCCTTCCGGCCTTGCTGCACTTCAGTGTTACTTTTACTCTTAAGCTAGCCAGGTGCTTTGTACCTTACTCTGTAGTTTGCTTGGTCTTTTGACCACTTGTACTTCTGTTTGTTTGTTTGTCTTTTCTCTGCTACAATTTCTGCTAGGAGGTGTCCAACTATATCGCAGTCCTTAGTTCTTGTAGGGACCCCTTCCTTATATCTATAGGTCTGCGTTCAGACTAGCCGAGGACTTAGGCGGGTCTGTTCACAAGGAACAGGTCCCCCGCTGCATCGTAGGGAATCAGCTTAGTCCTATTGTAGGGACAGTTTTCCTATCTTTCCTTAGTGTTTGTAGCAGTTCATAACAGCAGCATCGACTACACGTGTCACAGTGAGATGCGCGCGACTAATAGTGTAAATATTTCGGCGCGACTAACTAAAGGTTAATAGGTACGTGAGATAGAAAAATGCACAGAAATAGCGCTGCAGGAGAGGGGGGCTGTGTTCATGTTGCCAATCGGGGGTGTAAAAAAGCCACTTTGCCTTGACCAAAGTACAGGGCTCGGTCAGTGAAAAGAACTCTTGGAAGAAAACCTAACTCCAGTTCTATAGACGAGAGTAGATGGAGAGATGGATGGAGAGATGGATAGATAGATAATAGATAGATAATAGCTAGATAGATAATAGATAGATAATAAAAGATAGATAATAGATAATAAATAATTGATAGATGATAGATAATAGATGGATGGATAGATAGATAGATAGATAGATAGATAGATAGATAGATAGATAGATACAGTGCTGCTCACCATTATTGGCAACCCTTAATTTTTTTCATAGACTGTACAATATCTTCAGAAATAATCGGAAATGGACCAAAGTTATATCCTCAGGATTTTCTAATTAGTGGTCCAAAGTAAAACAACAATAAAACATTGTTTTTCAACTTCCATGTTGCAATTTCAAAGAAGAAACAGAATAAACAGCATGTGCAGCAATAAAGGCCCCCCTAATTAATATTTGGTTGCACACCCTCTGGCATTGCTGACAGCCTCCACACATTTCTTGTAGCCATCTATAAGCTTCTTGCTCTTCTCTGGAGTTTTCTCCCATCATCCTTTGCAGTTTGTTTGAGCTCTTGAATGTTTGCAGGTTCTTTTCCCCAATGGCAGATTTTAGCTCACCACAAAGATTTTCAATGGGATTGAGATCAGGACTCATTGCTGGCCATTTTAAAACAGTCCATTTTTTCTTTTTCAACCATTCCTGTGTACTTTTGGATGTGTGCTTTGGGTCATTGTCTTGCTGGAGGACCCATGATCTTCGACTCTAAACAAGTTTTCTTACACTGAGTAGGACATTTCGCTCTAAAATCTCTTGATAATTCTCTGATTTCATGATTCCTGTGATACGGTCAAGGCCTCCAGTGCCAGACGTAGAAAAGCAACCCCACAGCATTATGGATCCTCCACCATGCTTAACTGTTGGTAAGGTGTTCTTTTCCTTATAAGCTTCATTGTGCCGTCTGTAAACAAACTGTTGCTTTGCATTACCAAAAGCTGTATTTTTGTTTCATCTGTTCACAGAACATTTTCCCAGACGGATTGTGATTTGTCAAGATACTCGTTAGCAAATATCAGTCAATCCTTTTTATGTCTTTTCTTCAGCAATGGTTTCTTCCTTGGCCTTCGCCCATAAAGCTCTGCTTGGTTTAGTGTGCGGCGTATTGTTGAAACCATGACCCCAGACTGTTCCAGGTTGGCCTTCAGGTCTTTGGATGTTTGACGTGGTGTTTTTTCCACCATTCGCACCAACCTTCGAAGATAACTCTTGTCAATTTTCCTCTCTCCCCCACGTCCAGGGAAGTTCTTGACGGTTCCATGCTTGGCAAACTTCTTAATAACATTGCGCACTGTTGAAACTGGGATACTAAGGTCTTTGGAGATGGCCTTATACCCTTTGGAAGGCTTAGGTTTGCTAATAATAGCCATTCTGATGTCCTCAGACAGCTCCTTTATCTTCACCATTGTGACAAAGGAACAGGGCCTACCATGTGGCTTTTTAAAACACTGAAGTCATCATTCATTGGCTAATTCATGTCACATGGGCACAGACAATTAATCACAGGAGAATCTCTTTTGTGATTTACCACAGGCGAGTCAAAATGTGTTTCCATACTAAATTAATGTAAAGGTGCTAATACCAGTGACACAGCAAGCTTTAGGTTTTTCTGTTTTTCCCTCCCATTGTTTTTTATTATTGTTTTATCATTTGCTCTCTTGTATTTAACGCGAGTCTCTAGACAAAAACTGTTTCACTTGATTCATTTTTTTCAGGAGAATTTTCACATTATGCACTTAAACTTCATGGGTGCCAATAACGATGAGCAGGACTGTATATGGATAGATAGATCGATAGATAGATCGATAGATAGATAGATAGATAGATAGATAGATAGATAGATTGGTGGAAAGATAGATGGATGGATTGATAGATGGAGAGATGAATGCATAGAGAGACGAAGAGATTGACGAAGAGATTGACGAAGAGATAGATGGAGAGATGGAAAGATAGATGGATGGAGGGAGAGATAGATAGTTGGATAGATGGATGGATGACGGGAGGCCTCAGCCATCCTTGTTCAGTGCCTGCGCCTTTGTTCTGTGATACCATCTGAGCTCGGGTGGGTGTAATTTGCGCCTGCGGCATCAGGATTATTTGAATAGCGCATTATGCAGATAATTAGAGAAGGTCTCGGAGACTGAGCGACACAGAACATATCTGGATAATCTTTACCTGATACATTGTAAAGATTCACCCTTTTCTCTCCGGGGGAAAAAAAAAAAAAGATTAAAGTCTTCACATTGTGCACGCCCGCCGCGCCTATTGTCCGCGGGAAATTAGATGTTTCCAGACAAGATGGGCTGATGTCACATGATACGAGACAGGAAACTTCTGCAGCTTTTCTTAGAAAATAACAGAAGAGTGAATGGTCTGACTCTTGTCGCCTTTATGCTTTAATTTGCAGGTGGCAGCTTCTAAGTATTGCCCCAATATTGGATTACAGTTATGGTGCCACTTGCTGGTCATCCATGAGAGCCAGTGTGCTCAGATTTGGAGTCTGTTCCATAGTATTGATCTCTCTGCATTTTGTATTTTCTTTAGTACTGGCTGCATTTTACCTCAACTGTGGGTTTCTGCTCTGCTCTGGCCACCATGCTTTACACTGAAGCCCTGCTCTATCAGTGACTTCTGCCTAGGTTCATTGTCTTTTAGGAGCCTAAGGTAGTCTGAAATTTCATCCCTGGCTCGGACTAATGATCTGTCCAGCAGCTTTACCTGCTCTCTGTATATGGTATTTAGAAGACGCTCCACTTTGGTATTGTGATTTAATTCACTTTTTTCATTTTTTTAAATAGCTTATTTAAATGTATACTAGTACCTGGAAACTGTCAGCAAGCAGGCTAACTGTTTTTGACAATCTTAGTATTTCTATTATTTCAGCCTAATACTTTGAGTGCACAAGGGTGCATAGAATGCTTCCATTTGGAGATAGGAATGGGTCAAGTTGTATTAGGTATCTATATGTTATGGAGCCTTCAGCAGTTGTCAGGTCCTATCAGGTGTGACGCTAGTCACTACTCACAGATAAGCCGTGAGGCAGCGTAGTCAAACGTTCTGGGGTCAGTTACTAAGAGAGAACGTAGTAAACAAAAGGGAAAAGACAAAGGCAAAGTCAGGTAACGGTCTGAGGTCAGAATACCAGGAAAATAGCAGATCAGAGCAATGGGGCTAGGCAAATGGGTCATATGACTCGCCCCCTGGGCCGTGGGGCACTCGGATCCGGGCAATAGGGAGATGATGGGGGTAGTAGTGGCGACCCGGTTCCGTGGCTCAGGGTGGTCAGGCCAATGGTAGTCTGCTACGTTCTGCTGATAATGTCCGACTACGCCACCCGTGGATTTGCGGTCATTAGGTACCGCCGCTGCAAGGCAGACCGCTGGGGCTGATGAGGTGTGCAGCTGGGATGGTGTGACTCCCCACGGGAAGAGTGCGGCCCCAGGGCAGTGTAGTGGATGGTGGGAGTGATAGTGGGAGTGATGGTGGTGAGAGTCCCAGTACCGGTAGTGCTGGAGGCGCGAAGGAGCACACAGACAATAGGTTGCAGTCCAGGGTCTTTACTGAAACAGGTAAACTGACCCATAAACAGTCCCAGCTAGGAGGGGACCTGGATGTCTGAGAGCAACGGGGAAATTGACCCTGGTCAGGGTGAGGGTGTAGGCCTACCGTGCTTTCTGCGCTCCTTCTGGCTATCTCCTCCTGATAGGGTAACAGCCCACGTTTCCGAGCTTTCCGTGTATTCTCGCCTGTATGGCCTGCGACGTGGGTTCATTTCTGCTCCCAGCCTTGTACGGCTTTACTGGTCCCTTCGGTTGTGGCAGGGCCTCCAGGCTTCTTAGGCCAAGGAATATACAGTCCCTTGCGAACTGGTTATCTGCTGGAGGATGTAGAATCCTCCCAGCCTCAGACACCAAAGTCTGGTAAAGTAAGTCTTTCATCTGCCAAGACAGGCTCTCTTCGCCTCTTGTCTCTGGCTTGTGGCTCTCCTCCTGCCACACTTCCTCTTAGGTGCAGTGCAACTGTCTGTCCCTGCTCTGCTCTGGGACAAGTCTCAGTGCTGAGACAGGCCATCAAGTTCTCTCTAACCCTGCCCCCAGCACCAGCTTTTATAGGGGCAGCCAGCTCCCCCTACTGGCCTGAGACAGGAGGCATTGTATGCTAATGTTCCCCTGACTAGAGAACCTCCCCCTTGCTCTCAGACACAGCTTTATTACATTTTGTGGCATCCAGGCCAGGGTGACACATTCCCCCCTAGTGAAATTTAGTACTCCGGGACTAAACAGTGAACAAAGACAATATGCATAACCATAAAACATTAATAGACAGACGACGCACAAATTGAGTTCTTAAGGTCACAGTGTGGCCTGTGACCGGGTGTCCATATCACCAATACAACGGGGAGCCTTAACCAGGTGGGGGTCTGTCCTACCCCAAGTCCTTCACAGTCTTAGTTCATTCCTTGGTTAGGCTCCGAACGCAGTCCATACAAGGTCCCGGTTATAAAAAGTCCATAACCTTTGAGTCCTTACGGTAGCTGCAAGAAACTGAAACACAGAATTACCAAACATGCATGTAACTTGGCAAACAATTCAACATTTGGCAACAGGGTCATTTACAATTTTAGCA
Source organism: Phyllobates terribilis (assembly GCF_046119375.1). Classification (NCBI taxonomy): domain Eukaryota; kingdom Metazoa; phylum Chordata; class Amphibia; order Anura; family Dendrobatidae; genus Phyllobates; species Phyllobates terribilis. Next base: position 25,095,649 of record NW_027362772.1, read on the forward strand.
CACTCTATATTCTCCAGCGAGCGGGTATCTGCCCCTTTGTGCTCCTGGTTGATCTACGTAGCCCACTGTCTGGTGGTGGACCAACCTGGCTTTCCCGACTAGCGTTAGGGGTACAGCTACCAGCTGGGTGCACAGGTAGGGCAGGCAGCTGTCTGCGGGTCCTTTGGCTTACCGCAGGCATGGCAGGCTCACTGTCAGCAGAGGGTTGACTCTCCTGGGCTGCTGGTACAGGCTCTTCTGCCTCTGGAACCCCTCGCTCCTCTTCACCTTCCGGCTCTTGTGTTGGTTGTTGCTGTGCCGGTTGCAGGAAATGCAGGACGGGTACCACTATGGCATCATTTATGCGAGTCCAGGACTGAGGGAACTCTCCGAGAACGGTGCTGATCATTTCTTCCTTGTCCTCTGCGGGTTCAAGGTCACTCTGATCCTCTTCTGCACTACGGAGTTGCTCGGGGCATCTTTTGAGGTGGTCTCTGGAGACGACACTAGTGGTTTCTCCTCCGTCCTTGGTGATTACGCACACCTTTGGGTTGTCGTGGTCAGACTGCAGTACGGTGTAGGGTTCCCTTTCCCACTGGTCGTCCAACTTATGTAGCCTTCTTTTCCGCTTCAGGACTTGCTCACCAGGTTCTAGGCGACCAGCAGGGGCGTGTTGGTTGAAGAGTTTTTCTTGCCTCTCTCTCACCTGGGCCAGGCTCCTCTCCACACTCTCCTGTACCTTCTTGTACTGCAGTTGCCTTTCCGTATCCCAGTCTGCATCCGGGGAGGTGTCCTCAGGTGTTAGGACTCCCATCTCCAGGTCTACAGGCAGCTTACCTGGTCTAGCTCGCATCAGGTAAGCCGGGGTGCAGTTTGTAGCATTCACCGGGATATTGTTGTATAGGTCTATCAGGTCCGGCAGTTTTTCTGGCCACAGGCTGCGTTCCTCCAGGGGCAACGTCTTCAGGAGATCAATGACTATATTGTTCATCTTCTCACACATCCCGTTGGTTTGGGGGTGGTAAGGCGTTGTACGAATCTTCTTACAGCCATAGAGGTTGCAGAACTCCTGGAAGATTTCAGCCTCGAACGCTGGACCCTGGTCTATCAGGACCTGTTCCGGATACCCGTGTGGACGGCAGAAATATTGCTGGAAGGCTCTGGCCGCTGTTTGGGCTGTCAAGTCCTTTACCGGGACCACCACTAGAAAACGGGAATAGTGGTCCACAATTGTCAGGGCATAGATGTATCCAGACCGGCTTGGAGCCAATTTGAAGGTGGTCCAGAGCTACCAGCTCAAGAGGCTGCGTGGTGACGATGGGCCTCAAGGGTGTCTTCTGGCTGGCACGGTCCTTCCTCCTTAGGTGACAAGGGCCACAGTCTCTGCACCATTTTTCTACAGCTCCTCTCATGCCGACCCAAAAGAACCTTCCTCTTAGTAGGAACTCCAGTTTCTTCCAACCGAAGTGCCCCACTCTGTCATGGTAAGCCCCCAGGACCATAGCTGCATCCCGCCTTGGGACCACGACTTGCCCGGTCAGCTCGTGAGTCCGGTGGTTAACAATCCTTCTGCACAACTTGCCTTCGTAGAGGAACAGCTTGCTCTTCTCCTTCCATAGCTGCTTGGCTTCCTCTGGGGCATCTGGATCTAAGCGGGCGTCTTCCCGGGTCAGAAGATCTTTCACCAGGCGGACTGCAGGGTCACTATCTTGGGTCTCGGCCCAGCTGTGGTAAGGTAGGGGGTTGATCATCACAGTTGTTAGATCCTCCTCCTTCACGCGGTGAGAGTACTGAGCGGCTCCATACCTGTGAAACGCGGGGAGTTCTACCTCCTCCAGCTCTTCTGGGTCTTCGTCACCTTCAGGTAAGTGAGGCATCCTCGATAGGGCGTCAGCGTTGGCATTGGTTTTGCCGGCCCGGTACTTGATCACGAAGTCATAGTTGGAGAGACGGGCCATCCACCGCTGTTCTAGGGCACCCAGTCTTGCATTGTCCAGGTGTGTCAACTGGTTGTTGTCCATGTACACGGTGAACTTTGCGGAGGCCAGGTAATGCTTGAAGCGTTCCGTCACGGCCCACACCACTGCCAAGAATTCTAGCTTGAAGGAGCTGTAATTCTCCGGGTTCCTCTCGGTGGGTCGCAGCTTCCGGCTGGCGTACGCGATCACCCTTTCTCTGCCCTGTTGGTTCTGGGACAGTACGGCTCCCAGTCCCACATTACTGGGGTCTATGTGGAGAATGAAAGGCTGTCCGTAATCAGGGTAGGCCAGGATCTCATCCCCTGTGAGGGCCATCTTTAGCTGGTGGAAGGACTCTTCTTCCGGTTTATCCCACTTGAAGGGTGGCTTTTGACTTCTGGACTTAGACTGTCCGATCAGGAGGTCCTGCATTGGAGCTGCCATCTTGGTAAACCCGGGGATGAATCTTCGGTAGTAGCCTACCAACCCGAGAAACTGTCTCACCTCTTTGATGTTCGAGGGGCTTGGCCAGCTCTTGATTGCCGTGACCTTGTCAGGGTCGGGGGCCACTCCTTCCACGCTTACCACGTGCCCTAGGTACTGGACCTTTGCTTTCAACAGGTGACACTTCGATGGTTTCACCTTCAGGCCGTAGCCTGCCAGGGCTTCGAACACCTCGGCCAGGTGCTTTAGATGGTCCTCGTAGGTTTTCGAATAGACAAACACGTCGTCCAGGTAAAGGAGGACCGTCTCGAAGTTTCGGTGCCCTAGACAGCATTCCATCAGCCGCTGGAAGGTCCCTGGTGCGTTGCAGAGCCCGAAAGGCATACAGTTGAACTCACTCAGTCCCATCGGGGTGGTGAAGGCGGTCTTCTCCTTGTCAGCCTCTGACACAGGAACCTGCCAGTACCCGCTAGTAAGGTCCAAAGTAGAAAAGAAGTTAGCTGATTTTAGTGCGGCTAAAGACTCCTCTATTCTAGGCAGCGGATATGCGTCTTTGTGGGTGATACGGTTGATTTGTCTATAGTCCACTCACATTCTCATGGTGCCGTCTTTCTTTTTGACCAGAACCAAGGGGGCTGCCCAGGGGCTACAGCTGTCTCTAATGACCCCAGCTTCTTTCATCTCTCTTAGCATGCCCTTTGCGTTCTGGTAGTGTGCAGGGGGTACAGGTCTGTGTCTTTCTTTTATCGGTGGGTGGCTCCCTGTGGGGATGTGGTGTTCTATCCCCTTTACTCTGCCGAAGTCTAGCGGGTGCTTACTAAAGACTCTCTCGTACTCCTGTACCACCCGGTAGACTCCTTGTTTTTGGTGCAGGGGAGTGGAGTCAGCACCCACATGGAGTTTCTGGCACCAGTCCTCCTTTTGTTTCTGGGAGCCATTACCCTCCGCCTGAGGAGATGGAGGCAAGGGTTCCACGGCCCTGATAGCTTTGTGTTCGACAACAAACAGTTTGGCGAGTGTAGCGTACCTGGGTAAGTGTACCTCCCTCTCCCCAATGTTGAGGATGCGGACGGGCACCCTCCCATGACGGACATCAACCACCCCCCGGGCTGTCAAAATGGTGGGCCTGCTGTCTGAGTGCACGGGTTCTACCATGGCTTGGTAGTCTCTACCTCTCAACCCGATTGCAGTCCGACACCAGATCATCATTTCACTTTTGGGAGGCATGGAAATGGGGAATGGGTCACTCAGTCTTACGCTACCGATCTCACCACCAGACAGTTCTACCTGCTGCCGTCTCATCAGGGCTTTTATCTCCTTGTTGAGGACTCTCTGTTGGCTGGAACTAGCATTCACCGCCACCTGTTGTAGAATTACAATTACCTCTGAAAGACAATTTTCAATTACGTTAGTACCAACAGTTATTTTAGGGTGACTTTCACGACGGTCAATGTCCACAATAATCACTCCCTGTGCCGGCAGTTCAACTTTACCAATTTTAATGGTCATCTCCTTGAACCCCATCTGAGGCACGGGTAAGCCATTGCTGGCGATGATGCTCAAGTTACTGTCTGGATACCGTGTGATATCAGCATCAGTCCAATACTGCTTAAAAAGTCCATAAGGGATAGTGGATACTTGCGACCCGGTATCCAGCAAGGCGCTCATGGGGATACCGTCCAGCACCACGGGTAAAACCGGGCGCCCCCCAACGTACTTATCACGCCAATTATAAGGGCCTGGTGATCTTATGCCTGGGGGTTGGCCCTCTGCCCCAGGTTGGACCCGTTTAAATTACAGTACCTGGAAATGTGTCCGGGCTGGTTGCATCGACGGCAAATGGGCTGTCCGTCCTCTGCGTAGCGGTCTGTGGGCCTCCCTCGGAACGACGGGATCCTCCTCTGTCGACGCCATGGGACATCCTCCGGACTTGAAGCCAGCTCGATGGGTCTTGCCGGGTCCACTTGCAACGCCTGGACGGTCCTGGTCAACGCCGCGACGCTCCTGGTCAGCTCCTGGACTTGGTGGTGCAGGTCTTTCGACGGGGCTTGGTTCAGGGCCTGTGCATCAGCCCCCACGGGGTCCATAGAGGAGGGCGCCGCCTCCTGGTGGTAGGTGAGAGCAGGGCGCCGGGGGTTTATAGCGCCACTGGTTGCAGATTCACGGAGCACCCTTATGGCCCTGTCCTTAAATTGGGCAAAGGTCAGGTCGGGGTCCTGAAAGAACATGAGGCGCAGTTGGGCCCTGTGGGCGCTAGACAGCAGACCTTCTATGAATTGTTCTGTTAGCAGCTTATCCGTTTCCTGCACACTGCCAGGGTCAGTTTGTTGAATAGCCCTCAAGGCTTCCTGCAGATTTAGGGCATAGTCTCTGATGCTGTCCTGTGCCCGCTGCTTACATCCATAGAACCTCATTTTAATCTCAGCGGAGGTACGTGTGTCAAAGGTACCACGCAGCCAGGCCAGAATACCCTTCACAGTCCTTTTCTCCTCAGTGGGCCATGATTTTACCTCCCTCTGGGCTGCGCCAGTTAACTGCCCTGTCAATATGCTGACCTTCTGTTCCTCTGTCAGGGAAAAACCTGGAACAAGCTGTACAGCCTTTCCTTAAAGTCAGTTAGGGCATGGGGCTCCCCTGAGTATTTGGGCAGCCAGGCCGCTCCAGGGATGTAGGGCAGGGAAAAGGGCATCACCGCTGCTGCAGCTGCGTTGGTGGTATTGGGCGCCTCTGTGTCCGACATCTTCCTCCCCCCTAGTTAAGCGTGGCCTACCTTCCGACGATCCTCTTCTGTAGGCCGCGGCTCCGCTGCTGCTGCTCTGGACGAGGACCTTGCGTCGCGTCTTGATTAGTGTTGAGCCACCCCCGTAGTGTTTGAGTTCGGTTCGGTTCGTCGAACACCCGTGTGTTCGCCGAACTGTTCGTCGAACTGTTCGTCGAACACCTTCGAACACCGTTAAAACCAATGGCAGGCAAACAAAAACACATAGAAACACATAGAAAACACCTTCAAAGGTGTCCAAAAGCTGACAAACTGCTCAGAAGACACAACTAACACATGGAAAAGTGACAAGTACATATAGTCATGCGAAAATAAAAGAGGTGGAGGAGTAAAAGGAGGGGGAGACACAGATATAGGCATGTCATGCCCTTCTAAAATCCAAAAAGTGAGAAGCCGACACGGCCAGTCCGCTCCTGCCCGTGCCACCTCCGTGTCGCCGGGTTTGTGCCAGAGCCGCGGTGAACCCTGATGGCCAGCCCCCCTCTCCCAATACTGGTGCCTGTCCGCTGGTGGGTCGAGCGAGCCCCCCTGTGGTGGAGGCAGCTCTAAGCTTTTTAATTTAAATTGTCTCTCTAATTTGAATGAATACACTTTAAATCCATTTACAAGGATCTATTGGAGGGCAAGTCTCATGCCAGCAGCCGCGTAATTCCAGCTCCAGTAGCGTCCACTAAAGCTGCTGCAGTTAAAAAGCTTTTATAAGGATCGAGCTCGGCTGTCCACCGCAAGGCATCCTACTGCCAGTCCCAGCCCCTATGCCTTGGGGTGCCTCCTGATGCTCTTCACTAAGTATCCCGTGGTCCCGAAGCATTTCCTTTGAAAAAATTAAGTGTCTAAACTACAGGTGGTGTAGCTTGCTTAACAGCCAGGATAATCCGCTGACTAGCAGACACTGCTACTAGGCACAAAGTATTTCCTGGGCTAGATGCAGTTAAAAATTTGTAATTAGATACTCTCGTTGGATGCTGAGAAAGCATTCCATAGAGTCTCCTGGCACGCCATATATGATTCTCTTAAAAAGCTTGGGGTAGGGGTCTAGGGGACCCTTTTATAGCCAAAATCACGGCCCTGTATCGCAATACGTCACCTAGGCTGAAGATAAATGGAACTGTAGCACCCTGAGGGCTCGGTTGCTACAGACGTATTGCACCTCACCCAGAGGTGTGATATCTCACTCTCAGGTAAGGATGGAGTGTGGATCAGGACCCGACACCTGCATGCATTACACCACATTACCGTGGGGCAGGGCGACCAATATGCCCCTGAGATGGGCACGACAGTCCCTGTCCCTGGCTGGAGTGGGGGGAGGGAACACTGAGGAAGGGGAACCCTGTAGTGCAGGAGCAGGGAGGAAGCAGTTCCTGGGTGCATTGAGAAGGGAGTATAAAAGGTGGGCACCATCTTAGTTCAGTGCAGAGAAGTCTGAGCAGAAGTGGCAGGGAGCAGGGGCTCTGCATGAGCTCTGATCCGGAGGCGGGCCTAGTAACAGAGGCCCAGGCCTGGAAGAGGGAGAAGGAAGGAAGAGGAGCGGAGAAGGCTCCAGGAACGAGGAATGAAGGGATCCCAGGGGTGCGGACGGGCGAGTCGCCACCGCACGCCCGAATCCACCTGCGTGGAGGGGTCAGGCCAAAGGGGGAGACCGGTTCCCGAACTAGTGGAGGCAGGAAACGACCCTCAGCTAGAAACCGGAGGCTCTGACATTTTATGTGGCGCAGCCCCTCGCTACACCCGCTAGGAAGGCACCACATAGGGTCAGGGAAACTGGCGCCAAGTTTACCAAGAGGAGGCCCGAGGCAGCCGGACAGAAGTGTTGGTAAGAAAGGCCAGACAAAGGACACACAAAGGGGGTCCTGTGAAGTGCTCCAAAGTTATCTGGGAGTTGTCTGAGCCCCTCACCTGGTGAGCACAGTACGACGTGGGCAGCCGTTACCTGCAGACGTGGTCTGGATAATAAGAACTGTGAGTAAAGGCCCTGGACTGCATCACTGACTCCGTGTCGTTGCTGCCCTGCACCATCACCCCCATCCTCCGCATACACTGCCCTGAGGCTATACTCCTCCCGTGGGGAGTTATGCTACGCTCTGCTGCACCCACAACACCAGCCTCAGCGGTCTGCCCTGTAGCGGCGGTTCACTCTGACCGCAATCCACGGGTGGCGTAGTCGGACATTTAAAAATCAAAACCACATAAATAGTTCCGCCACTGGTTTGACCGCCCTGAGCCACGGAACCGGGTCGCCGCCACGAAGACTACAACCACCAGCATCCACCAAAAAGGGTCCGGCTCCGGGTGTCCCAAGGCCCAGGGGGTGCGTCAGAACATTTTCATCACCTTTCACAATCACCAATGGGACAAGGCAGGGATGTCCTCTGTCCCCTCTCTTATACATCCTAGTGACGGAGCACCTGCTCTCATCAATTCGCCATAACCCCAATATTAGGTGGATTGAGGTGGGAGGCACCGAGTACAAGTGCTCTCTATTTGCTGATGATGTCCTAGTATATATCACTCAATCACATATATCCATCCATGCTGTTATGGCTGAAATAGATCACTTTGTTACATGGTAAAATTTTAAAATCAATGCAGCGAAGTCTGAGGCCCTCAATGTCTCCCTCCCCAAATCCATATAGGATTCCATCCAGTCCAACTTTCCCTTTGCCTGGCCCTCACAGGGTATCAAATACTTAGGAATTCCTATTCATAGAGACCTCTCCTGTCTATGTTATCTTAATTTTGGGCCCTTTATTGAACAATTCCATACAGACCACGGTTGGCAAGTTAGAACTGTAAGATTCACTACGTGAACCGCTGGTGTTTTGTGGAAAAGCACATGTACACCGCGTTCCAAATTATTATGCAAAAAGTGTTTAGGAGTGATAAGGGAAGAATTTGTTTGTTTGTCAGTTAAACTCATTGATGGTGATGTGTGTCAGGGCTCTTTATATCACTGTAAGCAATTGCAGACACCTGTGCTAATTAGTTTGGCAGGTGTGTCCAATGAAAGGCAAGACTACTTAAGAAGGCTCTCTCACATTATTAAGCAGCCTACATTTTCTGCCAAAATGGGAAAGACAAAGGATGTGTCGGCTGCTGAGAAGCAACAAATTGTGGAGTGTTTAGGTCAAGGCATGACTACAATCAACATTGTGCGATGATCAGGATGAAGTGTCTTGGCAATCAAGAAGTATGTAGCTGATTCACAGTACACACGTGTGCGTGCTGATAAGGGCAAATTGAGGACTCTTTCCTACAGGCAATTACGTCAGGTTGAAAGAGCAGCGGCAAAAAAGCCTTGTCATAGCAGCAGACAAGTTTTTGAAGCTGCTTGTGCCTCCAACGTCCCCCGAACAACAAGATGCAGGGTCCTTCAGAGGTTTGCAGCTGTGCATACGCCATCCTGTCGACCTCCTCTATCCACTTCACACAAGCAGAAACGGCTCCAGTGGGCCAAACATTACATGAAGACTGATTTCAAAACTGTTTTGTTCACGGATGAGTGCCGTGCAGCGCTCGATGGTCCAGATGGATGGAGTGGAGGATGGCTGGTTGATGGACACCCCACGCAAACACGGCTACAGCGCCAACAAGGAGGAGGTGGAGTAATGTTTTGGGCTGGAATCATGGGGAGAGAGATTGTCGGCCCCTTTAGGATCCCTGAAGGCGCTAAAGATGAACTCCATAATGTATGTGGATTTTCTCAAACAGCACTTCCTGCCATGGTTCAAGAAGAAGAACCGTGTATTTCACAGCAAGATCATTTTTCTGCATGATAATGCACCATCTCATGCTGCACATAAAGCATCTGCATCTCTGGCTGATATGGGCATAAAAGGGGACAAGCTTATGGTGTGACCCCCATGCTCCCCTGACCTCTACCCCATTCCGAACCTTTGGAGCATCATTAAAAGGAGTGTCTATGATGGCGGGAGGCAGTTCACATCTAAGCAACAGCTCTGGGAGGGTACTCTGTCCTCATGCAAAACAATTGAAGCAGAAACCATCCAAAACCTGACAAATTCAATGGACGAGAGAGTTCAGAAGCTCCTTTCGAACAAGGGGTCCTATGTGAAAATGTAACATCACCTAGAATAAAGTTTTGAGTTGAAAACTGTGTGATTTCAGTTTCTAACAACCTGCTAATGCTTATAATTTCAAAAATGGCCATTTTTTTGGTCTTTATTAAAATGAAAAGGTTGATCGAAAAGTTTGGGGGATCTAAGAGTGTGGCAACCCAGTAGTCATGATTACTTCGAATTCTGACAATATGAGGGTCATGCTGCAGGTAGTGCAGCAAGAAGGCACTTATGTGTCTTGCGCATCTCGGAGCCCCAAAATTATTTTCCGGGCTAGATGCAGCTAAAAATTATTTTTAATTTTAAATCTGGTGGAGCTTATTATAGATGGCCTAATAGGATCAGTGCTGCACACTGTTACAAAGCCCAAATTATTTTCCAGTCAAGATACAGATAAACATGATTAGTAATTTGAAAGCTTAAAACGTTTGGTAGGGTGATTTTAACCAATCATCAAGCTTTTACTCTCCCCAGGATGACACAGGGGTAGAAAAGTCGTTTCGGATCCATGATTTGTTCATCTTTATGAACGTGAGTCTGTCTACATTATCAGTGGAGAGCCGCGTGCGCTTATCTGTCAGCACACCACCAGCAGCGCTGAACACACGTTCAGACAGAACGCTGGCTGCGGGGCATGACAAGATCTCCAAGGCGTAAGTGGCTAGCTCCGGCCATTTATCCAGATTGGAAGCCCAAAAAGAGCAAGGGTCCAGTGACACAGTCGTGGCTTCAATGTTTACTTGGAGATACTCCTGTACCATCGTCTCTAGGCGTTGACTATGTGTCAGACTTCTTGTCTCCTGTGGCCTTGCAAAGGATGGGCTAAAAAAGTGGTGAAATGATTCCGCAAAATTGATGTTACCAGCAGATACTGTGGTTCTGTTACGGTTTGAGTGCTGAACACTTGACGGTCCCACGGTTGGCAAGTTGGAACTGTGAGATTCACTACGTGCACCACTGGTATTTTGTGGAAAAGCACATGTAAGATTCTGCAACAGTCTCTGCTGATACTCCTGCATGCGTGCATCCCTTTCTATGGCAGGAATAATTTCTGCAAATTTACTTTTGTACCGGGGATCTAACAGTGTGGCAACCCAGTAGTCAGGATTATTTCTAATTCTCACAATTCGAGGGTCATGTTGCAGGTAGTGCAGCAAGAAGGCACTCATGTGTGTTGCGCATCCAGGAGCACCAAGTCCCTGTTGTGTTGGTGGCGAGGTAACAATCATGCTTCCTTCCTCTGTCCTCTCCCCCCAACCTCGCACAACAGAAATGTGATCAAGGTCTCCCTCATCTGATGAGTCTTCCATCAGTTCGTCCTCCACTTCTTCCTGGGCTCCTGCACCTTCCTCACTAGTTTGGCTGCTACCATGCGCCCTGGTAAAACCATCTCCCCCACCCTCACATGCCTGCCGCCTTGGTGCTGCCGACCTTCTGGACCTTGCAGATGTTAGCCCTTCCGCATACAACTCCTCCTCCTCTACTTCCTCCACCTCCTCTTGTGCCACCACCTGACTCCGAATTCTGTTTAACATGTGCTCCAGCATGTAAATCACCGGAATAGTCATGCTGATAATGGCATCGTCAGCACTAAACATCTTCGTCGCCATTTCAAAACTGTGCAGAAGGGTGCATAGGTCCCTGATCTGAGACCACTCCTCCAGCGTGATTTGCCCCACCTCTGAATCTCGTTGGCCCAGGCTATACGTCAGAACGTATTGCACCAGGGCTTGTCGGTGCTGCCACAGTCGCTGCAACATGTGCAGAGTTGAATTCCACCGGGTAGGCACATCGCATTTTAGCCGGTGAAGTGGCAGGCCCAACGACTTCTGTAGAGATGTAAGTCGCTGAGCTGCGGGATGCGAACGGCGGAAGTGAGCACACAGCGACCGTGCCCTCTGCAGAAGGCCATCTAGTCTGGGATAGTGGGCTAAAAATTGCTGGACAACCAGGTTCAACACGTGAGCCATACAAGGCACGTGTGTGACATTGCCCCGGCGAAGGGCCGCACCCAGGTTTGCAGCATTGTCGCACACGGCCTTCCCTGGTTTCAGGTCCAGTGGAGACAACCATTCATGAAATTGGTTCTCCAGAGCTGACCACAACTCCTCAGCTGTGTGACTCACATTTCCCAGACATTTCAATGTAAAAACCGCCTGATGACGTTGAGCCCTACTGCCAGCATAGTAAGGAGGTGTGCAGGATCCCTTCTGCGCAGTTAGAAAGCTTGTGGCATGACCAGACAGGCTTTGGGTGCAGGTGGAAGACCGAGAGGAGGTTGAGGAGGCAGAAGCAGTGGAGGAACTTTGACATAAAGAGGATTGACGCACAACTCGTGGGGACGGCAAGACTTGGACAGCAGCCCCTTGTCCTGCTGTCACCATAGTTACCCAGTGCCCAGTCAGCGACATGTAACGCCCCTGTCCATGCCTACTCGTCCAAGTGTCTGTGGTGAAATGCACCCTGTCACACACAGAGTTTCTCAAAGAAGCGGTGATGTTGTGTGCGACATGCTGGTGGAGCGCAGGCACACCTTTCTTTGAGAAGTAGTGCCGACTGGGCATCTGGTACTGGGGCACTGCGACGGACATAAGGTCTCGAAAATCCTCTGTGTCCACCAGGCGGAAAGGCAGCATTTCTGTAGCCAAGAGCTTGCAGATGGTGAAATTCAACCTCTTAGCTTTCTCATGGCTAGGAGGAAATGGTCTTTTACTTGTCCACATCTGAGGGACCGAGGGCTGGCTATTGTGCTTAGACGGGGTTGATAAGGGTGTCCCCGGCAAACTGCCGGTCTGTGAGGAAGATGCAGGCGGACATGTTAGGTTGCCTTGATCCAAAGGTGGTGCTATCGATGTCGGACAGCGCTCAACACCAGCTGCTGTTACCACCTCCAAAGAAAATGATGACCTGCCAATCACGCTGGCTGTTGCGGGTAAAGAGGTGGCAGGTCTGCGCCCCAAAACAGGTGTGACTGCTGTCCCCCCAGTCACAGAGGATGAAGAGGCCGCGGATGCACAAGATATGGCAGACGGTGGTTGGCCCGGCCGGCTAGGCCGCATTGTAGCACACTGAGCTTCCCACTGCAACTTATGCTTCATGTCCATGTGCCGGTTCATGCATGAAGTACTCAAACTATGTATTTTTTGGCCTCTACTTAGCTTTTGCTGACAAATGTTACAGATAACACGAGTTGGGTCATCTTTATCGATCTGAAAAAATGCCCAGGCTATGCAAGGCTTAGCACCCATGCGACCTGAAGAGCCACCACGACTTGTGGTGAGAGGCAGAGTTGTGTTTGAGGATGCAGTTGTTGACGTGCTTCCAGTACTACGTCTCTGTCCAGGAAGGCGCAACCTGACCTCGTCGTCACTAGCATCTTCCTCCACCTCCTCTGCTGACCTCATCTCTTGGCTGACTGTGGGTTGACAGTAAGTGGGATCTCCAACCTCATCATCATCACCCTGTGCGTTATCACACCCGTCGTCCTCAGAGCCAACCTGTTCCTGCCCTGACAAAAAACTAAAGTTGTCGCTCCAATCAGGTATTTGAGTCTTATCATCGTCTTCCTCATTGTCTCCACCAACAGGAGTTACAGTTTGGGAATGAGGGTCTACATTATGGTCAGAACCTTCTGCGTCTGGTCCTGGATCCGACTCATAAAGATTCTGGGCATCAGTGCAGATCATTTCCTCGTCTGGATTCACAGAAGCGCTGGAGTCGACCTCTGATTCCCAGGCTATAGTATGAGTAAACAGCTCTGCAGACTCAACCATCTGTTCTACCTCATACTCAGATGGGCAGCTGACGATTTGGGAGCTGTGAGGAAGCAAGTGCGATTGGGGTGACACCTTTGAGGACTGGAGTATTTGTGATGTTGAAGTTGATGTGGAGGAGAGCCCACTTAAAGGAGCACTTGATATCCGTTGAAGCACCTGCTGTTTTTGTGCCTCATCTGGAATTTGTAGCGATTGGCGTGGCCGTAAGAAAGGGATCTTATCACATTGTCCGCTAAAAGAAGTAGACATTTTAGTTTGGCTGGAAGATGGTCTTTCTTCTGCACCTACCCCACGGACACAACCTTTTTTCCCCTTCCCAACACGCCTATTCCCCTTTCCACCAGCAGCAGGCCTTTTTCCACTCATTTTGGTGGTTAACTAATTCACAACTCTGGAGTTGTTTGCACAAAAAAACAATGGATGGTAACCGAGCAGAGCTGAGTGGCCAAACTGTGGTATTAGGCCAAAACTATTGGCTGGGTTAGATGCAGCAAAAAATTATTTTGAATTTGCAACCTGATGGAGGTCAGTATAGATGGACTAATACAACAAGTCCCACACACAGCTAGAAGCCCAAATATTTTTTCAGAGGTACTGTAGATGCAGATAAAAATTATTTTTAATTTGCAACCTGATGGAGGTCAGTATAGATGGACTAATAGAGAAAGTCCGACACACTACTAGAAGGCCAAATATTTTTTCAGAGGTAGATGCAGAAAAAAATATATTCAGTTTGCAACCTGATGGAGGTCAGTATAGATGGACTAATACAACAAGTCCCACACACTGCTAGAAGCCCAAATATTTTTTCAGAGGTACTGTAGATGCAGATAAAAATTATTTTTAATTTGCAACCTGATGGAGGTCAGTATAGATGGACTAATAGAGAAAGTCCGACACACTACTAGAAGGCCAAATATTTTTTCAGAGGTAGATGTAGAAAAAAATATATTCAGTTTGCAACCTGATGGAGGTCAGTATAGATGGACTAATACAACAAGTCCCACACACTGCTAGAAGCCCAAATATTTTTTCAGAGGTACTGTAGATGCAGATAAAAATTATTTTTAATTTGCAACCTGATGGAGGTCAGTATAGATGGACTAATAGAGAAAGTCCGACACACTACTAGAAGGCCAAATATTTTTTCAGAGGTAGATGCAGAAAAAAATATATTCAGTTTGCAACCTGATGGAGGTCAGTATAGATGGACTAATACAACAAATCCCACACACAGCTAGAAGCCCAAATATTTTTTCAGAGGTACTGTAGATGCAGATAAAAATTAGTTTTAATTTGCAACCTGATGGAGGTCAGTATAGATGGACTAATAGAATGATGCTATGCCCAAAAGATTTTACTTCACTAGGTGCAGTAAAAAAATTGGTATTCTATACACAGGTGGTATATCTTGCAACACAGATAGGCTACTCCACTGACTAACACACTCTGCAATAGGCCAAAAAGGATTAGCTTTGCTAGATTCAGCCAAATGCTGTGAAAAAAACTTGCACAGCACTGGCACAGACCTGCCTGGCAAAAACTGATAGGAACTGATGTAACCTAGTCCTGAAAAGGACTCCAATTACAATTAGTCTTTACTCCCACAATCTATCTATTTAAGAGCACAGACCTGCCTGATAAAAGTCGTAGGAAATGCTGTAACCTAGTCCTTAAAAGGACTGCAATCACAACTATTCCCTACTCCCAAGCTATCTGTATATTTGTGCGAAAATTGGCTTGAAATTAACAAGGTATAGCGCACACAGCAACAGCGGTGCCGTCTAACACGCAGCTGCAGCAGTGAGAAAATGGTGGCGACGGGGAAAATGGCTTGGTCTTATAGGGCAAGGACATGTGACATACACTGCCAATGACACATGCCCTTGCTTGTGTGAAAAAAAGCACTTCGCTCCGTGTGTGCGCTGCTGATAGGCTGACAGATTGCACCTCCCCACTGTAAATGCGGGAAAGAGAAAAAAAAATGGAGATCTTCATTGTTCCTGCAGAGATCCATCCCCTGCCCCTCCCCCCACCCCGCTGTACACTCAAACTGCGTATTAACATTAATTTTCATCATTACTGAGAAAAAATCCAGTTATGATTTTGGTGCACGAACAGTTATCGAACATAACCTCGAACAGCCGAATTTTTCTCAAATTGTTCGTGTTCGCCGAACGGCTCGAACACCGCCCAAAACAGCTCGAATTTGAGATTGGCGAACAGTTCGAGTAGAACAACGCTCATCTCTAGTCTTGATGACGTCAGCGTCGCTCTCTCTCCCTTCCAGGACCTTGCGCAGCGTCGGTGCGTAGGGCGGAGCTTCGGGTCTCGCGCTCTTTCAGCGTCCACGCCCCTCTTCTTCCCGCGCGGCGTCCTGAAGATGGCGTCCGATGGCGGGAAACAGCTGCGGATGGCGGAAAGACGGCAGAAGACGGCGGGAAACGGTCCAAGATGGCGTCTGATGGCGGGAATCGGCTCCGGATGGTGGGAAACTTCGCCACAGGTAAGTTACAAAAGTCTTTTTCAGGCACGCAGTACCCGGTGGTTGCGGACACAAAATCCTGCCGACTACGCCAAAGCTGACTCACTCCCTGGGCCGTGGGGCACTCGGATCCGGGCAATAGGGAGATGATGGGGGTAGTAGTGGCGACCCGGTTCCGTGGCTCAGGGTGGTCAGGCCAATGGTAGTCTGCTACGTTCTGCTGATAATGTCCGACTACGCCACCCGTGGATTTGCGGTCATTAGGTACCGCCGCTGCAAGGCAGACCGCTGGGGCTGATGAGGTGTGCAGCTGGGATGGTGTGACTCCCCACGGGAAGAGTGCGGCCCCAGGGCAGTGTAGTGGATGGTGGGAGTGATGGTGGTGAGAGTCCCAGTACCGGTAGTGCTGGAGGCGCGAAGGAGCACACAGACAATAGGTTGCAGTCCAGGGTCTTTACTGAAACAGGTAAACTGACCCATAAACAGTCCCAGCTAGGAGGGGACCTGGATGTCAAAGAGCAACGGGGAAATTGGCCCTGGTCAGGGTGAGGGTGTAGGCCTACCGTGCTTTCTGCGCTCCTTCTGGCTATCTCCTCCTTATAGAGTAACAGCCCACGTTTCCGAGCTTTCCGTGTATTCTCGCCTGTATGGCCTGCGACGTGGGTTCCTTTCTGCTCCCAGCCTTGTACGGCTTTACTGGTCCCTTCGGTTGTGGCAGGGCCACCAGGCTTCTTAGGCCAAGGAATATACAGTCCCTTGCGAACTGGTTATCTGCTGGAGGATGTAGAATCCTCCCAGCCTCAGACACCAAAGTCTGGTAAAGTAAGTCTTTTATCTGCCAAGACAGGCTCTCTTCGCCTCTTGTCTCTGGCTTGTGGCTCTTCTCCTGCCACACTTCCTCTTAGGTGCAGTGCAACTGTCTGTCCCTGCTCTGCTCTGGGACAAGTCTCAGTGCTGAGACAGGCCATCAAGTTCTCTCTAACCCTGCCCCCAGTACCAGCTTTTATAGGGGCAGCCAGCTCCCCCTACTGGCCTGAGACAGGAGGCATTGCATGCTAATGTTCCCATGACTAGAGAACCTCCCCCTTGCTCTCAGACACAGCTTTATTACATTTTGTGGCATCCAGGCCAGGGTGACACACATACATCTGCTGAATGAACTGTCAATGTCAGAGCTGGTGGAGCGTAATATTACAGCGGAGTCCAAAGGTGGACACAGAAGACCTTTGTGCAATCTAATAGTTTATCACAATGCCTTTATGTGTCTGTGGCAGAAGCTGTTCGCTGATTTGGAGGTAGAAGGTGCCATCTTATCTCTTGGGCCCTTGTACTTGGCAGCCCAGTGTTGGACTGAGCTGCCAAGGGCCCTCCAGTAACAATGTCTCTGGGAGCCCACTGTTCGGTTACATGCAAATGTAAATCACAAATTTACCTATGCTTCTATGTATGATACATTGGGTTGTTACATTAATGAAGAGATGCTGCCTTTGTCTGAATCTAGTGTATTAAGTGTATTGTTCAAATTGCTGCTCATGTGAAGGGCCCACCAGGGGATTCTCCTGTTCTCCCGAAGGCCAGTCCAAGCGTGATTGTAAGACTGCACTGGTTGCACCAATGGTGTGTCTGCCCCAGTAAGAGTCATTTTCAGAGATCAGAGGCAGCAGTAATCTGGATAGCACCAGGTTCACACTGCCCACTGCAATGCGCTGAATCCTATCAGATATGTATCTGCTGTTCTGCTTTATTCCTCCTGTTTATAGAAGGTAACGGCTCAGATGTTAGTCCCGGCCTGACCTCATTACACCCTGAGGACAGGACATTAGTCTTATAATATTAAGACCTATCGGGAAGCGAATGGCGGAGAAATAATCCTGCAGGTTATTAAAATATATTGAGAGGAACAGAAAATGAGCGTCTGGGGTCAGAACGATTACATGATTCAAGGTGTGAAGGGATGTGTCAAATGTAACAATGTACAGACCTGATCTAATTTGTATTCATGTTCTATCTATCTATCTATCTATCTATCTATCTATCTATCTATCTATCTATCTATCTATCTATCTATCTATCTATCTATCTTATCCGTCTTCTATCTATTGTAGGGATTCACTCTCTCTGGTAGGTATTAGGCCTTAGGTAGCGTTTACACAAGCAATGCAGTTTCGGTGCAAACAATTGCAGTTTTTTTATGCTTTCCACAGATTACACAGCACGAAAAATAAACTCATACACATAAATCCTTAGCCTTGTCCTGGCACTAACTAAACAGAACAGACCCTGGCTACTCATACTCGGCTGAGCTAGTGCCAGCTCGTTCAAACAAAATAGCTATTGTCCATAGCAATCACCAATACTTGCAGTTTTCTTCACACGGCCTGGACAGACTCTTCTCAGGGAGGGATTCTTGCCTCTGCTACATCCAGCAGACTGATTGACTCCCTAGTCACTCCATTCAGAGAGAGACCCTGGCATGTCTTTCTCCCAGCTACAGCTTACATCTCGGCTGAACACTCACCAGCCTTCACACATTCCACTCTGCTTCATCCTGCAGACTGACTCCCTCAAGAGACTGCCCCATATTTAATCTACTTTCTGCTTCTAAGAGAAACCATGCAGGTGCTTCTAATCACACACTACAGAGGTGGGATTTAGCCCTGTCCTTCCCAGCCATGCTACATATCTCCCCTCTCTGCCCAAAGCCGAGGCCTGGGCACTATCTGCCAACCCACAGTGCCAACAGGGGGTCACGCTACCAAAACTGATTATTATCTGCCCACTTCGAGGGGAACACCATTCACACATTTCACACAGGGTTGTGCTATCTACACACTACACGCAATGCTCTGCCACCTACAGACTACACCCAGTGCTCTGCTACCTACAGACTGCATGCAGTGCTCTGCCACCTACGGACTACATGCAATGTTCTGCCACCTACAGACAACATCACACACACAGACTCTGCCACCTGCGCAGACATAGTCTCAGACACAGTGAACACTGCACTATCAATGTGACGCGCCCCCTGGGCCATATTCTTTTAGGGGGAATATCCGGAGCCGGATCAGATGGGGGTTGTAGTCTTCCGAGTGGCTGTGACCCGGTCCGTGCCCAGGGTGTCAAACTCAGTTGTATGTGGCAGTCATACAGATGTTATAAGTTCTTTATTGTCGACTACGCCACCCGTTGTGTTGCGGTCACTGTGGCCGCCGCTGCAGCAGGGTCCGCTGAGGCTGGTGGTGTAGGTGCAGCTTTGGTGATATAACCCCCAACGGGTGGGGTATAGCCTCAGGGGGATCAGGTGCAGAGGATGGGAGTTGTGGTGATGCAGTGTAGACGGCAATCAGAGACAGAGTCGGGTTATGCAGTTTAGGATGTTTTACTCACTGCTGATGTTCTGGTCACTCCAGCTTCGAGTGACCTCCCGAGCCGTGCTGCGTCCACCAGGTTCTGGATCCAGCCAACTCCCAAATAAGTCCGGAGCGTGACCCTGAGCTCTCCTTCAGTCCTTTCTCTGGCCGTCCCCACTATTGATCCACCCAGGTCCAGCTCCCTCGGGCCTTCTGTTGGGACACCCTTGGCCTTGGGTTCCCTGACCCTCCTCGTGGTATGCCTTCGTGGTGGATGTGGTGGGTGACCGTGGCAAACGCTGCCCACGGTCTCCGGTCTCTGGCTGGGGAGTGTTTTTACCCCCACCAGCTTGGGTTCCGGTACCCTGTGCCGACTCTTCACCCGGGGATTTAAGTTGGGTTCTTGGAGTCCTTTTCTTCTGGTTCCCCCTCTGGGTCTCTCTCCCTCCTCTCTCACTCTGGGTCTCTCTTCTCCTCTGCTCCTGACTTTCTCTCTGCAACTGACCCTGTTCTTAGTTGGTGCCCACCTTATATACACCCTCTATGTGTGAGCTCAGGTGACCAGCACCCAATGAGCTCCTATCTTTACCCAGGCTGCTCCCCCTATCTGCCCCTACACTACTTGGGATGTTCCACCCCCCTCCCACTCCAGCCAGGAACAGACTCGGTCGTACCTGCACATTTCTAAGTGGGAGTACCGTCGGTCTGCTCCTCGGAAATGGGATGTGTGTAGTGCATGCAGCCTACCGAGCTCAGATCCACACTCCATCCTTACCTGGGAGTGGAATATCACACCTCTGGGTTGAGGTGCAATACCCCTGTAGCAGCCGAATCCTCAGGGTGCTACATTCCCCCCTGGTAAATCACAGCACGTCCTCGGGCTGTAAGACATAAAACAACACCAAAACATACAAATTTTTTCATAAACATATAAAACATATAAAACATTATATAAGTTAGCAGCATCAATAAAACTTTTTATAATAAACATTCTCGTCGTCTCTTGTTCCTCCTCCGGTCACTGTGCAACGTGTGACCGGGTAAAGTGCGACAGTCTCTCTGGAAAAATGGTTTTCCTATAAAACCGGTAGGGGGCGCTTTAGGACGCGCAACTATATACAGGGAGTATGGCCGCTCTCAGTCCTCGGCCAGTTAAGGAGGGAAAGGGAATGGCTGCTCACAGTCCTCAGCCTGTGGGATTAAGGGTAAACGGGTAAACAGTTCACTCAGCTGGTCCCAACGGGGACTATATTTGCAGTAACAGTTTCTTTATACCCCGATCGGGTAACTATTTACAGCATCTACTCCGCTGTACTCAACAACGTCTTCCTCCTGCTCTTTCTTTGGGGATCTCAGCTTCAGACCCGTCCGGATCCTCTTGCTCTTCCTCCTCACATCGCAGCTCCTCCTCTGTCAGGCGATGCACATGGAGGGCGTAAGGTCCTTTGGCACACTTGTGCCGGGTAAAGGTGACCTCGTCCCCGATATAAAGGTCACGACCTCTGTGCCCCTCCGGCAGATGGGACTCCACATCTCTGCGCGTGACAAAGACGTCGCCGGGGGTGTTGTGGTCTCTGATGAAGCCCCACCCATGCTGCATGTTGAACTTAATTACAGTCCCGGTGGTGCGGGGACTGTGCGCTGCACGGGGGTCCCTCCTGGTTCGGCTCTTCTGCTCGGCGCTCCTTACTTGAGCCTGTTGTTCCCGGACCCGCCTCTCTCTCCGCTCCCTCGCAAACTCCTCGAGCTGCTGTCGGTAGCACTCTGCACGCTCCGCTGCAGCTGCCCTGGTTTCTTGAGTGAACCCCATTAGGTCTTCTCCGGTGGGGTCCCACTCAAATTTGGTCTCTTCAAGCGGGGGCGAGATCCTTATCACGGGCTTCGGAGCCGGAATCAGGGGTGCACACATGGCCCCAACTCTCCTCTGGTGCTCCAGTTCATAATATTTCTGGGGCCAGATGAAAGGCTGCCCGTCCGGCCACGTGTGCTGGGCAAACAAATCCTCTCCCAGACGCGGCACCCTTGGTTTTACGGGTGCGGGCGCGGTGGTGGTGGCGCCCGGGTTGCCCAGGCCTTGCGGCCAGGCCTGGGGCACCTGGAAGGTGAAGGGCACCGTCAGGACGGCGGCGCCCTGGGCTACCTGGCCTTGCGGCCAGGCCGGAGGCTCCGCGGAGGTAGGGGGCGCTGTTGGTGATGCGACGCCCGGGAATTCTAGGCCCTGCGACCACGCTGGTGTTACTTCCTGTTTTGCCACGCTCGGGGTCGAGGCGTGTGACGTCACAGGGGTCGCGGCTGCGGCTTCCGGTTGAGGCCTAGTCTGTGGCGGTGACATGGCGTTTTCGGGCACAGCAGGGGGACTTTCGGGCTCTGCGACGGGGAGCTGGGGCAGGTAAGCGGTGTCCTGGTTTGGGGTATAGACGTCCCCTTTACCTGTCTCCATGCGTTCGGCTCCCTTCTCGGCGCCGTCTCCGGCCTTGGGTCCTCCCGTGCCATCCTCAGAGGCGGTCTGTCTCCTCATCTTGGCTGGCGTGCTCCGGGTCTTGGTTTGCTGGGCCATCTCTCGGCTCCACTCCGCCAATGTCTCTCGCTGTACCCGGGCCATCCTCCGTGCGAGGCCCTCCAGGGCAGTCTGTGCACACTCCCGGTCTCGGGGGAGCTGTGCGAGGACCTCCACTAAGCCTAGTGGGGTCGTGGTTTCCAGCAGGCTCCTGACCAACGGGTCGGTGCTGCTCTGCTCTTCTTCCAGCAGGCTCCTGGCCAGCGGGCCGGTGCTGCTCTGCTCTCTGGACATCTCCGGGTGAGCTTCTCTGCTCCTCCTCTCCAGGCTTCTTGCCTCCGGGTGCGCTCGCTCCAGACTCCTCCAGGCGGCACCCATCTTCGCTCTCTCCTTTCGTCTCCTCCCCCTTCGAGGGCGGTCCCGGGGCCACTTGGTGATTGTCAGCTCCAGGGGCTGTTCTTTCACGCTGACAGACACCTCTAGCATCACAGTCTCTGTTGGTGGGGGCGGTTTCCACTTTTGGCACCATTTTCGGTCCTGGCCCACGATGGGAGGTGGCCTCTTGCCATCCTCTGGCACGCCCATAATGGCGTCCGCTCTGACAAGGCGGGAAACCTTTGGAAATGGCGGGAACCGCTTCCCAGTGGCGGGAAACTCTGCAGATGGCGGGAAAAAGCTGTTAATGGCGGACAACCGGCGGGAATCGACTGGTGATGGGGTCCGATGGCGGGGACCCTCCGGAACCGGCAGGAGACTTCTTTTTGAGGTAAACTCGCACTTTTCTTCAGGCACGCAGTACCCGGGTGTTGCGGGCACGTAATCCTGCCGACTACGCCAAAGTTGACGCGCCCCCTGGGCCATATTCTTTTAGGGGGAATATCCGGAGCCGGATCAGATGGGGGTTGTAGTCTTCCGAGTGGCTGTGACCCGGTCCGTGCCCAGGGTGTCAAACTCAGTTGTATGTGGCAGTCATACAGATGTTATAAGTTCTTTATTGTCGACTACGCCACCCGTTGTGTTGCGGTCACTGTGGCCGCCGCTGCAGCAGGGTCCGCTGAGGCTGGTGGTGTAGGTGCAGCTTTGGTGATATAACCCCCAACGGGTGGGGTATAGCCTCAGGGGGATCAGGTGCAGAGGATGGGAGTTGTGGTGATGCAGTGTAGACGGCAATCAGAGACAGAGTCGGGTTATGCAGTTTAGGATGTTTTACTCACTGCTGATGTTCTGGTCACTCCAGCTTCGAGTGACCTCCCGAGCCGTGCTGCGTCCACCAGGTTCTGGATCCAGCCAACTCCCAAATAAGTCCGGAGCGTGACCCTGAGCTCTCCTTCAGTCCTTTCTCTGGCCGTCCCCACTATTGATCCACCCAGGTCCAGCTCCCTCGGGCCTTCTGTTGGGACACCCTTGGCCTTGGGTTCCCTGACCCTCCTCGTGGTATGCCTTCGTGGTGGATGTGGTGGGTGACCGTGGCAAACGCTGCCCACGGTCTCCGGTCTCTGGCTGGGGAGTGTTTTTACCCCCACCAGCTTGGGTTCCGGTACCCTGTGCCGACTCTTCACCCGGGGATTTAAGTTGGGTTCTTGGAGTCCTTTTCTTCTGGTTCCCCCTCTGGGTCTCTCTCCCTCCTCTCTCACTCTGGGTCTCTCTTCTCCTCTGCTCCTGACTTTCTCTCTGCAACTGACCCTGTTCTTAGTTGGTGCCCACCTTATATACACCCTCTATGTGTGAGCTCAGGTGACCAGCACCCAATGAGCTCCTATCTTTACCCAGGCTGCTCCCCCTATCTGCCCCTACACTACTTGGGATGTTCCACCCCCCTCCCACTCCAGCCAGGAACAGACTCGGTCGTACCTGCACATTTCTAAGTGGGAGTACCGTCGGTCTGCTCCTCGGAAATGGGATGTGTGTAGTGCATGCAGCCTACCGAGCTCAGATCCACACTCCATCCTTACCTGGGAGTGGAATATCACACCTCTGGGTTGAGGTGCAATACCCCTGTAGCAGCCGAATCCTCAGGGTGCTACAAATGCACTTACAAAAACACAATATAAGGCTGCAAACTCATTGCACACAGTTCTATACACTGTGCACAGTCCTACATGCTGCACACCCTGTGTACATTACCGCATATCATGTGTCCTTGTCACCACAGCCGACTCATGGAGGCATACCGGACTACGGGGCGCTAGCACTCCAGTCCACAAGTCCCAAGTCATGCAACAAGTCCTTGACTACTCCCACTTCGTGGAACACGGAACCACAGTCTGTGAGTATGTTGACCTGGGCCATGGGATAGCTCTTGGGGTCGCCATTGACGCCATTGACATCTTACCTGCACCCCAGGGACTAGCACATGTGGGGCCTTTTTCAGGCTCACCAAACTCGGTGAGTCCCGAAGTCTCATCACTTGGACACCATTCACAGTCAGTTGATACTCCTGTGGCCCCTCACCAGGATGAGGAACAGCACTGCTGGCAGGGCAGGCAAAGTAGGCGTTGCAACAACCAATGCTGTAGTCCACCGGCCCACAGAATTATAGACCCCAGTTCTCCTCCTCACAACTCCACTTATAGAAATGGCTCCCAAGCTGCACCACCGACGCCATAACAGCAAGGCAATGTCATCTTCCCGCCAGACAGCTCCTCCATGCTTTCAAACCGCTTCTGCAATGCTGTAGCCGCCTTTATCCAGGACATCCAATCCTTACATTGCAATCGCCTGTGTTCTCTGGGATTTCATACCCGCATTCTCCACCAATTGTAGGGATTCACGCTCTCTAGTAGGCTTTGGGCCTTAGGTAGCGTTCACACAGGCAATGCAGTTTCGGTCCAAACAGGTGCAGTTTTTATTGCTTTCCACAGTTTGTACAGCACCAAAAAGAACCTCATATACATAAATCCCTAGCCTTGTCCAGACGCTAACTAAACAGAATAGACCCTGGTCCCTGACTACTCATACACGGCTGAGCTAGCCCCAGCTAGACTCTTCTCAGAGAGGGATTCTTGCCTCTGCTACATCCAGCAGACGGATTAACTCCCTAGTCACTCCATTCAGAGAGAGACCCCGGCACATCTCTCTCCCAGCTACAGCTCTGATCTTGGCTGGACACTCACCAGCCTTCACACATTCCACTCTGCTTCATCCAGCAGACTGACTGACTCCCTCAGGAGACTGCCCCACACTACTTCCTGCTTCTTAGAGAAACCATACAGGTGCTTCTAATCAAACACTGCAGAGCTGGGATTTAACCCTGTCCTTTCCAGCCATGCTACATATCCCCCCTCTCTGCCCAAAGCTGAGGCCTGGGCACTATCTGCCA
The DNA here is from genome assembly GCF_046119375.1 of Phyllobates terribilis. Lineage (NCBI taxonomy): Eukaryota > Metazoa > Chordata > Amphibia > Anura > Dendrobatidae > Phyllobates > Phyllobates terribilis. The sequence goes on from NW_027362772.1 coordinate 25,120,315, forward strand.
ATCCAGCTATGCTACACTATTTATCTATCTATCTATCTATCTATCTATCTATCTATCTATCTATCTATCCACCTATCTATATACCTGGGTATTGTGGAAGTTATAAAGCACAGATTGGACGATAGAACAGAACATTTCACTTCCTCACAGTCAATAATTTATTGTCCCCCATGAATATTTTAGGTTTATTATTCAGCCATTTGTATTAAGATGAGACAAGGCTGAAGAAGTGACGGATACCGGATAGAATTTAGCAGGTCTGACCGTTCGTTCCTCATCACCAACCTCAAGAGACATTGAATACACAGCTGCATACAATATTTGTAAAGGGGACTCTCATTGCTCACATATATGTACAGTCTATGGAAGTCCGATCTATAGGACCCCTGCAGAATCCTGGTATCAGAGACACTTAGCTTTTCCTGTATCATCCATAGACTCCAATGTGAAGTGGCTCCTGCCTGCTTCTCTGCAGCCAGGAATAAAGTATTGGTCACCCCAGACTTTGGGATTGGGGGGATCCCAGTGGAAAGACCCCTCTAATCACATGTGTTGGTTACTGAGTGACAACTTGCACTGGGGTATTTCTTATTCCATGTGGGCAGTCACAGCGCTATATATCCTTCTCCTCTGACTCCAGATACGGGTTATATGTATCGGATCATTGTTGTTTCCTTTAATTAATATAGATTTTCCCGAGATCGTGTTTTTCCCAGATGTCTGTTTGCCGGAGATTTACATTGTTTACTTGATTATGAAGGATTGGAGTAGAATACACAGGGAACCATCTGTCTGCGGCGCGATAAAACGGAGATAAGAAAGCAAATAATCTGTGCTGCTTATTACAGTGAAGTCTGCTTCTGATCATTATAAGCCTATTACGGTAGAAAACAAGTGGGTTATTAGCATATTATATTGCCTTAAATGACTTTATGAGAAGTAGAATAGACTTGTGATTTCATGGAATAGCAACATAGAAAAGTAAAGGAAAAAAAAAAAAGTCCATGTACACAACATATTTATATTAGCCTTGTCTGCAGCTACCTGACATTGGTTGCTAAAGTTGTGCTTATTGGGAAAAACATAAGAAAAGATTCAGGATACATAATGACTAGTGTTGAGCGATACCTTCCGATATCAGGAAATATCGTATTGGATTGGATCGGGCCGATACCCAAAAAGTATCGGATATCGCCGATTCCGATACCGGAAACCAATGCAAGTCAATGGGACACAAATATCGGAATGAAAATAAACCCTTTCTTTCCTTGTAGGTTAATTCTACATGAAGTAAAACAACTAAGAATAATGTAGAATGACATGAAAAGCCGGCAATTCATCAGCGGCATTCACCGGTACCCGACAATTTACAACAGAAAGAATAGAGCTTCACACATAGATTAGATAGATAGAAACATGTCAGTCACATATATATGAAGTACAGTGACCGTGTTGCTTACTGTACTTGTCATTTAGTGTAAAGGATTTATTTAAAAAAATATTAGTGTTTTCATGCACCGTCTCTTTAAGAAAGCCGGCCGGCAATTCAGCTGCGGTACCCGACAATTTATAACAGACAGAATAGAGCTTCACACATAGATTAGATAGATAGAAACATGTCAGCCACATATATAAGAAGTACAGTGACAGTGTTGGTTACTGTACTTGTCATTTAGTGTAAAGGATTTATCAAAAAAAATAATAGTGTTTTCATGCACCGTCTCTTTAAAAAAGCCGGCCGGCAATTCAGCATCTGTACCCGACAATTTAGAATAGAAAGAATAGAGAATCACACATAGATTAGATAGATAGAAACATGTCAGTCACATATATAATAAGTACAGTGATAGTGTTGATTACTGTACTTGTCATTTAGTGTAAAGGATTTATTTAAAAATATAATAGTGTTTTCATGCACCGTCTCTTTAAAAAAGCCGGCCGGCAATTCAGCATCTGTACCCGACAATTTAGAATAGAAAGAATAGAGAATCACACATAGATTAGATAGATAGAAACATGTCAGTCACATATATATGAAGTACAGTGACAGTGTTGATTACTGTACTTGTCATTTAGTGTTAAAATAAAGGATTTATTTAAAAAAAAATTGGCGTGGGGTTCCCCTTAATTTTAGTCTCTAGCGGAGGTTAAGCAGACGGCTGGGGCAGATGTTTGAAGCCTGGGAAGGGGGTAATACCCACGGAGCTTCCCAGGCTACTAATATCAGCCCCCAGCTGAATACCTAGCCTTTGCTAGCTATTAAAATGGGGAACCCCCCAAAAAAAATAACGTGGGGTCCCCCCTAATTTAATAGCTAGCAAAGGCTAGGCAGACAGCTGGGGGCTGATTTTAATAGCCCAGGAAGGGTGCCATGAATATTGGCCCCCTCCCAGGCTAGAAACACCAGCCGTCAGCCGCCCCAGAAATGGCGCATCCATAGGATGCGCCAATTCTGGCACTTAGCCTCGCTCTTCCCACTGCCCTGTAGCGGTGGCAGTGGGGTAATAGGGCTGGGGTTGATGTCAGCTTATAATGCCAGCTGACATCAAGCCCAGGTTAGTAATGGAGAGGCGTCTATAAGACACCCCCATTACTAACCCCATAGTGAAAGTTAAAAAAACACAAACACCCAGAATAAAGTCCTTTAATTGAAATAAACACACAATTCTTTATTGTTCTAAATTAAACCATACTTACCATCACGCCCATTCCAGCTGAAGCCAACGATCTCCTGCAATAAAAGTAAAATAATAAAGCAACCTCATCCTTACCTTTCCATGGCTCCCACGACAGCTTCAGCTCTGCTACATCGAGATGACAGGCTGGACCGCAGCAGAACGCTGCCATCCAGCCTGTCATCCCACAGACACTGAGAAGCGCAGGCATGCTTGCACTCCTCAGTGTCTGGCTGTGACGGCATAAAGATGAGCCGAGGTCATGTCCAATGAACTCAGCTCACCTCATGCACGTCACTGACAGCGTGGGAAAATTCTCCTGCACTCAGCGCTTCAGCGTGAGAATTTTCCCACGCTGTCAGTGACGTGCATGAGGTGAGCTGAGTTCATTGGACATGACCTCACCTCATGTATGTCACTGACAGCGTGGGAGAATTCTCACGCTGAAGTGCTGAGTGCAGGAGAATTCTCCCACGCTGTCAGTGACGTGCATGAGGTGAGCCGAGTTCATTGGACATGACCTCGGCTCATCTGGATGCCGTCACAGCGAGACACTGAGGAGCGCAAGCATGCCTGCGCTTCTCAGTGTCTGCGGGATGACAGGCTGGATGGCAGCGTTCTGCTGCGCTCCAGCCTGTCATCTCGATGTAGCAGAGCTGAAGCTGTCGTGGGAGCCATGGAAAGGTAAGGATGAGGTTGCTTTATTATTTTACTTTTATTGCAGGAGATCGTTGGCTTCAGCTGGAATGGGCGTGGCGGTAAGTATGGTTTAATTTAGAACAATAAAGAATTGTGTCTTTATTTCAATTAAAGGACTTTTTTCTGGGTGTTTGTGTTTTTTTTAAATACTTTACTAGAAATTCATGGCGGTCATGTCTAATACTGGCGTGACCCCATGAATTTTGGGCTTGGGGCCAGCTGATAATACCAAGCTGGCCCTAACCCCTTTATTACCCAGTGAGCCACCGCACCAGGGCCCTGGATGAGTTGGGTACAGCGCCAGAAGATGGCGCTTCTATGAACGCGCCATTTTCCGGGGCGGCTGCGGACTGCAATTTGCAGCGGGTGGGGCCCAGAAAGCTTGGGCCTCCCTGCGCTGCAGATTCCAGCCCCCAGCTGCCTAGTTGTACCTGGCTGGACACAAAAATAGGGCGAAGCCCCACGTATTTTTTTTTTTTTAATTATTTCATGAAATTCATGGAATAATTAAGAAAAAAAGGCCTTCCCTATATTGTTGTGTCCGGCCAGGTACAAATAGGCAGCTGGTGGTTGGGGGCAGCCCGTTCCTGCTTGCTGTACCTGACTGGACACAAATATAGGGCGAAGCCCCACATAAATTTTTTTTAATTATTTCATGAATTTCCTGAAATAATTAAAAAAAAATTGACGTGGGGCTTCGCACTATATTTGTGTCCAGCCAGGTACTGCAAATTGCAGTCCGCAGCCGCCCCGGAAAATGGCGCGTTCATAGAAGCTGGATGCTGTACCTGGCTGGCATACAAAAATATGGCGAAGCCCACGTCAAAAGTTTTGGGAAAAATTAATTAAAAAATAAATAATAATTTAGGGACTGCATCTTTATTAACTCCTCAAATGTCATTTAGTGTTAAAATAAAAGATTTATTTAAAAAAAAAATGGCGTGGGATCCCCCATAATTTTAGTCTCTAGCGGAGGTTAAGCAGACGGCTGGGGCAGATGTTTGAAGCCTGGGAAGGGGGTAAAACCCACGGAGCTTCCCAGGCTACTAATATCAGCCCCCAGCTGAATACCTAGCCTTTACTAGCTATTAAAATGGGGGACCCCCAAAAAAAATGACGTGGGGTCCCCCCTATTTTAATAGCTAGCAAAGGCTAGGCAGACAGCTGGGGGCTGATATTAATAGCCCAGGAAGGGTGCCATGAATAATGGCCCCCTCCCAGGCTAGAAACACCAGCAGTCAGCCACCCCAGAAATGGCGCATCCATAGGATGCGCCAATTCTGGCACTTAGCCTCGCTCTTCCACGCTGCCCTGGTGCGGTGGCAGGGGGTAATAGTGGTGGGGTTCATGTCAGCGCCAGCTGCCATGAAGCCCAGGTTAGTAATGATGGGCGTCTATAAGACACCCCCATTACTAACCTACAAAGTGTTAAAAAGAAAACACACACTACACCCAGAAAAAAATAATTTATTTGAAATAAACCACACCATTTTATTTAATTCTTAGTTTACTAAAAATAATAGTTACCTGTCCACGTTCCTGCGCTGATCTCCCATGTACAGCTGTCACATCTGGAGATGGTGACAGCTGTGCATGGCTGCTGTAAGCTCACACTGCCGGGAACACGTCCGCTCCCGGCAGCGGGAGCCACTGACTGAGGTCACCGGAGTGCATTCAGGCAGCGCAGCTCCGGAGACCTCCTTTACGGCACTGCTGTACCGTGGGAATTTCTCACGATACAGCAGGGCCGTAAAGCAGCTAACCGGAGCACCGCTGCCTGAACTCCGGTGAACCCTTACGGCCCCGTTATTCTAGCGGCGGCAGCGGTTCAGAGCGGTCACATTCTGTGTGGCTGCTCTGAACTGGAGATCTTCGTGGGACACTCGTGGACTACTACGGAGGGGTAAGGATAAGGTTGTGGTTTATTATTTTATATTTTATTACAGGAGATTGATGGCTTCGGGGAATTAGGTGTCTAGGTGAGTATAGGTGTAGTTTTTTATTTTTTACTTTATTTTAGGTGGCGATCGGCGGGGACAGGTAATGTATGAACTAATTTATTGTAGGTAACCACTGGCCACCAATGACATGTATTTAACATTTATTGGGGACACAGTAGGGCAATTTAAATAGCAGGATCAGTCTGATGGGAACTACTGCTCCCATCGAGCTGATCCTGCTGGCACGAGTGGACGGGGGACAGCCATAGGCCACTGGGAGTAGTAGTGTCACATCGGCCTATGTCTGCCTGCACGCACAGACACCGCGCACACCTGCACAAACATCGCACAGACACCCCGCACACACACCCCGCACACACTCGCATACACACGCACAGACACCCGCACACACACTAATCATGACGGGCTGATCGTCTGGGAGGTGAGGCTGACCTGTGCGGCCGTGGGAAAGTTCATGTGAGTTCATGCAATGCAGTCAAGCATGAACTCACATGAACCCTCTGAGGGCACCGCGGCGACTTCAAATGAACAGCTGATCGGCATCACCTGATACCTCAGCTGTTCATTTGAAATAACCGGCGGGAAAGCGCAGCACAGAACGGGAAAGCCGGCGGTGAAGTCTTTTCACTGCCGGCTTCCCCGCCCGGGTCCTTCGCTCCCCGCTCCTTGGTGCTGCGCTCCCCGCCCGGTCCTAACTTACGATCGGGATGGGAGGTGGCGAGGGGAGCGGAGGATCGGGGTGGGAGGCTGCGGGGAAGCAGTATGGGGCTGTGTGATTGTTTAAAAGCCGGCGGCTTTTTACCGCCCGCCGGCTTTTAACCAATCAGGAGAATTCTCCCACGCTGGGATGGCATTCTGATGACAGGCTGGATCTCAGCTGAGCGCTGCCACCCAGCTTGTCATCCTTCACAGACACTGCAGAGCGCAGGCATTATAGGAACTTCCGATTCCGGTATTCGATATTGTAAAAGTATCGGAATTAAGTATCGGAATTCCGATACCGCGAATATCGGCCGATACCCGATATTTCAGTATCGGAATGCTCAACACTAATAATGACTTGTTAGTTGTATGGGTGGAACTGACGTATCAGGGGATCGGGGTACAAGGGCGACTGCTCTCTCTGCCCCCTATCACCCTAGATTTAATATGCCTCAGACACTAGGTGGGATAAAACTTTTGGCTAAAGGGAACTTTCTATCTGGAGAATGAAAATCTGATCATCAATTATCAAATGGTCTTGGATCAATAAAACCACGGCCGGTGCCAATACCCAGCATACCGGGGCAAGTTCTGGGACTTACCGCGCCCAGGTTTTAATTGGCAATGCCAATCCTTCTACCCTTCCACAATCTCTTGGGGAAAGTCAGGAGAAGCCCCCATACACATAAGATGCCTCCGATCATAGCAGTTTAACTGCTTAGCTGCTGCATTCAATTTTGACAGTGGCATTTAAGAGGTTGGAAATGGGGGTGGTCTCCATCCCTCCATCTGATGCCTATTGGCATCCTTGCAACATGGTTTCAAGGCACAGGATGATATTGTCAAGGCACCCACAGGGCATATTAAGGGTAACTGTGTCTTGTTTTCCATGATTGTACAGTGGCAGGTCTTCACAGGAGAGCAGTAATTTTACAATGCAGTGCAATATTATGATATTAAAGCATATTGTACAGGCGATCAAGTGATCACAGGTTCAAGTCCCCTTTGGGGACTACTAAAACAAAAAAGTAAAAAAAACAATAGAAAAAATAAAGAAAACATAATAGTAATTAACTAATGGTAATTTAAGTGTAATAGTAATTAAGTGAATGCCCCATCCCCCCAACCATCATACAATACATTGATATACATTGAAGGAAATAAGTATTTGATCCCTTGCCGTTTTTGTAAATTTGCCCACTGACAAAGACATGAACAGTCTATAATTTTAAGGGTAGGTTAATTTTAACATTGAGAGATAGAATATCCAAAAAAAATTCAAGAAAATCGCATTCTATAAATTAGATAATTTTTTTTGCATTTTGCAGTGAGAAATAAGTATTTGATCCCTGTGGCAAACAACACTTAATACTTGGTGGCAAAACCCTTGTTGGCAAGCCCAGCAGTCAGACATTTTTTGTAGTTGATGATGAGGGTTGCGCACATGTCAGGAGGAGTTTTGGTCCACTCCTCTTTGCAGATCATCTCTAAATCATTCAGATTTTGAGGCTGTCACATGGCAACTTGGAGCGTCAACTCCCTCCATAAGATTTCTATGGGATTAAGATCTGGAGACTGGCTAGGCCAATCCATGACCTTACTGTGCTTCTTTTTGAGCCACTCCTTTGTTGCCTTGGCTGTATGTTTTGGGTCATTGTCTTGCTGGAAGACCCAGCCATGACCCATCTTCAATGCTCTTACTGAGGGAAGGAGGTTGTTGGCCAAAATCTCACGATACATGACCCCATTCATCTTCCCTTCAGTATGGTGCAATTGTCATGTCCCCTTTGCAGAAAATCACCCCCAAGTATAATGTTTCCCCCACCATGCTTCACGGTTGGGACGATGTTCTTAGGGTTGTAGTCATCCTTCTTCTTCCTTCAAACACGGCGAGTTGAATTAATGCCAAAGAGCTCAATTTTTGTCTCATCTGACCACAACACCTTCTCCCAATAACTCACTGAATCATCCAGGTGTTCATTGGCAAACTTAAGACGGGCTTGCACATGTGCCTTCTTGAGCAGGGGAACCTTGCAGGCACTGCAGGATTTTAAACCTTTAAGGCGTCATATGTTAGCAATGGTTTTCTTGGTTATTGTGGCCCCTGTTGCCTTGAGATCATTAACAAGTTCCCCCCGTGTAGTTTTAGGCTGATCTCTCACCTTCCTCATGATCAAGGATACCCCACCAGGTGAGATTTTGCATGGTGCCCCAGATCGATGTCGATTGACAGTCATTTTGTATTTCTTCCATTTTCTTAGTATTGCACTAACAGTTGTCTTCTTCTCACCCAGCATCTTACTTATGGTTTTGTAGCCCATTCCAGCTTTGTGCAGGTCTATGATCTTGTCCCTGATATCCTTAGAAAGCTCTTTGGTCTTGCCCATGTTGTAGAGGTTAGAGTCTGACTGATTAATTGAGTCTGTGGACAGGAGTCTTTTATACAGGTGACTATGGAAGACAGCTGAAAAGAAAAGAAAGGGCGCATGTGTAGACTCACAGGGCTATTTGCTGAATTTAAAAAGTGCCAGTACACTCACCTGTGAAGGTTGTGTACGTCTACACAACCAAGATTAAGCGTGTAATTAATGAGGCTCCGGGTCACCTCTATTTGTAGTACCGTCCTGTCGGTGTTTGCCTCGCAACTCCGTGCTCCTCAAGTGGTCACACGATCCTGCTGGACCAGATACCACGTCACCGCAGGTCCTCAGTAGTTTAACCCGGTGGTTGGATACCGCAGGTCCTCAAACATCCAAATAGACCAGGCCGCTCCTGCCGCTTTAGCTCCGCATGGAGATATCTCACAAGTAAACAATGGTGCAGCGGTCTCAGGGAGTGCCAAAGGAATACTGGACAATTTAGTAGATGTCAACCGACTTTTATTCTTCCTCCAATACCACTGCCACAACGCGTTTCAACGGTCTAAGCCGTCTTCATCAGGTGGGGTAACCTTTTTTTTTTTTTTTTTTTTTTTTTTTTTTTTAATTTTAAGAAACAGTGCACTTTCATATAAAATGGCCGAAAATAACCCTGTACAATTACCCACTACGATTATAAACCCCATAAATATTTAAAAACACCCTGGGAACCTTACCAGAGTGTCCTGACAATGCTATACTGCAGTTTCCAGCCCCCAATTCAAAAGTTGGATTTCTTAAAGAGACAGTACACTTTCATATAAAATGGCCGAAAATAACCTTGTACCCTTGCCCACTGCGATTATAAACCCCATAAATGTTTAAAAACACCCTGGGAACCTTACCAGAGTGTCCTGACAATGCTATACTACGATTGTCAACCCCCAATTCTAAAGTTAAGTTTCTTAAAGAGACAGTACACTTTCATATAAAATAGCCGAAAATAACCTTGTACAATTGCCCACTGCTATAATAAAACTCATAAAACCCAATGCTATCCATTATCATGATCGGAACCTATGCTTCCAGTAAACTAAGTAACTGACGACAACATGAAAAAAGAACTAAATACCAGCCCGAAAGGGCAAGCAAATCTCCTGCTATGCTACGTCATACCATACCTTTAATCCTGTGCAGGTAGCCCCGCAAGCCATCATTAAACGGCTGATGACAACCCGAGAAAGATATGAGAGGGACAACATTAAACCTTCTCAGATTTAATGGTTTGATGTGTTTTCAATCGTAAGGTTCAAACCCTCAGGGTACAAAGTGCCCATTTTGTATATCCAAAAACTTTCTTTCTTTATAAGTGTACTCAATCGTTCTGGTCCATTATCCACAATGTGGTCAATAATGGTTATTTTCATCTTACTCGGGTCTTTGTGGTGATGGTTTGCATAGTGTCTGGAGACACTATGTAATTGATATCCTGCCCTTATATTAGATCTATGTTTATTTAATCGGGCATGGGCGGTCTGAATTGTCCGGCCGATGTATTGCAAGCCACAAGGGCACTCCAGCAAGTACACTACATAGGTGGATTGGCATGTTAATCTCTGCTTGATCTGGAAAACCTCATTAGTGGTATTAGATTTAAAGGTTTTTGCATTATTGATTATAACGCCGCAGCACATACATTTAGGTGTATTGCATGTGAAGCAGCCTCCTGTGTTAGGATTAGTCGTCACATCCCTTATTTTTTTCTTTTTTCTATTCGTGTTGCTAGGAGCAAGCAAGGTTTTTAAACTTCTATTCTTCCTAAAGATAATATTTGGTTTCTCTGGGATACTTTTGGAGAGAATGGGGTCACCTTTTAAAATAAACCAATGTTTTTGTAATAACTCCCGTACTACTGACCTGGATTGGCAAAATGTAGTAATTAAACTCCACTTTGTCTTTTCCTCTGTCCTTACAGAAGCCCTATCCGGATTCTCCCTTCTGTCCAAGCACGAGTCCTGTGATAGAGTGCATGTTCTTTTATATGCATCTTTTAAAAGTTTTTTTGGATAGCCTTTTTCCAAAAATCTCTTTTTGAGAATCTTGGATTCCACCTTAAAGTCAGAATCCAGAGTACAGTTTTTCCTGACTCTCCAATACTGCCCATAAGGCACATTTTTGATCCATCCAGGAAGGTGTCCACTGTTGAATTTGAGGTAGCTATTCACATCTACTGGTTTAAAAAACGTGGATGTGAATATTCTCCCCAGGTGGTCGAACTGTACCCATAGATCTAAGAATTGGAGAGAAGTGGATGATGCTGTGGCCGTGAATTTTAACCCCCAATCATTGTGATTTAGTTTGTCCGCAAAGCTCAATGCCTCCTCCATTGATCCATGCCATATAATGAATAAATCATCTATAAAGCGCCTATAGAAAAGTACTCCACTCGTGGATGATCCCGGCTGCGCGATGAGGACGGATTCCACCGCACCCATAAAAAGGTTAGCATAGCTTGGTGCGAATCTCGTCCCCATCGCGCAGCCCTTGATCTGTTTATATAACCCATCCTCAAAGGAAAACACATTGTTCTCCAATATGAACGCTATTGCGTTCAGAATGAATTCTCTTTGGTCTATAGGCATATTAGTGTCTCCAGTTAAAACCTCTTTGATGACCTTTATTCCCAATGTATGTGAAATATTATTGTAGAGCGCCACTACATCCAGAGAGAGAAAAACGCATCCCTCCATGGGTGGTAGAGCCCTTAATTCTTTAATTAATTGTGACGAGTCCTTTAGATATGATGTTAATCTCAGAACATATGTCTGCAAAAATAAATCTACATAATGCGATAGATTACTTGTAATGGATTGGATCCCTGATATTATTGGGCGTCCAGGAGGATTTTTTGGGTCTTTATGCAGTTTGGGCAGAAAATAGAAAAAAGGTATTCTATATTGTGCAATGTCTAAAAAGTTCTTTTCTTTTTTATTGAGTATTCCCTTTTCATAAGCTTTCTTAATTAGAAGATTATACTTTATAAAGATACTGATATTAGGATCATCCTCCAACTTCTCATAAAATTCCGTATCACTCAATATTCTCATGCCCTCTTCCACATACCAAGATCTATCCATAAGGACAATTCCTCCTCCCTTATCTGCATTACGAATGATAATATCATTATTTTCTCTGATAGATTCAATGGCTGCTCTCTCTTCTTTTTTCAAATTATCTCTCATTTTCATGCGGGGAATTGACCTTACTTCCTTTAATATTAATTGTTGGAATGCCTCAATATGTGACCCCTTATGGTGTAAAGGATAAAATTTTTTATTTGGGTGTTTGATGTCTACATGTATCATTTCATCTATTGTGGTTCTATCTTTTTCTGTCTCTTGTTCATCATAGGGGGGTTTTCTCTTAACATTTTTACCATTTTTTTCTTCAAGTAAAAAATGTCTTTGTACAGTGAGTTTCCTAAAAAACTCATTAAAGTCAAGGTAAAGCGAGAATGTATCCATTTCTGCTGTGGGACAAAATGAGAGCCCCTTACTGAGAAGGGAGCGTTCATCATTAGTAAGTGTATAGCTCGATAAGTTATATATACCACTATCCTGATCATCAGGTTTCTCTATTTGTATCATGCTTATGGGGTTTAACCTGATTTCGTCTTTTTCAGACTGGTGCTCTGTGCCATGGGGTTCTCTTCTTCTAGTTCTTCCACTGCCTCTACACCCTCTTGTTCTCTTTTTCTTTTGGGGTGTCGCCCTGGGGCCACCCGAAAAAATTGAGTGATTTTTGAGTCTTTTAGGTTTGTTTGGGTAATAGATTTTGGTAAGTTACCTTCGTTGGAATTTCTTTCCTTTTGAGGTGCATACATATTTAAATTTGATGTCTCTGTGATTACAGGTAAAATTTCCAATTGACCCCCGACCGTAATACCAGCGAAACTATCTATATACTCATTTTCACCCGTGTTTTTCATATTACTATTTTCCTTTTCGTTTGTTATTATATCCTGTGTCCATATTTCAGTGTTCTGATCTATATTTTTTTCAATTTTATCTGTATTGATGTCCAATTCTAAAATGTATGTTTCACTGGGAGAATCTCCAATTGGAATTTCCATATCTTCCAATTGAGCCATTGACCCAGAGCCACCCGTTGTTTGAGTTGAAGTCACCTCGTGTATAGTAATTTCAGAGAAACTGATATTCTGAGTTTCTCTGTTAATTACTTGCATGTCCAGTGTTGTTATTTCTCCATGTATGCATGCTTTTCTCTCTTTATTTGACGTGCATTCTTTATTTGGTGAAGATTTATTAGTGCTAGTTCCATTATCTACTCTTATATTGGAATCATTTGCCCTGGAAGTTATAATACTAGTTGCTTGTTGTTGGTTTGATTTCGTTTCTTTTTTCTTTTTCTGATTATTAGTGATTTTATTCATATGTTGTTCATAATACGCTCTCTGTTTCTCTGTCTTAAGGAGAGTAAATGACCTTTCCTTATTGGAATTGGTAGATGTATCCATTTTTTCTCCTTTTCCTTTTTTATCCCTCCCTTCCACATCTAATTGTGCTCTTGATCGCTCCTCAGGTGCATTTATTGGGATGGTGGTAGGCATTTTTTCATACTCACTTATCCTTTCCTTTCTATCCCTCCATAATTTCATAGCTTTCTTTCTAATTAGATCCTCTTCAAATTTATTTAATTTGACTTTTAGTGCCAAATCAAATTCTTTGAAGTCAGGAGACATGGAATACATTTCCAGGTTGTCCCTGAGACATTTAACCCTCTCCAATGCTATCATGGCTAGTGAGTCCCTCTTACAAATTAACATTTTCATAAATCCCATTGAGCAAGATGTGGAATATTCATCCCATTTCTTTGTAAATTCCAGATCTTGCGGGAACGAGGATTTTTGGATTAGCCTCAGTCCCCTGGGAGCTATGTTTTCCTCAATATAACGTCCAAGAAACATTGTGTCAATATGATTAACAATCTCCACCTTGCTTTTGTTTTCTAATTCAAAAAACAGGTCAGCCATATGTTTTTTATCAGCTTCACTAAGGTGGGATAAAGGATTCTGATTAATTCTATCTGTACCTTGAATGTTATTAGCCAGACCTATTGCATCTGCAATCAATAATTCCCTGTGGGTACATCTATTCATCATAAAAAAATCCATCACTCCAACAGTTCAAATTGTTTCGACAGATGAGGCTAAACACCAATGTCACTTTTACCCCACCTGATGAAGACGGCTTAGACCGTTGAAACGCGTTGTGGCAGTGGTATTGGAGGAAGAATAAAAGTCGGTTGACATCTACTAAATTGTCCAGTATTCCTTTGGCGCTCCCTGAGACCGCTGCACCATTGTTTACTTATGGAAGACAGCTGTCTTTAATGCAGGTAACAAGTTGATTAGGAGCATCTAACTGGTCGGTAGGAGCTAGAACTCATAATAGTTTGTAGGGGATCAAATACTTATTTCTCACTGCAAAATGCAAAAAAAAAAACTAATTTATACAACGTGATTTTCTTTACTTTTTTTGGATATTCTATCTCTCAATGTTATAATTAACCTACCCTTAAAATTATAGACTGTTCATGTGTTTGTCAGTAGGCAAACTTACAAAAATAGCAAGGGATCAAATACTTATTTCCTTCACTGTATTATGATATTAAAGCATATTGTTCAGGTGATCAAGAGATCACAGGTTAAAGTCCCCTAGGGGGACTAATAAAAAATGATAATAAAAAACAATAAAAGAGAAATAAAACATAATAGTAACTAAGTGAATACCCCACACCACCGTCATAAAAATGTTTAAAAAAAATAAAGAAAAAAATAGTAATTATTAGTAATTAAGTGTAATAGTAATTAAATGAATTCCCCCCACCACCACCACCATACAATACATTGCAATATGAAGATATTAAAGTATATTGTACAGGAGATCAAGTGATCACCATTTAAATAAAAAAAATGATACAAAAACAATAAAAATATAAAGAAAATATAATAGTAACTAAGTGAATGTCCCACACCACCACCATAAAAAATGTTAAAAAATTAAGAAAAAATAATAGTAATTAAATGAAGGCCACCCCTCCTTCCTCTTTTATCCCAGAACGTAACTAAAATCTAAAAAGTAAAAAATATATTTGGTGTCCGCATCCCATTTAATACAATATAAGAATATTTATCCCATACAGAAAAAAAAAAAAGAAATGACAGAGTCGTTGTTTTATGTTCACTTTCAGCTTGCCAAAAAAGTTGTACAAAAAGAGATCAGAAAGTCGTGCAGACCCTAAAATGATATTGATAAAAACTACGGCTCATACTGCAAAAACACAAGCCTTGATACAACTCAAAAACCAAAAGATTAAAACGTTATAGGTCTAGGAAGGCGAGGAAGAAAAATCGGAAACAAAGAGTGGCTCATTGGGACACTGTATAAACCCTGATCCAAGCTTCTGGTATTGGCTGCTATCCAGGTAAGATCCAGAGTGTCAGTTCTTTATAATAACCAAGAATCTAATCTTTGGCTGCAGCAGCTCTCCCTCCCTCTCTCCCAGCGGGAAGTCACAGCAGGAACAGGAAGTTGTGAACTTGATTGACAGGGGGTGAAAGCTTCAATCATAAAACACAAAATAGGATGTTTTCACCTTACCACAACCAAAAACTTATTATTATTTTACATTTTTTTGTAGGCTAATGCTCCTTAAAGAAATTTCTGTGATCTACCAATGGTGATAATCAATTAAAATAATCATACAAGAGATCATTTCAAATTATTCTTTGTTTTGGCAGCAGCTGCCTGGCATTGATTCATAAAGTTGTGCATTTATATTTCAACATGGCGCCCAACGTGGGATCCAAAGCCTTGCAACGATTTGGAAGGAGGGACTTTGCGCTCCCTATGGAACCAGAACTGCAGATACAACTACGACGCACATTTCACAGGATACAGGGGACGGTTAAGTCGGACATCGCTAAACACATCTGATGATCGATCGGTCCTTTCAAAATCGTGTTGGATGACCCAAGGTCTTAAGTGTTAATTCGGGTGACTTTTTAACAAAACTTTTTTGCCCTGAGTTGGCCTTTAAGTCTGTGATTATCGGGCAAGTCACGAGTGAGAAAAATCACAGCAGACTAGAAGTGACGAGCCGTCTCATAGCCTCTTGCCTCGAAAAAAGGTCACGATGACATGACATTTTCCAGGAGTTTGTTCTCGGGCATCAACAGATGCTACAAAATATCAGAAATGATCAGGCGATGCTGGAAACGATGTAACATCTAAAATAAAGGAATGTAATTTTCATTAAAAATCTGCTACCGTTTGGGGTATACAGCTCCAATGCTTATCTATGTGACCTGGAAAAAGTCCTCTAAATGAAGACTAACCCTAACTATTGAAGCCCTGCACCACATAACCATGGCGGGCTTTCAGAGCATTGTCAAGCCTGGATACAATTGTATCAAGTGCTCAGATGTGAGAACCATCAGGGTTTATTTATGAAATACTTTTTCCAAAACTGCAGCAAAATGATAGAACTTTGAGGAGGATTTGGAACAAATCCTACATGATCGCGCTGTGTGAACAACCGCTTAGCCATTGCATGAAGGGAAGCATGTACATATTCACTGACAGCAAGCAGAGAACGGAATCTTAACCATTAGAAAGTGACAGAAAATTCTTTAGGACGGGGCTATACTTCTATACTTTGGT
The DNA here is from genome assembly GCF_046119375.1 of Phyllobates terribilis. Lineage (NCBI taxonomy): Eukaryota > Metazoa > Chordata > Amphibia > Anura > Dendrobatidae > Phyllobates > Phyllobates terribilis. The sequence continues at coordinate 25,136,454 of NW_027362772.1, forward strand.
CACCTGATACCCAGAATTTGCCCTGATCACATACTTATGTTTTTTTGCATTTTCGATGTTAGATTGTTCCGTCACGCTCGAAAACTCTCTTCGTCTGCGCAGATTTCCTAAGGGATGTTCCATCTTGTGAAATCTCTGCTGTTGACACTGACGACTGTCTGTACTGCTGATACTGTGATTATCCGAGCGTCATCTGCAGCAACGACTTAACACGGTGTTCATATACCCATGTTATAGCTGCAGCCCCACAATGCAGAAAAAATGCAGAACCAGAGTGAATGGGGGGGGAATGGTGTGCATCGCTAATTGAAGCCCGCAGTGCATGTTCCCATTACAACAGATGCAAAGTAAGATCTTATTCTGAAACGCAACTTTTCTGGGCCAAAAAAAGTAAAACGAATATTCAAAGCAAAAAAAAAAAAGCTTTTAAGTTATTTTTCCCTCTGCTTACACTGCAGGGAACCTCCGCATGGAATACACAAGCTGTTCCCCCTCATCGCAGAACGCTGCCGGCTTGTTTGAGGTCTATAACACTTTCCTGGGTGGAATCCAAGCCGAGTCTCTGCATTACCTTGTCCCTAACATCTCAGAAAATACATCAAATTCAAATAATCCTTTCTTTTCCTTTTTTTTAATATAATATTTGCATAAAAATGTTTATATATTTACACAGTATGAGCAATCACCCCAAATACCAACGACTATTATAATACTGCATCCAAATAACGATAAACAAGATAAAGATAAATAAACTACTATAATACTGCCCCTATGTACAAGAATATAACTACTATAATACTGCTCCTATGTACAAGAATATAACTACTATAATACTGCTCCTATGTACAAGAATATAACTACTATAATACTGCCCCCTATGTACAAGAATATAACTACTATAATACTGCCCCTATGTACAAGAATATAACTACTATAATACTGCCCCTATGTACAAGAATATAACTACTGTAGTACTGCTCCTATGTACAAGAATATAACTACTATAATACTGCCCCTATGTACAAGAATATAACTACTATAATACTGCCCCTATGTACAAGAATATAACTACTATAATACTGCCCCTATGTACAAGAATATAACTACTATAATACTGCCCCCTATGTACAGTACAAAAATATAACTACTATAATACTGCCCCTATGTACAAGAATATAACTACTATAATACTGCCCTCTATGTACAATAATATAACTACTATAATACTGCCCCCTAGGTACAAGAATATAACTACTATAATACTGCCCCCTAGGTACAATAATATAACTTCTATAATACTGCCCCCTATGTACTAGAATATAACTACTATAATACTGCTCCCTATGTACAAGAATATAACTACTATAATACTGCCCCTATGTACAAGACTATAACTACTATAATACTGCCCCTATGTAGAAGAATATAACTACTATAATACTGCCCCCGATATACAAGAATATAACTACTATAATACTGCCCCTATGTACAAGAATATAACTACTATAATACTGCCCACTATGTACAAGAATATAACTACTATAATACTGCCCCCTATGTACAAGAATATAAAATCTATAATACTGCTCCTATGTACAAGAATATAACTACTATAATACTGCCCTCTATGTACAAGAATATAGCTACTATAATACTGCTCCTATGTACAGAATATAACTACTATAATACTGCCACTATATACAAGAATATAACTACTATAATACTGCTCCCTATGTACTGGAATATAACTACTATAATACTGCCCCTATATACAAGAATATAACTACTATAATACTGCTCCTATGTACAGAATATAACTACTATAATACTGCCACTATATACAAGAATATAACTACTATAATACTGCTCCCTATGTACAGGAATATAACTACTATAATACTGCCCCTATATACAAGAATATAACTACTATAATACTGCTGCTATGTACAAGAATATAACTACTATAATACTGCCCCTATATACAAGAATATAACTACTATAATACTGCCCCCTATGTACAAGAATATAACTACTATAATACTGCCCCCTATGTACAAGAATATAACTACTATAATACTGCCCCCTATGTACAGTACAAAAATATAACTACTATAATACTGCCCCTATGTACAAGAATATAACTACTATAATACTGCCCTCTATGTACAATAATATAACTACTATAATACTGCCCCCTAGGTACAAGAATATAACTACTATAATACTGCCCCCTATGTACAATAATATAACTACTATAATACTGCCCCCTATGTACTAGAATATAACTACTATAATACTGCTCCCTATGTACAAGAATATAACTACTATAATACTGCCCCTATGTACAAGACTATAACTACTATAATACTGCCCCTATGTAGAAGAATATAACTACTATAATACTGCCCCCGATATACAAGAATATAACTACTATAATACTGCCCCTATGTACAAGAATATAACTACTATAATACTGCTCCCTATATACAAGAATATAACTACTATAATACTGCTCCTATGTACAATAATATAACTACTATAATACTGCTCCTATATACAAGAATATAACTACTATAATACTGCTCCTATGTATAAGAATATAACTACTATAATACTGTCCCCTATGTACAAGAATATAAATACTATTATACTGCTCCTATGTATAAGAATATAACTACTATAATACTGCTCCCTATATACAAGAATATAACTACTATAATACTGCCCCTATGTACAAGAATATAACTACTATAATACTGCTCCTATTTACAAGAGTATAACTACTATAACACTGCCCCTATGTACAAGAATACAACTACTATAATACTGCTCCTATGTACAAGAATATAACTACTATAATACTGCTCCCTATATACAAGAATATAACTACTATAATACTGCCCCCTATATACAAGAATATAACTACTATAATACTGCCCCTATGTACAAGAATATAACTACTATAATACTGCCCCTATGTACAAGAATATAACTACTATAATACTGCCCCTATGTACAAGAATATAACTACTATAATACTGCTCCTATGTACAAGAATATAACTACTATAATACTGCCCCTATGTACAAGAATATAACTACTATAATACTGCTCCTATGTACAAGAATATAACTACTATAATACTGCCCCTATGTACAAGAATATAACTACTATAATACTGGCCCCTATGTACAGGAATATAACTACTATAATACTACTCCTATTTACAAGAATATAACTACTATAATACTGCCCCTATGTACAAGAGTATAACTACTATAATACTGCCCCTATATACAAGAATACAACTACTATAATACTGCTCCTATGTACAAGAATATAACTACTATAATACTGCCCCTATGTACAAGAATATAACTACTATAATACTGGCCCCTATGTACAGGAATATAACTACTATAATACTACTCCTATTTACAAGAATATAACTACTTTAATACTGCTCCTATATACAAGAATATAACTACTATAATACTGCTCCTATGTATAAGAATATAACTACTATAATACTGTCCCCTATGTACAAGAATATAAATACTATTATACTGCTCCTATGTATAAGAATATAACTACTATAATACTGCTCCCTATATACAAGAATATAACTACTATAATACTGCCCCCTATATACAAGAATATAACTACTATAATACTGCCCCTATGTACAAGAATATAACTACTATAATACTGCTCCTATTTACAAGAGTATAACTACTATAATACTGCCCCCTATGTACAAGAATATAACTACTATAATACTACCCCTATGTACAAGAGTATATCTACTATAATACTGCCCCTATGTACAAGAATACAACTACTATAATACTGCTCCTATGTATAAGAATATAACTACTATAATACTGCCCCCTATGTACAAGAATATAACTACTATAATACTGCTCCTATTTACAAGAGTATAACTACTATAATACTGCCCCCTATGTACAAGAATATAACTACTATAATACTGCCCCTATGTACAAGAATATAACTACTATAATACTGCTCCTATGTACAAGAATATAACTACTATAATACTGCCCCTATGTACAAGAATATAACTACTATAATACTGGCCCCTATGTACAGGAATATAACTACTATAATACTACTCCTATTTACAAGAATATAACTGCTATAATACTGCTCCTATGTATAAGAATATATCTACTATAATACTGTCCCCTATGTACAAGAATATAAATACTATTATACTGCTCCTATGTATAAGAATATAACTACTATAATACTGCTCCCTATATACAAGAATATAACTACTATAATACTGCCCCCTATATACAAGAATATAACTACTATAATACTGCCCCTATGTACAAGAATATAACTACTATAATACTGCTCCTATTTACAAGAGTATAACTACTATAATACTGCCCCCTATGTACAAGAATGTAACTACTATAATACTGCCCCTATGTACAAGAATATAACTACTATAATACTGCTCCTATGTACAAGAATATAACTACTATAATACTGCCCCTATGTACAAGAATATAACTACTATAATACTGCCCCTATGTACAGGAATATAACTACTATAATACTACTCCTATTTACAAGAATATAACTACTATAATACTGCTCCTAAGATTATATTTACTTGTATGGACATGTGTATATATATATTTTTTTTACCTTTTATGGTATCGATTGTATTATTTGGCAGAGTATAGCAATACGAACACTGACTGACAGTCATTAAATTGCTGCGCTATAAAGGCCAATCTTTTAATGGACCCGATGACCTTTTCACCTTTCTAATGTCCATATAGCTTATTAAATAATGTATTGCCATAAATCCCTGCGACGGAGAGCAGAGATCGCCATGTGACAGCACGCTTGGTTCTGCGATTAAGAAACTGTATAAAATCATGTCAAGTAAAATTTGAAAAAACAGTATATTATTCTTTTATAGTATTTGTACCGCTATACATCAGCTTCCATCTTAAAGAGATACAACCTCAATTTTACCTTCTGTAAATTTGCTGTGAGAATTAAATCTGCTGTTCACCGTTGATGAACCGAATATTTTAGCTAAGATTCAACCAGATTATACATACCCATACGAACCAGAACTAACTACTTTTAAGATACTTTATGTTTTGGAATATTTTTTGCTACCTCTTAGGAAATGATCGGCCTCTCTGATCTTTCTCCTTCATCCGTGCCTTGTAAACCCATCCTTCAAATACAGTTCAATCCGGCAAATCACCCACCGCAAGCCGAGTCAATGAGAAGATAAAAAACCCATAAGAAGCAGCAGCTTCATTAGTCCTTCGGGGAACGTCTTGTTTTTACTGAACAGGTTAATTTAATGAATAGTTAATGAGCGAAATGCTGCTTCCAGGAACAAGGCTTTCCCTCCGTAGGTGGAAACTGACGACGACAACGACCAAGAAAAAAAGAGCTTAGAAGACGTTCCTCAAGATAGTGAGCTCTTCCTCGAAAGACTCGTATACCTCCTTCTTTTGAAGCCCCGTTGATCATAAAAGGGGATACATGATGGTGGGCAATGACTGATTCAAAAATATTCACAAAAATGTAAAAATGCTCTAACAATGTGAATATTCACAAAAGTAATTGGACCATTAATATACTGAATTGTAATATTGAGGGATTCAGGAGAACGAGGGCTTCCTAAGAATGGAGGTCCAGTTTGTGATCTTTCCAGCCTCTCCAGATACTGGACTGGAGACTCAACTCAAATGGATAGAAATGGACCAGTAATTTCAGTCTTTTCAATGAGCCCTCAGAGGGCACGCTGTATGCCACCACCACATTGGCATCTTGGATCTACGAGAACTGCCCAACAGCCTCATCGTCTTTGTTTTAGGCAATGATGGTGGTCTTTGGAGACATGCATGGACCCAATCACTACAAGAACAGACAATTGGAGCTTGTGGGACACTATAAGACTATGTTCACACCAAATTATTTTTAAGAGGATACCTCTCCAGGAAACACTCATTTTTTTGGACAAGAGCTATAAAAATAAATAGGAATTTTAACAGGTGTTTTTGAACAAGTTTTTGAGAAGGGTGCCCTTTTGCTTTACTCAACATCTCCGCTTTATTCCTGAGGTTCATGAGTTAGAGTTGTTCCTTTCTGATGCTAACTTTAATGGTTGTCTAGGCCAGTCTGGTGGAGGTGGAGCAATAAATAATCTACCCATGTCTCAGATCCTATGGAAGCCACCATAGAAATATATTATTGGTAGAACAATTGCAAAAATTTCACCTGCTGAACCTCAAAGGGTGAGGTTCCTTGTAGGGTGTGCTTCGCTGAAGTTACTTTTGACACTTGGGTATCTCGGAGTTCTCTCATTTTTTTGCTTCTTTGGAGAAGAAACATCATAGCTCTCAACTACATTCATTCGAGTCTATAGAGTCTACATCACTTCCAATGGCTTCTAGAAGAACACGAATCCATAATTTGTCAAGAGAGGAAAAAAATTTTCCCCAAATTCTTTCATTTCTATCTATGACACCTTACAGGACAAAGATGACAAAGATTCTAGGGAAAGTTGAGAAGATAGATGAAAGGTTCATAAAAATTAAATTAATTTCAAAGTTGAAGATATCATCACGGCAGATACACTTGTTTCAATGGCCATCAGGAAATCTCAGCAATGTTTTTGGATTCCCCCAGACACGGCCGTGCCTCGGGGACCTGCTCAGGTGTTCTCATAGTTATTGTACTTTGCATACGGCTGGATAAGCATTGGAGATGTGAAGGGGAGAACAGCTGAGCTCCATCGCCTGACACCTGGGAACAGCATGAATAAGGGTGTAGGCTTTGTAATCTGGAGCGTAACCAATGTTCATTTGGATTTTCTTTTGAAGATCAGTTCATCCATTAAATGACGTCTGTTCTGTTCAAAGCACAAATTTTTTGACGAAAAATGTAAAAAATGGCCACGAAGCTCACCTGTCTATAGTCTTAAAGGGGCCATCCAAGACTAAGATATCTATAGGATAGGTTATCAATATCAAATTGGTGGGGGTCCGACACCCTGTATCCCCCACTGATGAGTGTACAGAGCTAAAATACCACAGCTCCATACACAGCATAGTGGCCGTTCTTGGGTACTGCAGCTCAGTCTCAATGAAGTGAATGCGAGTGAACTACTACTCCGAATCTAAGGTTATGCCATACATAAATGTTAAGACCGCCGCTTCTTTTTAAAGGAATACAGAGTATATATTATCAATGACTATTTAATGCTCCAGCTCCAACATTACCTATGGACAGGGATGGATACGATAAGGAGCCCCAGATATTAGAGAGCCCATTAGATCCAGCATAATTAAAGGGGACACATTTGGGTTAAAAGTAGCCGTTATCAGTTTTATTCCCAAACTACCAACCTAATCCCAAATTCAATCCCTTCCTATAAATTTGATGCATAATGGATTATCAGGATTGCGGTTATATAACGTGCACCGTATTTCGGGCTTAGCGCCTTTGTAACGTCTCGTGACTATAAAGCTTTCATGCGGAGAGGGCCAGCTCAGCAGTGAAGTGATTAGTGCATGTAATTGTGGAGCAATTCTCACTTATCGCTCCGTTCAGGCCGGGTATTATGTTACCAGCGGCTCCATAAATGGGTGACGCTGGCGCTTTAGGCGCGTCGGAGAAGAAAAAAAAGTTGAGTTTCTTATTCTTGTCGCTGAGCTCCTTAGTTGAGAAATGAAGAATGAACAGAGGATGAAAAACCTTTATTATAAGCAGAGGCGAGGGGCCGGAGACAATGGGGTCAGACTTTATACACTGAACTTTGCGGATTTTATTCCATTATTTCTGGTTACAGCTGATGGCGTTGGGACAAGGGCCACGTCTAGTGTTATAATCATGCGTAATGACCTTTGCTGATTTCACCCTTTAAAAGTGTTTTTTTTCATCTGGTAATTGGATATTGCTAGGACACTACTTTTATAATGGGAAATCCGATGCTGAAAATAAAGGAGCTCCACGGCAGGTTTAGTTCTGCATCCTCTTCACCTGCATTAAAGGAGAAATACAGCACAGTCCCTTTAAAGTGAATGGTGCGGAGCTGCAGTTCCCTTAACAGCCATATGGCTGGGGTGGCGCTGTGCAAGGAAAATGTGGATGGGAGCGCAGAAATTCATGTGCAGGATCGGTGAGACCCCCACCAATCATAAATTTATATGGGAATACGCCTTTGAAGGTGTAACGTGAAACTTGTGGGCCCCAATGCAAAATCTCCAATGGGGCCCTAACTAACACAGGTCTTTAGTGATAGTCTTTTCATATGAGGCAATGGGATGTTTTGGGCCCCCTAGTCTTCAGGACCCGGGTGCGATTGAAACCCCTGCTCCTAATATAGTAAGGTATCCTCTATCCACTGGATATGTGATAACTAACTGATCGCTGGGGATTTGAGACCACTAGGACCTCCAGCAATTGCTAGAACAGGGCTCTGCAAGGTCCCATCTTGAATGGAGGTGGGCATGCTCGACCTTCGATCCAATCATTGTCTATGGAACTGACTGAGAAAGACAATGCAGCAATCCCAGAGAGAATGAATGGAGCAGGGGCCGAGAATGCACACCTCAGCTCAAGACCGGCTCTGCAGATCTAAAGCTCCAGAACCCGGTCCTAGGGTATACTGGGGGTCCTAGTAGTCAGACTCCCAGGGATCAGCAAGTTATCTTGACCAGCAAGTTATCATGTTGAAAAAAAAAACCTTCAAAGTCTTTGCAGAGCCTCAAATTCCTTTCAAGGGTTGGACATTATGATCCAAGCTAGTATGACGTACACTGCTACGAAGCTGTTCATTAAGAAACAGCTTGTCAGTGACAGAAACTCCTTCTCTATCATGGGCAGGAACAGTTGTCAGTTGTCATCTGCACCAATAAACACTAATCCCCCAGGTTGCTGCAGGCAGTGTCGGACTGGGTGACAAGGGCCCACCAGTAACCAACTCCAGGCCCCACTTTTCAGCTACATGCAAATGTGATATTATCCTCAATCACAAATTTATATAACAATGAACTGGGAAGATTGTTAAATGAATAAGATGCTGCCTTCATATAAGAGTGGTGGCCCACCGGAGGATTCTCCTGTTCTCCCGCGGGCCAATCCAACAACCTGGCTGTAAGAGTGCCAACACTAAAACACCATTCTTTCCCATGGGCTTTGTCTGGTATTATAGATCCTTGCTAGTCAAGAAAATATCAGAAATGGACATGAGTGGGGCTGTTTCTGGCATCCATGTGTTAATATCAGCCAACGGATGTGAAGTAGGGTGTCCATAGTCATCGACGGCAAAAAAGAGGTGAAGAATAGAAACAAAGTATATCAGAAAGTTGCAGAACTTTCCATTATGCAGCGATTACAGTTTATAACCACAGGGAGGACCTTTAAAGCTCATTGTTCACCATTTTCCTAAATACATCTTTGTACCGGAGTCATAACCGGACTAATTCCCCAGCGGCTTCACAATGAATGGACTTCTATCAATTACTAAATTGACTTCTCTTTGACGTCTTCTCAGAAGTCTTTCATCTCCTCCGGAGCTTCAGTGTCAATCTGCGGCAACATCACACGGCCGCTCTTCTCTGAACCGATGTTTTACGTGTATTGATCTGTGCGCTGTGTCTCCATTGGCAACGGAAATATAATGCAGGATTCCCAGAGGAGCGCGAGGATGAACGGGTCTCTTGATCTGTCGCTTTCTGCCTCTCATGTTTGCAGTGTCGAGGATTTGTTTTCACCAAATAATTGCAGAGGAGGACGCAGGAGACACGAGGGGCCGTGCTCACATCTTAGTCCCAGAAGGAAAAAGCAACGATGCTAAATATTTTTTACATCGCACGATATGGAACAAGATCTTCCATTAAGAAGTTGCAACTGGTTCTTACCATCAACCACTAGGCATAGCCAGGGTCAAGGGTGGGCATGTCGTTGGTGCAACCTGTGCAGCCATACACAGCCACAAGAGGTAAGGTGGGCCATTTCCACCTCCAAGACAGGTGGAATTGTGCATGATGATTGACTTATGGACTGCAAAGGTCCCATACATTGTTCTTGCACAGGATCCTTTTCTGTTTGTGTCCACCAGTGGCCAGGGTTCTTTCACCTAAGATTTAGCTTGCTACCTTAGCCTTTTCTGGCACTGCCTTCTTTTCACAGAGCACATGCCTCTCCAACTCTCTATTGCTACACCGCACCATCCCAGGGCAGGAGAACTCAAAGGCTGCCTTTTGTTGGTGCCCTAGGCTTTAACACCCTCTGGTCACCAAGTTCCCACTCCAGCTCCTGTATAACTCATACTTGCCAGCTCTTTGACAATGCCCTGGAAGACCCCGTGAAAAGGGAAGACCTCAAGGACTCTCAAAGGAGTTGCCAAATCTTCTGGAGCACCACCAAAACTTTCAAGAAATCAGCACTTCAAGGTGGTTTCTTGTAAATAACATTGGCATTCACCATTATTGACTGAGTCACGAAGCTCAATTGGAAGCTCAGGGGGTGGGAAAAAGGACAGGAAAGAGTGGTGTGGCCTGTCAAAGGTGCTTGGTTTGGAAAACATTTTTCAGCGAGGTGCTTCATACTCTGCAATGCAGCTTCTGCAACCGACCATCGCAAGGGAGGAGACCACCACAACTTTTTTTCTTTAATGGAGATTGGTACTTTCACAGTTTCTACTTTGACTGTTGCCGAGGGACGCTGTGAATTACAGCTCAGCCGCCTTATGAGATCTGGAGCGTGCTGGACAGTCGATTTTGTGAGTGACAGTCCAATCATCCAATCTGATCCTGGGGTGTGCTGGGCTGTCAGTATTTTGATTGACAGCCCAGCACGCTCAATCTGGTCTAGCCTTCGGGCGTTTTCTCAGGTGCCTCCCGTCCTTAATGATGTGCATGCTATTTAGCTGGCTAGCTGTGAGCTGTCCAGTGTCAAATTGTAGCTAAGCCTTGTTTGATGTGTGTGCTTAGCATTGTGTCTGTTTCTCTGATCTTGTTGCTGGCCCTAGGATTTGTGTGGATTATCCCTTCTGCTCTTGACGCTCTCTGACTTCAGGGACCTGACCCCGGACTTGGCCTCTGTCTATCCCTTTGTCTTACTCCCTTGTCTTGACGTACCCTCCTGGCATTTGACCCCGGACTGTTACCTGACCACGCCTTTGTCTTGCCCCTCTGTACTACATGCCCTCCTGGTATCTGACCTCTGACATCCTGACTATTCTGCCTCGTGGCTTGTCTGTGAGTAGTGACTCAGCGTCACAGGTATCATGTCTGTTGTGCTTCCTATTTTGGATATGGAAGCTTTACCATTCCCAGGGGACTTTCTAGGGCACTGACTAAACATATGCCCTCTTTCCTACTGAATCGGAGTCAGTCTTCACTGTAAGATCTACGAATTTTTGGATGACAAAATATAGAGTTCTGTTCCCTTTTCCAGGTAGAAGAGAAGTTTGGAAAAATTGCAGAAAGAATTAAAATTGTCACTAAACCATGCTGCAGCTGTTAATGTGGCGTATTTTTGGAGTAAGAAGGGTCTACAGTAATAGCTCCAAAATATAGGAAAAACTGAATTTGCACGAATGTGAAACAGATTATTATGAATTACGTCAAGGATTCCTTTACCTATATTTTTTTTTTGACTGTCTCCCACCATACAGAGCTGAAACAATGACTTTATTCTCCGACACTTTGCTCTTTTTTGTACTATTTTTTTTTTTATATACAAATTCGTCTAATTGTTTCCTATCTGCAGAAGGTAAATGAACATAAAATCTATGTGCCTGAATCACAATCCGCGAACCTGCTCTATTCTTCCTTTCCTCTGATAACACCTCGCGGGCAGAGACGTGAATGCGGGATAAAGACGAAGCTCGCTTCTGTGCGGAATCGTAAAACAGGCTCGTGACGCTACGGAACGGCTTCATTTAAAAATGAATGTCTGACTTTACATAATGCTGGCGTTTTCATTCCTGGCTATAGATCCATAAGAAATGGAGGCATTTTACAAGACCAAAGTCAAAGTCTGAACACTGGATGTCCTGTACTATATGCTGCACTAGACCAAGCCTATAGACAGACTTTATATACAGCATATCCTACCATGAATGACATGTGACAACCCTCCTGAAATTATGTCCTCCACACACCATGATGCCCACCATACAAATTACATCAGTGTCCCCTGCCACATATTGATGCCCCCTACACACTATGATTCCCCGATGCAAGATATAATGCCCACACAGTGACCCTGATACACAGTATTATACACCCACACATGGTGCCTGAAGCCCCACAGTGATCCCACCCAATCCAATAATGCCCCCACAGTCTTCTCCCTCACACAGTATGATGCCCCCACATTCTTCTCCCTCACACAGTATGATGCCCCCACAGTTTTCTCCCTCACACAGTAGATGCCCCCACAGTCTCCTTCCTCACACAGTATGATGCCCCCACAGTCTTCTCCCTTACACAGTATGATGCCCCCACATTCTTCTCCCTCATACAGTATGATGCCCCCACAGTCTTCTCCCTCACACAGTATGATGCCCCCACAGTCTTCTCCCTCACACAGTATGATGCCCCCACAGTCTTCTCCCTCACACAGTATGATGCCCCCACAGTCTTCTCCCTTACACAGTATGATGCCCCCACATCCCTCACACAGTATGATGCCCCCACAGTCTTCTCCCTCACACAGTATGATGCCCCCACAGTCTTCTCCCTCACACAGTATGATGCCCCCACAGTCTTCTCCCTTACACAGTATGATGCCCCCACATCCCTCACACAGTATGATGCCCCCACAGTCTTCTCCCTTACAAAGTATGATGCCGCCACAGTCTTCTCCCTCACAAAGTATGATGCCGCCACAGTCTTCTCCCTCACACAATATGATGCCGCCACAGTCTTCTCCCTCACACAGTATGATGCCCCCACAGTCTTCTCCCTTACAAAGTATGATGCCGCCAGTCTTCTCCCTCACAAAGTATGATGCCGCCACAGTCTTCTCCCTCACACAATATGATGCCGCCACAGTCTTCTCCCTCACACAGTATGATGCCCCCACAGTCTTCTCCCTCACACAGTATGATGCCCCCACAGTCTTCTCCCTCACACAGTATGATGCCCCCACAGTCTTCTCCCTTACAAAGTATGATGCCCCCACAGTCTTCTCACTCACACTGTATGATGCCCCCACAGTCTTCTCCCTCACACAGTATGATGCCCTACTGTACCCCTCCCCTGACACCCAATATGGCACCCCTCCACTCAACCCGAATGGCAAAAAAAAAACAACAGCTAGCCCGTTCCCAAGATGAGCGGATCAGACATGCTCTATGTTGAGTGATGTAGTGATGCATCGCGCCTGCTGTACTGAGCCTCAGATGGCGCAGGTGAATGGTGGAGCAGGGAGCTGACACTCCCAGCTACACCTTCATATTTATCTGCATCCTAGGGATAAAAGTGGGACATGCCATCAACCTCATGGGACAGCTCCACAAAATTGGGAATGTTCAGTTACATCTGGACAATTGGACCCATTTAGTTCGGCCGATAATAATTCAACAAACAGCAATAAGAATGCTCCTTTCAGATTATTGTCCGGTGTGAACATGCCTCTAACCACACAATGAACATGAAAAATGCCCTTTTATTGGGTGATCAGAAAGTTTATGTAGACATAAGAAAAAAATCAATGTTTTCGGTAGCACCTCAACCCATTTAAATGACAAAATGAAGATCGGAGTTCGTTAACGATCTGAAATCGCCTAGTGTAAAGAGGCCCTTAGGTTTGGGGGGTCCTATATAAATTGGAAGGATATGGGGTTAAAAGTGTGCTCTTAGAAATCCTGAAACCCTATTTTTCCCCCCTAATCTTCCGGGAACCCCACAGTAATGCTTAGAAATTGTGCCTAAACTTCGGCCCTTATATAGTCCTGTCCTGGTGGTGTCCTGACGAAATAAGGATTGTTTCATGTGTGATATTCGATAAACACGTCTGTAAAGAAGTCTATGTGCACCCCTTCTCATCCGTGGACTTGGGGGATGTCAACAAAGACCGTTCTCCATGTCGGTGCGGACCCTGAGATCGGCAAACAAAAACATGCAGTGTTGTCCTGAACAGTATAAATAAAGCTGATTGCAGCATCAGTGCTCTCCATAGCAACCAAATAGATTCTTGGTTGGTTGCTATGGGCAATGATAACTGTTATGAGGCCTAGTGCGCGCTTTTCAACTAACTTTATTTATAATGCCCTGGAGAACAACATAGGTTTTACAAAACAAATTAAATATATCAGACATCTCCTGTTCCTCATCCATAGTAACTATGTTATACCGTCCAGGAGACCAATCGACCATAATTTACTTTATCTTATAGACCAGAAAGATGCAAAACCACATAGGCCTGATCAGTTTTATGTGGTTTCATGGGGCTAAGGGAATCACAGGAGACCTAAAATGTCCAAATGTCAGGAAGCAGAACAGATGACATCCACGTCTGTGCCTTCATTGAGAACAATGTCTCCTGACAAGCCACATGGACCTATAATAAGGTCCCTAGAGTTGTGTCATGGTGTCCATCGATTTTTCCGTAAAGTCTATCTACGTTTCCGTTTGGATATTTTTTTTTTTTTAGCTGAATTTTGCTTTTAAATGAGTATGGGAATATTTCACCATCTCAGATTTCACCCTAAAAATTAGGAAAAAAAAATCCACCTTGAGAGTAACGTCTCTTAATGAGAAAAGGGCAAAGGTTTCCGAAAACTGCCATGATAATCCCCCTTATAAGGAACCATTGTGATAACTCGGAGCTGGCATCTTTTCTGAACCTAATCCCTTCATTATCCTGAGAAAGTACATTTTTTAGGCTTTTTTTTTTTTTAGATTTTATTCCAAAAATGGGGTTAAAATTAACTTTTGTTTTATTTTACTTTTTTATCACTTTCTTGTATGTACTGTAATACGGTAATATTATAAAATTACTGATTTCCTATAAAACCCTATAACAATGCCATCGACACCCTGCAATCATGATTGACATTGGGCTAGCGGGCGTCGGAAGATTAGAGATTATTCCTTCCTTGTAATGAAAGCTACAAAAAAAAGATGCTATCTGATTGCATTCCTTATTAAAAATGTGTCTTTTTTGGGGGGGGGGGGGTCAATTTTTTTCAGTTTTCCCAACAGTCTGGAGAAGGCATAAGAACAGATCCACATTATTTTTCTGCATCAAGAGGCCTGAATGCTGAAGAAGGTAAAGGCAGAAGCGCTGCAGTGAGTGGGGTAAGGACACAGAGTGAGCGGTAAGTGAGTGGGGTAAGGACACAAAGTGAGCGGTAAGTGAGTGGGGTAAGGACACAGAGTGAGCGGTAAGTGAGTGGGGTAAGGACACAGAGTGAGCGGTAAGTGAGTGGGGTAAGGACACAGAGTGAGCGGTAAGTGAGTGGGGTAAGGACACAGAGTGAGCGGTAAGTGAGTGGGGTAAGGACACAGAGTGAGCGGTAAGTGAGTGGGGTAAGGACACAGAGTGAGCGGTAAGTGAGTGGGGTAAGGACACAGAGTGAGCGGTAAGTGAGTGGGGTAAGGACACAGAGTGAGCAGTAAGTGAATGGGGTAAGAACACAGAGTGAGCGGTAAGTGAGTGGGGTAAGGACACAGAGTGAGCAGTAAGTGAGTGGGGTAAGAACACAGAGTGAGCGGTAAGTGAGTGGGGTAAGGACACAGAGTGAGCGGTAAGTGAGTGGGGTAAGGACACAGAGTGAGCAGTAAGTGAGTGGGGTAAGAACACAGAGTGAGCGGTAAGTGAGTGGGGTAAGGACACAGAGTGAGCGGTAAGTGAGTGGGGTAAGGACACAGAGTGAGCGGTAAGTGAGTGGGGTAAGGACACAGAGTGAGCAGTAAGTGAGTGGGGTAAGAACACAGAGTGAGCGGTAAGTGAGTGGGGTAAGGACACAGAGTGAGCGGTAAGTGAGTGGGGTAAGGACACAGAGTGAGCGGTAAGTGTAACAGCCGCTTAAGAGAGTTCCAATAGGAACTAATCAGGGTTTAAAGATGAGATCTGATCGAGACTCTTCCAGTAACCAGGCTAAGAGTTATGTATCCTTGATCCCTCCACAATGATCCTACTAATAGGAACCCCCCAGACTTATTACCGTGTCTTCACTGCACTCTGAGTCGCCAGTGTCACTTTATAATGAGAAGTCTTATCCGGGCACGCTTGTGTTTAATGCACATTAGTGAAGACTGGGAAAATGCTCAGGTCTTTACCTCCGTGACACAAATCAACAGATGCCCGCTGGGTGACACCTTCACACACAACCCAAACACACAATTATTACTGATAACAGCTGTAGAGCGCTGTTCGCAGTGCTGAGTGCGCTTCTATTAACGTAACATGTTCAGTTCATCAGGACATTCTAATTATTGGCCCCATTGTCACAAATAAAATATATTGGATGCCGGTAAATGCGCTAAACGGGGATCACAGCAGGTACAGAATTGTATTTACAAAACAGACAAGAATATTACTGCTATATCACTACCCCGGTATACAAATAAATAACTACAGTAACACTGCTTCCAATGCATAATACTGCCCCTGAGTACAAGAATATAACTACTATAATACTGCTCCTATGTACAAGAATATAGCTACTATAATACTGCCCCTATGTACAAGAATATAACTACTATAATACTGCCCCTGAGTACAAGAATATAACTACTATAATACTGCTCCTATGTACAAGAATATAGCTACTATAATACTGCCCCTATGTACAAGAATATAACTACTATAATACTGCTCCTATGTACAAGAATATAACTACTATAATACTGCTCCTATGTACAAGAATATAACTATTATAATACTGCTCCTATGTACAAGAATATAGCTACTATAATACTGCCCCTGAGTACAAGAATATAACTACTATAATACTGCTCCTATGTACAAGAATATAGCTACTATAATACTGCCCCTGAGTACAAGAATATAACTACTATAATACTGCTCCTATGTACAAGAATATAACTACTATAATACTGCTCCTATGTACAAGAATATAACTACTATTATACTGCCCCTATGTACAAGAATATAACTACTATAATACTGCTCCCTATGTACAAGAATATAACTACTATTATACTGCCCCTATGTACAAGAATATAACTACTATAATACTACCCCCTATGTACAAGAATATAGCTACTATAATACTGCTCCTATGTACAAGAATATAACTACTATTATACTGCCCCTATGTACAAGAATATAACTACTATAATACTACCCCCTATGTACAAGAATATAACTACTATAATACTGCCCCAAATGTACAAGAATATAACTACTATAATACTGCCCGTATGTACAAGAATATAACTACTATAATTCTGACCCCTATGTACAAGAATATATCTACTATAATACTGCCCCTATGTACAAGAATATAACTACTATAATACTGCCCTTATGTACAAGAATATAACTACTATAATACTGCCCTTATGTAGAAGAATATAACTACTATAATACTGCCCCCTATGTACAAGAATATAACTACTATAATACTGCTCCTATGTACAAGAATATAGCTACTATAATACTGCTCCTATGTACAAAAATGTAACTACTATAATACTGCCCCTTTGTACAAGAATATAGCTACTATAATATTGCCTCTATGTATAAGAATATAACTACTATAATACTGCCCCAAATGTACAAGAATATAACTACTATAATACTGCCCCTATGTACAAGAATATGACTACTATAATACTGCTCCTATGTACAAGAATATAACTACTATAATACTGCCCCTATGTACAAGAATATAACTACTATAATACTGACCCTATGTACAAGAATATAACTACTATAATACTGACCCTATGTACAAGAATGTAACTACTATAATGCTGCCCCCATGTACAAGAATATATGTACCATAATACTGCCCCCTATGTACAAGAATATAACAACTATAATACGGCCCCCTATGTACAAGAATATAACTACTATAATACTGCCCCTATGTACAAGAATATAACTACTATAATACTGCCTCTATGTAAAAGAATATAACTACTATAATACTGACACTATGTACAAGAATGTAACTACTATAATACTGCCCCTATGTACAAGAATATATCTACTATAATACTGCCCCTATGTACAAGAATATATCTACTATAATACTGCCCCCTATGTACAAGAATATAACAACTATAATACTGCCCCCTATGTACAAGAATATAACTACTATAATACTGGCCCAATGTACAAGAATATAACTACTATAATTCTGCCCCCTATGTACAAGAATATATCTACTATAATACTGCCCCTATGTACAAGAATATAACTACTATAATTCTGCCCCCTATGTACAAGAATATATCTACTATAATACTGCCCCTATGTACAAGAATATAACTACTATAATACTGCCCCTATGTACAAGAATATAACTACTATAATACTGCCCTTATGTAGAAGAATATAACTACTATAATACTGCCCCCTATGTACAAGAATATAACTACTATAATACTGCTCCTATGTACAAGAATATAGCTACTATAATACTGCCCCCTATGTACAAGAATATAACAACTATAATACTGCCCCCTATGTACAAGAATATAACTACTATAATACTGCTTCTATGTACAAGAATATAGCTACTATAATACTGCTCCCTATGTACAAGAATATAGCTACTATAATACTGTTCCTATGTTCAAGAATATAACTACTATAATACTGCCCCTATGTACAAGAATATAACTACTATAATACTGCTTCTATGTACAAGAATATAACTACTATAATACTGCTCCCTATGTACAAGAATATAACTACTATAATACTGCCCCTATGTACAAGAATATAACTACTATAATACTGCCTCTATGTAAAAGAATATAACTACTATAATATTGACCCTATGTACAAGAATGTAACTACTATAATACTGCTCCTATGTACAAGAATATAGCTACTATAATACTGACCCTATGTACAAGAATGTAACTACTATAATACTGCCTCTATGTACAAGAATATAACTACTATAATACTGCTCCCTATGTACAAGAATATAACTACTATAATGCTGCCCCTATGTATAAGAATATAACTACTATAATACTGCCCCCTATGTACAAGAATATAACTACTATAATAATGCTCCTATGAACAAGAATATAACTACTATAATACTGCCCATATATACAAGAATATAACTACTATAATACTGCCCCTATGTACAAGAATATAACTACTATAATACTGCCCCTATGTACAAGAATATAACTACTATAATACTGCCCTCTATGTACAAGAATATAACTACTATAATACTGCTCCTATGTACAAGAATATAACTACTATAATACTGCTCCCTATGTATAAGAATATAACTACAATAATACTGCCCCCTATGTACAAGAATATAACTACTATAATACTGCCCCTATGTACAAGAATATAACTACTATAATACTGCCTCTATGTACAAGAATATAACTACTATAATACTGCTCCTATGTACAAGAATATAACTACTATAATACTGCCCCTATGTACAAGAATATAACTACTATAATACTGCTCCTATGTACAAGAATATAACTACTATAATACTGCTCCTATGTACAAGAATATAACTACTATAATACTGCCCCCTATGTATAAGAATATAACTACTATAATACTGCCCATATATACAAGAATATAACTACTATAATAATGCTCCTATGTACAAGAATATAACTACTATAATACTGCTCCTATGTACAAGGATATAACTACTATAATACTGCCCCCTATGTATAAGAATATAACTACTATAATACTGCCCATATATACAAGAATATAAATACTATTATACTGCCCCTATGTACAAGAATATAACTACTATAATACTGATCCTATGTACAAGAATATAACTACTATAATACTGCCCCCTATGTATAAGAATATAACTACTATAATACTGCCCCTATATACAAGAATATAACTACTATAATACTGCTCCTATGTACAAGAATATAACTACTATAATACTGCTCTTATGTGCAAGAATATAACTACTATAATACTGCCCCTATGTACAAGAATATAACTACTATAATACTGCCCATATATACAAGAATATAACTACTATAATACTGCCCATATATACAAGAATATAACTACTATAATACTGCTCCTATATACAAGAATATAACTACTATAATACTTCTCCCTATGTACAAGAATATAACTACTATAATACTGCCCCTATGTACAAGAATATAACTACTATAATACTGCCCATATATACAAGAATATAACTACTATAATACTGCCCATATATACAAGAATATAACTACTATAATACTGCCCATATATACAAGAATATAACTACTATAATACTGCTCCTATATACAAAAATATAACTACTATAATACTGCTCCCTATGTACAAGAATATAACTACTATAATACTGCCCCTATGTACAAGAATATAACTACTATAATACTGCCCATATATACAAGAATATAACTACTATAATACTGCCCATATATACAAGAATATAACTACTATAATACTGCCCATATATACAAGAATATAACTACTATAATACTGCTCCTATGTACAAGAATATAACTACTATAATACTGCCCCCTATGTACAGGAATATAACTACTATAATACTGCTCCTATGTACAAGAATATAACTACTATAATACTGCCCCTATGTATAAGAATATAACTACTATAATACTGCCCCCTATGTACAAGAATATAACTACTATAATGCTGCCCCTATGTATAAGAATATAACTACTATAATACTACTCCTATGTAGAAATATCTTTATCCAGAACTTTACGTTAAATGAATCTCCAGACTTTCCAGTCTTTCTGACCCTTCCTCCTGGGGTTGCATCTCATGATAACCTTTTAAAATTTTAATTTCTTGACTAAATACATCAAATTATGTATCTGGGTTATGTTAATGATTTCGTCAAACAAACGGGAATCACTGTTCCCCTCGGGGGGTTGACAAATATATCCTTTACCTTGACAGCCTTTTTGTTTCTGGCAATAACGTCTGATAATTATCTGTTTGCTTTTGACAGGTTGAACGTTATGTGACAAGATAAATATTGTTTCTTCCCTTTTAACAGAGTCTATATCACCATGATCTTAAGAAAAAACATATTTATATATCTATAGAAGGAAACAGACATATCCAGCTTCATGGTCTTTCAACTCCTTTGTGCTTTGAAAAGTAAACTTTTATATAACTTTTTCGCTTAAATAAAAGTCTTACTGTATTCATGATGTCAAAGTAAAAATGTGTTATGTATCAATTTTTTAAATAAATACAGTGGCTGCACCAGCAGAATAGTGAGTGCAGCTCTGGGGTATAATACAGGATGTAACTCAGGATCAGTAATGTAATGTATGTACACAGTGACTGCACCAGTAGAATAGTGAGTGCAGCTCTGGAGTATAATACAGAATGTAACTCAGGATCAGTAATGTAATGTATGTACACAGTGACTGCACCAGCAGAATAGTGAGTGCAGCTCTGGAGTATAATACAGGATGTAACTCAGGATCAGTAATGTAATGTATGTACACAGTGACTGCACCAGCAGTATAGTGAGTGCAGCTCTGGAGTATAATACAGGATGTAACTCAGGATCAGTAATGTAATGTATGTACACAGTGACTGCACCAGCAGAATAGTGACTGCAGCTCTGGGGTATAATACAGGATGTAACTCAGGATCAGTAATGTATGTACACAGTGACTGCACCAGCAGAATAGTGAGTACAGCTCTGGAGTATAATACAGGATGTAACTCAGGATCAGTAATGTAATGTATGTACACAGTGACTGCACCAGCAGAATAGTGAGTGCAGCTCTGGAGTATAATACAGGAGGTAACTCAGGATCAGTAATGTAATGTATGTACACAGTGACTGCACCAGTAGAATAGTGAGTGCAGCTCTGTAGTATAATACAGGAGGTAACTCAGGATCAGTAATGTAATGTATGTACACAGTGACTGCACCAGCAGAATAGTGAGTGCAGCTCTGTAGTATAATACAGGATGTAACTCAGGATCAGTAATGTAATGTATGTACACAGTGACTGCACCAGCAGAATAGTGAGTGCAGCTCTGGAGTATAATGCAGGATGTAACTCAGGATCAGTAATGTAATGTATACACACAGTGACTGCACCAGCAGAATAGTGAGTGCAGCTCTGGGGTATAATACAGGATGTAACTCAGGATCAGTAATGTAATGTATGTACACAGTGACTGCACCAGCAGAATAGTGAGTGCAGCTCTGGAGTATAATACAGGATGTAAATCAGGATCAGTAATGTAATGTATGTACACAGTGACTGCACCAGCAGAATAGTGAGTGCAGCTCTGGAGTATAATTCAGGATGTAAATCAGGATCAGTAATGTAATGTATGTACACAGTGACTGCACCAGCAGAATAGTGAGTGCAGCTCTGGAGTATAATACAGGATGTAACTCAGGATCAGTAAAGTAATGTATGTACACAGTGACTGCACCAGCAGAATAGTGAGTGCAGCTCTGGAGTATAATACAGGATGTAACTCAGGATCAGTAATGTAATGTATGTACACAGTGACTGCACCAGCATAATAGTGAGTGCAGCTCTGGAGTATAATACAGGATGTAAATCAGGATCAGTAATGTAATGTATGTACACAGTGACTGCACCAGCAGAATAGTGAGTGCAGCTCTGGAGTATAATACAGGATGTAACTCAGGATCAGTAAAGTAATGTATGTACACAGTGACTGCACCAGCAGAATAGTGAGTGCAGCTCTGGAGTATAATACAGGATGTAACTCAGTATCAGTAATGTAATGTATGTACACAGTGACTGCACCAGCAGAATAGTGAGTGCAGCTCTGGGGTATAATACAGGATGTAACTCAGGATCAGTAATGTAATGTATGTACACAGTGACTGCACCAGCAGAATAGTGAGTGCAGCTCTGGGGTATAATACAGGATGTAACTCAGGATCAGTAATGTAATGTATGTACACAGTGACTGCACCAGCAGAATAGTGAGTGCAGCTCTGGAGTATAATACAGGATGTAAATCAGGATCAGTAATGTAATGTATGTACACAGTGACTGCACCAGCAGAATAGTGAGTGCAGCTCTGGAGTATAATACAGGATGTAACTCAGGATCAGTAAAGTAATGTATGTACACAGTGACTGCACCAGCAGAATAGTGAGTGCAGCTCTGGAGTATAATACAGGATGTAACTCAGTATCAGTAATGTAATGTATGTACACAGTGACTGCACCAGCAGAATAGTGAGTGCAGCTCTGGAGTATAATACAGGGTGTAACTCAGGATCAGTAATGTAATGTATGTACACAGTGACTGCACCAGCAGAATAATGAGTGCAGCTCTGGAGTATAATACAGGATGTAACTCAGGATCAGTAATGTAATGTATGTACACAGTGACTGCACTAGCAGAATAGTAAGTGCAGCTCTGGAGTATAATACAGGATGTAACTCAGGATCAGTAATGTAATGTATGTACACAGTGACTGCACCAGCAGAATAGTGAGTGCAGCTCTGTAGTATAATACAGGAGGTAACTCAGGATCAGTAATGTAATGTATGTACACAGTGACTGCACTAGCAGAATAGTGAGTGCAGCTCTGTAGTATAATACAGGATGTAACTCAGGATCAGTAATGTAATATATGTACACAGTGACTGCACCAGCAGAATAGTGAGTGCAGCTCTGGAGTATAATACAGGAGGTAACTCAGGATCAGTAATGTAATGTATGTACACATTGACTGCACCAGCAGAATAGTGAGTGCAGCTCTGGAGTATAATACAGGATGTAACTCAGGATCAGTAATGTAATGTATGCACACAGTGACTGCACCAGCAGAATAGTGAGTGCAGCTCTGGGGTATAATACAGGATGTAACTCAGGATCAGTAATGTAATGTATGTACACAGTGACTGCACCAGCAGAATAGTGAGTGCAGCTCTGGAGTATAATATATGATGTAACTCAGGATCAGTAATGTAATGTATGTACACAGTGACTGCACCAGCAGAATAGTGAGTGCAGCTCTGGAGTATAATACAGGAGGTAACTCAGGATCAGTAATGTAATGTATGTACACAGTGACTGCACCAGCAGAATAGTGAGTGCAGCTCTGGAGTATAATATATGATGTAACTCAGGATCAGTAATGTAATGTATGTACACAGTGACTGCACCAGCAGAATAGTGAGTGCACCTCTGGAGTATAATACAGGATGTAACTCAGGATCAGTAATGTAATGTATGTACACAGTGACTGCACCAGCAGAATAGCGAGTGCAGCTCTGGAGTATAATACAGGATGTAACTCAGGATCAGTAATGTTATGTATGTACACAGTGACTCCACCAGCAGAATAGCGAGTGCAGATCTGGAGTATAATACAGGAGGTAACTCAGGATCTGTAATGTAATGTATCTACACAGTGACTGCACCAGCAGAATAGTGAGTGCAGCTCTGGAGTATAATACAGGATGTAACTCAGGATCAGTAATGTAATGTATGTACACAGTGACTGCACCAGCAGAATAGTGAGTGCAGCTCTGGAGTATAATACAGGATGTAACTCAGGATCAGTAATGTAATGTATGTACACAGTGACTGCACCAGCAGAATAGTGAGTGCAGCTCTGCAGTATAATTCAGGAGGTAACTCTGGATCAGTATTGTAATGTATGTACACAGTGACTGCACCAGTAGAATAGCGAGTGCAGCTCTGGAGTATAATGCTGGATGTACTCAGGATCAGTAATGTAATATATGTACACAGTGGCTGCACCAGCAGAATAGTGAGTGCAGCTCTGGAGTATAATACAGGATGTAACTTAGGATCAGTAATGTAATGTATGTACACAGTGACTGCACCAGCAGAATAGTGAGTGCAGCTCTGGAGTATAATACAGGATGTAACTCAGGATCAGTAATGAAATGTATGTACACAGTGACTGCACCAGCAGAATAGTGAGTGCAGCTCTGGAGTATAATACAGGATGTAACTCAGGACCAGTAATGTAATGTATGTACACAGTGACTGCACCAGCAGAATAGTGAGTGCAGCTCTGGAGTATAAGACAGGATGTAACTCAGGATCAGTAATGTAATGTATGTACACAGTGACTGCAGCAGCAGAATAGTGAGTGCAGCTCTGGAGTATAATACAGGATGTAACTCAGGATCAGTAATGTAATGTATGTACACAGTGACTCCACCAGCAGAATAGTGAGTGCAGCTCTGGGGTATAATACAGGATGTAACTCAGGATCAGTACATGATCAGTAATGTATGTACACAGTGACTGCACCAGCAGAATAGTGAGTGCAGCTCTGGAGTATAATACAGGATGTAACTCAGGATCAGTAATGTAATGTATGTACACAGTGACTGCACAAGCAGAATAGTGAGTGCAGCTCTGGTGTATAATACAGGATGTAACTCAGGATTAGTACAGGATCAGTAATGTAATGTATGTACACATTGACTGCACCAGCAGAATAGTGAGTGCAGCTCTGGAGTATAATACAGGATGTAACTCAGGATCAGTAATGTAATGTATGTACACAGTGACTGCACCAGCAGAATAGTGACTGCAGCCCTGGGGTATAATACAGGATGTAACTCAGGATTAGTAATGTAATGTATGTACACTCTGACTGCACCAGCAGAATAGTGAGGGCAGCTCTGGAGTATAATACAGGATGTAATTCAGGATCAGTAATGTAATGTATGTACACAGTGACTGCACCAGCAGAATAGTGAGTGCAGCTCTGGAGTATAATACAGGATGTAACTCAGGATCAGTAATGTAATGTATGTACAAAGTGACTGCACCAGCAGAATAGTGAGTGCAGCTCTGGAGTATAATACAAGATGTAACTCAGGATCAGTAATGTATGTACACAGTGACTGCACCAGCAGAATAGTGAGTGCAGCTCTGGAGTATAATATAGGATGTAACTCAGGATCAGTAATGTAATGTAAGTACACAGTGACTGCACCAGCAGAATAGTGAGTGCAGCTCTGGAGTATAATACAGGAGATAACTCAGGATCAGTAATGTAATGTATGTACACAGTGACTGCACCAGCAGAATAGTGAGTGCAGCTCTGGAGTATAATACAGGATGTAACTCAGGATCAGTAATGTAATGTATGTACACAGTGACTGCACTAGCAGAATAGTGAGTGCAGCTCTGGAGTATAATACAGGATGTAACTCAGGATCAGTAATGTAATGTATGTACACAGTGACTGCACTAGCAGAATAGTGAGAGCAGCTCTGGAGTATAATACAGGATGTAACTCAGGATCAGTAATGTAATGTATGTACACAGTGACTGCACCAGCAGAATAGTGAGTGCAGCTCTGGAGTATAATGCAGGATGTAACTCAGGATCAGTACAGGATCAGTAATGTAATGTAAGTACACAGTGACTGCACCAGCAGAATAGTGAGTGCAGCTCTGGAGTATAATACAGGAGGTAACTCAGGATCAGTAATGTAATGTATGTACACAGTGACTGCACCAGCAGAATAGTGAGTGCAGCTCTGCAGTATAATACAGGATGTAACTCAGGATCAGTAATATAATGTATGTACACAGTGACTGCACCAGCAGAATAGTGAGGGCAGCTCTGGAGTATAATACAGGGTGTAACTCAGGATCAGTAATGTAATGTATGTACACAGTGACTGCACCAGCAGAATAGTGAGTGCAGCTCTGGAGTATAATACAGGATGTAACTCAGTATCAGTAATGTAATGTATGTACACAGTGACTGCACCAGCAGAATAGTGAGTGCAGCTCTGGAGTATAATACAGGATGTAACTCAGGATCAGTAATGTAATGTATGTACACAGTGACTGCACCAGCAGAATAGTGAGTGCAGCTCTGGAGTATAATACAGGATGTGACTCAGGATCAGTAATGTAATGTATGTACACAGTGACTGTACCAGCAGAATAGTGAGTGCAGCTCTGGAGTATAATACAGGAGATAACTCAGGATCAGTAATGTAATGTATGTACACAGTGACTGCACTAGCAGAATAGTGAGTGCAGCTCTGGAGTATAATACAGGATGTGACTCAGGATCAGTAATGTAATGTATGTACACAGTGACTGCACCAGCAGAATAGTGAGTGCAGCTCTGGAGTATAATACAGGATGTAACTCAGGATCAGTACAGGATAAATTGGGTAACGTGTCTGTAAAAACAACTCAGCTTTTTATTTATTTCTCATATTATATGATATATAATAAGAAATGTGAAACACACAGCAGTGAACACGGGGTATTACTGCAATCCCACCTAAATCCTTTTCACCATATAGATGTCTCGGATCTTGTCCGCTGCTCTGGGGAAATCAGGTCCCGTCTAGTTACAGCGGATTTATCTAGTTATCACAGGTTCAGCCTCCATCTTTAAAAAAAAAAAAAAAAAATCTACCAGGAATTTCCTTCCTCTCACAGATGCTTCATCTTTCCAATCATCAAAGCTTTGCAGAATTCCCAGTCTACTCTCTTCTGTCATTTTATAAGAATTTTAATTATTTGCCTAAAGAAAAAAAAGATGAAAAACCTCATGAAAAATATTTAATTTACCAATTAATCTATGTCGTCTTGGATGATGAGAGGCGGTGTCCTAATACCTTTGTATTGTGCAGCCTCATGGAGAGGAGAGATCTGTACTGTCTGCCCTCCCTGAGAAGAAAAAATGTGAAAAATATTGTGTGAAAACGTTCATTATAAGATATGAAAGATCCTGTTCCTTTTGTCTCTGGATAATGAGATAAATTGATGATAGATGTGTTAGATAAATAAGAGAAAAATATGAAAAAAATAGATGGATTCTGTAAATTGATAAATATGAGAAAGATAGATATGAGATACAGTGGTATGAAAAAGTGTTTGCCCCCTTGCTGATTTCTTATTCTTTTGCACGTTTGTCACTTAAATGTTTCAGGTCACAAAACAAATGTAAATATTAGACACAGATAACACAAATAACCACAAAATGCAGTTTTTAAATGAAGGTCTTTATTATTAAAGGAAAAAGAAATCCAAACCTACAGGGCCCTGTGTGAAAAAGTGATTGCTCTCCCCTTAAAACATACAGTAAATTAACTGTGGTTTATCACATATTTCGGAAGCTGAATTCAATTTCCCCAGCCACACACAGGCCTGATTACTGCCACACCTGATCTCAATCAAGAAATCACTTAAATAGGACCTGCTTGACAAAGTGAAGTTGACCAAAAGATCCTCATAGGCTAGACATCATGCTGCGATCCAAAGAAATTCAGGAACAAATGAGAAGCAAAGTAATTGAGATCAATCAGTCTGGAAAAGGTTATAAAGCCATTTTTAAAGCTTTGGGACTCCAGTGAATCACAGTGAGAGCTATTATCCACAAATGGCGAACACATGGAACAGTGGTGAACCTTCCCAGGAGTGGACAGACGACCAAAATTACCCCAAGAGCACAGCGACGACTAAATCAAGAGGTCACATAAGACCCCACAACAACTTCCAAAGAATTGCAGGCCTCACTTGCCTCAGTTAAGATCAGTGTTCATGTCTCCACCATAAGAAAGAGACTGGGCAAAAATGGTATGCATGGAGAGTTACAAGACGAAAACCACTGCTGAGCACAAAGAACATAAAGGCTCATCTCCGTTTTGACAGAAAACATCTTGATGATCGCCAACACTTTTGGGAGAATACTCTGTGGACTGACGAGATAAAAGTTGAACATTTTGGAAGGTGTATGTCCCATTACATCTGGCATAGAAGTAACACAGCATTTCAGAAACGGAACATCATACCAACAGTAAAATATTGTGGTGGTAATGTGATGGTCTGGGGCTGTTTTGCTGCTTCAGGACCTGGAAGACTTGCTGTGGTAAATGGAACCATGAATTCTGCTGTCTACCAAAACATCCTGAAGAAGAATGTCTGGCCATCTGTTCATGACCTCAAGCTGAAGAGGAGCGCTTGGGTTATGCAGCAGAACAATGATCCAAAACACAGCAAAAAGTCCATCTCTGAATGGCTTAAGAAAAGCAAAATTAAGACTTAGGCGTGGTCTAGTCAAAGTCCTGACCTTAATTCGATTGAGATGCTGTGGCCAGACCTTGAAAAGGAGGTTCATGCTCGGAAACCCTCCAATATAGCTGATTTACAACAATTTAGCAAAGATGAGCTGCCAAAATTCCTCCAGAGCGTTGTAAAAGACTCATTGCCAGTTATCACAAATGCTTAATTGCAGTTGTTGCTGCTAAAGGCGGCCCAACCAGTAATTAGGTTTAGGGGGCAATCACTTTGTCACACAGGGCCCTGTAGGTTTGGATTTCTTTGTCCCTTAATTATAAAGACCTTAATTTAAAAACTGCATTTTGTGGTTACTTGTGTTATCTTTTTCTAATATTTACATTTGTTTTGTGGTCTAAAACATTTAAGTGTGAAAAAGAATAAGAAATCAGGAAGGGGGCAAACACTTTTTTCACACCACTCTAAATGGTATATCCTCCACTCCATATGACCGGTGTTGTGTCATGATCCGTCATGAGACATCAGTGATGTCCATCCTGCAGCTTCTCAGAAAGTGTTGGTGACTCTGGACCTTGTGGACCATCAGACGTCATCAGTGCCAAGGGCCCTTCAGTAACATTGACTCTGGTGGCCCAATGTTCAGCTACATGCAAATATCACATTAGCCTCATTCACAAATTTGCCTATGTTTCTATATAATAATAAAGAGTGTAGTTTGTTAGATTAATGTTGAGATGATGCCCTGCTCATTACATAGTGAAACAAATGTATTGTGCCAACTACTTGTCATATAGGTAGAGCGGAGAGCCCATTTCTGCATGGGGGCCCACCGGAGAATTCTCCTGTTCTCCCGTGGGCCAGTCCAAGCCTGACATACTCAACATGACTCACGCTTTAGGTTGTGTCGGACCAACCATTCAGAAGAGGTGCTTCGGATTCTGGCAGGTAGTAAGCCATTTTGCAGGGATCTTGTCCATCAGCCACACCGACCATGATCCTGTGAATAGGGTGACTCGTCATCACCAGTGGATCAATACAAAAAAGTGAGACAAATATGAAATATATTAACAGATCGATTCCACTCCTATGAGACGATCTTCTTATGAAGAGTTGTCACCTGACTTACCTTCACCTGAGGACATGATTCCCTTCCCTGCTCTACTGCAGCCAAAGCAGCTTGTTGCTACCCTTCCTGGCACCCATTGCAAAATGCTCCTGTAGCCCCTCCAGCTACATCCCCATTCACCAAACTAAGAAGATGTGTTGCAGCTGAAGCCTGCGGTGCCTCATAGTCCACAAGGTCTGGAGTCGCCAATCTCAAAAGGTCATGCCCTTCTGAGAAGCTGGACAAAGTCCGGAGTCGCCAATCTCGAAAGGTCATGCCCTTCTGAGAAGCTGCACAAGGTCCGGAGACGCCAATCTCCAAAAGTCATGCCCTTCTGAGAAGCTGCAAAAGGTCCGGAGTCGCCAGTCTCCAAAGGTCATACCCTTCTGAAAAGCTGTACAAGGTCCCGAGTCGCCAATCTCCAAAGCTCTTGCCGTTCTGAGAAGCTGAACAAGGTTTGGAGTCGCCAATCTCCAAAGGTCATGCCCATCTGAGAAGCTGCACAAGGTCCGGAGTTGCCAATCTCCATAGGTCATGCCCTTCTGAGAAGCTGCACAAGGTGTGGAGTCACCAATCTCAAAAGGTCATGCCCATCTGAGAAGCTGCACAAGGTGTGGAGTCGCCAATCTCCAAAGGTCATGCCCTTCTGAGAAGCTGCACAAGGTCCGGAGACGCCAATCTCCAAAAGTCATGCCCTTCTGAGAAGCTGCAAAAGGTCCGGAGTCGCCAGTCTCCAAAGTTCATACCCTTCTGAAAAGCTGTACAAGGTCCCGAGTCGCCAATCTCCAAAGCTCTTGCCGTTCTGAGAAGCTGAACAAGGTTTGGAGTCGCCAATCTCCAAAGGTCATGCCCATCTGAGAAGCTGCACAAGGTCCGGAGTTGCCAATCTCCATAGGTCATGCCCTTCTGAGAAGCTGCACAAGGTGTGGAGTCGTCAATCTCCAAAGGTCATGCCCATCTGAGAAGCTGCACAAGGTCCGCAGTTGCCAATCTCCAAAGGTCATGCCCTTCTGAGAAGCTGCACGGTAGACATTACCAAGGAACATATCATGACAAACCACCAGTCATGTGAGAGGAGAACATGTCTTATGGACTTGGAGCGCACATGTGTTTCTTCCAGGGAATCAGCTCTGGTATCCTTAGGGTGATGTCTCATCCACAGCTGCACCACAAAAAAGCAACGCAATGTGATAAACCCTCCAGCAACAGAAAAAGTCACTTAGATTTAGCACAAGAGCCATTGTCTACTGCAGACGACGACAGCCAAGCACTTTATAAAAGTGCTAAAAACAGCGAGAGAAAAGCTGATATAGCATTAAAGGGGTAAAAGCCTCATGTCTAATGAAGACCCCAACAGAGAGGAGGGGACTCGTCCACCATTTATAACATTTACTATTCAGGAGGACTTCTGGAATCCGGGTAAAGTACCTGTACGAATGTGCGCCAGGGCACAGCGAGTTTATTGTGCCGTACACTTTGGTGACCTCTCCTAGGAGGAAATGGGGTACTGGTAGTGGGTGTTGGCCTCCAGGTTGGGTCCAGTGGAATGGTGGCTGTAAATGTGGTCTTGGAAGCCATTCCCATGCAGGCACTCCTTGTATGAACGATGCACCATGGGCACTGAATACAGGACTTAAGGTTGGACGTATATGCAGTGGCGTAACTAGGGTAGGTGCAGGGGTTGCAATCGCATCCTGGCCTTAAAAGTCCCTTCGGCCCATATGAAAAGACTATTACTATTAAATATCTCCAATAATTGGGGGTTCAGTTGGAGATTATGCATTGGGGCCCATGAGGTACAATTTACGCCACTGCATATACATGTTTTGTGCTCAATCTGCTCAATCCCACTTAATGTGTTTGTGTCCCCTAGGAATGGTCCAACCAGTGAGTCCAGACTGTGGGAGCAGCGCGAGAGGTGAACCCGCATGCAAGTTGCAAATTAGAGAGTGAAGTAGCGCAGCCATTGGACCCAGTTTAGATGTTTGAGATAACCCCTTCCCATGAAAGAAAGAAACCCCCCAACTAGAGAGAGAGCTGCTACCAGATGTGCCCCCCTTTCTGACTGGTGCATGATGATGCTTACTGTGCTTCTTGAGAAAATGGTTCCTTTCCAAAAAAATAGTCAGTGGAGATGAAAAGGGTGGCCCAATACTGTACTGCCTTCTCCGTCAGCCACCAGTTTATTCCAGCTGCCAATGAGATCAATACTAAATGTATACACTGGTATGTAGTGAGCTCCCCCTAGTGGTGCCTGCTGGCAGACAGAATATGATCCTGAAACTATACGACTGTGAAAATGTAGTAAGTACACCAGTAAAGATACAGGATGCAATTATGGTGGCCAGTAGGGTATTCTGAGTTATGTTTTGTGCCCTGTACTTTCTGTTTGCAGATGTGCCGATGTGTAATGGCGGAAATACAGCTTTATAGTCATTAAAATGTTCAGATTTTTTTTCAGTTGAAACTTTGTCATTGTGTGAACAGGATCCAGGGAAGTCTTAAACCTCTGAATGTAAGCAAAGAATGAATGTTTCGATTCACTGACGCACAAAGTGCATTAGAAAGTTGCAGAGCTTTATATAAAACTGGAGAATTCTTTTAAGTTGTTCTGGGAGGATATTGGTATAATCAACATTCCTGGAGATCTAATTATGGGTGGAAGGATGGGGGGGGGCACAGTAACTTATGCAAATATAAAGTTCCTAAATGGACTGAGAATAGGCAGTTGAGTATCGGGCTCGTACTAATTGTGCATGAAAATCGGATCATTTCATTATGCGGCCTTTGTGCCCGTCTGATCTATGGATTCATTAGGAAATCCGGAGAACATAATGTTCCTATCCGCTCAATTATCTCATCCTCTCCATGCGCAGACCCCTTCAGGCTCCGAGCCTTTGTTGTGGGGGTCCCCCTACTTTGGTATTCTTGTCCTAACGTCACCCTAATATGAATTTCATAATCCGCCAAGGCAGCGGGGCATGGATAACTCAATGTGATAGCCGCCTCTGCTCCGTGTGCCTCCTGGGGTCTACCGTACGTCAGGGTGGGCTGACGATGTAAGTGCCCACCGTGGGGGCGCACAGCGTGGCTGGCATTAACGAACTGTGATAGCCCACAGCAATCAGCGGTGCCTTCCCTGGCTCCTGCATAATAAACATTTGCTGCAGACTACATGAATAATGAGGAGCTCCAGGAAACAAGTGTAAAGACGGCAGCGGAGCCAGACACTAGGTCAGGATAAGGACCCCCAGCCCCCTAATGAGGGTCCTCCATGTGCGGCAGCTTACTGATAAAATTACAGAGAGAGAAAAAAAAGTAAATTATTTGCTTGTAGTTTATAATCTTACTGCAATTGTTCTTGCAATGTTTTCTGGTAAGAAGAGCTGCAGTGTAAAGCACAGGGGATGGACAGAGTAGTACAGTTGTATATATACAGTTGTATATTGCACAGTAGCCCAATTGCCTATCATAGAGCTCCTTCTTAAAACCCTCATTCACCCAGAGCACCTTAGAGTTTACTACAGAAAGCTCCCACAGATATTCTGGTCTATATCACAGGTCACTGCCTTGAGATTAATTCCCAGCTCCTAATACTAAAGCTCACACTGCTTCATTCATATCACACCTCGACGCGTTTCATCCCTTTTTAATGCTCATAGGGATACATCAGGAGGTTTATTACAATATGGTGCATTAGGCTAGCACCGGAGCTCAACAGGTACCGGCCACGATATGAGCCGCACGCGGCGGCATGGACGCCCGACATTTGTAAAGGATCCTCCGCCCCCAACAGATGACGCACGCTCACGCCGGACAATCCCATGCTTCGTCCCATCGGACCAATCAGCGGTGGCCACGTCTGGCGCAAACGTCACAGCGCCGTCCCGGATGCGGAGGTATCCTAGATACTGGATACAAACAACAGATAGATTGCGGAGAAGAATACCCAGTAATCCTGCCCACTATGTGGATCCCCACTATATAACACAAGGATTACTAAGCTTGTCTGAAGGAACATATAAGGGACTATAATGTCTCTACTGATCACTTCCAATAATTAAAATAGGCCCTCAAATCAATATAAGCATAATTCATAACTTATTGACAACTATAGGGCACTATATTAGATTACTATCATCTCACAGTTTGGGGCATTTTTACCCTAAAAAGACTGTCCCGCTATCTTCTCATCAGATAAAGGGGACAAAGGAAATACATTCATTAAGTCCCAATGGGGTCACCGTTTTTAATCTAAAAATCCATTGGGCCTCCTTCCTCAAAATCCTATTATCATGATCACCCCCCTTCCCCCGGGAGAGGATCTAATTTCCTCCACACCTTGAAACCGCATTACTTTGAGGTCACCACCATGTTTCTCCCAAACATGCCTACCAATAGGGGTGTCCTCTTTTCTCCTAATATCCCCTATGTGTTCAAGAATTCTACTTCTAAATTCTCGACTCGTCTTCCCAACATAAGATATAGGACATGTGCATTTAGCCAAATACACTAGGCCTTCAGTACGACAATTGATGAACTCTCTATTTTCATAGACAATCCCCGTTGTATCACTTTCAAAGGTATTACCCTTTAGGATATAATCACAGGCCTTACATAGGCCACATCTAAAGGTACCCCTAGGTGTGGTCTTATTCAACCATGTCGGATCGGCCACATCAGGTGAGAGATGACTGTGGACGAGACGATCCCTCAAATTTCGGCCTCTCCCAAAAGTGACCGAAGGGCGAGGAGTTATCACTTCCTTCAAATCAGGATCCAGTTTAAGGATTTCCCAAAAAGTCCCTAAGATGTTCATAACCTCTCTTGACTTATCATCATAGGTACCTATAAGGCGTATACATTTATCATCCTCTTTTCTCTGCCTAGGAACCAACAGGGAGGTCCTATTGGCAGCTTTAGCATGATGGTATGCTGATTCCAAAGTACTCTTGGGATATCCACGTCTCACAAATCTATCTCTCAAATTAATGGCCTCCTTCTCAAAATCCACCAAAGATGAACAATTACGCCTAAGTCTTAAATATTGTCCCTTTGGGGTTCCACGTTTTAAAGGAGGAGGATGACGGCTATTATATTGAAGGAGGCTATTAGTGGCCGTAGATTTACGAAAAAGATTCGTGACCGGATGTCCTGTGGAGTCAATTTGTATATTCAAATCCAAAAATGACATTTGATGTTTATGAATGGCGGATGTAAGTCTCAGACCAATGTTATTACTATTTAATACTGAGACAAAGTTTTCAAACAACTCGATGGTTCCCGTCCACGAAATGAGGACGTCGTCTATGAACCTTATCCACAACGACACATTAGACGTCCATTCCTCATTAGCATCACTAAAAACCAGAGTTTCCTCCCACCAGCCCAGGAATAAATTAGCATACGTGGGGACACAGGGGCTCCCCATCGCTGTACCCCTGAGCTGGTGGAAGTACCGCCCATCAAATAAAAAATAATTATGCTCCAATATGAATCTTACAAGGTCCATCACTAGGATATTATGTCTTCTGAGGTGCAACCCTCTCATTTTCAAAAAATGTTCAATCGCTCCACAGCCCGCCCTATGTGGTAACGAGCTGTAGAGCGCCTCTACATCGAGGCTCGCCAAATACACCTCCTTCTCAATCTGCAAGTCCTCCAATCTTCTAAGGACGTCCATTGTGTCTCGGACCGCTGATTGGTCCGATGGGACGAAGCATTGGATTGTCCGGCGTGAGCGTGCGTCATCTGTTGGGGGCGGAGGATCCTTTACAAATGTCGGGCGTCCGTGCCGCCGCGTGCGGCTCATATCATGGCCGGTACCTGTTGAGCTCCGGTGCTAGCCTAATGCACCGTATTGTAATAAACCTCCTGATGTATCCCTATGAGCATTAAAAAGGGATGAAACGCGTCGAGGTGTGATATGAATGAAGCAGTGTGAGCTTTAGTATTAGGAGCTGGGAATTAATCTCAAGGCAGTGACCTGTGATATAGACCAGAATATCTGTGGGAGCTTTCTGTAGTAAACTCTAAGGTGCTCTGGGTGAATGAGGGTTTTAAGAAGGAGCTCTATGACAGGGCTCTATGATAGGCAACTGGGCTACTGTGCAATATACAACTGATTGCACTCTATGAAGGGGGTGTTCTCCCTTCTTGGTTTAGTTTTTCTATGCCCTCTTTCATCAGTTGGGGATTATTGAGTCCAGTACCTCCATATATTATGAGCTGATGCTGGACATTTAATTGTCATTTTAGGTCTATTATTACCCATGGGGTGTTCTGCCTGTGCGGACACACTTGGGTAGACTGCACACAAGCACGGTGGATTTAGAGTATTATTTTATATATTCAATAAAGGTTATATTTTATTATGTTCCACCGCAGTCAGTGATACATAATTGTGTTCAACTGCAGCAGAGCTGTAATGTAAAGCATGGCGGAAGGTCATAGTAGTAGTAGTAGTAGTAGTAGTAGTAATAGTAGTAATCTAATCCTCAGAGGAGACAGGAGAAAGAGGTAAATTACAGATCACTGTACTGCAAATTTCATTGGACAATGCTAGAGTCCTTGATCTTTTCTGTGCTTTGATGCAAGAGAGCTGCAGTGTAAAGCATGGAGGATGGTCAAAAAGAATCATGAGACTAAAGACTAATGAGATAGGGAGTGAATTACAAACTACCCCAAACTCCAATAGGCAATGCAGAAAAGCTGGAGTTCCTGATATTAATTGTGCTCAACTGCTGCAGTGTAAAGCATGGAGGATGGTCAAAAAGTAATTTGAGATTATAATGAAAAAGGAATCAATTTCAGATTGACTCAGACTCCACGAGACAATGCTACAGTCCTTGAAAGCTAAAGAATAGAATGGAACTATTTAAATAGGTAAAGACCATAGTAACCAAAAGGGTCCTCCCAAACTAGATATGAGAAACAATACGAAGCACCAGGGAGTTGTAACCCAAAAAGGAGTCAGTACAACAGTAACGCATATAAAACATAATGACATTTATTTAATCAGTTAAAAGACAGAACTAGTTATTATCATAATGGTGAGAAGTGAATGATAAAAGACACAAATGTGTGACAAATTTGGCACTTATATGTAATAAAATATAGTGTTGCACATAGGGTGTCTAGACACCTAGGAAAATCAAAAGGGACATATTCCATATATAGGGGATAGTCAGGATGTATATATAGAGATAGTTATAAAGTCCCTGCAACAATAAATGTTAATAAAACCCCAATACTAGCCAAAATGGCCATGTGTCCAGAAAAGCACAGTGGCATATAAAGTCAGTAGACTCACCCATAAAGTGCTGCAGTGCCAAGTTGGTCAGAAACAGGAGCCCCTACGCGCGTTTCGCGTAGGCTTCGTCAGGGGGCCTGTGTGTTCTATGTGCCAGGCGGGTTTTTATATATGCCGCCAAAAGCATGTGTGCGATAGCCATCACTAACACGGCGCATGGGGGCGGAGTCTCCAACGTCACTTCCGTCCCGTTCGGCAGATCACGTGAGCGGTGCGTGTCAGGAAGAATACTTCCCATGACGTCAATGACACGCATCGCGCCGTACTGATGCCATGGGGGCGGGACGTGTAGGGAACATCGCGCGCATGCGCACCTCGGTGGTATCGCACGTAAAGATACAATGTGTCTGGCAGGGTTTTGTGGTTGTATATTGCAAGTGCATTATGCAGGCACCTTTATACTAAGGAACTCCGGGATAATATGTAAGTAAAATACAGTACAATATATACTACAGAAATGTATATACCAAAAAAGAGATATGGGTTTAATACATATAATCAGCACAAGTTACTGTACAGCATACACATAATATCAAATCATGAGAAGTGGAGTGCTGCCACCGATGGTATTGAAAATGCTTTCCATGATGGACACGGAAGAATCAGACACAAGGAAGCTGGGTTGATGGCGGACACCATAGAAAAAAAGAAACTTCTAGGTAAAATAAAACACAGAACATACAAAATTAATTAATTAAAAAGCAATACCAGGGTAGTAAATCAAAAACACCAATGAGAAGGGGATGGGATAAGAAAAAAGAGGGGAAAGGAGGGAGGGAAAGAGGGAGAGAGGAGGGTGAAAAGGATGGAAAGGGAGAGGGAAAGAAGGGAATATTTAGAATTTTCCATGGAAGTCAAATTCATAAGAATGATGAAAATCTTAATTTTTAATTCAAACCAGACGGGGTCATAGTACCTAGTTTGACTATCCACCGACACTCAAGTTGGGCCAGTAGTTTTTTAAGGGTTCCACCCCTGGCACCACCATGAATGCGATCGATGCCCCTAATTTTGAGGCCATCTGGATCGCAGTCATGGTGGGACCTAAAATGTCGAGGTATAGTCTTAAGCAATGTTATATCCTTCACTTTAGCTGCTGCACGTATGTCCCTCACATATTCCCGTGTACGGACACGTAATTCGCGGGACGTAAGGCCCACGTATATCAAGCCACATGGGCGACATGAGTCGTGCTACACGCGATATATTTCATGATTTTAAATTCCCTGCCTTCTGCCGAACAAAATGTAGTCGTACGGACAATGTTACGGCAGGCCAAACATGAGCCACACGGAAAACAGCCAAGCCTCTGTCTACCCGTAGAAAATGGAAGAGAAGGATTTGAGTCATAGTGACTTCTCACAAGTAGATCCTTAATATTTTTGCTCCTTCTCGCCGTGAGCAGTGGTCTCTCTGGCGAGAACTTGCGAATATTAGGGTCAGTTTTTAAAGCAGACCAATGATTACCCAAAATATTACGGATATCCTTCCATCGATTGTTAAACGTAGATATGAACCTGACAGGTGGACTACTC
The DNA here is from genome assembly GCF_046119375.1 of Phyllobates terribilis. Lineage (NCBI taxonomy): Eukaryota > Metazoa > Chordata > Amphibia > Anura > Dendrobatidae > Phyllobates > Phyllobates terribilis. The sequence goes on from NW_027362772.1 coordinate 25,175,645, forward strand.
ATAGGGCCCCACTTTTGTCTCGTCTTTGCAACCAGACAAAAGTTGATCACGATTGATGTTTTTAGCCCTATTGTATCGCCTCTTAATACCACGTTTACTATAACCCCTGGCCATAAATCATTCATTAAAATCTTGAGATTCTTTTTCAAATAATTCTGGCGTAGAACAAATTCTTTTCACGCGCAAGAATTGACCTATAGGGATGGCCTGTATAGTGGAGGACATGTGGGCGGAGGTGGCATGCAAAAGTGCATTGACTGAGGTCTTCTTCCGGAAGACATCAGTCTGGATGTTGTCGTCTGCTTGTACTGAGATCTTTATATCCAAAAAGTCAATCTGCCGCCTATCCAACTTATGAGTAAGTTTGATGTTGTAACGGTTTTTGTTCAATTCAGCTATGAATACCTGTAGATCATTGTCAGAGCCCTGCCAAATGATGAACAGGTCATCAATGTAATGGTACCAGCACTGCGCCTGGGAAGCGGCGCACGAGCCATCCCCGAAAACCTCCCTCTCCCAGTAGCCTAGAAAGAGGTTTGCATACGATGGCGCGCACACCGCGCCCATCGCAGTGCTGCGTGTTTGTAGGAAAAACCTCCTTTCTCCCTCTTTCCCTCCCTCCTTTCCCCTCTTTTTTCTTATCCCATCCCCTTCTCATTGGCGTTTTTGATTTACTACCCTGGTATTGCTTTTTAATTAATTAATTTTGTATGTTCTGTGTTTTATTTTACCTAGAAGTTTCTTTTTTCTATGGTGTCCGCCATCAACCCAGCTTCCTTGTGTCTGATTCTTCCGTGTCCATCATGGAAAAGCATTTTCAATACCATCGGCGGCAGCACTCCACTTCTCATGATTTGATATTATGTGTATGCTGTACAGTAACTTGTGCTGATTATATGTGTGGCATCCCAGGGGTCTGGTTTCCACAGTAACGGCAATGTTATGTCTGAGAGCAGGTGGGAGGTCTCTTGGTCAGGAATCCTATGCATGCCACACCTCCTGCCCAGTCCTGGGAGGGGAAGAACTTCCCCTGTATAAACCTGGGGCTGAGGCAGGGTTAGAGAGTTGAGAGGGAGAGTTCAGCCAGGAGGGCTGACAGGGAGCTGTGGCTCCGGCTGGGCCCAGCTCCTGGGCCATGCCAGAAGTAGAGAAGAGAAGCAGCATAGGAAGAAACAACAGGAGCTCTGTGGGAGCAGTGTTACAAAGAGTCAGGGGCTGGCAGCTGCAGAGCTCGCCCTGACTGAGAAGATTTCTTACCGGACCCGGAGTCCGAGGCTGTGGGAACTAACTCCTACCCAGCAGCAGAATCCGTCAGGCAGGGGATTTCAGGTCCTCTGGCCAAGAAACCCGAAGGCACGGTCACACGCATGGGACCAGCACCGCCGTCGTGGAGCGGAAGCTACTAGAAGGCCCCGAGTCACCGGCCATACGGGTGAGCACCACACGGTACACTCAGGGACGTGGGCTACTTATACTCGCTTCTAGCAAGGTAGCCAGAAGAGTACAGTCAGTTTGGGAGGCCTACAACTCCGCCTGGCCAGGGGAGATCCCATCTGCTCAAGGACTGACCAGGCCCCAATCGCTAGCCAGTACTCCGGGAGGGTCTATCTTTGTCACCAGTAAAGACCCTGAACTACACCGCATCGTCTCTGAGTGGTTCCTGCTACCCCCATCATCCACGTCGGCTGCCCTGAGGCCATACCCCTCCCGTTGGGGGTTATACCATCTACGCTGCACTATCCTACCACCGGCCTCAGCGGTCTGCCCTGCAGCGGCAGCTCCATAGCTGCATTCAACGGGTGGCGTAGTCGTCCATCATCTACCGCTGATACAGCGCCACTTAGTCTGACTCCCTGGGCACGGACCGGATCACCGCCACGAGACTACAACCCTCAAGAGATCCGGCTCCGGGTAAGCTCCCGCGTGCGCAACGCAGCGCGACACAGGCCCAGGGGCGCGTCAACTTTTGGCGTAGTCGGCAGGATTTCGTGCCCGCAACCACCGGGTACTGCGTGCCTGAAAAAGACTGTTCAAACTTACCAGTGGTGAAGATTCCCGCCATCCGGCGCCATCTTCAGCCTTCTTCCCGCCATCGGTGAAGATTCCCGCCATCCGGCGCCATTTTCAGCCTTCTTCCCGCCTTCCGTGGAGTTTTCCCGCCGTTGGACGCCATCTTGAAGACGCCGCGCGGGAAGAAGAGGGGCGTGGACTCCAAAAGCGCGCGAGAACTGAAGCCCCGCCTCACGTCCAGACGTCGCGTAAGGTCCTGGAAGGAGCCCAGCGGACGCTGACGTCACAGGAGCGCGACAGAAGGTCCTCAACCCTGACGATCCACTGCGGAGCCGCGGCCTACGGAAGAGGATCATCGCAAGGTAGGCCACGGTCCACTAGGGGGGAGAAGGATGTCGGATACGGAGGAGAGCTTCACCGCTTCAACCCCCGCCAGCGCCACCGCCGTTGCGGTCATGCCTTTCACCATGCCCTATATCCCGGGGGCAGCCTGGCTACCCCAGTACTCAGGGGAGTCACATACCCTGCATGACTTTAGAGAAAAGCTGGATAGCCTCTTCCAGGTGTACCCCCTCACAGAGGAGCAAAAAGTGAGCATCCTGGTGGCCCAATTAACCGGGGCAGCCCAAAGGGAGGTAAAGTCCTGGCCACCTGGGAGGAGGACTGTCGCAGAGATACTAACCCAGCTAACCGAGGAGGAGCTGCAGTACTACCAATACGAGGAAAGCCAAGAGGACCCGGACGGGTCTGAGGACTACCCTCAGGAGGGAGCACAAAGAGGACATAGCTACTGAAGGGAAGTAGCGTGAATAAAGAGCTGTAAATAGTTACCCGTAAGGGTACAAGGACTGCTGCTAATTAAAATATGGTCCCCGTTGGGATTAGTGAATTGTTCCCCATGTGCCCCTATCTTAAACCAGGCTGAGGACTGTGAGCAGCCATTCCTTATCCCCACTGGCCGAGGACTGAGAGCGGCCATATCCTGTAAATAATTATGTGTTTCTAGTAATTTATGGGAGTCTTTGGTGGATTTGCCGGGAATCCTTTGTACATAGTTGGAGCGTAACCCAGGACGGACTAAAGACTGTTAAGGACTCGGGGCAGGACAGACCCCTACCTGGTTACGTCTCCCTGTTTTGGTGAAATGGACACCTTGCTTTTCTTCAAAGACTGCACCCGGTTGCGGACACGCCGTAACCATCTTTGTGTTTTTCTTATTGTATTATTATTGTTTATACCTTGTTATGTTTTTCTAAAAATATGTTTAGTCCCGGAGTACTAAATTTCACTAGGGGGGAATGTGGCACCCCAGGGGTCTGGTTTCCACAGTAACGGCAATGTTATGTCTGAGAGCAGGTGGGAGGTCTCTTGGTCAGGAATCCTATGCATGCCACACCTCCTGCCCAGTCCTGGGAGGGGAAGAACTTCCCCTGTATAAACATGGGGCTGAGGCAGGGTTAGAGAGTTGAGAGGGAGAGTTCAGCCAGGAGGGCTGACAGGGAGCTGTGAGAAGAGAAGCAGCATAGGAAGAAACAACAGGAGCTCTGTGGGAGCAGTGTTACAAAGAGTCAGGGGCTGGCAGCTGCAGAGCTCGCCCTTACTGAGAAGATTTCTTACCGGACCCGGAGTCCGAGGCTGTGGGGACTAACTCCTACCCAGCAGCAGAATCCGTCAGGCAGGGGATTTCAGGTCCTCTGGCCAAGAAACCCGAAGGCACGGTCACACGCATGGGACCAGCACCGCCGTCGTGGAGCGGAAGCTACTAGAAGGCCCCGAGTCACCGGCCATACGGGTGAGCACCACACGGTACACTCAGGGACGTGGGCTACTTATACTCGCTTCTAGCAAGGTAGCCAGAAGAGTACAGTCAGTTTGGGAGGCCTACAACTCCGCCTGGCCAGGGGAGATCCCATCTGCTCAAGGACTGACCAGGCCCCAATCGCTAGCCAGTACTCCGGGAGGGTCTATCTTTGTCACCAGTAAAGACCCTGAACTACACCGCATCGTCTCTGAGTGGTTCCTGCTACCCCCATCATCCACGTCGGCTGCCCTGAGGCCATACCCCTCCCGTTGGGGGTTATACCATCTACGCTGCACTATCCTACCACCGGCCTCAGCGGTCTGCCCTGCAGCGGCAGCTCCATAGCTGCATTCAACGGGTGGCGTAGTCGTCCATCATCTACCGCTGATACAGCGCCACTTAGTCTGACTCCCTGGGCACGGACCGGATCACCGCCACGAGACTACAACCCTCATGAGATCCGGCTCCGGGTAAGCTCCCGCGTGCGCAACGCAGCGCGACACAGGCCCAGGGGCGCGTCATATGTATTAAACCCATATCTCTTTTTTGGTATATACATTTCTGTAGTATATATTGTACTGTATTTTACTTACATATTATCCCGGAGTTCCTTAGTATAAAGGTGCCTGCATAATATACTTGCAATATACAACCACAAAACCCTGCCAGACACATTGTATCTTTATGTGCGATACCACCGAGGTGCGCATGCGCGCGATGTTCCCTACACGTCCCGCCCCCCATGGCATCAGTACGGCGCGATGCGTGTCATTGACGTCATGGGAAGTATTCTTCCTGACACGCACCGCTCACGTGATTTGCCGAACGGGACGGAAGTGACGTTGGAGACTCCGCCCCCATGCGCCGTGTTAGTGATGGCTATCGCACACATGCTTTTGGCAGCATATATAAAAACCCGCCTGGCACATAGAACACACAGGCCCCCCGACGAAGCCTACGCGAAACGCGCGTAGGGGCTTCTGTTTCTGACCAACTTGGCACTGCAGCACTTTATGGGTGAGTCTACTGACTTTATATGCCACTGTGCTTTTCTGGATACATGGCCATTTTGGCTAGTATTGGGGTTTTATTAACATTTATTGTTGCAGGGACTTTATAACTATCTCTATATATACATCCTGACTATCCCCTATATATGGAATATGTCCCTTTTGATTTTCCTAGGTGTCTAGACACCCTATGTGCAACACTATATTTTATTACATATAAGTGCCAAATTTGTCACACATTTGTGTCTTTTATCATTCACTTCTCACCATTATGATAATAACTAGTTCTGTCTTTTAGCTGATTAAATAAATGTCATTATGTTTTATATGCGTTACTGTTGAACTGACTGTTTTTTGGGTTACAACTCCCTGGTGGTTCGTATTGTTTCTCAGTCCTTGAAAGCTGTAGTATAAAGCAGTTCCAGACTGGCCATTTTGCAATTCTGGCAAATGCCTGGTGGGCCACATCAATTTTAGACTCTGTTAATGGTATTGGCATCCTCTGGATGCCGGTACTGCTAACAGCTTGGATGAAGACTCTGCTCCGTGCTCTGTCACTTACTCTGGCAGGCCGAAGGATATTTTCAGCCTGAGGCATGCTGGAGTCGAGCGCCATGCAGGTGATGTTGGAGGCGCAATGACGTCACTGCATCGTACTGCCATTGTCCATTGCAAGACGTGATAGAACAGGAAGCAGCAACTGTGGTGGCCTTGGAGGCTGGATTCGGTGAGTATAAAGGGGTTTTTATGAGCTGTGATTCCCATAATGCTATGGGGGGTGCAATCGCAAAGTATTGTGGATGGGAGGAGGTCCATTATGCTATATGGTGGCTTTGAGGGGCACCATGATACTATAAGGAGGTCCATCATACTGTATTGTGGCTGTGAGGGGGGCCCTCATACTATATGGGGGCTGTGGGGGACCAACATACTGTATTTTGGCTGTGAGGGGGACCATCATATTATATGGTGGCTGCGTAGGACCATCATGCTGTGAGGGGGACTATCAAACTGTGTGGAGGAACCATAATACTGTATGGGGGGATGTGAAGACCATCATGCTGTGTAGGGGACTGTGGTGGAACAATCATACTTTGTGGAGGGCTGCGGAGACCATCATGCTGTAGGGGGGCCATGATACTTTGATGGAACCATAATACTGTGTGGGGGACCATAATACTGTGTTGGGGAACCAATCTACTGTGGGGGGCTGTGGTGGGACCATCATCCTGTGTGGGGAAACTATCATATTGTGTGGTGGGCTGTGGAGACCACCATACTATGTGTGGTGGGACCATCATCCTGTGTGGGGGAACGATCATACTATGTGGGGGGCTGTTGACACCATCATACTGTGTGAGGGATTGTGGTGGGCCATCATCCTGTGTGGGGGAACGAACCATCATACTTTGTTGAGGGCTGTGGAGACCATCATGTTGTGTGGGGGGCAGTGGTGACTATCAATGTGTGGAGGAACCATCATACTGTGTTGGGGCTGTGGGTACCGTCATACTATGTGGAGGGCTTTGGGGGGACCTTCATACTATGGCTGTGGGGTAACTATTATACTGTGTGGGGGACTGTGTGAGAACCATTATACTGTGTTGAGGGCTGTGGATACCATTATGTTGTGGAGGGCTATGCTGGGACTATACTATATGTGGGCTGTGGGGGATCATCATACTGTATTGGTGCTGTGAGGAAGACCCTCATACTATATGGATGCTGTGGGGGATCATCATACTGTATTGAGGCTGTGAGGGAGACCCTCATACTATATGGGGCTGTGAGGAAGACCCTCATACTATATGGGTGCTGTAGAGGGCCATGATACTGTACTGTAGCTGTGAGGGGGACCCTCATACTATATGGGGCTGTGAGGAACCATCATACTGTATTGTGTCTGTGAAGGTGACCATCATACTATATGGGGGATCATCATACTGTATTGGGGCTGAGAGGGGGACCCTCATACCATATGTGGGCTATGTGGGATCTTCATACTGTGTGGGGCAATGTGGGGGAACCATAATACTGTGTGGGAGCTATGGAGACCATCATGCTGTGTAGTGGACTGTGGTGGAACCATCATACTTTGTGGAGGGCTGTGGAGACCATCATGCTGTGGTGGGACCATCATACTTTGGTGGAACCATAATACTGTGTGTGGGAACCATAATAGTATGTGGGGGAACCATTATACTGTGTGTGGTGGGACCATCATCCCTTGGGGGGGAACCATCATACTATGTGGGGTGCTGTTGAGACCATCATACTGTGCAGGGGATTGTAGTGGGCTTTTATCCTGTGTGGGGGAATGAACCATCATACTTTGTGGAGGGCTGTGGAGACCATTATGCTGTGTGGGGGGCAGTGGTGACAATCAATGTGTGCGGGCACTATCATACTGTATTGGGACTGTGGGGACCGTCACACTACTTGGAGGGCTGTGGGGACCATCATACTGTTTGAGGGGTTGTGGTGTAACCATTAAACTGTGTGGGGGACTGTGTGAGAACCATCATACTGTGTGAAGGGCTGTGGATACCATCATGCTGTGGAGGGCTGTGCAAGAACCATATTATGTGGGTGCTGTAGAGGACCATGATATTGTATTGGGGCTGTGGGGGAACCCTCATGCTGTATGGGTGCTGTGGGGGGTCATCACACTGTATTGGGGCTGTGCGGAGGACCCTCATACTATATGGGTGCTATGGGGGATCATCATACTGTATTGGGGCTGTGAGGGGGACCCTTATACTGTATAGGGGGCTGTGATAGACCATCATACTGTATTGTGGCTGTGAGGGGGGACCCTCATATTATATGGGAGCTGTGAGGGACTATCATACTGTATTGGATCTGTGAGGAGGACCCTCATATTATATGGGAGCTGTGAGGGACCATCATACTGTTTTGGGGCTGTGAGGAAGACCCTCATACTGTACGGGTGCTGTGGGGGACCATCATACTGTATTGAAGCTGTGAGGGAGACCCTCATATTATATGGGTGTTGTGGGGGACCATCATACTGTATTGGGGCTGTGAGGGGGACCATTATACTATATGGGTGCTGTGGGGGATCATCATACTGTATTGGGGCTGTAAGGGAGCCCTCATACTTAGTATGGGTGCTGTGGAAACCATCATACTGAAATGGGGCTGCGAGGGAAACCCTCATACTATACGGGTGCTGTGGGGGGACCATCATACTGTTTTGGGGCTGTGAGGGAGACCCTCATACTATACGGGTGCTGTGGGGGACCATCATACGGTATTGAGGCTGTGAGGGGGACCCTTATAGTATATGTGTCCTGTGGGGGATCATCATACTGTATTGGGGCTGTAAGGGAGCCCTCATACTTAGTATGGGTGCTGTGGGAACCATCATACTGTATTGGGGCTGTGAGGGGGACCCCTATAGTATATGGGTCCTGTGGGGGATCATCATACTGTATTGAGGCTGTAAGGGAGCCCTCATACTTAGTATGGGTGCTGTGGGAACCATCATACTGTATTGGGGCTGTGAGGGGGACCCCTATAGTATATGGGTCCTGTGGAGGATCATCATACTGTATTGGGGCTGTAAGGGAGCCCTCATACTTAGTATGGGTGCGGTGGGAACCATCATACTATATTGGGGCTGTGCAGTGGACAATGTAAGTCAATGGGGCCTCGTTCTGTTGCTCCTTAGACTTACACTGTAAATGCCACTTCTGGGTCACGTACAGAGTGAGCCGGCTAGACAGAATTGTGGAAAAGTCACTGAGAAGCGACTTCCCGGAGAAGACAGCGTCAGGTTATGTGCTATATGCACATATACACACATTAAATAAAAATATAGATGGGAGGCTTCTTAAATAACCAGCATGGCGATATTATCACTACTGCATATGCTGGTGTTATTTGTGTGTTATATTGCAATATTGTTATTATTAAATCTTATATAGATGTGTTATTGGAAATATAGCCAGTAATAAATCTTACAGGCAGAGTAATCTAAGTAATAGAGACCCCAATCAGGGGAGGGGGACGGAGCCGCTTTTAAATGCCAGGGCTGAATTTTAGCCCCAGTCCATTCCTGATATAAAGCAGAGTGACCCCTGCTATGGATTTGCCTGTAGTCATCCAGCATATCCTCACCGGATGGGAGTAGTAGTTTGAGAACGGCCTAGGACTGATGTGCTGCCATATAATATGCAAATACTCCGCGTGTAATAGAATCTTATTTACTGATGGAATTAACCATGACCTGTTACGGCCAATACGGTTTCTTAACTGATACCTTTTCTCTCAATCCAACATAACCAGAGATCCCCCTGATCCCTTCCCTGAAATAAAAACTCCACAACAAGTTATCTGTTGGAAATATTTTGGCCACAGCGGCCGTTTATTAACAAACAACAAATAAAAATAACATAAATATATATATATGAATAAATGGAGGGAGGGTTCTTGGAGCTAATAGATCTGGCTTTAAATACCTAAAAATTAAACCGCCATTTTACCCTCAGCCGTTCAGCACCAGCTTGAGGGCACCAAAACTTTCACATTCCGTGGAAGACCAACCAACAAATTGCTCCCGAGGTAAAACCCCATCCAGAGCCCATAACCGACTGCCAGATCACCCCCACTCAATGTAAACCAACTCCAAGAACCCCCCCCCCCGCCACCATGAACAGCCCTGAAACCTTAGGCTTGTGAGTGCCTCAAAGCCACCAACGCCCTTTCAATTCCTTCCTGTATTGAAAGGGCCCAAATATCCATACCTATATCATTGAGATGCACCCCGTCCTTCCGCCACAAATTTCCAACCCCTGCTTCCAACTCCAAATGCCTAATACTTATGCCCCCATTCCTTGCCACAAAGCCAGACACTGCCCTATTCAATTTTATTCGTGCCCTGTTTATGCCTTTTTCCGATCGAACCGCCCGCCATTTTTTCCTGGGCACTATATCCAACCAGACCGTCAAAATCCCCGGAAACGAGGTCCACAATCTCAATAAATCAAAACGAATATCCCTAATCAACTCCCTCACTGGCCGTGCCCCCAAATCATTTCCTCCCAAATGCACCACTAAAATATCCGGTGTTCGATCTAACCTTGACGCTTTATGAAACTCCGACAAAAAGCGCCCTCATACCATGCTCTAAAACCGAGCCACCTTATGACCGCTTGTGCCCTTGAAAAACCCAATTGCCTACCATCTCTCCTTACGTCGGCGCGCAGCGCCCCCCAATGCACATATGAGTGTCCAATGATCCAGACTAATGAGGGAACATCACCTAAAAGAATAATAAACAAGCAGGTTAGCAACTATTCCACATCTAACCAATTTTTTGCGGCAATTAACTGCGAACATATGACAAATAACGGTCCGAACTCCATCTTCCGATCCATTTTATCATCTCAGCCCCTAAACCGCGTCTATTAGCCTCCGACGCTGCACCGATCCTAAAGGAATGCGATCCGTAAATCTCAGGACGGAGACCCAACTCCTGCACCCCCTTTTTTAAGACCGCTTTGAACTGAAAACGGGAAAGAAATGACCCGTCGCGATGCTGTAATAGTGGGCCCGATCTATTTGACCACAATTGCCAGTAGGCCTCTAAGCACCTTCTAGGGCACATCAGAGCCCCCTCCACTCTACCTAACACGACACGCTTCCCTTTTCCAAACTGATCCGTTTTAGACCGTCTAATACAAAAATCGATCCCCCAGGTCCAGCAGCTCATGTCTTCGGCTAATAGACCTCCCTCTCTATTCCTACTAGGGGCTACCAACTCACCCACTCTCATAGCCCCGAAAAAAGCTAAAGCAAATGCCAACTTAAACAATATCGCCTCAAACTTAGAACAACAAATGGTTTCCAAAACCAGACCTAACCTTTCCAACATGCTAAACGTGACTGGCCTACGCTTATCCAAACCCTTGTTTTTTTTGAAAACCTCTGAGAGCCTGCTTGACCAAAAAGGATTTTGTAACGTCCGTCAAACCCTGTAACTTAAAACCAAAAGCAAGCCCGGCTATAAATTTACTCACTCTGGATGTCGACCACCCTGAGTCCGCTGCTTTACCAACAAAAAACAATATCGCCAACGTCGGGTCCCTGTCACTCTCTAGTGCCCCCCACTGTGACCCCCAACATTGCCATATGTTCCACGATGCCTCATAAGCAGCCCAGGTTGAACTCGCCACAGACTCTTGGATCAAACTTCCGGCTCGTCCGTAACCAGCTGCCACAACCGCGAAGGGCATTCCACTCCTGCGACTTCTGCCTCTGGTGCCAGTGCATGGAAACGCTCCCACTGGAAACGAGACAAAGCATCCGCTATAGAGTTTTTGACACCTGGCACATGTACAGCCGAAATCCATGCATTAAGCTCCAAGCAGCGGAGCACCAGTTCCCTGACCAACTTAATAACTGGAGGGGTCGAGGCCGATAGGCTATTAATCACTTCCACCACGCCCATATTGTCGCAATGGAACCTGACTCTCCGATTCGAAAAAGACTCGCCCCAAATCCAGACCGCGACTACAATTGGGAACAGTTCCAAAAGAACCAGATTTTTTGTGAAACCTCTCTCTTTCCAGGAATTGGGCCATTTGCCTACGCTCCACTTTCCCTTACAAAAAACTCCATATCCTGCTCCGCCAGCCGCGTCGGTATAGATCTCGCAATCAAAGCTGTTCAGGAAATCCTGCTGAATCAACAACCTGCCATTGTACGTGTCCAAAAAACGCTTCCACACCAACAAGTCCTCTCTATGCTCTCGATTCAAACGAATAAAGTGATGCGATGCCCGCACTCCCGCCGTTGCCCTTGACAACCTACGACAAAATATTCTACCCATAGGCGTGATCCTACAGGCAAAGTTCAGTCTCCCCAGCAGTGACTGAAGCTCCTTCAAAGTCGTCTTACGCAATTTTACCATTCTCACAACCTCCTGTCTAAGTAACAGCAACTTTTCTTCGGGCAGTCGTCACTCCATAAGTTCCGAATCAATCAAAATGCCTAAAAAAGTCAATACCGTACAAGGACCTTCGGTCTTTTCTTTTGCCAAAGGAACCCCGAAACGTTCCGCAACCCACACCATGGCTGCTAACAAATTATTACAAACCAACGAATCAGGTGGGCCTATGAACAAAAAATCATCCAGGTAGTGGATAACAGACTGGACACCTGCAACATCCCTGACGGCCCATTTGAGAAAAGTACTGAACGTTTCAAATAATGAACATGAAATAGAACAGCCCATGGGCAAGCACCTATCCAAATAGTAACCATTGTTCCAAAAACAACGCAATATTGGAATGCTGTCCGGGTGAACCGGAAGGAGCCGAAAAGCAGACTCAATGTCCGTTTTTGCCAACAGTGACCCATGCCCGTACCTGCGAACCCAAGCCACAGCCGCATCAAGTGAAGTATATTCCACAGAACATAATTCTGGGGCTATACCATCGTTGACCGAACAACCTTTTGGGTACGACAGATGCTGGATCAGAAGAAATTTATTCAGCTCCTTCTTAGGCACAACCCCCAACGGAGAAATGATCACACCTTCCACTGGTAAACTATCAAAAGGCCCCGCCATACGACCCAACTCGACTTCTTTAGCCAACTTAACACTAACAACCTCTGGATGCAACAAAGCAGACCTAAGATTCTTAACCGAAAATGGGACCGTATGCTCAGGAGGCGGGATCCTGAAACCTTCTAAAAACCCATCACTAATAATTCTGGCCTTCACTTGATCAGGGTATCTATTTAGAAAGGGGGCCATCCTTGGAAGATTCACCGGAGTCGCCCCCTTGACCAGAACCCGCCGACATTCATCCCTTTCCTTTCTTGAAACATTTTGCCGCCCCGTGGGAGCTCCCATTACAATGGGAGCAAACGTGCTTGAACTTACAGCCATTCCCTAAATTTACACTGGCCGTCATTAAACTGCCAGCACATTCCTGACTTATCTTTTCCTCCCTGTGCTCCCTGGCTGCCTCCACCCGTTCCTGATGAGTAACTCCCGCTCCCCCCACTCCCGTGAAAGGACTGCCCGTATCTAGCGGGAGCCATTACTTTTAACCAAAGCCCAATATCTTTTTGGTCCCACCTGATTTCCGGCCGTACCGCCTTCCTCTGTCTGAATTGCTCATCAAACCTCAGCCATGTTTGTCCCCTGTAAGTACGATGCGCTTCCCCAATCGCATCTAAATAGCAGAATAAACCCGAGCAATTCTCAGGAAACTTCTCCCCAATAACCCCGGCCAATATAGCAAAAGCTTGACGCCAGTTCGCAAAAGTCTGAGGAATCAAGCGCCACCTCCGCTTCTCCTCCTCTTCCTTCTTGCTATCATCCTTCTTCCCCTTGTCTAAATTAAACTTCTCCAGGGGAAGAAGGGAGAAAATTTCCACGTATTCATCACGCCAAATTTTCTCCTTCACTTCTTTAAGTGTGCCCCCAGCGGCCCCTCGAAGCACACATAAACCTCCCCTTTTGCCCTGTCATCAAGCTTCAACGTACCACCCTTGTCCTTTTCCGTCTGTACCGAGACTGAAACCCCAGTCGCTGCTCCCTCGACGCCCGCCGCTGATCCTACCTCTACCCCAGTAGGTTGCGGCGACAACCCTTGCCCTGGTAACCAGGCATCCACGGGGGTTCCTCTTGACCCACCCGCTGCCGCACTCTCCATTCTCATCAAAACCTGTGACATGCTATATAATATATCTCTAATTCCGGATACCTCTGCCCCATCCGGACCGGTTAAACCCCTCCCCCTCAATGCTACCTCCCGATCACTACCTTCATCAAGCAAAACCGCCCCCGCGGGCCCCAAACACGCTGTACGATTATACTCACACCGCTGCGCAGGTGCTGTGTCCCCGCCAGCCGGAAATCCTGAATCCAGATGCTTGCTCCTTCCATCGTGGTCGCTACTGTAGTCGGATCCATCGGTGTCCCTTCGCTCCTCCAGGCCCGCGCCCCTGGCCTCCTCGTCACCAGGGGGGACCTGAACGGATACAGCTGGCTGTTGTCGTCTCGGCGACCGTCTTCCACCATCCCACCTTGGAATCCTGGATGTCGCTCCGATCTTCCTCCGACTCCCTGCCCGCCGCTCTTTCCCTTCCGCGTCGTCCACTTGAGCCACGCGGCAGTGGATCCCATGACTGCTGCCTGCCCGTGGATGCTTGCCTCCCCGTCTTCCTCATGCTTGTCCCAGCAGGCACCCCAAAAGGAGCATCGCCAGTGGTGCCTGCCGTCCTCCGCACTGTTCCCTCGATGGTTCCGGTTCTACTCCAGTCCTTCTGGGCCCTGCCGCTGCCGGCAGGCGCACTGCGCGTCCCAAGTGCGCCGCGCGTCGCAGGTGCGCTTTGCGCCGCAGGTGCGTCACGTGACGCCAATGCGCCGCGCGATGCAGATGCGCTACGCGCCGCAGATGCGCCGCGCACGCGCCCTCCAGCTACGGCCCGAACTTCCGTGTCCCGTGATGCTTGTCCCGTCGGCTGTATATCCGGTGCGGCCCTCGCTTCCTGTGTAGGCCGCACTCTGCGCTGAACGGCGGCAACAGGCCGGCTAGGTGGATTCCTGCCGGGGCGAGAGCGTCGGGCAGGAACCATGCTATCTTGCTCTCCCCCCGCAGGGTCCCCGGAGGGGCTCCTCCTCCTGCTCCTGTTCCGCGTGGGTACCTCGGGTGACAGTCTCTCCGGGGGCCGTGGCCTCCTCCTCCTGCTCCTTCTTACTGCTCCAGACTGCGCTTCTGCATCCGCGGCTGTTCCCAGCAAGGCAGATAGCTGGGCCTCCAGCCATCCCTCTCTGCGTGATCGTGCTGCAACTTGAAGCTGGCCCACCAGGGATTGAATGGACGCCATTACAGGTAACTCTCTCAGTTGTTCCTAAGGGAATGGCGGTTTTCCCGCACTTTTCCTTATATATACCCCCTTTTCCACTACCCGCCCCCCAGCTTCCCATTACCCAATCCCCGACCTGCTCTATTCAAATTACCAGACCTGGGAGGGGAATGAAACCTCCAGGCCAACCCCGGTCATAGGTTGCTTCCCCCTAGCTCTGCTGTTTCCAGCCCCCTCCTTTACAGATATGGAAACTTTTCGGAGGATTAAAGGGAACTCCGCAGGCGATTTATAACTTCTGCACAGATAAAACTATTGTTACAACTTCCTGAATTAGTTTAGTCTCCTACATACAAAGGGGTGCTGCTGACAACCCGATAACGTCCATTACTGAACCCAATATTACACACTTTATAGAGATTCATTCCCTTCCTTATTACTTTTTGATCTGTTAGTCTTCACCTTATGAACTAGGAAGCTCAGGATGAACACAGCTATAGGTCTTGCCCAAATAGGAGATGAGAATGGGTCCCAATTATGGTGCTTGTGTTTTGCCACCTATAAAGAAGGGCGTGATGCGTGCTTCCACCTTTGCTTTCTTATAGGAGTTCTGCACAAGATCAGCTGAGTCTGGGCCCCGTCTCTCCGGGGGCCCATAACAGAATAGTTACTAACTGCTCCAAATCAGCCAAGACAGTCCTACGTTTTCGGAAACAATCCAAGCAAATTCAGGAATGTCTCAGGCCAAAAAGGGTGGGCTGCGCAAACGTAGGAGCTCGTGCCGCCAATTCAGGTAATTCTGGAGCGAAGTTAAATGCAAAAGGTTTACAACCAAATGAAAAATACTAATTACACAAAGGGGCGGGGCCTGACACCTAGTTGTTGCCAGGAGGAATAGTTTTTTTATGGAAATGACAAACACTCAACTGCAACAATGTAGCAACAATGACTACAATATGCAAAAGAATGACCCATATAAACACTATGGAAAATAGGGGAGAGGGTTGCTTTTAGCTGGAGTTCCCCTTTAAGCCATACTGAGTTAAGGAGTAGGGTATAATATTTTGCTATAGTTCCCTTTTAAGTCATACTTTGGTAAGAAAGGGTTAAAATTTGGGTAGAGTTCCCCTTTAAGTAATACTGGTGTAAGGGGGAGGGGGTTACATTTTGGGTAGAGTTCCCCTTTAAGTCAAACTGGTCAAAGGGGTTAACATTTGGGTAGAGTTTTTCCCTTTAAGTAATACTGGTGTAAGGGAAAGGGAGTTGACATTTAGGCAGAGTTTCTGTGACGCCTACTTCGCTATTCGCTAGCCCACCCTGAGAGATGAGGGTACTCGGAGCCGGGTCAGATGTTGAGGGGATGCAGTCGTGGCCTGGACCCGTTCCGTGCCCAGGGTCGTCACATCAAAATAAGGGCTAGGAGGGACGGTGGTAATCGAGTGGATATCATGACTACGCCACCTGTGGTTTCTGGTGATCCTCCACCAGCGCTGCGTTCAGTCCTCTGAGGCGGGATGTTGTGGCAACTTCGAATGATACTACTCCCCACAGGCGGAGCAGGGCCTCAGGGCAGAGACAAGGATGGAGGGAGTTGTAGTGTAGGAGGTCTGGTGCTGCGTGGTGCGGTGCAGTGCAGAAATAAAGAGTCCGGAGGCCATAGGGGTTAACTTCCAGGGTTTTTACTCACGTTGGAGAGTACAGCTGCAAGGCTTCTCCCTGCTCCTCGACGGAGTTCTGCGGTCACCAGGGACGGGGTTCCGACAACCTCCGAATAACTCCAGTGCTCAATCAAGACCCCGCACCAGAGTGTTCCTAGACTTCAGACCGGGTCCTTTCCTGTCTGTGTGTGTGTAGATAGGCCGGGTCTCCCTCTGAACTTCACTCAGAAAAAGGGTACGGGTGGCAGCTCCGCTCCTTCCGTTACACGGTGGGATCCTCTGGCCCTACCGGGCTTCCCTGACCAGGACGTAGAGTAGCAAGATCAGGTGTCGGGGGCCAGTACCCCTATTGCAGCCGGAATCCCTCTGACTAGATCAGCATAGCGGGGACAGGTGGTGTATACCACTCCGTCTGCATCCCCCCTGGGATCCATTTGCGGTGGAGCTACACTCCTGAGCTCCGGGCCTTCTTGGTCATGGTCCTTGACCGGGTTGAGACATATGTTAACTCCAACCTGCCCCTCGACCCAAGGCCAGGGTACGAGGGCCGTGTCTCCATCCTCTGCAGGTCCACACAGGATCCACTCTCAGGGAGGGAGATCACAACCAAAAGACCCAGAACCAAAATGGCTGTGTATTAAATATGAAATTTAAAGTGTCACTAAAATGTGAGTCCTCCACCCTCACCCACTAGTTGGTTCCCCTATCTCTTGGTTCCCCAGTCTCCCAACTTCCAGTAGGGGCAGCACCTAGTGCCTATTAGCCCCCTCTGGTGGGAGAAATGTGGTGTTGGGTGTGAAGGAAGGGTCCTGACCATTGCACTGTTCTTACCTCAGAGGAGGAACACTACACCCCATTAAAGAGGTGCAGCATCCCTGTGGCGGTCAAACCCTCAGGGGCACCACATTCCCCCCTGGTGAAACACAGCACGTCCGCGAGCTGCAAAGAGAGCAAAACCTGGTACAGTCTTTTTATATTTTGACAACAATAAAACCATCTTCCCTTTATGGGAGGTACTTTTTCTGTAACGTTACGAACAGCATATAACATAAAAGTACAAAAATATAAAAGTACAATAATTATCCAGAGACATTTTTGCAAAGGCAGACGGGTTAAAGTGCAAAGACGAAGAGTCAGTTCAGAAGCACGAGGGACCTGTCCCAAACCCCCAACGTAGGCCCCGGGGTGGCTGCAGGGCATGAAGATCCCGAGTTGGACCTCCAGGAGAGCCACTCTGACACGTTTTTCTTCTGAGGTCTGAGGTAGACATATACGCGGTTTTGTACAAAACCAATAAGAAGCACCTAAAGAGATGCAAACTATTTACAAGTAAAGAGTCTGTCTGCTGCAAGTCCGCAGGGACTATTGTCTCTTGAAACCGGGGATGTAAATTAAAACATAAACATGAACTTAACAACTTTAAACAAGTTGCAGTCGCCGGGGCTGCTTAATTCTTGGGTTCCCTCCTGGGAAAAGGCTAATTCCTCCCAATGGAGGCTGACCGGTCCTCTAGGGGTGAGCGCGAGGGGGCGCGGCTCCCGGACACCTTGTGGACATCCAGGGCGTACCACCCCCGCACCCCATGGTAGCGGGTGTAGGTAACTACGTCACTCGGGAAGAGGTTCCGGCCAGGGTGTCCCTTTTTCAGACGCGGCTCAACGTCCCACCTGCTGACGAAGACGTCGTACTGATACTGGGGACTCCTTATGAACCCCCACCCCGCCTCATGGTGGAAGCGGACAATTTGCCCTTCCACACGGGGGCTTGGAGGGGTAGCTTCCTCCTGTCGGGCTCGGGACTTGGCAGCCTTGGCACGCACCTCGAGGCGCTCGCAGCGAATCCCCCTCTGGCGTTGCTCCCGGCTGAGTTGGAGAATCTGCTCACGGCACCGCTCGCTCCTCCTCTGTGCTTCAGCCCGGGTCTCCCGGGGGAAGTGTGCCACCCTGGCCTGGATGCCACAATTATAATAAAGCTGTGTCTGAGAGCAGGGGGGAGGTTCTCTAGTCAGGGGAACATTAGCATGCAGTACCTCCTGTCTCAGGCCAGTAGGGGGAGCAGGCTGCCCCTATAAAAGCTGGTACTGGGGGCAGGGTTAGAGAGAACTGGACGACCTGTCTCAGGACTGAGACTTGTCCCAGAGCAGAGCAGGGACAGAAAGTTGTATTGCACCTAAGAGGAAGTGTGGCAGGAGGAGAGCCACAAGCCAGAGACAATAGGCAAAGTGAGCCTGTCTTGGCAGATAAAGGACTTAATTTACCAGACTTTGGTGTCTGAGGCTGGGAGGATTCCACATCCTACAGCAGATAACCAGTCCGCAGGGGACTGTATATTCCTTGGCCTAAGAAGCCTGGAGGCTCTGCCACAACAGAAGGGACCAGCACAGCCGTACCAGGCCGGGAGCAGAAAGGAACCCACGTCGCAGGCCATACATGCGAGAATATACGGAGAGCTCGGAATCGTGGGCTGTTACCCTATAAGGAGGAGATAGCCAGAAGGAGCGCAGAAAGCACAGTAGGCCTACACCCTCACCCTGACCAGGGCCAATTTCCCCATTGTTCTCAGACATCCAGGTCCCCTCCTAGCCGGGACTGGTTGTGGGTCAGTTTACCTGTTCTAGTAAAGACCCTGGACTGCAACCTGTCGTCTGTTTGCTCCTTGCTCCTCCAGCACTATCAGCACTGGGACTCTCACCACCATCACTCCCACCATCCACTACACTGCCCTGGGGCCGCACTCTTCCCGTGGGGAGTCACACCATCCCAGCTGCATACATCATCAGCCCCAGCAGTCTGCCTTGCAGCGGAGGTTCCTAATGACCGCAAATCCTTGGGTGGCGTAGTCGGACATAATCAACAGCACATAACGGACTACCACTGGCCTGACCACCCTGAGCCACGGAACCGGGTTGCCACTACTACTCCCATCGTTCCCCTACTGCCCGGATCCGAGTGCCCCACGGCCCAGGGGGTGAGTCAGCTTTGGCGTAGTCGGCAGGATAGTAACCAACCCGCCACAAACGGGTATTGCGTGCCTGAAAGAGACTGTGCACCTACCTGAAAAGAGGTTTCCCGCCATCCGGAGCCGTTTCCCGCCATTTCCAGCCGTCTCCCGTCATCTTCCGTCGGTTCCCGCCATCTTCAGCCGCTTTCCCGCCATCGGACGCCATCTTCAGGACACCGCGCGGGAAGAAGAGGGGCGTGGACATCCAAACTGCGTGAGACTCGAAGCTCCGCCCCACGCACCGACGCTGCGCAAGGTCCTGGAAGGGAGAGAGAGTGACGCTGACGTCACCAGGACGCGACACAAGGTCCTCGTCCAGAGCAGCACCAGCGGAGCCGCGGCCTACAGAAGAGGATGGTCGGAAGGTAGGCCACGCTTAACTAGGGGGGAGGAAGATGTCGGACACAGAGGCCCCCACTACCACCAACGCAGCTGCAGCAGCGGTGATGCCATTTTCACTGCCCTACATCCCTGGAGCTGCCTGGCTGCCTAAGTACTCAGGGGAGCCCCATGCCCTGACTGATTTCAAGGAAAGGCTGTACAGTTTGTTCCAAGTTTACCCCCTGACAAAGGAACAGAAGGTCAGCATACTAACAGGGCAGTTAACTGGCGCAGCCCAAAGGGAGGTAAAGTCATGGCCCGCTGAGGAGAAAAGGACTGTGAAGGACATTCTGGCCCGGCTGCGAGGTACCTTTGATACCCGTACCTCCGCTGAAATTAAAATGCAGTTCTATGGATGTAAGCAGCGGGCACAGGACAGCATCAGAGACTATGCCCTAAACTTGCAGGAAGCCTTGAGGGCCATCAAACAAGCTGACCCTGGCAGCATGCAGGATACGGATAAGCTACTAACAGAACAGTTTATAGAAGGTCTGCTGTCTAGCGCCCACAGGACCCAGCTGCGCCTCATGTTCTTTCAGAACCCTGATCTGACCTTTGCCCAATTTAAGGACAGGGCCATAAGGGTGCTCTGTGAACCCGCAACCAGTGGCGCTATAAACCCCCGACGTCCTGCTCTCACCTACCACCAGGAGGCAGCGCCCTCCCCTATGGACTCTGTGGGGGCTGATGCACAGGCCCTGAACCAAGCCCCGTCGAAAGACCTGCACCACCAAGTCCAGGAGCTGACCAGTGAGCGTCGCGGCGTTGACCAGGACCGTCCAGGCGTTACAAGTGGACCCGTCAAGACCCATCGAGCTGGCTTCAAGTCCGGAGGATGTCCCGTGGCATCGACAGAGGAGGATCCCGTCGTTCCGAGGGAGGCCCACAGACCGCTACGCAGAGGATGGACAGCCCATTTGCCGTCGATGCAACCAGCCCGGACACATTTCCAGGTACTGTAATTTAAACGGGTCCAACCTGGGGCAGAGGGCCAACCCCCAGGCATAAGATCACCAGGCCCTTATAATTGGCGTAATAAGTACGTTGGGGGGCGCCCGGTTTTACCCGTGGTGCTGGACGGTATCCCCATGAGCGCCTTGCTGGATACTGGGTCACAAGTAACCACAATCCCTTATGTACTTTTTAAGCAGTATTGGACTGATGCTGATATCACACGGTATCCAGACAGTAACTTGAGCATCATCGCCAGTAATGGCTTACCCGTGCCGCAGATGGGGTTCAAGGAGATGACCATTAAGATTGGTAAAGTTGAACTGCAGGCACAGGGAGTAATTATTGTGGACATTGACCGTCGTGAAAGTCACCCTAAAATAATTGTGGGTACTAACGTGATTGAAAATTGTCTTTCAGAGGTAATTGTAATTCTAAAACAGGTGGCGGTGAATGCTAGTTCCAGCCAACAGAGTCCTCAACAAGTAGATAAAAGCCCTGATGACACGGCAGCAGGTAGAACTGTCTGGTGGTGAGATCGGTAGCGTAAGACTGAGTGACCCATTCCCCATTTCCATGCCTCCCAAAAGTGAAATGATGATCTGGTGTCGGACTGCAATCGGGTTGAGAGGTAGAGACTACCAAGCCATGGTAGAACCCGTGTACTCGGACAGCAGGCCCACCATTTTGACAGCTAGGGGGGTGGTTGATGTCCGCCATAGGAAGGTGCCCGTTCGCATTCTCAACATTGAGGAGAGAGAGGTACACTTACCCAGGTACGCTACACTTGCCAAACTGTTTGTTGTCGAACACAAAGCTATCAGGGCCATGGAGCCTTTGCCTCCATCTCCACAGGCGGAGGGTAATGGCTCCCAGAAGCAAAAGGAGGACTGGTGCCAGAAACTCCATGTGGGTGCTGACCTCACTCCCCTGCACCAAAAACAAGGAGTCTACCGGGTGGTACAGGAGTACGAGAGAGTCTTTAGTAAGCACCCGCTAGACTTCGGCAGAGTAAAGGGGATAGAACACCACATCCCCACAGGGAGCCACCCACCGATAAAAGAAAGACACAGACCTGTACCCCCTGCACATTATCAGAACGCAAAGGGCATACTAAGAGAAATGAAAGAAGCTGGGGTCATTAGAGATAGCTGTAGCCCCTGGGCAGCCCCCTTGGTTCTGGTGAAAAAGAAAGACGGCACCATGAGAATGTGCGTGGACTATAGACAAATCAACCGTATCACCCATAAAGACGCATATCCGCTGCCTAGAATAGAGGAGTCTTTAGCCGCACTAAAATCAGCTAACTTCTTTTCTACTTTGGACCTTACTAGCGGGTACTGGCAGGTTCCTGTGGCAGAGGCTGACAAGGAGAAGACCGCCTTCACCACCCCGATGGGACTGAGTGAGTTCAACTGTATGCCCTTCGGGCTCTGCAACGCACCAGGGACCTTCCAGAGGCTGATAGAATGCTGTCTAGGGCACCGAAACTTCGAGACGGTCCTCCTTTACCTGGACGACGTGATAGTCTATTCAAAGACTTACGAGGATCATCTAAAGCACCTGGCCGAGGTGTTCGAAGCCCTGGCAGGCTATGGCCTGAAGGTGAAACCATCGAAGTGTCACCTGCTGAAACCGAAGGTCCAGTACCTAGGGCACGTGGTAAGTGCGGAAGGAGTAGCCCCCGACCGTGACAAGGTCACGGCAATCAAGAGCTGGCCAAGCCCCTCGAACATCAAAGAGGTGAGATGTGGCACCCCAGGGGTCTGGTTTCCACAGTAATAGCAATATTACGTCTGAGAGCAGGTGGGAGGTCTCCTGGTCAGGAATCCTATGCATGCCACACCTCCTGCCCAGTCCTGGGAGGGGAAGAACTTCCCCTATATAAAACTGGGGCTGAGGCAGGGTTAGGGAAAAAAGAGAAGAAGAGGAGTCCCAGACAGAGACACAGTCTGGTCTGGAGTGTAGCAAAAGCAAGGAAAGAAAGATCAGGAGCTCAGTGGGAGCAGTGCTAAAAGGAGTCAGGGGCTGGAAGCTGTAGAGCTCGCCCTGATTGAAGAGTTCTCACCGGACCCGGAGTCCGAGGCTGTGGGGACTAATCCTTACCCAGCAGCAGAAACCGACCGGCAGGGGATTTCAGTGTCACGGGTGTGTTGCCACGAAGATCGTCACGAGTACACAGCCTGACTTCTCGCAGCTGACTTGTTGGTGCTTTGTGTTTCTCGGCAGTGAGGGAGTTAATTCTCTCTCTCTCTCTGGGCTAGATGAGGTCCAGCCTCGCCCAGCTGCAATCAATACTTCTGTGGTGAGACTCCTTCATATACCTGCTGGTCTGTTTGGGAGGTGTCGGTGAAAGCATTTCATTCAGACTGACAGAGCGGATCGTGGTGTTTGGAGTTGCTGAGATAAGTGTATTTGGAAGTGTTTTTTCCCTTTCCTCGCTTTATCATTTATCTCCTTTCCCGTTGGTTTTCCCTCTGTTGTAGTTGAGAAGTTGTTTGTATGCAAGGTGGTTTTGGTTTTTCCCTTGTACTGTCTCGTTCGTCTAAATACTGTGTTTGGGCATATTATTTCTTGTTCCCTTTGGTTGTGATCGGGGTCCTTCTCAGGACTAGATTACTGAGGTGCAGGGATCTTCAGGAGGTAGGGGTTACGCTGGCGGCCTGGACCTCTGTACCTTTAACAGTACCTCCAGGTTGAGGGATTAGTCAGGGCCCCAGCTTAGGGTCAGCTTAGGCCCCCTACCTCCAGTATACAGAGACAGCGTGACATTTTCACCGACCCACTTAGTTTTTCTCCAGCTACTATGGATCCAGTAGCCGGTCTAGCTCGGCAATTGCAGAGTTTGTCCATGGAGCTGGCGGACGTTAGGTCCAAGGTTTGGCATCCTCAGGAGCAAGCCGGACCAGAACCTAAAGTAGCTCTCCCTGATAGGTTCACTGGGGGGCGGGACAAGTTTTTTGTTTTCCGGGAGGCATGTAAATTGTACTTTCGGCTGCGGCCTCGGTCATCGGGGAGTGAAGAACAAAGGGTGGGAATTGTCATCTCGCTCCTACAAGGGGACCCACAATCTTGGGCGTTCTCTCTTCCCCCGGGTTCCCCGGCTCTCCAGTCAGTGGATAGGTTTTTCGCTGCCCTGGGACTCGTATATGATGACCCAGATCGGATCTCCCTTGCTGAGTCTAAGTTACGTAGGATCCAGCAGGGAGATCGTCCGGCGGAGGAATTCTGTTCGGAGTTCCGTAGGTGGGCCACGGACACCCAGTGGAATGACCCAGCTCTTAGGAGCCAGTTTTGTCATGGTTTATCCGACAAATTACAGGATGTGTTGGCACAGTATGACTCTCCCGTGTCTCTGGAAGCCGCTATGGCCCTCGCTATTCGCGTGGACAGACGGCTTCGGGAGAGGTGCGGGATAACTCTACCCCCTGTGATGACTCCACCTCCTACAAGGTCCCCTCATATGGTGGTTCCCCTGGTCAGTCCAGAGGAGCCTATGCAATTAGGAGGGACATCATTTCGGGGGAGGGGACCGGTGGTGCGCCATAAGGCAGGAAGGTGTTTCTTCTGCGGGAGAAAGGGACATTTTATTGGGGGGTGTCCATCCCGTCCCTTGCAGAGTGAAGAGTCGTCGGAAAACTGTTGATTCCAGATTGTGTGGTGGACGGCAATCTGGGAGTAGGTATTTCGTCCCTAGGTTCGTCTCAGTTTCTCGTACCGGCGGAGGTGGTGGTGGGTACGAGAACTGAGAGGATATCTGTTCTTCTGGATAGTGTGGCTGGGGCTAATCTGGTTGATGCTCGGTTTGCCCGGGTTCAAGGTATGCGGTTGAGTGAGTTGGCTAAACCCATCCCCATATTCTCGATCGATGCCAGGCCTCTCGGGCAGGGAAGTTTTTTGCAAGTTGTGCATGACGTAAAACTTCAAGTGGGGGCAATACATAAAGAACTGTTGTCTTGCTACGTGTTGGAGGGTCTTCCCACTCCTATTGTGTTGGGCCTTCCTTGGTTAGCTAAGCATAACCCGGTTATTAATTGGCAAACCAGGGAGATAAGCCAATGGAGTAAATTCTGTAATAAAAACTGCATGAACACGGTCATTGGTGCGGTTACTCCTTGGGTCTTACCTCCATTTCTGGCGGACTTTGAGGATGTATTCTCGGAGAAAGGGTGTCAGGAACTACCTCCTCATCGCGTGTATGACTGTTCTGTAAAACTGCTCCCTGAGGCCAAGTTACCTAAAGCTAGGTTGTATAACCTTTCTGGTCCTGAGAGGCAGGCCATGAAGGATTATATCTCAGAAAGTCTGGCTAAGGGCCATATTAGACCTTCATCTTCACCGGTGGCTGCGGGGTTCTTCTTTGTTAAGAAGAAAGATGGAGGCCTACGCCCTTGTCTGGATTTCCGTGAACTTAATCGGATTACGGTCCGAGATCCGTATCCGCTCCCACTTATTCCCGATCTCTTTAATCAGATCGTGGGCGCCAAATGGTTTTCTAAGTTGGATCTCAGGGGGGCGTACAATCTGATTAGGATGAAGGAGGGGGATGAGTGGAAGACGGCTTTTAACACTCCGCAGGGGCATTATGAGAACCTTGTCATGCCATTCGGTCTGACTAATGCCCCGGCGGTGTTCCAACACTTTGTTAATGACATTTTTCGCCGCTTGGTGGGACAGTTTGTTGTCATATATCTGGATGATATTCTAATTTGCTCGCCGGATCTGGTGTCTCATCAGGAGCACGTTAGGCAGGTGTTACAGATCTTGCGGGATAATAAACTGTATGCCAAGTGGGAAAAGTGTGTGTTCGCTGTACAGGAACTCCAGTTTTTAGGCTTCCTGGTTTCAGCGTCCGGTTTTCGTATGGACCCTGGGAAAGTGCGGGCAGTTCTTGAGTGGGATCGGCCAGAGAATCTTAAGGCACTACAACGTTTTCTGGGGTTTGCTAATTATTACCGGAAGTTCATTCGTAATTTCTCGTCCATGGTTAAGCCTCTCACTGACATGACTAAAAAGGGGACGGATTTTTCTAGGTGGTCTGACAAGGCTTGTCAAGCATTCTCCTCTTTGAAAAAATGTTTTGCCTCGGCGCCCATACTCATTCAACCTGATGCGTCTCAGCCATTCATTGTAGAGGTAGACGCTTCCGAGGTAGGGGTGGGAGCAGTATTGTCACAGGGTTCGTCCCCTGGTAAGTGGCATCCGTGCGCCTTTTTCTCTAAAAAATTGTCGTCCGCTGAGAGGAATTACGATGTCGGCAATAGGGAACTCTTGGCCATTAAGTTAGCTTTTGAGGAGTGGCGCCATTTTCTGGAGGGGGCTGTTCATCCGGTCACCGTCATCACCGATCACAAGAACCTGCTATATCTGGAGTCCGCGAAACGTCTGAATCCCAGACAAGCTAGGTGGTCATTGTTTTTTACCAGGTTTAATTTTGTCGTTACATATCGTCCTGGGTCAAAAAATGTAAAGGCGGATGCCTTATCTCGTAGTTTCCCGGGGGCCGGGAATACGGACGACCCGATTCCTATCCTTCAGGAGGGGGTGGTGGTTTCGGCAGTATGCTCTGAGCTGGAGGAGGAGGTATTGGAGGCTCAGGGGGACGCCCCTGTTGGACCTCCAGGGAGATTGTTTGTTCCAGATCAGTTGCGACAAAAGGTGATCGAGGCACACCATAACTCAGTTTTTGCAGGACACCCGGGGAGTAAAGCTACTGTGGATCTCCTCTCGCGTCGGTTTTGGTGGCCTAATTTACATAAGGAGGTGGTAACTTTTGTCGCGTCCTGTGGGGTTTGTGCGCGCTCTAAGACCTCACATACCCGTCCGTCTGGGGCTCTCTTACCTTTGAAGATCCCGGAGCGTCCTTGGACTCATCTGTCTATGGACTTTATTACGGACCTCCCTCCGTCTTCGGGTAAAACGGTCATACTCGTTGTAGTGGACAGGTTCAGCAAGATGGCACATTTTATCGCTCTTCCGGCTCTCCCTAATGCTAAAACTCTTGCGCAGGTGTTCATTGGGGAGATTGTGAGGCTTCACGGGGTACCCTCCGAGGTGGTGTCTGATCGGGGGTCTCAGTTTGTGTCTAAGTTCTGGAAGGCGTTTTGTGCACGGCGGGGGATGCAGTTGTCATTCTCATCGGCTTTTCATCCTCAGACCAATGGTCAGACGGAACATATGAACCAGAGCTTGGAGACATATCTCCGGTGTTTTGTGTCAGAGAACCAGGAGGACTGGGCTTCTTTCTTACCTCTGGCAGAGTTTGCTCTTAATAATAGGCGGAGCGAGTCCACTGGTAAGTCCCCGTTTTTTGGGGCATATGGTTTTCACCCCCAGTTTTGTACTTTCAGTGGGGGGGGCTCTTCGGGGGTTCCTGAGGAGGAACGATTTTCCTCATCACTCGCTTCAGTATGGAGAGGGGTGCTGAAGAATCTGAATACTATGGGGAACCGATACAAACGTATGGCTGATAGGAGGAGAGTGTCTGGGCCGGACCTAAGTGTGAACGATCGGGTATGGTTGTCTACCAGGAATATTAAACTTAAGGTTCCCTCCTGGAAACTGGGTCCCAGGTTCATCGGGCCGTACAGAATCAGTTCTATTATTAATCCGGTGGCATTCCGTCTTGACCTCCCCCCTACGTTTAAAATTCACAACGTGTTTCACAGATCATTGCTTAAGAGGTATGTGGCGCCGGTGGTACCGTCACTTTTACCTCCCCCTCCAGTGGTTGTCAATGGTAACTTGGAGTTCCAGGTATCGAGGGTCATTGATTCACGCTTTAATCGCCGGTCCCTTCAGTACTTGGTTCATTGGAAGGGGTATGGTCCTGAGGAGAGGATGTGGGTTCCTGCGTCGGATATTAACGCAGACCGATTAGTTCGGGCCTTCCACACGACTCACCCGGATAAACCTGGCCCTGAGGGTCCGGAGGCCCCTCGTAGAAGGGGGGGTACTGTCACGGGTGTGTTGCCACGAAGATCGTCACGAGTACACAGCCTGACTTCTCGCAGCTGACTTGTTGGTGCTTTGTGTTTCTCGGCAGTGAGGGAGTTAATTCTCTCTCTCTCTCTGGGCTAGATGAGGTCCAGCCTCGCCCAGCTGCAATCAATACTTCTGTGGTGAGACTCCTTCATATACCTGCTGGTCTGTTTGGGAGGTGTCGGTGAAAGCATTTCATTCAGACTGACAGAGCGGATCGTGGTGTTTGGAGTTGCTGAGATAAGTGTATTTGGAAGTGTTTTTTCCCTTTCCTCGCTTTATCATTTATCTCCTTTCCCGTTGGTTTTCCCTCTGTTGTAGTTGAGAAGTTGTTTGTATGCAAGGTGGTTTTGGTTTTTCCCTTGTACTGTCTCGTTCGTCTAAATACTGTGTTTGGGCATATTATTTCTTGTTCCCTTTGGTTGTGATCGGGGTCCTTCTCAGGACTAGATTACTGAGGTGCAGGGATCTTCAGGAGGTAGGGGTTACGCTGGCGGCCTGGACCTCTGTACCTTTAACAGTACCTCCAGGTTGAGGGATTAGTCAGGGCCCCAGCTTAGGGTCAGCTTAGGCCCCCTACCTCCAGTATACAGAGACAGCGTGACATTCAGGTCCTCTGGCCCAGAAACCCGAAGGCACGGTCACACGCAAGGGACCAGCACCGCCGTCGTGGAGCGGAAGCTACCAGAAGGCCCCGAGTCACCGGCCATACGGGTGAGCACCACACGGTACACTCAAGGACGTGGGCTACTTTTACCCGCCTCTAGCAAGGTAGCCAGAAGAGTACAATTAGTTGGGGAGGCCTACAACTCCGCCTGGCCAGGGGAGATCCTATCTGCTCACAGACTGACCAGGCCCCGATCGCTAGCCAGTACTCCGGGAGGGTCTACCTTTGCCACCAGTAAAGACCCTGAACTACACCGCACCGTCTCTGAGTGGTTCCTGGTGCCTGCGTGCAACTCTGCTAACCCCATCATTCACGTCGGCTGCCCTGAGGCCATACCCCTCCCGTTGGGGGTTATACCATCCACGCTGCACAACCGTACCACCGGCCTCAGCGGTCTGCCCTGCAGCGGCGGTTTCATAACCGCATTCAACGGGTGGCGTAGTCGAACACTCTAACATCTACTGCTAAAGACTGCCATTTAGTTTGACACCCTGGGCACGGACCGGGTCACCGCCACGAGGACTACTACCCCCAACAGATCCGGCTCCGGGTATTCCCCGCGTGCGCAACGCTGCACCACAGCACAGGCCCAGGGGGCGCGTCAGAGACAGTTCCTCGGGTTGGTAGGCTACTACCGAAGGTTCATCCCTGGGTTCACTAAGATGGCAGCTCTTATGCAGGACCTCCTGATCGGACAGTCTAAGTCCAGAAGTCAAAAGCCACCCTTCAAGTGGGATAAACTGGAAGAGGAGTCCTTCTGCCAGTTGAAGATGGCCCTCACGGGGGATGAGATCCTGGCCTACCCTGACTATGGCCAGCCTTTTATTCTCCACACAGACGCCAGTAATGTGGGACTGGGAGCCATACAGTCCCAAAACCAACAGGGCAGAGAAAGGGTGATCGCGTACGCCAGCCGGAAGCTGAGACCCACCGAGAGGAACCCGGAGAATTACAGCTCCTTCAAGCTAGAATAATTGGCGGTGGTGTGGGCCGTGACGGAACGCTTCAAGCATTACCTGGCCTCCGCAAAGTTCACAGTGTACACGGACAACAACTCCAATTATGACTTCGTGTTCAAGTACCGAGCAGGCAAAACCAATGCCAACGCTGACGCCCTATCAAGAATGTCTCACTTACCTGAAGGTGACGAAGACCCAGAAGAGCTGGAGGAGGTAGAACTCCCCGCATTTCACCGGTACGGAGCCGCTCAATACTCCCACCGCGTGAAGGAGGAAGATCTAACCACCGTTATGATCAATCCCCTACCTCACCACAGCTGGGCCGAGACCCAAGATAGTGACCCTGCAGTCCGCCTGGTGAAAGATCTGCTGACCCAGGAAGATGCCCGCATAGATCTGGATGCTCCAGAAGAAGCCAAGCAGCTATGGAAAGAGAAGAGCAAGCTGTTCCTCTACGAAGGCAAGCTGTGCAGAAGGATTGTCAACAACCGGACACACGAGCTGACCTGGCAAGTCGTGGTCCCAAGGCGGGATGCAGCTATGGTCCTGGGGGCTTACCATGACAGAGCGGGGCACTTCGGTTGGAAGAAACTGGAGTTCCTGCTAAGAGGAAGGTTCTTTTGGGTCGGCATGAGAGGGGCTGTAGAGAAGTGGTGCAGAGACTGTGGCCCTTGTCACCTAAGGAGGAAGGACCGTGCCAGCCAGAAGACACCCTTGAGGCCCATCGTCACCACGCAGCCTCTTGAGCTGGTAGCTCTGGACCACGTCAAATTGGCTCCAAGCCGGTCAGGATACATCTATGCCCTGACAATCGTGGACCACTATTCCCGTTTTCTAGTGGTGGTCCCGGTAAAGGACTTGACAGCCCAAACAGCGGCCAGAGCCTTCCAGCAATACTTCTGCCGTCCACACGGGTATCCGGAACAGGTACTGACGGACCAAGGTCCAGCGTTCGAGGCTGAAATCTTCCAAGAGTTCTGCAACCTCTATGGCTGTAAGAAGATTCGGACAGCGCCTTACCACCCACAAACCAACGGGATGTGTGAGAAGATGAACAATATAGTCATTGATCTCCTGAAGACGTTGCCCCTGGAGGAACGCAGCCTGTGGCCAGAAAAACTGCCGGACCTGATAGACTTATACAATCATATCTCGGTGAATGCTACCAACTGCACCCCGGCTTACCTGATGCGAGCCAGACCAGGTAAGCTGCCCGTAGACCTAGAGATGGGAGTCCTGACACCTGAGGACACCTCCCCGGATGCGGACTGGGATACGGAAAGGCAACTGCAGTACAAGAAGGTACAGGAGAGTGTGGAGAAGAGCCTGGCCCAGGTGAGAGAGAGGCAAGAAAAACTCTTCAACCAACACGCCCCTGCTGGTCCCCTAGAACCTGGTGAGCAGGTCCTGAAGCGAAAGAGAAGGATTCACAAGTTGGACGACCAATGGGAAAGGGAACCCTACACCGTACTGCAGTCTGGTCACGACAACCCGAAGGTGTGCGTGATCACCAAGGACGGAGGAGAAACCACTAGTACCGTCTCCAGAGACCACCTCAAAAGGTGCCCCGAGCAACTCCGTAGTGCAGAAGAGGATCAGATTGACCTTGAACCCGCAGAGGACAAGGAAGAAATGATCAGCACCGTTCTCAGAGAGTTCCCTCAGTCCTGGACTCGGATAAACGATGCCATAGTGGTACCCGTCCTGCATTTCCTGCAACCGACTGAGCAAAACCTGCACCAGAGCCGGAAGGTGAAGAAGAGCAAGCAGCTCCAGAGGCAGAAGAGCCTGTGCCAGCAGCCCAGGAGAGTCAACCCTCTGCTGACAGTGAGCCTGCCATGCCTGCGGTAAGCCAAAGGACCCGCAGACAGCTGCCTGCCCTACCTGTACACCCAGCTGGTAGCTGTAACCCTAACGCTAGTGGGGAAAGCCAGGTCGGTCCACCACCAGACAGTGGGTTAAGGAGGTCAACCAGGAGCACAAAGGGGCAGATACCCGCTCGCTGGAGAATATAGGGTGCACTAAAATTGTAAATAACCCTGTTGCCAAATGTTGAAATGTTTGCAAAGTTACATGCATGTTTGGTAATTCTGTGTTTCAGTTTCTTGCAGTTACCGTAAGGACTCAAAGGTTATGGACTTTTTATAACCGGGACCTTGTATGGACTGCGTTCGGAGCCTAACCAAGGAATGAACTAAGACTGTAAAAGAATTGGGGTAGGACAGACCCCCACCTGTTTAAGGCTTCCTGTTGTATTGGTGATATGCACACCCGGTCACAGACCACACTGTGACCTTAAGAACTCAAGCTGTGCGTCGTCTGTCTGTTAATGTTTTATAGTCATGCATATTGTCTTTGTTTATTGTTTAGTCCCGGAGTACTAAATTTTACTAGGGGGGAATGTGAAACCCTGGCCTGGATGCCACAAGTATAATAAAGCTGTGTCTGAGAGCAGGGGGGAGGTTCTCTAGTCAGGGGAACATTAGCATGCAGTACCTCCTGTCTCAGGCCAGTAGGGGGAGCAGGCTGCCCCTATAAAAGCTGGAACTGGGGGCAGGGTTAGAGAGAACTGGACGACCTGTCTCAGGACTGAGACTTGTCCCAGAGCAGAGCAGGGACAGAAAGTTGTATTGCACCTAAGAGGAAGTGTGGCAGGAGGAGAGCCACAAGCCAGAGACAAGAGGCAAAGTGAGCCTGTCTTGGCAGATAAAGGACTTCATTTACCAGACTTTGGTGTCTGAGGCTGGGAGGATTCCACATCCTACACCAGATAACCAGTCCGCAGGGGACTGTATATTCCTTGGCCTAAGAAGCCTGGAGGCTCTGCCACAACAGAAGGGACCAGCACAGCCGTACCAGGCCGGGAGCAGAAAGGAACCCACGTTGCAGGCCATACATGCGAGAATACACGGAGAGCTCGGAATCGTGGGCTGTTACCCTATAAGTAGGAGATAGCCAGAAGGAGCGCAGAAAGCCCGGTAGGCCTACACCCTCACCCTGACCAGGGCCAATTTCCCCATTGCTCTCAGACATCCAGGTCCCCTCCTAGCCGGGACTGGTTGTGGGTCAGTTTACCTGTTCTAGTAAAGACCCTGGACTGCAACCTGTCGTCTGTGTGCTCCTTGCTCCTCCAGCACTATCAGCACTGGGACTCTCACCACCATCACTCCCACCATCCACTACACTGCCCTGGGGCCGCACTCTTCCCGTGGGGAGTCACACCATCCCAGCTGCATACATCATCAGCCCCAGCAGTCTGCCTTGCAGCGGCGGTTCCTAATGACCGCAAATCCACGGGTGGCGTAGTCGGACATAATCAACAGCACATAACGGACTACCACTGTCCTGACCACCCTGAGCCACGGAACCGGGTTGCTACTACTACTCCCATCGTTCCCCTACTGCCCGGATCCGAGTGCCCCACGGCCCAGGGGGTGAGTCAGAAGCCCATCAGGTTTCCCCCCTGGTTGTCCCAGGCCCACTCCTCAGCCTCCGGCCAGGTGACTGTCGGTGCGGGTAGCAGTGTCATAAGGGGTTGCTGCAGGTCCTCTGCAAGTGCAGACCAGTCTGCGTTGGGGTCGGTGGACACCCCAGCAGCCTCAGGCGCTTCCGATTCGGGAGTTGGGCGGCAATGCAGGTCTCCGCCTATAGCTGAAGCTTGCAGCTCCGGGGCAAAGACCTGCTCCTAGGTGACCGCGCCGGGCAGGAGATACTCGGTCATGAGGTCCAGTACGGGCACGGTAGGCTCAGTAGCCGGGGCAGGGGTAGCACACTCACCCGCCTCTGGGCTGCTCGCGACCTCTGTCACTGCTTCTCCTTGAGCTTCAGCTCCTTGGCGGTGGGTCCGGATGCGCATCAGCATTTCCTCCCACCACACAGCAGACGCCGCCTTCTGGGCCTCATCCAGTCTCCGTGCAACGCAACATCTACCGCTGTAAGTCTGGTGCCGCTTCGCTCCCTGTCTGGGGAAGGACCTGGACCAGGTTCGGAAGGCTCCGTTGGTTGCGCTCCAGCAGCGTCCATGTCCGCTCCTGAAGATCGCCAAACTCCAACTGCAATGGCCGCACCTTGTTGTTTTTCTTTCGTTCCCTCCTCTTTCGGGGCGGCTCCAGGGCAGTATGCTGACAGGCACGCCTTCGTTCAGCCCATCCATTTTGACGGGCATTACCCCGCGGACAGTCTCTGATGGAAGGGGCGGTCCGCACTTTTGGCGCCTTGTGGGAGCCTGGCCCACGATAGGAGGTGTTAGAAGACCGTCTTTTCACAGCACTATGGCGCCTGTTCTTCTTGGGTGGGCGCCATTTTAAGTGGAAAATGACAGTCCAAGGTGTAAGGCACACAGTGCCCGGTAGCAATGGGTAATTCCTTCCTTTGCTGCGGGCACGCGATCCTGCCGACTACGCCAAGTATGTGACGCTCACAGTCCTTACCCTGGGAAGTGGGGGTACTCGGAGCCGGGTCAGGTGTTTGGTGGGTTGTAGCCGTGGCCTGGACCCGTCCCGTGCCCAGGGCCGTCACATTAAAAATATGGGCTAGGAGGGACGGTGTTAATCGAGTGGATATCATGACTACGCCACCTGTGGTTTCTGGTGATCCTCCACCAGCGCTGCGTTCAGTCCTCTGAGGCGGGATGTCGTGGCAGCTTCGAATGGTACTACTCCCAACAGGCGGAGCAGGGCCTCAAGGCAGAGACAAGGATGGAGGGAGTCGTAGTGTAGGAGGTCTGGTGCTGCGTGGTGTGGTGCAGTGCAGAAATAAAGTGTCCGGAGGCCATAGGGGTTTACTTCCAGGGTTTTTACTCACGTTGGAGAGTACAGCTGCAAGGCTTCTCCCTGCTCCTCGACGGAGTTCTGCGGTCACCAGGGACGAATAACTCCAGGGCTCAATCAGGACCCTGCACCAGAGTGTTCCTAGACTTCAGACCGGGTCCTTTCCTGTCTGTGTGTGTGTAGATAGGCCGGGTCTCCCTCTGAACTTCACTCAGAAAAAGGGTACGGGTGGCAGCTCCGCTCCTTCCGTTACCCGGTGGGATCCTCTGGGCCTACCGGGCTTCCCTGACCAGGACGTAGAGTAGCAAGATCAGGTGTCGGGGGCCGGTACCCCTCTTGCAGCCAGAATCCCTCTGACTAGATCAGCATAGCAGGGACAGGTGGCGTATACCGCTCCGCCTGCAACCCCCCTGGGATCCATTTGCGGTGGAGCTACACTCCTAAGCTCCGGGCCTTCTTGGTCATGGTCCTTGACCGGGTTGAGACATATGTTAACTCCAACCTGCCCCTCGACCCAAGGCCAGGGTACGAGGGCCGTGTCTCCATCCTCTGCAGGTCCACACAGGATCCACTCTCAGGGAGGGAGATCACAATCAAAAGACCCAGAACCAAAATGGCTGTGTATTAAATATGAAATTTAAAGTGTCACTAAAATGTGAGTCCTCCACCCTCACCCACTAGTTGGTTCCCCTATCTCTTGGTTCCCCAGTCTCCCAACTTCCAGTAGGGGCAGCACCTAGTGCTTATTAGCCCCCTCTGGTGGGAGAAATGTGGTGTTGGATGTGAAGGAAGGGTCCTGACCATCGCACTGTTCTTACCTCAGAAGAGGAACACTACACCCCATTAAAGAGGTGCAGCATCCCTGTGGCGGTCGAACCCTCAGTGGCGCCACATTTCCCATTAACTCAAACTGATGTAAGGGAGAGAGGGGTTAAAATTTGGGTAGAGTTCCCCTTTAAGTAATACTGGTATACGGGAGAGAGGGGTTGGCATTTAGGCAGAGTTCCCCTTTAAGTCATACTGGTGTAAGGGAGAGGGAGTTGACATTTAGGCAGCGTTCCCCTTTAAGTCAAACTGGTGTAAGTGAGAGAAGGGTTGAAATTTGGGTAGAGTTCCCCTTTAAGTAATACTGGTATACGGGAGAGAGGGGTTGGCATTCAGGCAGAGTTCCCCTTTAACTCATATTGGTGTAAGGGAGAGTTCCTCTTTAAGTCATACTGGTGTAAGGGAGAGGGAGTTAAAATTTGGGTATAGTTCCCCTTTAAGTCATACTGGTGTGGGGGAGTTGACATTTAGGCAGAGTTCCCCTTTAAGTCATTCTGTTGTAAGGGAGAGGGGTGGATATTTATGCAGAGTTCCCCTTTAAGCCTCTTTGTGAGATAATGACCACAAGCTGCAATAAATTATCCTGTTACAATTAGTGTTGAGCCACCACCCCCCCGTAGTGTTCGGTTCGGTTCGGTTCGTCAAACACCTTCGAACACCGTTAAAACCAATGGCAGGCAAACAAAAACACATAGAAATACATAGAAAACACATAGAAAACACTTCAAAGGTGTCCAAAAGCTGACAAACTGCTCAGAAGACACAACTAACACATGGAAAAGTGACAAGTACATATAGTCATGTGAAAAGAAAAGAGGTGGAGGAGTAAAAGGAGGGGGAGACACAGATATAGGCATGTCATGCCCTTCTAAAATCAAGAAAGGCTGGAGTAAAAATCTGAAATCAGCCTACTAACACCCAGACGTTGTGACAAGAAAATTAAAAAAAGAAATATCTTTAGGTAGAATGGCGGTTCCATTCAGAACACTTTCCTTACAAGACTTAGTGGTATCCCCGTTGTGAGTTGTGCCAAAAACGGAACCCAATACATTCGGAATAATCCACCATTTGTCATATCCAAGGGGCAGGTCAATAAACGACAACATTGACGTGGAACCAAGTACAGTAGTATATACTGTACATCCTTTGACAAGGCAATCAGGCGGATCAAGAAGTTGGTAAGGGTCACCCTAATGGCCAAAACAGACATTGATGCGGCGATACAAGTTACTTACTACCTGTGCCTCCGAATAGTGTCCACCTATTGGGCTGCTTCTGGGAAGGAGCATAATATATAGATCGCTGCTTGCCCATGGGGTGCTCCAGATCCTGCTCACTATTTGAGGCGTTTAGTTGCTTCCTCGAATGGGTTGTAATGGACGTTTCTAAGGGGGCACATATTATCCATTACCTCAACAACTTCTTATGCCTGGGCCCAAAAGATTCGCCACAGTGTGAATACACGTGGTAGCCCACCTGTGAGAAGGAGAGAGCTGGAGGGAGAGGGGACAACACAGAGCCGAGGGGTTAGATGGAGAACGGAAGAAGGAAAGAGGGCGAGGGAGGTAAGGGAGTACAGTGGAAGGCCGACCTGAGCTTCCCCACGTTCCTGCTGGGCGGGGAACAGCCCTGGGAAGAAAAGCCGCTTGCGCATCCCTTTGAGGTTACGGGCGCGAGTGGGCAGAGGGACTACGCTGGAGTGCGAAGCCGACACGGCCAGTCCGTTCCTGCCCGTGCGACCTCCGTGTCGCCGGGTTTGTGCCAGAGCCGCGGTGGCCCTGACGGCCAGCCCCCCTCTCCCAATACTGGTGCCTGTCCACTGGTGGGTCAAGCCCCCCCGCGGTGGGGGGGAGTAATATCTGCAGAAGAAAGACCATCTTCCAGCCAAACTAAGATGTCTACTTCTTTTAGCGGACAATGTGATAAGATCCCTTTCTTACGGACACGCCCATCGCTACAAATTCCAGATGAGGCACAAAAACAGCAGATGCTTCAATGGATATCAAGTGCTCCTTCAAGTGGGCTCTCCTCCACCTCAACTTCAACATCACAAATACTTCAGTCCTCAGAGGTGTCACCCCAATCGCACTTGCTTCCTCACAGCTCCAAAGTCTCCACCTGCCCGTCTGAGTATGGGGTAACACAGATGGTTGAGTCTGCACAGCTGTTTACTCATACTATAGCCTGGGAAACGGAGGTCTGCTCCAGAGCTTCTGTGAATCCAGACGAGGAAATGATCTGCACTGATGCCCAGAATCTTTATGAGTCGGATCCAGGAACAGATGAAGAAGGTTCTGAGCATAATGTAGACCCTCGTTCCCAAACTGTAACTCCTGTTGGTGGAGACAATGATGAAGACGATGATGAGACTCAAATACCTGATTGGAGCGACAACTTGACTTTTCGGTCAGGGCCGGAAGAGGTTGGCTCTGAGGACGACGGGTGTGAGAACACACAGGGTGATGATGACGAGGTTGGAGATCCCACTTACTGTCAACCCACAGTCAGCCAGTCGATGAGGTCAGCAGAGGAGGTGGAGGAGGATGTGACTAGCCAAGGGGATGGGGATGACTCGGTACCCGGGCCTTTGCCTGGCCTTTGGGATGTCTCGGTGGTCGGCTCCCGGGCCCGTTCCCTGGGGTCACTCTTTAAAAGGGTGGATAATTGTTAATTTTATAAGAGTTCATGACGCCACCTGTGGTATCTGGTGATAAGGCAGCTCGATGGTATAGCTCCCCACAGGTGGAGCTAGGCCTCAGGGCAGCGTATGCAGGGGGAATGCAGGACAGGCGAGACCCAGCTGGGTCAGAGCAAGAACGGGAACGGACACGGTAGTCACTTCAGTACCTTTTACTGGTGGAAATTCAGGCACATCCCGGAGCACTGTAGGGTGAAGGGTGAATGTCAGGATCCTCCCAAATGAGCGGGTGTAGGGCCTCCTGTTTCTTGCCTCTGCGTAGTAAGTTTCTGACATGCCTGGAGCTAGGCCTAACTTTGTCTCTGTCCTGCGCTGGCTGACCTTGTGGTAGGGCCTTGTCTTGGAGTTCACGCTCCCAGTATGCGGGGCCTAAGCGTCTCCTGGCTCTGTTACGTATCAGCACCTTAGCGATCCTGTGACTTGTAGTTCTCCAGCGATTCCGGTTATGCCTTACTGGGTCATAGAGATCCTGGTAAGCTGGGATCCGGTGTCCGGTAAATGCTTCGGGGTGAGCTGGTTAAGCTCCTCTGCCCCCTATGTACTAACTCTCCACTCGCCTTCGGCCTACTCGGGCCCTCACTAGGCTATACACACAAACGGCAGCTTGCCGCGCTTCACCGATCTTATGGCGCCGGCACACCTTAAGCTCTAACTGGGCTCCCTGAATCTAGCTAGCAGGAGCCTTGTGCTCCACTGCTGAACTATTAACTGAGTTCTCTAGACTAGACTGAGCTCCACTGCAGACTGACCTCTCTTAGGCTTCTCTACTGCAGGAACTCTTCAGAGGAACTAAACTGCCTAGCTCCACCTTCCCTATTTATATCCCTAACGGGCTCCCTCTGCTGGTCTGAGGTGGAAGGTGGAGATGTGTGAATGTTTATGGGGGCCTCTTGTGGAGGATTCCATCAATGCACTCTTCTAGGATCTGTGATACCAAGCGCAGCTGGGCGTCACAGATGCTATTGACGACGAGGTTAGGTTGCGCCTTCCTGGACAGAGACGGAGTACTGGAAGCACGTCAACAACTGCATCCTCAACTCTGCCTCTGACCACAAGTCGTGGTGGCTCTTCAGGTCACATGGGCTCTAAGCCTTGCATAGCCTGGTCATTTTTTCAGATCGATAAGGATGACCCAACTCGTGTTATCTGTATTATTTGTCACCAAAAGCTAAGTAGAGGCCAAAAAATCCATAGTTTGAGTACTTCATGCGTGAACTGGCACATGGATATGAAGCATAAGTTGCAGTGGGAAGCTCACTGTGCTACAATGCGGCCTAGCGGGCCGGGCCAACCACTGTCTGCCCCATATTGTGCATCCGCGGCCTCTTCATCCTCTGTGACTGGGGGGACAGCAGTCACACATGTTTTTGGACACAGACCTGCCACTTCTTTACCCGCAACAGCCAGTGTGATTGGCAGGTCATCATTTCATTTGGAAGTGGAAACACCAGCTGGTGTTGAGCGCTCTCCGACATCGAGAGCACCACCTTTGGATCAAGGCAACCTAACTTTTCCGCCTGCATCTTCCTCACAGACCGGCAGTTTGCCGGGGACACCCTACTCAACCCCGTCTAAGCACAACAGCCAGCCCTCCGTCCCTCAGATGTGGACAAGTAAAAGACCATTTCCTCCTAGCCATGACAAAGCTAAGAGGTTGAATTTCACCATCTGCAAGCTGTTGGCTACAGAAATTTTGCCTTTCCGCCTGGTGGACACAGAGGATTTTCGAGACCTTATGTCCGTCGCAGTGCCCCAGTACCAGATGCCCAGTCGGCACTACTTCTCAAAGAAAGGTGTGCCTGCGCTCCACCAGCATGTCACACACAACATCACCACTTCTTTGAGAAACTCTGTGTCTGACAGGGTGCATTTCACCACAGACACTTGGACGAGTAGGCATGGACAGGGGCGTTACATGTCGCTGACTGGGCACTGGGTAACTATGGTGACAGCAGGACAAGGGGCTGCTGTCCAAGTCTTGCCGTCCCCACGAGTTGTGCGTCAATCCTCTTTATCTCAAAGTTCCTCCACTGCTTCTGCCTCCTCAACCTCCTCTCGGTCCTCCACCTGCACCCAAAGCCTGTCTGGTCATGCCACAAGCTTTCTAACTGCGCAGAAGGGATCCTGCACACCTCCTTACTATGCTGGCAGTAGGGCTCAAAGGCATCAGGCGGTGTTTACTTTGAAATGTCTGGGAAATGTGAGTCACACAGCTGAGGAGATCTGGTCAGCTCTGGAGACCCAGTTTCATGAATGGTTGTCTCCACTGGACCTGCAACCAGGGAAGGCCGTGTGCGACAATGCTGCAAACCTGGGTCCGTCCCTTCGCCGGGGCAATGTCACACACGTGCCTTGTATGGCTCACGTGTTGAACCTGGTTGTCCAGCAATTTTTAGCCCACTATCCCGGACTAGATGGCCTTCTGCAGAGGGCACGGTCGCTGTGTGCTCACTTCCGCCATTCGCATCCCGCAGCTCAACGACTTACATCTCTACAGAAGTCGTTGGGCCTGCCTGTTCACCGGCTGAA
This sequence comes from Phyllobates terribilis, assembly GCF_046119375.1. NCBI lineage: Eukaryota > Metazoa > Chordata > Amphibia > Anura > Dendrobatidae > Phyllobates > Phyllobates terribilis. The sequence goes on from NW_027362772.1 coordinate 25,215,733, forward strand.
ATGCGATGTGCCGACACGGTGGAATTCAACTCTGCGCATGTTGCAGCGACTGTGGCAGCACCGACAAGCCCTGGTGCAATACGTTCTGACGTATAGCCTGGGCCAACGAGATCCAGAGGTGGGGCAAATCACGCTGCAGGAGTGGTCTCAGATCAGGGACCTATGAAGTTGACGCCCCCTGGGCCGTGGGGTACCCGGAGCCGGGCCGGTAGACGCTGGGGGTTGTAGTCACTGTGGCGGTGACCCGGTCCGTGACCCAGGGCGGTAAATCCAAGGGTAATTTGTATATATGGGTTTTATAATATCCGACTACGCCACCTGTGGAGTGCGGCCAAAGGGGAAGCCGCTGCGGAACAGTCTTCTGAAGCTGGTGGTTTTGCAGCAATGGTATTATTACTCCCCACAGGAAGAGTGTAGCTTCAGGGCAGTGTGGGTGGATGATGGTGGTTGTAGTGCAGGGAGTCAGTAATGAACACAGAGTCCGTGTGATGCAGTCCCAAGATCTTTACTCACAGTTGTTGCAGTCCAGATTACAGGTACCAGAGCAATCTCCCCCGTCGTGCTGTGTGTACTCAGTGAGGGGCTCAGTCCACCCCCAGATAGCTCCGGAGTACTTAGCAGGACCCCCTACTGTGTGTCCTTTCTCTGGCCTTCTCCCTGCACCTCACACCCAGTGACACTTCTATCCGGTATCCTCGGGCCTTGGCGGGCGACGTGTGTTCCGTCCCCTGGGTCCTATGTGGCTACCTTTTTAGTGAGACTGGTGTGGACTTTGGCCTGCAGTACATGAAACGCTGCAGCCTCCGGTTTCTAGTTGAGCCTTGCTGTTTCTCCGCTAATTGAGGGACCGGTTCCCCTTATCTGGCCTGACCCCTCTACCTCCTGGAAGGAGCAGGCGTACGGGTGGCCTTCTGCACTGCCCGTACCCCTAGGGTCCCTTCGGTTCCTGGAGCCTTCCTGCTCCCACTCCTCTCTTCTCTCCTTCAGTCCTGAGCCTCTGCTCCTGTCACTTCTCCTCCTCTGACTGGCTTGCTCTTTCTAAGATGGCTTCCTATTTATACTCTCCCTGTCATGTGCTCCCCTAAGCTGCTTTCTCCACCCACACCCACTACATAGGACCCTCCCGCCAGCTAGGGACCTGGGACTGTGCTCTCCCTTAGGAGCAATCTTGCCCTACCCCCACTGCGGGTATGTGTTGGATGCAGGTGTTAGGGTCCCGAGCCATACTCCTTCCTTACCTGAGGGTGAGATACCACACCTCTGGGTGAGATGCAGTACCTCTGTGGCGACTGAACCCTCAGGGGCGCCACACACCCTTCTGCACAGTTTTGAAATGGCGACGAAGATGTTTAGTGCTGACGATGCCATTATCAGCATGACTATTCCGGTGATTTACATGATGGAGCACACGTTAAACAGAATTCAGGTGGTGGAACAAGAGGAGGTGGAGGAAGTAGAGGAGGAGTCGTATGCGGAAGGGATAACATCTCCAAGGTCCAGACGGTCTGCAGCACCAAGGCGGCAGGCATGGGAGGGTGGGGGAAAGGGATTAACCAGGGCGCATGGTAGCAGCCAAACTGTTGAGGAAGGTGCAGGAGCCGAGGAAGAAGTGGAGAACGAACTGGCGATGGGCATGTAAGACTCATCAGATGAGGTTGTGTGAGGTTGGGGGGAGAGGGCAGAGGAAGGAAGAATGATTCTTACCTCGCTACCAACACAGCAAGGACTTGATCTTCCTGGATGCGCAAGACACATGAGTGCCTTCTTGCTGCACTACCTGCAACATGACCCTTGGATTGTCAGAATTCGAAGTAATCCCGACTACTGGGTTGCCGAAATAATTCCTGCCATAGAAAGGGATTCACGCATGCAGGAGTATCAGCAGAGACTGTTGCAGAATCTTACATGTGCTTTTCCACAAAACACCAGTGGTGCACGTAGTGAATCTCACAGTTCTAACTTGCAAACCGTGGGACCGTCGAGTGTTCAGCACTCAAACCGTAACAGCAACACAGTATCTGCTGGTAACAGCAATTTTGTGGAATCGTTTCACCACTTTTTTAGACCATCCTTTGCAAGGCCACAGGAGACAAGAAGTCTGACACATAGTCAACGCCTAGAGAGGATGGTACAGGAGTATCTCCAAGTAAACATCGAAGCCATGACTGTGTCACTGGACCCTTGCTCACTTTGGGATTCCAATCTGGAAAAATGTCCAGAGCTCGCCACTCACGCCTTGGAGATCTTGTCATGCCCCGCAGCCAGCGTTCTCTCTGAACGTGTGTTCAGCACTGCTGGTGGTGTGCTGACAGATAAGCGCATGCGGCTGTCCACTGAGAATGTAGACAGACTCACGTTCATAAAGATGAACAAATCATGGATCCGCAAGGACTTTTCTACCCCTGTGTCATCCTGGGGAGACTAAAAGCTTGAGGATTTGGTAAAATTTTTTAAGCAACTCTGGGGCAATTGATGCCACTTAAGTGGTGTCTGTGCCACAATTTTTGGAAAAAATGGAGACTCTTTTTGGAGTCCCCTTGCTGTGTTTTACGTGACGTTGGCATCGTCAATTCCAGGTGGGTTGGGTTGCCCCCCCCCCCTTTAACTGTAAGAAACTACATACACTATGGCTTGGGGTAACACAGATGGTTGAGTCTGAAGAGCTGTTTACTCAGAGGTCTGCTCCAAAGCTTCAGTGTCTGCTAGTCAGCGTAGAATTTTTAACTGCATCTAGCCTAGGCAATACTTTGGGCGTAGTAGCCCAGCTGCGAAGCAAGCTGCACCGCCTGTGTATCTAATAAGAATTTTTAAATGCATCTAGCCTAGGCAGACTGTGGGGACCCCCAACCAAACCCAGACGCTCAGCCCCCCTACGGCCCCCCTTTCCTTGACAATACAATAATGTAACTCTTACAACTGGATGGGTGAGGATCGGTCACAGCTTTATTAACTCTTTATACTCATTCCATTAGAAAGGCATTTTATTTCTAAAATAATTCAGCTTGTTGCAGCATGCCCTGGGTCTCCACACCGGCAAGTTGACCAACAAGTGTAACTCTCCAACATGTCCTTTCTATTTCCAGGCCACGGAGGATCCTGCGTACTCGTATGCAGCACTCTGACCCCCATCCATCACTCTTAACGCTTGTTCCACTCCGTCCTGGAGTCCTGACAGGAATATGTCCAGTCCAATATCCATTAAGTGAACACTGTCGGGCCGCCTGAGGCCTGCTTTATTTCCTTCCAGTTGTCGGTGTTGTATCACTACACCGCCTCTGTCTCTTCTAAATTTTGCCATCTGAATATTTATTACCCGCCTTGTCCGTTCGATGGCCATGATGTCTCGCGCACCTTGCCATACTGCTATCGGCACAATCTCTGACCATACTATAGTTAGTTTTGCGAAAAATTCTCTGAAGCGCTCAGTGTCTAGTTTCATTATTGCCATTAGTTATGCGCTCTTGTGATGACCTAGGTCGTTTCCCCCGGCCTGTATAACTAAGATGACCGGACCTCTCGCCTCTCTCCCTACCTTGATTACCTCCATTAGTACCTGTGGCCATAGCCGGCCTCTAATACCTCTCCAGTTGAAATATGTGTTATGAAACTCAAATTTCCTCCCGCCTGGGCGGACTTTCGCCCTTTTCTCTGCCCAATATATATACGAGTGGCCTATCACCCACACTGTTGGCTTAGCGTCACCTGTAAAAGAAACAAACCACGTTAGGATAACAAGTCCGGTCTTATGTATCTCGCCAAACACATGAATCGCCATCTCCCTATCCTCTGAACTTCCGTTTGTGACAGTCCTGCTCTTGCTGCTTCCGTGGCCGCGCCTATGCGGAATGAGTGTGTCCCATAATCTTTGGGGTGGTTCCCTGCCGATGTTATGCATTTATTAAATATAGCTTGGAACTGGTATCTTGATAATGGTGATCCATCAATGTGTGATAGGAAGAAATTAATTTGTGATCTGATGGTTATATATGTTTTTACTATTATTACCCGACTCAGCGTACCATTTGTGGGTTGTAGAAGTACCCAAGTGCCCCTGCCCGCTGGAACCGTTTTCGATTGGCGTATGCGTAGACGTATTGCATTATTGACTATGACTACGTCCTGGTGTAATAAGCCTCCACTGGTGGTAATTTTGGATTGAGGGACTAATTCGCTTATGCGTAGCGCCCCGAAGAAGGCGATCACAAATGCAGTAGACAATAGTGTCGCTTCAAATTGTGAGTGTCATGTTAATGGTGTTAGGGATATGATGTGAGAAATCAGTTTTAGTGACACGGGACAGGACGTCTACACTCCTGACTTAGCTGACCCCTTTTCCACCCTTTTATGGATTGTCTGATGATGAACCTTTGTCGCATCTCCCCAATTCAGTAGTTGGAAGTGAAATGCTACTCCGGTCAGACACCGCTGTGCTGACGCCCCTGATATGCCCCTCATCATTAGCTGGTGGAGAAATTCTATGGTGACTTGTAATCTGGCTTGTTCACATTGGTCAACCCGTCTGCCTGCTACTAGTCGTGTCCACTCTTCCCATGCCTTACCGTATGCTTGCCACGTCGACGGGGCAACTGACGCTCTGATTAATGCCATCAACTATTCGCCACTAGATCCCATAGGGAGGGTGGGCAACTGTTGCCCGATGGGTGGGCGTTGGGGAGGAGCTCTGTGAAAATCTGCCAATTGAATTGTTATAAAGCGTTAGCAGCAGCTTTAGACCCCTCAGCATCGTGGCTAGCGCGGACCCATACATTGTGTTTTAGGCACAGGAATGCTAGCCGGCGTAGTAGGCCTAGCACTGGGAGAGACGATGATGCCATCTTATTAATGCAGTGCGCTAGGCTGGTGTTTTTTGTTATGAAGCGTATATTTCTGTTAGCCAGGCGCGCGCCCTATATTTCTATTGCTACCACTATTGGGAAGAAAAATTATTTTCCGGGCTAGATGCAGCTAAAAATTATTATTAATTTCAAAGCTGGTGGAGCTTGGTATAGATGGCCTAATACAATGAGTACCACACACTACTACTATGCCCAAAATTATTTTCCGGGCAAGATGCAGCTAAAAATTATTATTAATTTCAAAGCTGGTGGAGCTTCGTATAGATGGCCTAATACAATGAGTACCACACACTGCTACAAAGCCCAAAATTATTTTCCGGGCTAAATGCAGCTAAAAATTATTATTAATTTCAAAGCTGGTGGAGCTTGGTATAGATGGCCTAATAGAATGAGTACCACACACTACTACTATGCCCAAAATTATTTTCCAGGCAACATGCAGCTAAAAATTATTAGTAATTTGAAAGCTGGTGGAGCTTAGTATAGATGGCCTAATAGAATGAGTACCACACACTGCTAATATGCCCAAAATTATTTTACAGGCAAGATGCAGCTAAAAATTATTATTAATTTCAAAGCTGGTGGAGCTTGGTATAGATGGCCTAATACAATGAGTACCACACACTGCTAATATGCCCAAAATTATTTTACAGGCAAGATGCAGCTAAAAATTATTATTAATTTCAAAGCTGGTGGAGCTTGGTATAGATGGCCTAATACAATGAGTACCACACACTGCTACTAAGCCCAAAATTATTTTCCGGGCTAGATGCAGCTAAAAATTATTATTAATTTCAAAGCTAGTGGAGCTTGATATAGATGGCCTAATACAATGAGTACCACACACTACTACTATGCCCAAAATTATTTTCCAGGCAAGATGCAGCTAAAAATTATTATTAATTTCAAAGCTAGTGGAGCTTGGTATAGATGGCCTAATACAATGAGTACCACACACTGCTACTATGCCCAAAATTATTTTCCAAGCAAGATGCAGCTAAAAATTATTAGTAATATGAAAGCTGGTGGAGCTTAGTATAGATGGCCTAATAGAATGAGTACCACACACTGCTAATATGCCCAAAATTATTTTCCAGGCAAGATGCAGCTAAAAATTATTAGTAATTTCAAAGCTGGTGGAGCTTGGTATAGATGGCCTAATACAATGAGTACCACACACTACTACTATACCCAAAATTATTTTACAGGCAAGATGCAGCTAAAAATTATTATTAATTTCAAAGCTGGTGGAGCTTGGTATAGATGGCCTAATACAATGAGTACCACACTGCTACTAAGCCCAAAATTATTTTCCGGGCTAGATGCAGCTAAAAATTATTATTAATTTCAAAGCTGGTGGAGCTTGGTATAGATGGCCTAATACAATGAGTATCACACACTGCTACAGGCCCAAAATTATTTTCCAGGCAAGATGCAGCTAAAAATTATTAGTAATATGAAAGCTGGTGGAGCTTAGTATAGATGGCCTAATAGAATGAGTACCACACACTGCTAATATGCCCAAAATTATTTTCCAGGCAAGATGCAGCTAAAAATTATTAGTAATTTCAAAGCTGGTGGAGCTTGGTATAGATGGCCTAATACAATGAGTACCACATACTACTACTATGCCCAAAATTATTTTACAGGCAAGATGCAGCTAAAAATTATTATTAATTTCAAAGCTGGTGGAGCTTGGTATAGATGGCCTAATACAATGAGTACCACACACTGCTACTAAGCCCAAAATTATTTTCCGAGCTAGATGCAGCTAAAAATTATTATTAATTTCAAAGCTGGTGGAGCTTGGTATAGATGGCCTAATAGATTGAGTAACACACACTGCTACAGGCCCAAAAGGTTTTACTTGGCTAGGTGCAGTAAAAAATTTGTATTACATACACAGGTGGTGTAGGTTGCAACACAGATAGGCTACTCCACTGACTAACACACACTGCAAGAGGCCCAAAAGGATTTGCTTAGCTAGATTTAGCCAAATGCTGTGAAAAACACTTGCACAGCACTGGCACAGACCTGCCTGGCAAAAAGTGATAGGAAATGCTGTAACCTAGCCCTGAAAAGGACTGCAATTACAAACTAGTCACTACTCCCAACCTATCTGTCTATTTAAGAGAAAATTCGCTTGCAATTCAGTTACATAATATAGCGCTAACAGCAGCAGCGGTGCCGTCTAACACGCAGCTGCAGCAGTGAGAAAATGGTGGCGACGGGGAAAATGTCTGGGTCTTATAGGGCAAGGACATGTGACATACACTGCCAATGACACATGCCCTTGCTTGTGTGAAAAAAAGCACTTCGCTCCGTGTGTGCGCTGCTGATAGGCTGACAGATTGCACCTCCCCACTGCAAATGCGGGAAAGAGAAAAAAAAATGGAGATCTTCATTGTTCCTGCAGAGATCCATCCCCTGCCCCTCCCCCCACCCCGCTGTACACTCAAACTGCGTATTAACATTAATTTTCATCATTACTGAGAAAAAATCCAGTTATGATTTTGGTGCACGAACAGTTATCGAACATAACCTCAAACAGCCGAATTTTTCTCAAATCGTTCGTGTTCGCCGAACGGCTCGAACACCGCCCAAAACAGCTCGAATTTGAGATTGGCGAACAGTTCGAGTAGAACAACGATCATCTCTACTTACAATATCTGAGTGAACATTTCCCTTAAGGATGAGGCCAGATGATGAGTCACCAATCTTCAAGCCCCTGAACTCATGGCAGAAGATCTAAAGACAGGATGGGCACAATGTCCTGAGACAATAATAAATACCCTCCGCCTTGTCTTTTTTTTTCTAAAATAATTTCAGCCAACTGCAAGTGATTTCCTTCCATCTGCACAGCACCAGATATTCTACATCAACATCTCCCCATCTGCCATGACACTATGACTCCTAGCATGCCCTTACAGTCATAGAGCTTGTCATCCAGCATGGACTCTGCTCCTTTCTCCTATTATTCTGCAAGTGTCAGTCTTCACTGCATATCTGGCATTCTATTCGATGAATGCAGCAATACTGTCTGACATTTTGACTTGCAATAAGACAGTTACACTTGCGCCTGCCGTCTATGGGGCGCCTCCGGGCCTGATCTTTTTCCAGTGAAGTCTTTACAAGTTTCACTCTTTGTTACATGTTATTAACATTCTCAACCACAAATGTGTTTCCAAAGGCAGTGCCAAGTCCCTGTGCCTGGAAGCAATGAGGATTCCTCCAAGCAGATGAGTTTTTGGCAGTGGGATGATTTGCTGGGTCTCAAGTGAACGTCTCCACCCCGGGGTGACCCCTAATTAATCAGTGATGTTCGATAAATATATATGAATGAAAGCAACTTCTGCTGCTGAGATACAGGAAAACGCAAAAAGATGACGCATAGATTGAGGGTAGACATTATGGAGAGGGTCAGTATTGGGGGATATTATACAGAGGGGCAGTGTTGGGGTATATTATAGAGAGGAGCAGTATTGGGGGATATTATAGAGAGGGGCAGTATTGGGGGATATTATAGTTCCTACAGGCAATTACGTCAGGTTAAAAGAGCAGCGGCAAAAAAGCCTTGTCATAGCGGCAGACAAGTTTTTGAAGCTGCTGGTGCCTCCAATGTCCCCCAAACAACAAGATGCAGGGTCCTTCAGAGGTTTGCAGCTGTGCATACGCCATCCTGTCGACCTCCTCTATCCACTTCACACAAGCAGAAACGGCTCCAGTGGGCCAAACATTACATGAAGACTGATTTCAAAACTGTTTTGTTCACCGATGAGTGCCGTGCAGCGCTCGATGGTCCAGATGGATGGAGTGGAGGATGGCTGGTTGATGGACACCCCACGCAAACACGGCTACGGCGCCAATAAGGAGGAGGTGGAGTAATGTTTTGGGCTGGAATCATGGGGAGAGAGATTGTCGGCCCTTTTAGGATCCCTGAAGGGGTAAAGATGAACTCCATAATGTATGTTGAGTTTCTCAAACAGCACTTCCTTCCATGGTTCAAGAAGAAGAACCGTGTATTCCGCAGCAAGATCATTTTCATGCATGATAATGCACCGTCTCATGCTGCACATAACACATCTGCATCTCTGGCTGATATGGGCATAAAAGGGGACAAACTTATGGTGTGGCCCCCATGCTCCCCTGACCTCAACCCCATTGAGAACCTCTGGAGCATCATCAAAAGGAGTGTCTATGATGGCGGGAGGCAGTTCACATCTAAGCAACAGCTCTGGGAGGGTATTCTGTCCTCATGCAAAACAACTGAAGCAGAAACCATCCAAAACCTGACAAATTCAATGGACGAGAGAGTTCAGAAGCTCCTTTCGAACAAGGGGTCCTATGTGCAAATGTAACATCATCTAGAATAAAGTTTTGAGTTGAAATCTGTTTGATTTCAGTTTGTAATAACCTGCTAATGCTTATAATTTCAAAAATGACCATTTTTTTGTTCTTTATTAAAATGAAAAGGTTGAAAACTCTGCTGTGCATAATAATTTGGAACATGCATTTTAAGTGCAGTTTGAGTGTTTTATTTTTTTTAAATATACTGTTATCATAGGCAGTTTGTACAAAAACCTTTCAATTGTACTCTAATAGTTATTTGATTGGAAAATTACAATGACTGCAATTCATATAGGTAATTTGGGAAAATCTGAGAAAATATTATTTGCATAATAATTTGGAACACAGTGTATAGAGAGGCGCAGTATTGGGGGATATTATAGAGAGGCGCAGTATTGGGGGATATTATAGAGAGGCGCAGTATTGGGGGATATTATAGAGAGGGGTAGTATTGGAGGATATTACGGAGAGGGGCAGTATTGGGGGATATTATAGAGAGGGGCAGTATTGGGGTATATTATAGAGAGGGGCAGTATTGGGGGATATTATAGAGAGGGGCAGTATTGGGGGATATTATAGAGAGGGGCATTATTGGGGGATATTATAGAGAGGGGCAGTATTGGGGGATATTATAGAGAGGGGCATTATTGGGGGATATTATGGAGAGGGGCAGTATTGGGGGATATTATGGAGAGGGGCAGTATTGGGAGATATTATAGAGAGGCACAATATTGTTGGACATTCTAGAGAGGCGCAGTATTGGGGGATATTATAGAGAGGGGTAGTATTGGAGGATATTATAGAGAGGGGCAGTATTGGGGGATATTATGGAGAGGGGCAGTATTGGGGGATATTATGGAGAGGGGCAGTATTGGGGGATATTATAGAGAGGGGCAGTATTGGGGGATATTATAGATAAGGGCAGTATTGGAGTATATTATGGAGAGGGGCAGTATTGGGGGATATTATAGAGAGGGGCAGTATTGGGGGATATTATGGAGAGGGGCAGTATTGGGGGATATTATAGAGAGGGGCAGCATTGGGGGATATTATGGAGAGGGGCAGTATTGGGGGATATTATAGAGAGGGGCAGTATTGGGGGATATTATAGAGAGGGGCAGTATTGGGGGATATTATAGATAAGGGCAGTATTGGAGTATATTATGGAGAGGGGCAGTATTGGGGGATATTATAGAGAGGGGCAGTATTGGGGGATATTATAGAGAGGCGCAGTATTGGGGGATATTATAGAGAGGCGCAGTATTGGGGGATATTATAGAGAGGCGCAGTATTGGGGTATATTATAGAGAGGGGCAGCATTGGGGGATATTATGGAGAGGGGCAGTATTGGGGGATATTATAGAGAGGGGCAGTATTGGGGGATATTATAGAGAGGGGCAGTATTGGGGGATATTATAGAGAGGGGCAGTATTGGGGGATATTATAGAGAGGCGCAGTATTGGGGGATATTATAGAGAGGCGCAGTATTGGGGGATATTATAGAGAGGCGCAGTATTGGGGTATATTATAGAGAGGGGCAGTATTGGGGTATATTATAGAGAGGGGCAGTATTGGGGGATATTATAGAGAGGGGCAGTATTGGGGGATATTATAGAGAGGGGCAGTATTGGGGGATATTATGGAGAGGGGCAGTATTAGGGGATATTATAGAGAGGGGTAGTATTGGAGGATATTATAGAGAGGGGCAGTATTGGGGGATATTATGGAGAGGGGCAGTATTGGGGGATATTATAGAGAGGGGCAGTATTGGGGGATATTATAGATAAGGGCAGTATTGGAGTATATTATGGAGAGGGGCAGTATTGGGCGATATTATACAGAGGGGCAGTATTGGGGGATATTATAGAGAGGGGCAGTATTAGAGGATATTATAGAGAGGGGCAGTATTGGGGGATATTATAGAGAGGGGCAGTATTGAGGGATATTATAGAGAGGGGCAGTATTGGGGGATATTATGGAGAGGGGCAGTATTGGGGGATATTATAGAGAGGCGCAGTATTGGGGGATATTATAGAGAGGCGCAATATTGGGGGACATTATAGAGAGGCGCAGTATTGGGGGATATTATAGAGAGGGGTAGTATTCGAGGATATTATAGAGAGGGGCAGTATTGGGGGATATTATGGAGAGGGGCAGTATTGGGGGATATTATGGAGAGGGGCAGTATTGGGGGATATTATGGAGAGGGGCAGTATTGGGGGATATTATAGAGAGGGGCCATATTGTGGGATATTATAGAGAGGGGCAGTATTGTGGGATATTATAGAGAAGGGCAGTATTGGAGGATATTATGGAGAGGGGCAGTATTGGGGGATATTATACAGAGGGGCAGTATTGGGTGATATTATAGAGAGGGGCAGTATTGGGGGATATTATAGAGAGGGGCAGTATTAGAGGATATTATGGAGAGGGGCAGTATTGGGGTATATTATATAGAGGCGCAGTATTGGGGTATATTATAGAGAGGCGCAGTATTGGGGGATATTATAGAGAGGCGCAGTATTGGGGTATATTATAGAGAGGCGCAGTATTGGGGTATATTATAGAGAGGCGCAGTATTGGGGTATATTATAGAGAGGGGCAGTATTGGGGGATATTATAGAGAGGCGCAGTATTGGGGAATATTATAGAGAGGGGCAGTATTAGAGGATATTATGGAGAGGGGCAGTATTGGGGAACATTATAGGGAGGCGCAATATTGGGGGACATTATAGAGAGGCGCAGTATTGGGGGATATTATAGAGAGGGGTAGTATTGGAGGATATTATAGAGAGGGGCAGTATTGGGGGATATTATGGAGAGGGGCAGTATTGGGGGATATTATGGAGAGGGGCAGTATTGGGGGATATTATAGAGAGGGGCAGTATAGGGGGATATTATAGAGAGGGGAAGTATTAGGGGATCTTATAGAGAAGGGCAGTATTGGAGGATATTATGGAGAGGGGCAGTATTGGGCGATATTATACAGAGGGGCAGTATTGGGGTATATTATAGAGAGGGGCAGTATTGGGGTATATTATAGAGAGGGGCAGTATTGAGGGATATTATAGAGAGGGGCAGTATTGGGGGATATTATGGAGAGGGGCAGTATTGGGGGATATTATAGAGAGGCGCAGTATTGGGGGATATTATAGAGAGGCGCAATATTGGGGGACATTATAGAGAGGCGCAGTATTGGGGGATATTATAGAGAGGGGTAGTATTGGAGGATATTATAGAGAGGGGCAGTATTGGGGGATATTATGGAGAGGGGCAGTATTGGGGGATATTATGGAGAGGGGCAGTATTGGGGGATATTATAGAGAGGGGCCGTATTGTGGGATATTATAGAGAGGGGCAGTATTGTGGGATATTATAGAGAAGGGCAGTATTGGAGGATATTATGGAGAGGGGCAGTATTGGGGGATATTATACAGAGGGGCAGTATTGGGTGATATTATAGAGAGGGGCAGTATTGGGGGATATTATAGAGAGGGGCAGTATTAGAGGATATTATGGAGAGGGGCAGTATTGGGGTATATTATATAGAGGCGCAGTATTGGGGTATATTATAGAGAGGCGCAGTATTGAGGGATATTATAGAGAGGCGCAGTATTGGGGTATATTATAGAGAAGCGCAGTATTGGGGTATATTATAGAGAGGCGCAGTATTGGGGTATATTATAGAGAGGCGCAGTATTGGGGTATATTATAGAGAGGGGCAGTATTGGGGGATATTATAGAGAGGCGCAGTATTGGGGAATATTATAGAGAGGGGCAGTATTAGAGGATATTATGGAGAGGGGCAGTATTGGGGAACATTATAGGGAGGCGCAATATTGGGGGACATTATAGAGAGGCGCAGTATTGGGGGATATTATAGAGAGGGGTAGTATTGGAGGATATTATAGAGAGGGGCAGTATTGGGGGATATTATGGAGAGGGGCAGTATTGGGGGATATTATGGAGAGGGGCAGTATTGGGGGATATTATAGAGAGGGGCAGTATAGGGGGATATTATAGAGAGGGGAAGTATTAGGGGATCTTATAGAGAAGGGCAGTATTGGAGGATATTATGGAGAGGGGCAGTATTGGGCGATATTATACAGAGGGGCAGTATTGGGGTATATTATAGAGAGGGGCAGTATTGGGGTATATTATAGAGAGGGGCAGTATTGGGGGATATTATAGAGAGGCGCAGTATTGGGGGATATTATAGAGAGGCGCAGTATTGGGGGATATTATAGAGAGGCGCAGTATTGGGGGATATAGAGTGGCGCAGTATTGGGGGATATTATAGAGAGGCACAGTATTGGGGGATATTATAGAGAGGGGCAGTATTGGATATTATAGAGAGGTGCAGTATTGAGGGATATTATGGAAAAGGGGCATTATTGGGGGATATTATGGAGAGGGGCAGTATTGGGGGATATTATAGAGAGGCGCAATATTGGGGGACATTATAGAGAGGCGCAGTATTGGGGGATATTATAGAGAGGGGTAGTATTGGAGGATATTACGGAGAGGGGCAGTATTGGGGGATATTACAGAGAGGGGCAGTATTGGGGGATATTACAGAGAGGGGCAGTATTGGGGGATATTATAGAGGGGGCCAGTATTGGGGGATGCTACGGAGAGGGGCAGTATTGGGGGATATTACAGAGAGGGGCAGTATTGGGGGATATTATAGAGAGGGGCAGTATTGGGGGATATTATAGAAAGGGGCTGTATTGGGGGATATTATAGAGAAGGGCAGTATTGGAGAATATTATGGAGAGTGGCAGTATTGGTGGATATTATGGAGAGGGGCAGTATAGGGGATATTATAGAGAGGGGCAGTATTGGGGGATATTATGGAGAGGGACAGTATTGGGAGATATTATGGAGAGGGGCAGTATTGGAGTATATTATAGAGAGGGGCAGTATTGGGGTATATTATGGAGAGGGGCAGTATTGGGGCATATTATGTAGAGGGTCAGTATTGGGGGATATTATGGAGAGGAGAAGTAAGAGGGGATATTTTGTGCAGGAAGCACAATGTGGGGCAATTATTTTTTCAAAGGGGCAGCAAAGGAGATATTTATATTCATGAGTCAGTATAATGATACTTTTATTTTTAAGGGCACCACGTCTAGAAGTGCTGCTGAAGACAGAGAAGAGGTAAGACTGCAAAGACGTGCTTTGTACATGAAGTGTCATCATGGCGTCTGGACAAAATGGGGAAGAAAAGAAGAACGACTTCAAGGAAGATATCACCTATAAGGTACCTGGATGTAAATATGTGATATTGCCTGCGTCTCATCAGTACTGTGGTTCCTGTATGGTTCGCAGTCTGATAATGACTGGTAACAGCAACTCCCAGCATCTCCTTATCATTCGTTAAGGACACACTGGGAGTTGTAGGCTCATACTATACAATTGTATATGGGGCTGACCTGACATTGCAATTGATCGCTGTACTAAGCTTGGTGCTGTATAGATGTACTAAAGGTGTTTCTGGACCTGCATTCATGTACTGACGTTGGTTCTGGTGCTGCACTCATGTGCTGACTGTGGTTCTAATCTTGTACACATGTACCAATCCATAACATGCTTCAGGGCTATGTTAAAACTTAAAAATCCTCAAAATTTAGAGATTTGGGATGAGGAGGATTTGGCGAGTGTCTGCTCCAAAATCTCAATTTAAGTTGGCGTGTGTTCAGACTGATTTTTTTTTTCACTCTCCAAATACTTCTCAAATACTCAAAACTTGGTTCTGGGGATGTATTAATGTACTAATGGTGGTATTCATGTAATTATCCCTTTTTTAGTTGATTTGACAGTTCTTCCCACATGTGGATTCGGGCCGTAAAAAAAACAAATAAAAAAATAAAAATCACTCGCCTGCACTGCCCAGATGAATAACATTGGGTACTTTCTATTTTTCACGGACAGCCCTTGGACGAAAAATACAGGTGTGAACCTGACCTTAACCTGTTTTTAAATAGTGCGGGATCCTACCTGCCCTTGTAAGCTCGTGGCCAGCGTTCATTGGAGATCATGATTTATTCTACACAGCAGAGCTGAAGCCCTGCCATGTTATAGCACAGGCGATCAGAAAATCGCAGCTTCAAGTCCCCTAAGGGGGCTATTAATTAAAGTAAAAAGTGAAGAAAAAAAAAGTTTTTAAAAATATGAAAAAAGTAAAACCCAAAAGTTCAAATCACCACACTTTTGTCCAATTGAAAATAAAACATGTAAAGAAAATACACATATTTGGTGTTGCTGCATTGGTAAAAGGCATAACGAGAATAAAAAAATCGAAAGACCAGAATTAAGTTTTTTTGGCCACCGCAACATTGCAATAAAATGCAATAAAAGGTGATCAAAACATTGTATCTATCCCAAAATGGTATCAATAACAATTACAATAAAAATGTCAGCTCAGGGCGCAAAAAATAAGCCTTCACCCAGCACCAGATCCCGAAAAATGGAGGCGCTACGGGTCTCGGAAAATGGCGACAAACTTTTTTTCATACAAATTTTGGATTTTTTTTCACCACTTAAATAAAAAATAAACTATACATGTTTGGTATCTGTGTACACGTACTGACCTGGAGAATCATAATGGCTGGTCAGTTTTACCATATAGTGAACATGGTAAATAAAAAACCCCCAAAACAATTGCGGAATTGAATTTTTTTTCGCCATTTCACCGCACTTGGAATTTTTTTCCCATTTTCCAGTACAATATATAGTAAAATCAATGGTGTCATTCAAAATTACAACTTGTCCCGCAAAAAAACAAGCCCTCACATGCCCATATTGACGGAAAAATAAAAAAAGTTTTGGCTCTTGGAAGAAGTGGAGCAAAAAAGGGAGAAAAAAAAAAAAAACGGAAGATATTTCTGTCCGCTGTTCAGGAACTTCCAGAAGCTGCGGATGAACTTTGTCTATGTTACAGTAATTAATGGCTGATCATCTGGAGGATATCCCACGCTGCTAAAGGCCACGAATGTCCCTGATACAGAGAGCAATGGGAGGAAGGGGGGCACTTAGTTATGAAAAACGGGGTTACAATAATTTTTTTTCCAACATACGCTATTAATAAGTGAGTCTATAGGTTGCTTCAAGCTGCACTTTTACCCTACATGACAGATGTGGAGGTAATAGATCACAGTGTATACAGCTCGCCTTATTATCAGGTGAACTCCTATTCACTCATTGCAAGCAGAGATTTTGAAAATCACACGGAAAAGAAATCCAACGTATGTTACAAGGTTTCATAACTTATTTTTTTGTTCTTTTTTCCAAAATTCAACATTTTTCAATTTTTTTTGCATAGAATTCTGCCAGCCTATGGCCACCACTAGGGGGAGCTCAGTTTAAAAGGTACCTGTCATCTGATTAATGCTGGCAAAATTGCAGGCAGCATGAATCAGAACCTGGCTGCACAAACCGCAGGCAGCATGAATCAGAGCCTGGCTGTACAAACCACGGGCAGCATGAATCAGAGCCTGGCTGTACAAACCACGGGCAGCATGAATCAGAGCCTGGCTGTACAAACTGCGGGCACCAAGAATCAGAGCCTGGCTGTACAAACCGCAGGCAGCATGAATCAGAGCCTAGCTGTACAAACTGCAGGCAGCATGAATCAGAGCCTGCCTGTACAAACCGCAGGCAGCATGAATCAGAGCCTGGCTGTACAAACTACAGGCAGCATGAATCAGAGCCTGGCTGTACAAACCGCGGGCAGCATGAATCAGAGCCTGGCTGTACAAACCGCGGGCAGCATGAATAAGAGCCTGGCAGTACAAACTGCGGGCAGCATGAATCAGAGCCTGTCTGTACAAACTGCAGGCAGCATGAATCAGAGCCTGGCTGTACAAACTGCAGGCAGCATGAATCAGAGCCTGGCTGTACGAACCACAGGCAGCAAGAATCAGAGCCTGGCTGTACAAACCACAGGCAGCATGAATCAGAGCCTGGCTGTACAAACCACGAGCAGCATGAATCAGAGCCTGGCTGTACAAACCACAGGCAGCATGAATCAGAGCCTGGCTGTACAAACCGCGGGCAGCATGAATCAGAGCCTGGCTGTACAAACCACAGGCAGCATGAATGAGAGCCTGGTTGTACAAACCGCAGGCAGCATGAATCAGAGCCTGGCTGTACAAACCGCAGGCAGCATGAATCAGAGCCTGGCTGTACAAACCACGGGCAGCATGAATCAGAGCCTGGCTGCACAAACTGCAGGCAGTATGAATCAGAGCCTGGCTGCACAAACCACAGGCAGCATGAATCAGAGCCTGGCTGTACAAACCGCAGGCAGAATGAATCAGAGCCTGGCTGCACAAATTGCGGGCAGCATGAACCAGAGCCTGGCTGTACAAACTGCGGGCAGCATGAATCAGAGCCTGGCTGTACAAACCACAGGCAGCATGAATCAGAGCCTGGCTGTACAAACCACGGGCAGCATGAATCAGAGCCTGGTTTTACAAACCATGGGCAGCAGGAATCAGAACCTGTCTGTACAAACTGCGGGCAGCATGAATCAGAGCCTGGCTGTACAAACGGCGGGCAACATGAATCAGAGCCTGGCTGTACACACTGCTGGCTGCATGAATCAGAGCCTAGTTGTACAAACCGCAGGCAGCATTAATCAGAGCCTGGCTGCACAAGCCACAGGCAGCATGAATCAGTCTGGCTGTACAAACTGCGGGCAGCATGAATCAGAGCCTGGCTGTACAAACCGCGGGCAGCATTAATCAGAGCCTGGCTGCACAAGCCACAGGCAGCATGAATCAGAGCCTGGCTGCACAAACTGCGGGCAGCATGAATCAGACCCTGGCTGTACAAACTGCAGGCAGCATGAATCAGAGCCTGGCTGTACAAACCACAGGCAGCATGAATCAGAGCCTGGCTGTGCAAACTGCGGGCAGCATGAATCAGAGCCTGGCTGTACAAACCACAGGCAGCATGAATAGGAGCCTGGCTGTACAAACTGCGGGCAGCATGAATCAAAGCCTGGCTGCACAAACCACAGGCAGCATGAATCAGAGCCTGGCTGTACAAACTGCAGGCAGCATGAATCAGACCCTGGCTGTACAAACCGCGGGCAGCATGAATAAGAGCCTGGCTGCTCAAACTTCGGGCACCATGAATCAGAGCCTGGCTGTACAGACCGCAGGCAGCATGAATCAGAGCCTGGCTGTACAAACTGTGGGCAACATGAATCAGAGCCTGTCTGCTCAAACCACAGGCAGCATGAATCAGAGCCTGGCAGCACAAACTGCAGGCAGCATGAATCAGAGCCTGACTGCACAAACTGCGGGCAGCATGAATCAGAGCCTGGCTGTACAAACTGCGGGCAGCATGAATCAGAGCCTGGCTGTACAAACCACGAGCAGCATGAATCAGAGCCTGGCTGTACAAACCACGAGCAGCATGAATTAGAGCCTGGCTGTACAAACCACGAGCAGCATGAATCAGAGCCTGGCAGTACAAACTGCGGGCAGCATGAATCAGAGCCTGGCTGTACAAACTGCAGGCAGCATGAATCAGAGCCTGGCTGTACAAACTGCAGGCAGCATGAATCAGAGCCTGGCTGTACGAACCACAGGCAGCATGAATCAGAGCCTGGCTGTACGAACCACAGGCAGCATGAATCAGAGCCTGGCTGTACAAACCACAGGCAGCATGAATCAGAGCCTGGCTGTACAAACCATGAGCAGCATGAATCAGAGCCTGGCTGTACAAACCACAGGCAGCATGAATCAGAGCCTGGCTGTACAAACCACGAGCAGCATGAATCAGAGCCTGGCTGTACAAACCACAGGCAGCATGAATCAGAGCCTGGCTGTACAAACCGCAGGCAGAATGAATCAGAGCCTGGCTGTACAAACCACGAGCAGCATGAATCAGAGCCTGGCTGTACAAACCGCGGGCAGCATGAATCAGAGCCTGGCTGTACAAACCACAGGCAGCATGAATCAGAGCCTGGCTGTACAAACCACAGGCAGCATGAATGAGAGCCTGGTTGTACAATCCGCAGGCAGCATGAATCAGAGCCTGGCTGTGCAAACCGCAGGCAGCATGAATCAGAGCCTGGCTGTACAAACCACGGGTAGCATGAATCAGAGCCTGGCTGCACAAACTGCAGGCAGTATGAATCAGAGCCTGGCTGCACAAACCACAGGCAGCATGAATCAGAGCCTGGCTGTACAAACCGCAGGCAGAATGAATCAGAGCCTGGCTGCACAAACTGCGGGCAGCATGAACCAGAGCCTGGCTGTACAAACTGCGGGCAGCATGAATCAGAGCCTGGCTGTACAAACCACAGGCAGCATGAATCAGAGCCTGGCTGTACAAACCACGGGCAGCATGAATCAGAGCCTGGTTTTACAACCATGGGCAGCAGGAATCAGAGCCTGTCTGTACAAACTGCGGGCAGCATGAATCAGAGCCTGGCTGTACAAACGGCGGGCAACATGAATCAGAGCCTGGCTGTACACACTGCTGGCTGCATGAATCAGAGCCTAGTTGTACAAACCGCAGGCAGCATTAATCAGAGCCTGGCTGCACAAGCCACAGGCAGCATGAATCAGTCTGGCTGTACAAACTGCGGGCAGCATGAATCAGAGCCTGGCTGTACAAACCGCGGGCAGCATTAATCAGAGCCTGGCTGCACAAGCCACAGGCAGCATGAATCAGAGCCTGGCTGTACAAACTGCGGGCAGCATGAATCAGACCCTGGCTGTACAAACTGCAGGCAGCATGAATCAGAGCCTGGCTGTACAAACCACAGGCAGTATGAATCAGAGCCTGGCTGTGCAAACTGCGGGCAGCATGAATCAGAGCCTGGCTGCACAAACCACAGGCAGCATGAATAGGAGCCTGGCTGTACAAACTGCGGGCAGCATGAATCAAAGCCTGGCTGCACAAACCACAGGCAGCATGAATCAGAGCCTGGCTGTACAAACTGCAGGCAGCATGAATCAGACCCTGGCTGTACAAACCGTGGGCAGCATGAATAAGAGCCTGGCTGCTCAAACTTCGGGCACCATGAATCAGAGCCTGGCTGTACAGACCGCAGGCAGCATGAATCAGAGCCTGGCTGTACAAACTGTGGGCAACATGAATCAGAGCCTGTCTGCTCAAACCACAGGCAGCATGAATCAGAGCCTGGCAGCACAAACTGCAGGCAGCATGAATCAGAGCCTGACTGCACAAACTGCGGGCAGCATGAATCAGAGCCTGGCTGTACAAACTGCGGGCAGCATGAATCAGAGCCTGGCTGTACAAACCACGAGCAGCATGAATCAGAGCCTGGCTGTACAAACCACGAGCAGCATGAATTAGAGCCTGGCTGTACAAACCACGAGCAGCATGAATCAGAGCCTGGCTGTACAAACCGCGGGCAGCATTAATCAGAGCCTGGCTGCACAAGCCACAGGCAGCATGAATCAGAGCCTGGCTGCACAAACCACAGGCAGCATGAATCAGAGCCTGGCTGTAAAAACCACAGGCAGCATGAATCAGAGCCTGGCTGTACAAACCACAGGCAGCATGAATCAGAGCCTGGCTGCACAAACCACAGGCAGCATGAATCAGAGCTTGGCTGTACAAACCACAGGCAGCATGAATCAGAGCCTGGCTGTACAAACCGCAGGCAGAATGAATCAGAGCCTGGCTGTACAAACCGCAGGCAGAATGAATCAGAGCCTGGCTGTACAAACCACAGGCAGCATGAATCAGAGCCTGGCTGTACAAACCACAGGCAGCATGAATCAGAGCCTGGCTGTACAAACCACAGGCAGCATGAATCAGAGCCTGGCTGTACAAACCACAGGCAGCATGAATCAGAGCCTGGCTGTACAAACCACAGGCAGCATGAATCAGAGCTTGGCTGTACAAACCACAGGCAGCATGAATCAGAGCCTGGCTGTACAAACCGCAGGCAGCATGAATCAGAGCCTGGCAGTACAAACCATGGGCAGCATGAATCAGAGCCTGGCTGCACAAACTGCAGGCAGAATGAATCAGAGCCTGGCTGCACAAACCACAGGGAGCATGAATCAGAGCCTGGCTGTACAAACCGCAGGCAGAATGAATCAGAGACTGGCTGCACAAACTGCGGGCAGCATGAATCAGAGCCTGGCTGTACAAACTGCGGGCAGCATGAATCAGAGTCTGGCTGCACAAACTGCAGGGAGAATGAATCAGAGCCTGGCTGTACAAACCACAGGCAGCATGAATCAGAGCCTGGCTGTACAAACCACAGGCAGCATGAATCAGAGCCTGGCTGCCCAAACCACAGGCAGCATGAATCAGAGCTTGGCTGTACAAACCACAGGCAGCATGAATCAGAGCCTGGCTGTACAAACCGCAGGCAGCATGAATCAGAGCCTGGCTGCACAAACTGCAGGCAGAATGAATCAGAGCCTGGCTGTACAAACTGCAGGCAGCATGAATCAAAGCCAGGCTGCACAAACCACAGGGAGCATGAATCAGAGCCTGGCTGTACAAACTGCAGGCAGCATGAATCAGACCCTGGCTGTACAAACCGCGGGCAGCATGAATAAGAGCCTGGCTGCTCAAACTTCGGGCAGCATGAATCAGAGCCTGGCTGTACAGACCGCAGGCATCATGAATCAGAGCCTGGCTGTACAAACTGTGGGCAACATGAATCAGAGCCTGGCTGCTCAAACCACAGGCAGCATGAATCAGAGCCTGGCTGTACAAACTGCGGGCAGCATGAATCAGAGCCTGACTGCACAAACTGCGGGCAGCATGAACCAGAGCCTGGCTGTACAAACTGCGGGCAACATGAATCAGAGCCTGGCTGTACAAACCACGGGCAGCATGAATCAGAGCCTGGCTGTACAAACCACGGGCAGCATGAATCAGAGCCTGGCTGTACAAACCACGGGCAGCATGAATCAGAGCCTGGCTGAACAAACTGCGGGCAGCATGAATCAGAGCCTGGCTGTACAAACTGCAGGCAGCATGAATCAGAGCCTGGCTGTACAAACCACAGGCAGCATGAATCAGAGCCTGGCTGTGCAAACTGCGGGCAGCATGAATCAGAGCCTGGCTGCACAAACCACAGGCAGCATGAACAGGAGCCTGGCTGTACAAACTGCGGGCAGCATGAATCAAAGCCTGGCTGCACAAACCACAGGCAGCATGACTCAGAGCCTGGCTGTACAAACTGCAGGCAGCATGAATCAGACCCTGGCTGTACAAACCGCGGGCAGCATGAATAAGAGCCTGGCTGCTCAAACTTCGGGCACCATGAATCAGAGCCTGGCTGTACAGACCGCAGGCAGCATGAATCAGAGCCTGGCTGTACAAACTGCGGGCAGCATGAATCAGAGCCTGGCTGCACAAACCACAGGCAGCATGAATCAGAGCTTGGCTGTACAAACCACAGGCAGCATGAATCAGAGCCTGGCTGTACAAACCGCAGGCAGCATGAATCAGAGCCTGGCTGTACAAACTGCAGGCAGAATGAATCAGAGCCTGGCTGTACAAACTGCGGGCAGCATGAATCAGAGCCTGGCTGCACAAACTGCAGGCAGAATGAATCAGAGCCTGGCTGTACAAACTGCGGGCAGCATGAATCAGAGCCTGGCTGTACAAACCGCAGGCAGCATGAATCAGAGCCTGGCAGTACAAACCATGGGCAGCATGAATCAGAGCCTGGCTGCACAAACTGCAGGCAGAATGAATCAGAGCCTGGCTGCACAAACCACAGGGAGCATGAATCAGAGCCTGGCTGTACAAACCGCAGACAGAATGAATCAGAGACTGGCTGCACGAACTGCAGGCAGCATGAATCAGAGCCTGGCTGTACAAACTGCGGGCAGCATGAATCAGAGCCTGGCTGTACAAACTGCAGGCAGAATGAATCAGAGCTTGGCTGTACAAACCACAGGCAGCATGAATCAGAGCCTGGCTGTACAAACTGCAGGCAGAATGAATCAGAGCTTGGCTGTACAAACCACAGGCAGCATGAATCAGAGTCTGGCTGCACAAACTGCAGGCAGAATGAATCAGAGCTTGGCTGTACAAACCACAGGCAGCATGAATCAGAGCCTGGCTGTACAAACCACAGGCAGCATGAATCAGAGCCTGGCTGTACAGACCGCAGGCAGCATGAATCAGAGCCTGGCTGTACAAACTGCGGGCAGCATGAATCAGAGCCTGGCTGTACAAACCACAGGCAGCATGAATCAGAGCCTGGCTATACAGACCGCAGGCAGCATGAATCAGAGCCTGGCTGCACAAACCACCGGCAGCATGAATCAGAGCTTGGCTGTACAAACCACAGGCAGCATGAATCAGAGCCTGGCTGTACAAACCGCAGGCAGCATGAATCAGAGCCTGGCTGTACAAACTGCAGCCAGAATGAATCAGAGCCTGGCTGTACAAACTGCGGGCAGCATGAATCAGAGCCTGGCTGCACAAACTGCAGGCAGAATGAAACAGATCCTGGCTGTACAAACTGCAGGCAGCATGAATCAAAGCCAGGCTGCACAAACCACAGGCAGCATGAATCAGAGCCTGGCTGTACAAACTGCAGGCAGCATGAATCAGACCCTGGCTGTACAAACCGCGGGCAGCATGAATAAGAGCCTGGCTGCTCAAACTTCGGGCAGCATGAATCAGAGCCTGGCTGTACAGACCGCAGGCATCATGAATCAGAGCCTGGCTGTAAAACTGTGGGCAACATGAATCAGAGCCTGGCTGCTCAAACCACAGGCAGCATGAATCAGAGCCTGGCTGTACAAACTGCGGGCAGCATGAATCAGAGCCTGACTGCACAAACTGCGGGCAGCATGAACCAGAGCCTGGCTGTACAAACTGCGGGCAACATGAATCAGAGCCTGGCTGTACAAACCACGGGCAGCATGAATCAGAGCCTGGCTGTACAAACCACGGGCAGCATGAATCAGAGCCTGGCTGTACAAACCACGGGCAGCATGAATCAGAGCCTGGCTGAACAAACTGCGGGCAGCATGAATCAGAGCCTGGCTGTACAAACTGCAGGCAGCATGAATCAGAGCCTGGCTGTACAAACCACAGGCAGCATGAATCAGAGCCTGGCTGTGCAAACTGCGGGCAGCATGAATCAGAGCCTGGCTGCACAAACCACAGGCAGCATGAATAGGAGCCTGGCTGTACAAACTGCGGGCAGCATGAATCAAAGCCTGGCTGCACAAACCACAGGCAGCATGAATCAGAGCCTGGCTGTACAAACTGCAGGCAGCATGAATCAGACCCTGGCTGTACAAACCGCGGGCAGCATGAATAATAGCCTGGCTGCTCAAACTTCGGGCACCATGAATCAGAGCCTGGCTGTACAGACCGCAGGCAGCATGAATCAGAGCCTGGCTGTACAAACTGCGGGCAGCATGAATCAGAGCCTGGCTGCACAAACCACAGGCAGCATGAATCAGAGCTTGGCTGTACAAACCACAGGCAGCATGAATCAGAGCCTGGCTGTACAAACCGCAGGCAGAATGAATCAGAGCCTGGCTGCACAAACTGCAGGCAGAATGAATCAGAGCCTGGCTGTACAAACTGCGGGCAGCATGAATCAGAGTCTGGCTGTACAAACCACAGGCAGCATGAATCAAAGCCAGGCTGCACAAACCACAGGCAGCATGAATCAGAGCCTGGCTGTACAAACTGCAGGCAGCATGAATCAGACCCTGGCTGTACAAACCGCGGGCAGCATGAATAAGAGCCTGGCTGCTCAAACTTCGGGCAGCATGAATCAGAGCCTGGCTGTACAGACCGCAGGCATCATGAATCAGAGCCTGGCTGTACAAACTGTGGGCAACATGAATCAGAGCCTGGCTGCTCAAACCACAGGCAGCATGAATCAGAGCCTGGCTGTACAAACTGCGGGAAGCATGAATCAGAGCCTGACTGCACAAACTGCGGGCAGCATGAACCAGAGCCTGGCTGTACAAACTGCGGGCAACATGAATCAGAGCCTGGCTGTACAAACCACGGGCAGCATGAATCAGAGCCTGGCTGTACAAACCACGGGCAGCATGAATCAGAGCCTGGCTGTACAAACCACGGGCAGCATGAATCAGAGCCTGGCTGAACAAACTGCAGGCAGCATGAATCAGAGCCTGGCGGTACAAACTGCAGGCAGCATGAATCAGAGCCTGGCTGTACAAACCACAGGCAGCATGAATCAGAGCCTGGCTGTGCAAACTGCGGGCAGCATGAATCAGAGCCTGGCTGCACAAACCACAGGCAGCATGAATAGGAGCCTGCCTGTACAAACTGCGGACAGCATGAATCAAAGCCTGGCTGCACAAACCACAGGCAGCATGAATCAGAGCCTGGCTGTACAAACTGCAGGCAGCATGAATCAGACCCTGGCTGTACAAACCGCGGGCAGCATGAATAAGAGCCTGGCTGCTCAAACTTCGGGCACCATGAATCAGAGCCTGGCTGTACAGACCGCAGGCAGCATGAATCAGAGCCTGGCTGTACAAACTGTGGGCAACATGAATCAGAGCCTGGCTGTGCAAACTGCGGGCAGCATGAATCAGAGCTTGGCTGTACAAACTGTGGGCACCATGAATCAGAGCCTGGCTGTACAGACCGCAGGCAGCATGAATCAGAGCCTGGCTGTACAAACTGTGGGCAACATGAATCAGAGCCTGGCTGTGCAAACTGTGGGCAACATGAATCAGAGCCTGGCTGTGCAAACCACAGGCAGCATGAATCAGAGCCTGGCAGCACAAACTGCAGGCAGCATGAATCAGAGCCTGACTGCACAAACTGCGGGCAGCATGAATCAGAGCCTGGCTGTACAAACTGCGGGCAGCATGAATCAGAGCTTGGCTGTACAAACCACGAGCAGCATGAATCAGAGCCTAGCTGTACAAACCACGAGCAGCATGAATTAGAGCCTGGCTGTACAAACCACGAGCAGCATGAATCAGAGCCTGGCTGCACAAAACACAGGCAGCATGAATCAGAGCCTGGCTGTACAAACCACAGGCAGCATGAATCAGAGCCTTCTGTACAAACCGCGGGCAGCATTAATCAGAGCCTGGCTGCACAAGCCACAGGCAGCATGAATCAGAGCCTGGCTGCACAAACCAAAGGCAGCATGAATCAGAGCCTGGCTGTACAAACCACAGGCAGCATGAATCAGAGCCTGGCTGTACAAACCACAGGCAGCATGAATCAGAGCCTGGCTGCACAAACCACAGGCAGCATGAATCAGAGCTTGGCTGTACAATCCACAGGCAGCATGAATCAGAGCCTGGCTGTACAAACCGCAGGCAGCATGAATCAGAGCCTGGCTGCACAAACCACAGGCAGAATGAATCAGAGCTTGGCTGTATAAACCACAGGCAGCATGAATCAGAGCCTGGCTGTACAAACCACAGGCAGCATGAATCAGAGCCTGGCTGCACAAACCACAGGCAGCATGAATCAGAGCTTGGCTGTACAAACCACAGGCAGCATGAATCAGAGCCTGGCTGTACAAACCACAGGCAGCATGAATCAGAGCCTGGCAGTACAAACCATGGGCAGCATGAATCAGAGCCTGGCTGCACAAACTGCAGGCAGAATGAATCAGAGCCTGGCTGCACAAACCACAGGGAGCATGAATCAGAGCCTGGCTGTACAAACCGCAGGCAGAATGAATCAGAGACTGGCTGCACAAACTGCAGGCAGCATGAATCAGAGCCTGTCTGTACAAACTGCGGGCAGCATGAATCAGAGCCCGGCTGTACAAACTGCGGGCAGCATGAATCAGAGTCTGGCTGTACAAACCACAGGCAGCATGAATCAAATCCAGGCTGCACAAACCACAGGCAGCATGAATCAGAGCCTGACTGTACAAACTGCAGGCAGCATGAATCAGACCCTGGCTGTACAAACCGCGGGCAGCATGAATAAGAGCCTGGCTGTACAAACTACAGGCAGCATGAATCAGAGCCTGGCTGCTCAAACTTCGGGCAGCATGAATCAGAGCCTGGCTGTACAAACCGCAGGCAGCATGAATCAGAGCCTGGATGCACAAACCACAGGCAGCATGAATCAGAGCCTGGCTGTACAAACCACAGACAGCATGAATCAGAGCCTGGCTGCACAAACCACAGGCAGCATGAATCAGAGCTTGGCTGTACAAACCACAGGCAGCATGAATCAGAGCCTGGCTGTACAAACCGCAGGCAGCATGAATCAGAGCCTGGCTGCACAAACTGCAGGCAGAATGAATCAGAGCCTGGCTGTACAAACTGCGGGCAGCATGAATCAGAGTATGGCTGTACAAACCACAGGCAGCATGAATCAAAGCCAGGCTGCACAAACCACAGGCAGCATGAATCAGAGCCTGGCTGTACAAACTGCAGGCAGCATGAATCAGACCCTGGCTGTACAAACTGCGGGCAGCATGAATCAGAGCCTGACTGCACAAACTGCGGGCAGCATGAACCAGAGCCTGGCTGTACAAACTGCGGGCAACATGAATCAGAGCCTGGCTGTACAAACCACGGGCAGCATGAATCAGAGCCTGGCTGTACAAACCACGGGCAGCATGAATCAGAGCCTGGCTGTACAAACCACGGGCAGCATGAATCAGAGCCTGGCTGAACAAACTGCGGGCAGCATGAATCAGAGCCTCGCTGTACAAACTGCAGGCAGCATGAATCAGAGCCTGGCTGTACAAACTGCGGGCAGCATGAATCAGAGCCTGGCTGTACAAACTGCGGGCAGCATGAATCAGAGCCTGGCTGTACAAACTGAGGACGGCATGAATCAGAAACTGACTGTACAAACCACAGGCAGCATGAATCAGAGCCTGGGTGTACAAACAGTGGGCAGCATGAATCAGAGCCTGGCTGTACAAACCACAGGCAGCATGAATCAGAGCCTGGCTGCACAAACCACAGGCAGCATGAATCAGAGCTTGGCTGTACAAACCACAGGCAGCATGAATCAGAGCCTGGCTGTACAAACCGCAGGCAGCATGAATCAGAGCCTGGATGTACAAACCACAGGCAGCATGAATCAGAGCCTGGCTGCACAAACCACAGGCAGCATGAATCAGAGCTTGGCTGTACAAACCACAGGCAGCATGAATCAGAGCCTGGCTGTACAAACCGCAGGCAGCATGAATCAGAGCCTGGCAGTACAAACCATGGGCAGCATGAATCAGAGCCTGGCTGCACAAACTGCAGGCAGAATGAATCAGAGCCTGGCTGCACAAACCACAGGGAGCATGAATCAGAGCCTGGCTGTACAAACCGCAGGCAGAATGAATCAGAGACTGGCTGCACCAACTGCAGGCAGCATGAATCAGAGCCTGGCTGTACAAACTGCGGGAAGCATGAATCAGAGCCTGGCTGTACAAACTGCGGGCAGCATGAATCAGAGTCTGGCTGTACAAACCACAGGCAGCATGAATCAAAGCCAGGCTGCACAAACCACAGGCAGCATGAATCAGAGCCTGGCTGTACAAACTGCAGGCAGCATGAATCAGACCCTGGCTGTACAAACCGCGGGCAGCATGAATAAGAGCCTGGCTGCTCAAACTTCGGGCAGCATAAATCAGAGCCTGGCTGTACAAACCGCAGGCAGCATGAATCAGAGTCTGGCTGTACAAACTGCAGGCAGCATAAATCAGAGCCTTGCTGTACAAACTGCAGGCAGCATGAATCAGAGCCTGGCTGTACAAACCACGAGCGGCATGAATCAGAGCCTGGCTGTACAAACCGCGGGCAGCATGAATCAGAGCCTGGCTGCACAAACCACAGGCAGCATGAATCAGAGCTTGGCTGTACAAACCACAGGCAGCATGAATCAGAGCCTGGCTGTACAAACCGCAGGCAGCATGAATCAGAGCCTGGCTGCATAAACTGCAGGCAGAATGAATCAGAGCCTGGCTGTACAAACTGCGGGCAGCATGAATCAGAGTCTGGCTGTACAAACCACAGGCAGCATGAATCAAAGCCAGGCTGCACAAACCATAGGCAGCATGAATCAGAGCCTGGCTGTACAAACTGCAGGCAGCATGAATCAGACCCTGGCTGTACAAACTGCGGGCAGCATGAATCAGAGCCTGACTGCACAAACTGCGGGCAGCATGAACCAGAGCCTGGCTGTACAAACTGCGGGCAACATGAATCAGAGCCTGGCTGTACAAACCACGGGCAGCATGAATCAGAGCCTGGCTGTACAAACCACGGGCAGCATGAATCAGAGCCTGGCTGTACAAACCACGGGCAGCATGAATCAGAGCCTGGCTGAACAAACTCCGGGCAGCATGAATCAGAGCCTCGCTGTACAAACTGCAGGCAGCATGAATCAGAGCCTGGCTGTACAAACTGCGGGCAGCAGGAATCAGAGCCTGGCTGTACAAACTGAGGACGGCATGAATCAGAAACTGACTGTACAAACCACAGGCAGCATGAATCAGAGCCTGGGTGTACAAACAGTGGGCAGCATGAATCAGAGCCTGGCTGTACAAACCACAGGCAGCATGAATCAGAGCCTGGCTGCACAAACCACAGGCAGCATGAATCAGAGCTTGGCTGTACAAACCCAAGGCAGCATGAATCAGAGCCTGGCTGCACAAACCACAGGCAGAATGAATCAGAGCTTGGCTGTACAAACCACAGGCAGCATGAATCAGAGCCTGGCTGTACAAACCACAGGCAGCATGAATCAGAGCCTGGCTGTACAAACCACAGGCAGCATGAATCAGAGCCTGGCTGCACAAACCACAGGCAGCATGAATCAGAGCTTGGCTGTACAAACCACAGGCAGCATGAATAAGAGCCTGGCTGTAAAAACCGCAGGCAGCATGAATCAGAGCCTGGCAGTACAAACCATGGGCAGCATGAATCAGAGCCTGGCTGCACAAACTGCAGGCAGCATGAATCAGAGCCTGGCAGTACAAACCATGGGCAGCATGAATCAGAGCCTGGCTGTACAAACCGCAGGCAGAATGAATCAGAGACTGGCTGCACAAACTGCAGGCAGCATGAATCAGAGCCTGGCTGTACAAACTGCGGGCAGCATGAATCAGAGCCTGGCTGTACAAACTGCGGGCAGCATGAATCAGAGTCTGGCTGTACAAACCACAGGCAGCATGAATCAAAGCCAGGCTGCGCAAACCACAGGCAGCATGAATCAGAGCCTGGCTGTACAAACTGCAGGCAGCATGAATCAGACCCTGGCTGTACAAACCGCGGGCAGCATGAATAAGAGCCTGGCTGCTCAAACTTCGGGCAGCATGAATCAGAGCCTGGCTGTACAAACCTCAAGCAGCATGAATCAGAGCCTGGCTGTACAAACTGCAGGCAGCATAAATCAGAGCCTTGCTGTACAAACTGCAGGCAGCATGAATCAGAGCCTGGCTGTACAAACCACGAGCAGCATGAATCAGAGCCTGGCTGTACAAACCGCGGGCAGCATGAATCAGAGCCTGGCTGCACAAACTGCAGGCAGCATGAATCAGAGCCTGGCTGCACAATCCTCAGGCACAATGAATCAGAGCCTGGCTGTACAAACTGCAGGCAGCATGAATCAGAGCCTTGCTGTACAAACTGCAGGCAGCATGAATCAGAGCCTGGCTGCACAAACCACAGGCAGCATAAATCAGAGCCTGGCTGTACAAACCAAGGGCAGCATGAACCAGAGTCTGGCTGTACAAACCACGAGCAGCATGAATCAGAGCCAGGCTGTACAAACCACGAGCAGCATGAATCAGAGCCTGGCTGTACAAACTGCGGGCAGCATGAATCAGAGCCTGGCTGTACAAACCACGGGCAGCATGAATCAGAGCCTGGCTGTACGAACCACGGGCAGCATGAATCAGAGCCTGGCTGTACAAACCACGGGCAGCATGAATCAGAGCCTGGCTGTACAAACTGCGGGCAGCATGAATCAGAGCCTGGCTGTACAAACTGCAGGCAGCATGAATCAGAGCCTGGCTGTACAAACTGCAGGCAGCATTAATCAGAGCCTGGCTGCACAAGCCACAGGCAGCATGAATCAGCCTGGCTGTACAAACTGCGGGCAGCATGAATCAGAGCCTGGCTGTGCAAACCGCGGGCAGCATTAATCAGAGCCTGGCTGCACAAGCCACAGGCAGCATGAATCAGAGCCTGGCTGTACAAACTGCGGGCAGCATGAATCAGAGCCCGGCTGTACAAACTGCAGGCAGCATGAATCAGAGCCTGGCTGTACAAACCACAGGCAGCATGAATCAGAGCCTGGCTGTACAAACCACAGGCAGCATGAATCAGAGCCTGGCTGTACAAACCACGAGCAGCATGAATCAGAGCCTGGCTGTACAAACCACGGGCATCATGAATCAGAGCCTGGCTGTACAAACCGCAGGCAGCATGAATCAAAGCCTGGCTGTACAAACTGCGGGCAGCAGGAATCAGAGCCTGGCTGTACAAACTGCGGGCAGCATGAATCAGAGCCTGGCTGTACAAACTGCAGGCAGAATGAATCAGAGCCTGGCTGTACAAACCGCAGGCAGCATGAATCAGAGTCTGGCTGCACAAACCATGGGCAGCATGAATCAGAGCCTGGCTGTACAAACTACGGGCAGCATGAATCAGAGCCTGGCTGCACAAACCATAGGCAGCATGAATCAGAGCCTGGCTGTACAAACCACAGGCAGCATGAATCAGAGCCTGGCTGCACAAACCACAGGCAGCATGAATCAGAGCTTGGCTGTACAAACTGCGGGCAGCATGAATCAGAGCCTGGCTGTACAAACTGCAGGCAGAATGAATCAGAGCCTGGCTGTACAAACTGCGGGCAGCATGAATCAGAGCCTGGCTGTACAAACTGCGGGCAGCATGAATCAGAGCCTGGCTGTACAAACCACAGGCAGGCAGCATGAATCAGAGCCTGGCTGTACAAACCACAGGCAGGCAGCATGAATCAGAGCCTTGCTGTACAAACCGCAGGCAGAATGAATCAGAGCCTGGCTGCACAAACCACAGGCAGCATGAATCAGAGCCTGGCTGTACAAACTGCGGGCAGCATGAATCAGATCCTGGCTGTACAAACCGCAGGCAGAATGAATCAGAGCCTGGCTGTACAAACCGCAGGCAGAATGAATCAGAGCCTGGCTGTATAAACTGCAGGCAGCATGAATCAGAGCCTGGCTCTACAAACTGCGGGCAGCATGAATCAAAGCCTGGCTGTACAAACCACAGGCAGCATGAATCAGAGCCTGGCTGTACAAACCACGGGCAGCATGAATCAGAGACCGGCTGTACAAACCACGGGCACCAGGAATCAGAGCCTATCTGTACAAACTGCGGGCAGCATGAATCAGAGCCTGGCTGTACAAACCGCGGGCAGCACTAATCAGAGCCTGGCTGCACAAGCCACAGGCAGCATGAATCAGAGCCTGGCTGTACAAACTGCAGGCAGCATGAATCAGAGCCTGGCTGTACAAACCACAGGCAGCATGAATCAGAGCCTGGCTGTACAAACCACAGGCAGCATGAATCAGAGCCTGGCTGTACAAACCACGAGCAGCATGAATCAGAGCCTGACTGTACAAACCACGGGCAGCATGAATCAGAGCCTGGCTGTACAAACCATGGGCAGCATGAATCAGAGCCTGGCTGTACAAACCACGGGCAGCATGAATCAGAGCTTGGCTGTACAAACCACGGGCAGCATGATTCAGAGCCTGGCTGTACAAACTGTGGGCAGCATGAATCAGAGCCTCGCTGTACAAACTGCAGGCAGCATGAATCAGAGCCTGGCTGTACAAACTGCAGGCAGCATTAATCGGAGCCTGGCTGTACAAACCACGGGCAGCATGAATCAGAGCCTGGCTGTACAAACTGCGGGCAGCATGAATCAGAGCCTCGCTGTACAAACTGCAGGCAGCATGAATCAGAGCCTGGCTGTACAAACTGCGGGCAGCATGAATCAAAGCCTGGCTGCACAAACCACAGGCAGCATGAATCAGAGCCTGGCTGTACAAACTGCGGGCAGCATGAATCAGAGCCTGGCTGCACAAACCACAGGCAGCATGAATCAGAGCTTGGCTGTACAAACCACAGGCAGCATGAATCAGAGCCTGGCTGTACAAACCGCAGGCAGCATGAATCAGAGCCTGGCAGTACAAACCATGGGCAGCATGAATCAGAGCCTGGCTGCACAAACTGCAGGCAGAATGAATCAGAGCCTGGCTGCACAAACCACAGGGAGCATGAATCAGAGCCTGGCTGTACAAACCGCAGGCAGAATGAATCAGAGACTGTCTGCACAAACTGCAGGCAGCATGAATCAGAGCCTGGCTGTACAAACTGCGGGCAGCATGAATCAGAGCCTGGCTGTACAAACTGCGGGCAGCATGAATCAGAGTCTGGCTGTACAAACCACAGGCAGCATGAATCAAAGCCAGGCTGCACAAACCACAGGCAGCATGAATCAGAGCTTGGCTGTACAAACCACAGGCAGCATGAATCAGAGCCTGGCTGTACAAACCGCAGGCAGCATGAATCAGAGCCTGGCAGTACAAACCATGGGCAGCATGAATCAGAGCCTGGCTGCACAAACCACAGGGAGCATGAATCAGAGCCTGGCTGTACAAACCGCAGGCAGAATGAATCAGAGACTGGCTGCACAAACTGCAGGCAGCATGAATCAGAGCCTGGCTGCACAAACCACAGACAGAATGAATCAGAGCTTGGCTGTACAAACCACAGGCAGCACGAATCAGAGCCTGGCTGTACAAACCACAGGCAGCATGAATCAGAGCCTGGCTGTACAAACCACAGGCAGCATGAATCAGAGCCTGGCTGTGCAAACTGCGGGCAGCATGAATCAGAGCCTGGCTGTACAAACCACAGGCAGCATGAATAGGAGCCTGGCTGTACAAACTGCGGGCAGCATGAATCAAAGCCTGGCTGCACAAACCACAGGCAGCATGAATCAGAGCCTGGCTGTACAAACTGCAGGCAGCATGAATCAGACCCTGGCTGCACAAACCACAGACAGAATGAATCAGAGCTTGGCTGTACAAACCACAGGCAGCACGAATCAGAGCCTGGCTGTACAAACCACAGGCAGCATGAATCAGAGCCTGGCTGTACAAACCGCAGGCAGCATGAATCAGAGCCTGGCTGCACAAACTGCAGGCAGAATGAATCAGAGCCTGGCTGTACAAACTGCGGGCAGCATGAATGAGAGTCTGGCTGTACAAACCACAGGCAGCATGAATCAAAGCCAGGCTGCACAAACCACAGGCAGCATGAATCAGAGCCTGGCTGTACAAACTGCAGGCAGCATGAATCAGACCCTGGCTGTACAAACCGCGGGCAGCATGAATAAGAGTCTGGCTGCTCAAACTTCGGGCAGCATGAATCAGAGCCTGGCTGTACAGACCGCAGGCATCATGAATCAGAGCCTGGCTGTACAAACTGTGGGCAACATGAATCAGAGCCTGGCTGCTCAAACCACAGGCAGCATGAATCAGAGCCTGGCTGTACAAACTGCGGGCAGCATGAATCAGAGCCTGACTGCACAAACTGCGGGCAGCATGAACCAGAGCCTGGCTGTACAAACTGCCGGCAACATGAATCAGAGCCTGGCTGTACAAACCACGGGCAGCATGAATCAGAGCCTGGCTGTACAAACCACGGGCAGCATGAATCAGAGCCTGGCTGTACAAACCACGGGCAGCATGAATCAGAGCCTGGCTGAACAAACTGCGGGCAGCATGAATCAGAGCCTCGCTGTACAAACTGCAGGCAGCATGAATCAGAGCCTGGCTGTACAATCCGCAGGCAGAATGAATCAGAGACTGGCTGCACAAACTGCAGGCAGCATGAATCAGAGCCTGGCTGTACAAACTGCGGGCAGCATGAATCAGAGTCTGGCTGTACAAACTGCGGGCAGCATGAATCAGAGTCTGGCTGTACAAACCACAGGCAGCATGAATCAAAGCCAGGCTGCACAAACCACAGGCAGCATGAATCAGAGCCTGGCTGTACAAACTGCAGGCAGCATGAATCAGTCCCTGGCTGTACAAACCGCGGGCAGCATGAATAAGAGCCTGGCTGCTCAAACTTCGGGCAGCATGAATCAGAGCCTGGCTGCACAAACCACAGGCAGAATGAATCAGAGCTTGGCTGCACAAACCACAGGCAGCATGAATCAGAGCCTGGCTGCACAAACTGCAGGCAGAATGAATCAGAGCCTGGCTGCACAAACCACAGGGAGCATGAATCAGAGCCTGGCTGTACAAACCGCAGGCAGAATGAATCAGAGACTGGCTGCACAAACTGCAGGCAGCATGAATCAAAGCCTGGCTGTACAAACTGCGGGCAGCATGAATCAGAGCCTGGCTGTGCAAATTGCGGGCAGCATGAATTAGAGTCTGGCTGTACAAACCACAGGCAGCATGAATCAAAGCCAGGCTGCACAAACCACAGGCAGCATGAATCAGAGCCTGGCTGTACAAACTGCAGGCAGCATGAATCAGACCCTGGCTGTACAAACCGCGGGCAGCATGAATAAGAGCCTGGCTGCTCAAACTTCGGGCAGCATGAATCAGAGTCTGGCTGTACAAACCGCAGGCAGCATGAATCAGAGCCTGGTTGTACAAACTGCAGGCAGCATAAATCAGAGCCTTGCTGTACAAACTGCAGGCAGCATGAATCAGAGCCTGGCTGTACAAACCACGAGCAGCATGAATCAGAGCCTGGCTGTACAAACCGCGGGCAGCATGAATCAGAGCCTGGCTGCACAAACTGCAGGCAGCATGAATCAGAGCCTGGCTGCACAATCCTCAGGCACAATGAATCAGAGCCTGGCTGTACAAACTGCAGGCAGCATGAATCAGAGCCTGGCTGTACAAACCAAGGGCAGCATGAATCAGAGTCTGGCTGTACAAACCACGAGCAGCATGAATCAGAGCCAGGCTGTACAAACCACGAGCAGCATGAATCAGAGCCTGGCTGTACAAACTGCGGGCAGCATGAATCAGAGCCTGGCTGTACAAACCACGGGCAGCATGAATCAGAGCCTGGCTGTACAAACCACGGGCAGCATGAATCAGAGCCTGGCTGTACAAACCACGGGCAGCATGAATCAGAGCCTGGCTGTACAAACTGCGGGCAGCATGAATCAGAGCCTGGCTGTACAAACTGCAGGCAGCATGAATCAGAGCCTGGCTGTACAAACTGCAGGCAGCATTAATCAGAGCCTGGCTGCACAAGCCACAGGCAGCATGAATCAGCCTGGCTGTACAAACTGCGGGCAGCATGAATTAGAGCCTGGCTGTGCAATCCGCGGGCAGCATTAATCAGAGCCTGGCTGCACAAGCCACAGGCAGCATGAATCAGAGCCTGGCTGTACAAACTGCGGGCAGCATGAATCAGAGCCTGGCTGTACAATCTGCAGGCAGCATGAATCAGAGCCTGGCTGTACAAACCACAGGCAGCATGAATCAGAGCCTGGCTGTACAAACCACAGGCAGCATGAATCAGAGTCTGGCTGTACAAACCACGAGCAGCATGAATCAGAGCCTGGCTGTACAAACCACGGGCAGCATGAATCAGAGCCTGGCTGTACAAACCGCAGGCAGCATGAATCAGAGCCTGGCTGTACAAACTGCGGGCAGCATGAATCAGAGCCTCGCTGTACAAACTGCAGGCAGCATGAATCAGAGCCTGGCTGCACAAACTGCAGGCAGCATTAATCAGAGCCTGGCTGTACAAACTGCGGGCAGCATGAATCAAAGCCTGGCTGTACAAACCACAGGCAGCATGAATCAGAGCCTGGCTGTACAAACCACAGGCAGAATGAATCAGTGACTGGCTTTACAAACTGCGGACAGCATGAATCAGAGCCTGGCTGTACAAACCACAGGCAGGCAGCATGAATCAGAGCCTGGCTGTATAAACCACAGGTAGGCAGAATGAATCAGAGCCTGGCTGCACAAACTGCGGGCAGCATGAATCAGAGCCTGGCTGTACAAACTGCGGGCAGCAGGAATCAAAGCCTGGCTGTACAAACCGCAGGCAGCATGAATCAGAGTCTGGTTGTACAAACCGCAGGCAGAATGAATCAGAGCCTGGCTGCACAAACTGCGGGCAGCATGAATCAGAGCCTGGCTGTACAAACTGCGGGCAGCAGGAATCAGAGCCTGGCTGTACAAACTGCGGGCAGCATGAATCAGAGCCTGGCTGTACAAACCGCAGGCAGAATGAATCAGAGCCTGGCTGTACAAACCGCAGGCAGCATGAATCAGAGTCTGGCTGCACAAACCATGGGCAGCATGAATCAGAGCCTGGCTGTACAAACTACGGGCAGCATGAATCAGAGCCTGGCTGCACAAACCATAGGCAGCATGAATCAGAGCCTGGCTGTACATACCACAGGCAGCATGAATCAGAGCATGGCTGTACAAACCGCGGGCAGCATGAATCAGAGCCTGGCTGCACAAACTGCAGGCAGCATGAATCAGAGCCTGGCTGCACAATCCTCAGGCACAATGAATCAGAGCCTGGCTGTACAAACTGCAGGCAGCATGAATCAGAGCCTGGCTGCACAAACCATGGGCAGCATAAATCAGAGCCTGGCTGTACAAACCAAGGGCAGCATGAATCAGAGTCTGGCTGTACAAACCACGAGCAGCATGAATCAGAGCCAGGCTGTACAAACCACGAGCAGCATGAATCAGAGCCTGGCTGTACAAACTGCGGGCAGCATGAATCAGAGCCTGGCTGTACAAACCACGGGCAGCATGAATCAGAGCCTGGCTGTACAAACCACGGGCAGCATGAATCAGAGCCTGGCTGTACAAACCACGGGCAGCATGAATCAGAGCCTGGCTGTACAAACCACGGGCAGCATGAATCAGAGCCTGGCTGTACAAACTGCGGGCAGCATGAATCAGAGCCTGGCTGTACAAACTGCAGGCAGCATTAATCAGAGCCTGGCTGCACAAGCCACAGGCAGCATGAATCAGCCTGGCTGTACAAACTGCGGGCAGCATGAATTAGAGCCTGGCTGTGCAATCCGCGGGCAGCATTAATCAGAGCCTGGCTGCACAAGCCACAGGCAGCATGAATCAGAGCCTGGCTGTACAAACTGCGGGCAGCATGAATCAGAGCCTGGCTGTACAATCTGCAGGCAGCATGAATCAGAGCCTGGCTGTACAAACCACAGGCAGCATGAATCAGAGCCTGGCTGTACAAACCACAGGCAGCATGAATCAGAGCCTGGCTGTACAAACCACGAGCAGCATGAATCAGAGCCTGGCTGTACAAACCACGGGCAGCATGAATCAGAGCCTGGCTGTACAAACCGCAGGCAGCATGAATCAGAGCCTCGCTGTACAAACTGCAGGCAGCATGAATCAGAGCCTGGCTGCACAAACTGCAGGCAGCATTAATCAGAGCCTGGCTGTACAAACTGCGGGCAGCATGAATCAAAGCCTGGCTGTACAAACCACAGGCAGCATGAATCAGAGCCTGGCAGTACAAACTGCGGGCAGCATGAATCAGATCCTGGCTGTACAAACCACAGGCAGAATGAATCAGAGACTGGCTTTACAAACTGCGGACAGCATGAATCAGAGCCTGGCTGTACAAACCCCAGGCAGGCAGCATGAATCAGAGCCTGGCTGTATAAACCACAGGCAGGCAGAATGAATCAGAGCCTGGCTGCACAAACTGCGGGCAGCATGAATCAGAGCCTGGCTGTACAAACTGCGGGCAGCAGGAATCAAAGCCTGGCTGTACAAACCGCAGGCAGCATGAATCAGAGTCTGGTTGTACAAACCGCAGGCAGAATGAATCAGAGCCTGGCTGCACAAACTGCGGGCAGCATGAATCAGAGCCTGGCTGTACAAACTGCGGGCAGCAGGAATCAGAGCCTGGCTGTACAAACTGCGGGCAGCATGAATCAGAGCCTGGCTGTACAAACCGCAGGCAGAATGAATCAGAGCCTGGCTGTACAAACCGCAGGCAGCATGAATCAGAGTCTGGCTGCACAAACCATGGGCAGCATGAATCAGAGCCTGGCTGTACAAACTACGGGCAGCATGAATCAGAGCCTGGCTGCACAAACCATAGGCAGCATGAATCAGAGCCTGGCTGTACAAACCACAGGCAGCATGAATCAGAGCCTGGCTGTACAAACCGCGGGCAGCATGAATCAGAGCCTGGCTGCACAAACTGCAGGCAGCATGAATCAGAGCCTGGCTGCACAATCCTCAGGCACAATGAATCAGAGCCTGGCTGTACAAACTGCAGGCAGCATGAATCAGAGCCTGGCTGCACAAACCATGGGCAGCATAAATCAGAGCCTGGCTGTACAAACCAAGGGCAGCATGAATCAGACCCTGGCTGTACAAACCACGAGCAGCATGAATCAGAGCCAGGCTGTACAAACCACGAGCAGCATGAATCAGAGCCTGGCTGTACAAACTGCAGGCAGCATGAATCAGAGCCTGGCTGTACAAGCCACGGG
The DNA here is from genome assembly GCF_046119375.1 of Phyllobates terribilis. Lineage (NCBI taxonomy): Eukaryota > Metazoa > Chordata > Amphibia > Anura > Dendrobatidae > Phyllobates > Phyllobates terribilis. Next base: position 25,255,431 of record NW_027362772.1, read on the forward strand.
CAGCATGAATCAGAGCCTGGCTGTACAAACCACGGGCAGCATGAATCAGAGCCTGGCTGTACAAACCACGGGCAGCATGAATCAGAGCCTGGCTGTACAAACCACGGGCAGCATGAATCAGAGCCTGGCTGTACAAACTGCGGGCAGCATGAATCAGAGCCTGGCTGTACAAACTGCAGGCAGCATGAATCAGAGCCTGGCTGTACAAACTGCAGGCAGCATTAATCAGAGCCTGGCTGCACAAGCCACAGGCAGCATGAATCAGCCTGGCTGTACAAACTGCGGGCAGCATGAATCAGAGCCTGGCTGTGCAAACCGCGGGCAGCATTAATCAGAGCCTGGCTGCACAAGCCACAGGCAGCATGAATCAGAGCCTGGCTGTACAAACTGCGGGCAGCATGAATCAGAGCCTGGCTGTACAAACTGCAGGCAGCATGAATCAGAGCCTGGCTGTACAAACCACAGGCAGCATGAATCAGAGCCTGGCTGTACAAACCACAGGCAGCATGAATCAGAGCCTGGCTGTACAAACCACAGGCAGCATGAATCAGAGTCTGGCTGTACAAACCACGAGCAGCATGAATCAGAGCCTGGCTGTACAAACCACGGGCAGCATGAATCAGAGCCTGGCTGTACAAACCGCAGGCAGCATGAATCAGAGCCTGGCTGTACAAACTGCGGGCAGCATGAATCAGAGCCTCGCTGTACAAACTGCAGGCAGCATGAATCAGAGCCTGGCTGCACAAACTGCAGGCAGCATTAATCGGAGCCTGGCTGTACAAACTGCGGGCAGCATGAATCAAAGCCTGGCTGTACAAACCACAGGCAGCATGAATCAGAGCCTGGCAGTACAAACTGCGGGCAGCATGAATCAGATCCTGGCTGTACAAACCACAGGCAGAATGAATCAGAGACTGGCTTTACAAACTGCGGACAGCATGAATCAGAGCCTGGCTGTACAAACCACAGGCAGGCAGCATGAATCAGAGCCTGGCTGTATAAACCACAGGCAGGCAGAATGAATCAGAGCCTAGCTGCACAAACTGCGGGCAGCATGAATCAGAGCCTGGCTGTACAAACCGCAGGCAGAATGAATCAGAGTCTGGTTGTACAAACCGCAGGCAGAATGAATCAGAGCCTGGCTGTACAAACTGCGGGCAGCAGGAATCAGAGCCTGGCTGTACAAACCGCAGGCAGCATGAATCAGAGTCTGGTTGTACAAACCGCAGGCAGCATGAATCAGAGCCTGGCTGTACAAACTGCGGGCAGCAGGAATCAGAGCCTGGCTGTACAAACTGCGGGCAGCATGAATCAGAGCCTGGCTGTACAAACCGCAGGCAGAATGAATCAGAGCCTGGCTGTACAAACCGCAGGCAGCATGAATCAGAGTCTGGCTGCACAAACCATGGGCAGCATGAATCAGAGCCTGGCTGTACAAACTACGGGCAGCATGAATCAGAGCCTGGCTGCACAAACCATAGGCAGCATGAATCAGAGCCTGGCTGTACAAACCACAGGCAGAATGAATCAGAGCCTGGCTGTACAAACTGCGGGCAGCATGAATCAGAGCCTGGCTGTACAAACTGCAGGCAGAATGAATCAGAGCCTGGCTGTACAAACTGCGGGCAGCATGAATCAGAGCCTGGCTGTACAAACTGCGGGCAGCATGAATCAGAGCCTGGCTGTACAAACCACAGGCAGCATGAATCAGAGCCTGGCTGTACAAACTGCGGGCAGCATGAATGAGAGCTTGGCTGTACAAACCACAGGCAGGCAGCATGAATCAGAGCCTTGCTGTACAAACCGCCGGCAGAATGAATCAGAGCCTGGCTGTGCAAACCGGAGGCAGCATGAATCAGAGCCTGGCTGCACAAACTGCGGGCAGCATGAATCAGAGCCTGGCTGTACAAACTGCGGGCAGCATGAATCAGATCCTGGCTGTACAAACTGCGGGCAGCATGAATCAGAGTCTGGCTGTACAAACCGCAGGCAGAATGAATCAGAGCCTGGCTGTACAAACCACAGGCAGCATGAATCAGAGCCTGGCTGTACAAACCACAGGCAGCATGAATCAGAGCCTGGCTGTACAAACCACGGGCAGCATGAATCAGAGACCGGCTGTACAAACCACGGGCACCAGGAATCAGAGCCTGTCTGTACAAACTGCGGGCAGCGTGAATCAGAGGCTGGCTGTACAAACCGCGGGCAGCATTAATCAGAGCCTGGCTGCACAAGCCACAGGCAGCATGAATCAGAGCCTGGCTGTACAAACTGCAGGCAGCATGAATCAGAGCCTGGCTGTACAAACCACAGGCAGCATGAATCAGAGCCTGGCTGTACAAACCACAGGCAGCATGAATCAGAGCCTGGCTGTACAAACCACGAGCAGCATGAATCAGAGCCTGGCTGTACAAACCACGGGCAGCATGAATCAGAGCCTGGCTGTACAAACCATGGGCAGCATGAATCAGAGCCTGGCTGTACAAACCACGGGCAGCATGAATCAGAGCCTGGCTGTACAAACCACGGGCAGCATGATTCAGAGCATGGCTGTACAAACTGTGGGCAGCATGAATCAGAGCCTCGCTGTACAAACTGCAGGCAGCATGAATCAGAGCCTGGCTGTACAAACTGCAGGCAGCATTAATCGGAGCCTGGCTGTACAAACCACGGGCAGCATGAATCAGAGCCTGGCTGTACAAACCACGGGCAGCATGATTCAGAGCCTGGCTGTACAAACCACAGGCAGGCAGCATGAATAAGAGCCTGGCTGTACAAACTGCGGGCAGCATGAATCAAAGCCTAGCTGCACAAACCACAGGCAGCATGAATCAGAGCCTGGCTGTACAAAATGCGGGCAGCATGAATCAGAGCCTGGCTGTACAAACCACAGACAGAATGAATCAGAGCCTGGCTGTACAAACCACAGGCAGGCAGCATGAATCAGAGCCAGGCTGTACAAACCGCAGGCAGAAGGAATCAGAGCCTGGCAACACAAACCATGGGCAGAATGAATCAGAGCCTGGCTGTACAAATTGCGGGCAGCATGAATCAATGCCTGGCTGTACAAACTGCGGGCAGCATGAATCAGAGCCTGGCTGTACAAACCGCAGGCAGAATGAATCAGAGCCTGGCTGTACAAACCGCAGGCAGAATGAATCAGAGCCTGGCTGTACAAACTGCGGGCAGCATGAATCAATGCCTGGCTGTACAAACTGCGGGCAGCATGAATCAGAGCCTGGCTGTACAAACCACAGGCAGCATGAATCAGAGCCTGGCTGTGACCACGGGCAGCATGAATCAGAGCCTGGCTGTACAAACTGCGGGCAGCATGAATCAGAGCCTGGCTGTACAAACTGCGGGCAGCATGAATCAGAGCCTGGCTGTACAAACTGTGGGCAGCATGAATCAGAGCCTGGCTGTACAAACCGCAGGCAGAATGAATCAGAGCCTGGCTGTACAAACTGCAGGCAGCATGAATCAGAGCCTGGCTGTACAAACCACAGGCAGCATGAATCAGAGCCTGGCTGTACAAACTGCAGGCAGCATGAATCAGAGCCTGGCTGTACAAACCGCAGGCAGCATGAATCAGAGCCTGGCTGTGACCACGGGCAGCATGAATCAGAGCCTGGCTGTACAAACTGCGGGCAGCATGAATCAGAGCATGGCTGTACAAACTGCGGGCAGCATGAATCAGAGCCTGGCTGTACAAACTGCGGGCAGCATGAATCAGAGCCTGGCTGTACAAACCGCAGGCAGAATGAATCAGAGCCTGGCTGTACAAACTGCAGGCAGCATGAATCAGAGCCTGGCTGTACAAACCACAGGCAGCATGAATCAGAGCCTGGCTGTACAAACCACAGGCAGCATGAATCAGAGCCTGGCTGTACGAACCACAGGCAGCATGAATCAGAGCCTGGCTGTACAAACTGCGGGCAGCATGAATCAGAGCCTGGCTGTACAAACTACAGGCAGCATGAATTAGAGCCTGGCTGTACAAACTGCGGGCAGCATGAATCAGAGCCTGGCTGTACAAACCACGGGCAGCATGAATCAGAGCCTGGCTGTACAAACTGCAGGCAGAATGAATCAGAGCCTGGCTGCACAAACCACGGGCAGCATGAATCAGAGCCTGGCTGTACAAACCACGGGCAGCATGAATCAGAGCCTGGCTGTACAAACCGCAGGCAGCATGAATCAGAGCCTGGCTGTACAGACCGCGGGCAGCAGGAATCAGAGCCTGGCTGTACAAACCACGGGCAGCATGAATCAGAGCCTGGCTGTACAAACCACGGGCAGCATGAATCAGAGCCTGGTTGTACAAACGGCGGGCAGTATGAATCAGAGCCTGGCTGTACAGACTGCGGGCAGCATGAATCAGAGCCTGGCTGTACAAACCACGGACAGCATGAATCAGAGCCTGGCTGTACAAACGTCGGGCAGCATGAATCAGAGCCTGGCTGTGACAACGGGCAGCATGAATCAGAGCCTAGCTGTACAAACCGCAGGCAGAATGAATCAGAACCTGGCTGTACAAACCACGGGCAGCATGAATCAGAGCCTGGCTGCACATAGCGCAGGCAGCATGAATCAGAGCCTGGCTGTGACCATGGGCAGCATGAATCAGAGCCTGGCTGTACAGACTGCGGGCAGCATGAATCAGAGCCTGGCTGTACAAACTGCGGGCAGCAGGAATCAGAGCCTGGCTGTACAAACTGCGGGCAGCATGAATCAGAGCCTGGCTGTACAAACTGCGGGCAGCAGGAATCAGAGCCTGGCTGTACAAACTGCGGGCAGCATGAATCAGAGCCTGGCTGTACAAACCGCAGGCAGAATGAATCAGAGCCTGGCTGTACAAACCGCAGGCAGCATGAATCAGAGTCTGGCTGCACAAACCATGGGCAGCATGAATCAGAGCCTGGCTGTACAAACTACGGGCAGCATGAATCAGAGCCTGGCTGCACAAACCATAGGCAGCATGAATCAGAGCCTGGCTGTACAAACCACAGGCAGAATGAATCAAAGCCTGGCTGTACAAACTGCGGGCAGCATGAATCAGAGCCTGGCTGTACAAACTGCAGGCAGAATGAATCAGAGCCTGGCTGTACAAACTGCGGGCAGCATGAATCAGAGCCTGGCTGTACAAACTGCGGGCAGCATGAATCAGAGCCTGGCTGTACAAACCACAGGCAGCATGAATCAGAGCCTGGCTGTACAAACTGCGGGCAGCATGAATGAGAGCTTGGCTGTACAAACCACAGGCAGGCAGCATGAATCAGAGCCTTGCTGTACAAACCGCAGGCAGAATGAATCAGAGCCTGGCTGTGCAAACCGGAGGCAGCATGAATCAGAGCCTGGCTGCACAAACTGCGGGCAGCATGAATCAGAGCCTGGCTGTACAAACTGCGGGCAGCATGAATCAGATCCTGGCTGTACAAACTGCGGGCAGCATGAATCAGAGTCTGGCTGTACAAACCGCAGGCAGAATGAATCAGAGCCTGGCTGTACAAACCGCAGGCAGAATGAATCAGAGCCTGGCTGTACAAACCACAGGCAGCATGAATCAGAGCCTGGCTGTACAAACCACAGGCAGCATGAATCAGAGCCTGGCTGTACAAACCACGGGCAGCATGAATCAGAGACCGGCTGTACAAACCACGGGCACCAGGAATCAGAGCCTGTCTGTACAAACTGCGGGCAGCATGAATCAGAGCCTGGCTGTACAAACCGCGGGCAGCATTAATCAGAGCCTGGCTGCACAAGCCACAGGCAGCATGAATCAGAGCCTGGCTGTACAAACTGCAGGCAGCATGAATCAGAGCCTGGCTGTACAAACCACAGGCAGCATGAATCAGAGCCTGGCTGTACAAACCACAGGCAGCATGAATCAGAGCCTGGCTGTACAAACCACGAGCAGCATGAATCAGAGCCTGGCTGTACAAACCACGGGCAGCATGAATCAGAGCCTGGCTGTACAAACCATGGGCAGCATGAATCAGAGCCTGGCTGTACAAACCACGGGCAGCATGAATCAGAGCCTGGCTGTACAAACCACGGGCAGCATGATTCAGAGCATGGCTGTACAAACTGTGGGCAGCATGAATCAGAGCCTCGCTGTACAAACTGCAGGCAGCATGAATCAGAGCCTGGCTGTACAAACTGCAGGCAGCATTAATCGGAGCCTGGCTGTACAAACCACGGGCAGCATGAATCAGAGCCTGGCTGTACAAACCACGGGCAGCATGATTCAGAGCCTGGCTGTACAAACCACAGGCAGGCAGCATGAATCAGAGCCTGGCTGTACAAACTGCGGGCAGCATGAATCAAAGCCTAGCTGCACAAACCACAGGCAGCATGAATCAGAGCCTGGCTGTACAAACTGCGGGCAGCATGAATCAGAGCCTGGCTGTACAAACCACAGACAGAATGAATCAGAGCCTGGCTGTACAAACAACAGGCAGGCAGCATGAATCAGAGCCAGGCTGTACAAACCGCAGGCAGAAGGAATCAGAGCCTGGCTGTACAAATTGCGGGCAGCATGAATCAATGCCTGGCTGTACAAACTGCGGGCAGCATGAATCAGAGCCTGGCTGTACAAACCGCAGGCAGAATGAATCAGAGCCTGGCTGTACAAACTGCGGGCAGCATGAATCAGAGCCTGGCTGTACAAACCGCAGGCAGAATGAATCAGAGCCTGGCTGTACAAACCGCAGGCAGAATGAATCAGAGCCTGGCTGTACAAACTGCGGGCAGCATGAATCAATGCCTGGCTGTACAAACTGCAGGCAGCATGAATCAGAGCCTGGCTGTACAAACCACAGGCAGCATGAATCAGAGCCTGGCTGTGACCACGGGCAGCATGAATCAGAGCCTGGCTGTACAAACTGCGGGCAGCATGAATCAGAGCCTGGCTGTACAAACTGCGGGCAGCATGAATCAGAGCCTGGCTGTACAAACTGTGGGCAGCATGAATCAGAGCCTGGCTGTACAAACCGCAGGCAGAATGAATCAGAGCCTGGCTGTACAAACTGCAGGCAGCATGAATCAGAGCCTGGCTGTACAAACCACAGGCAGCATGAATCAGAGCCTGGCTGTACAAACTGCAGGCAGCATGAATCAGAGCCTGGCTGTACAAACCGCAGGCAGCATGAATCAGAGCCTGGCTGTGACCACGGGCAGCATGAATCAGAGCCTGGCTGTACAAACTGCGGGCAGCATGAATCAGAGCCTGGCTGTACAAACTGCGGGCAGCATGAATCAGAGCCTGGCTGTACAAACTGCGGGCAGCATGAATCAGAGCCTGGCTGTACAAACCGCAGGCAGAATGAATCAGAGCCTGGCTGTACAAACTGCAGGCAGCATGAATCAGAGCCTGGCTGTACAAACCACAGGCAGCATGAATCAGAGCCTGGCTGTACAAACCACAGGCAGCATGAATCAGAGCCTGGCTGTACGAACCACAGGCAGCATGAATCAGAGCCTGGCTGTACAAACTGCGGGCAGCATGAATCAGAGCCTGGCTGTACAAACTACAGGCAGCATGAATTAGAGCCTGGCTGTACAAACTGCGGGCAGCATGAATCAGAGCCTGGCTGTACAAACCACGGGCAGCATGAATCAGAGCCTGGCTGTACAAACTGCAGGCAGAATGAATCAGAGCCTGGCTGCACAAACCACGGGCAGCATGAATCAGAGCCTGGCTGTACAAACCACGGGCAGCATGAATCAGAGCCTGGCTGTACAAACCGCAGGCAGCATGAATCAGAGCCTGGCTGTACAGACCGCGGGCAGCAGGAATCAGAGCCTGGCTGTACAAACCACGGGCAGCATGAATCAGAGCCTGGCTGTACAAACCACGGGCAGCATGAATCAGAGCCTGGTTGTACAAACGGCGGGCAGTATGAATCAGAGCCTGGCTGTACAGACTGCGGGCAGCATGAATCAGAGCCTGGCTGTACAAACCACGGACAGCATGAATCAGAGCCTGGCTGTACAAACGTCGGGCAGCATGAATCAGAGCCTGGCTGTGACAACGGGCAGCATGAATCAGAGCCTGGCTGTACAAACTGCAGGCAGAATGAATCAGAACCTGGCTGTACAAACCACGGGCAGCATGAATCAGAGCCTGGCTGCACATAGCGCAGGCAGCATGAATCAGAGCCTGGCTGTGACCATGGGCAGCATGAATCAGAGCCTGGCTGTACAGACTGCGGGCAGCATGAATCAGAGCCTGGCTGTACAATCCACGGACAGCATGAATCAGAGCCTGGCTGTACAAACGTCGGGCAGCATGAATCAGAGCCTGGCTGTGACAACGGGCAGCATGAATCAGAGCCTGGCTGTACAAACCGCAGGCAGAATGAATCAGAGCCTGGCTGTACAAACCACGGGCAGCATGAATCAGAGCCTGGCTGCACAAACCGCAGGCAGCATGAATCAGAGCCTGGCTGTGACCATGGGCAGCATGAATCAGAGCCTGGCTGTACAAACGGCGGGCAGCATGAATCAGAGCCTGGCTGTGACCACGGGCAGCATGAATCAGAGCCTGGCTGTACAAACCGCAGGCAGAATGAATCAGAGCCTGGCTTTACAAACCACGGGCAGAATGAATCAGAGCCTGGCTTTACAAACCACGGGCAGCATGAATCAGAGCCTGGCTGTGACCACAGGCAGCATGAATCAGCCAGGCTGCACATTGAAGCCAGGTATGTTATTCTGTGAAACGCTCCGGAGTTCAAGGATATGGCCAGGGGCCACAGCCAGAGAAGACAATAGTTCAGCGGGGCAACAGCCTACTCTTCCCAAGCCATTGCATATGATTGACAGGTCTCTTCTTTATGTGTACTTTGGGAGGGCCATGTCAATCACATGGAGCAGTGCTGGGAAGAGCCGGCCAGGTGGCAGCACCAGACTAGACTAGTCTTGTCTCCGGCTTTGGCACCCTGGACAGATCTTTAAAGAGGTTGTCCTTAGAATAGGTCATCAATGTCTGATCAGTTGGGTTAAGACACCTGGCACCCACCCCGATCGGCATCCACCCCCTATTCAAATCAATAGGGGTGGATGTGCAGAAAATGGCGGAGTCCAGTATTCCATTGACGGAGTCAGCACCGGGAGCAGCTGATTGGTGGGGGTGCTGGGTGTCGGACCCCTAATGATCAGACATTGATGATCTACCCTAAGGATAGATGATCAAGTTCTTGACAACCACTTTAAAGATTCGGCCAGGAACCATAGCCGAAGACAAGACTAGTCTGGTGCTGTCCCTTGGCCACATCTTCCCAGCGCCGCTCCAGATGATCGACAGGCCTCTTCTAAAGTATATTTTCTATGAAACACTGAAAAATAGCCCAAGCTCTTCCCAAGCCACTGCAGATGATTGACAAGTCTCTTCCTTGTGTGTACATAGGGAGAGACCTGTCTATCACATTGAGTGGTGCTGGGAAGAGCCGGCCAGGGGGCAGCACCAGACTAGACTAGTCTCGTCTCCGGCTGTGGACCCTGGACAGGCCTTTAAAGGTATTGTCCCGTTGTTTAAACAGCTTGAATCTCCTGAGAGTTTCCTTTAAAAAAAGTTTTACCCCTTAAAAAGCCCTCTAAAGTGCCGCTACTGGGCGTTTCCCTTCTGCCTATCCGCAAATGTCCGCTGCCTGTTGTCAAGTGTAATCTGTCTGTAATGACATCGAGACAGATTACTGGAGATTAGGTTTTTGACTAGGGATGAGCGGACTCGGTGAAGTTTGAGTTCTGGTACCTGACCCGAATTTTAGTCCAAAGTTCGGTTCGGATACCAGAACTTTACCCAAACCTTGAGCCAGAACCCGATCCTCATTGAAATATACGGGGACCCGAACTTTGGAGCTGGAAACAATTTTCTATCTCTCAAACAGACTTCCCTCGAAACTGCCAACATTGCAACGGACTCCTGGAAGACGTCCATGTTCATCGTTTAGCACCAGACCCTAACTGTCCGGTATGAACCCCGAAGTTTTAAGCTCAGGTTTGCTCCTCTCTATTTTTGATTCTGTAAAACAGACATAACAATTCAGGTCAGGTGAGCCATGACAGGCAGTAATGCATGCTGGGAAGTGAAAAGAAAGAAAGGTCCAGATCCTATAGTGCTGACAGAATGGAAAAAGATTGAATGGCAAGTTACAGTAGGGGAGGATCAGTACTGTTCTTGGAGATATTAGACTGATATGCCTGCAAAAAAGGATGAGGATTACAAGACCAAAGGTTTATTTTTTGGAAGGACAAGTACGCTTTAATAATAACTCAGTATGCAGCTCCCTCTAGTGGTGACTGAAGGAAGACAGAATTCCAACACTTAACTCTCTGTGTTCAGAGACTTGATTACAGTAATGATATCTTAGGAATTGAACCAGTGCACAATGATGATAAAAAGTGGACATTCCCTTTAAGTAGAAAAAGAAGAGTTGTTTTTTTTCCCAACACATGTATGAAGTTCTACCTGACATCTTGAAGATTTGCTTTATTTTCCTTCTTATATCGCCGGCTCCCATTAGTGCTCCAAATCTTTTACTTTATTCTTTGGGGAACTATTTCTGTACTGACACGTAAAGCGAACCGTCCTCAATCATAAAAAATAATTTACACGTTCTCGGCTGTGCGGAGGGAATGACAGTCTCCCCTCCGATCCCCCCTCTAGAGAAGACGCAAGTCCCCAGTCCCTGCTCCAATTAATCTTCAGCCGCAGCTGGACTCTAGATACCAATTAGAAAAGCGCGAACCCAGAAGACGCTCGGCGCTAATAAAACCCGCGACGACTCACGTGTCACAAGAGATGGCGCTGAGCGCGCAGCCAGACGACCGTGGACTTATCTAAGACTTTGTCGTCCGGATTTTCGACTCAAATCCGGGAATTAATATTGTAATTCATAATTAGTTGTCAATTTATGTCAAATCATTTGCACAAGAAGCAATTAAGAATCCGCTACTGGTGCATCATAAATATTCAGAAGGGCTCGTCGTCTCCCATCCAGACGTCGCTGCTGTTCAGACCAAGCTTCCTAAAAAGTCTGAAACTCCCAACGACCCCCCAAATTCCTGCTTATAAAACAGCAAATTTGATTCTTCTAAGGCTAAGTGCAGAGTTTTTAGAAAAGTTTTTAGGAAAATATTTAGATTTGAGAGTCCTCAGTGCTTGATACCTTTTAATGGCTAACTGAAAAGATGGTAACAAGTTGCAAGCTTTGGAGACTACTCAGGTCTCTTCATCAGGCATAGTATAACACAAAATCTGAAGAGTCACATATTTATACACAATAAGACACAGAAATAATGCAATAGATGAGACAGGTGACGGAAAGCAGAGTTATTATGGAAGAGATAAACAGTTCTGGCTATAAATATTTTAGCAGTTAATAGATAAGGAGTGTGAAGGTTTTATTGTCCTGTGACCAGGTCCAGTGTTATGATGGACTCACAAGTCTGATGGGCACATTCCTTAGTTGATGTAGAATGACATAAATCCATGCGACACTTTCATTCCTGCTCTGAAAGTGTCAAAGGTCACCATCAGTTTATATTCTGAGATTCTTCTTTCTCTTTGAGATTTGAAGTTACCTTTTAAAACCAGTAATTTCATGTCTTTTATGCTGTGATCAGGGGAACAAACATGCTTGGCTACAGGTAGATCTATTCTTTTTTTCTTTTATTGTGTGGCAATGATGATTCATCCTTGTCCTAAGTTTTTGCCCTGTCTCCCCTACATAAAGACCCCCAGCTGGACATTTGGTACATATAATTAAGTACACTACATTAGATGTGATACAGCTGAAAGTACCTGAGATCTTGTAGTCCTGATGTGAATTGGGGATCTTTATCTTGTCTGTGGTCAGGACTATAAGATCCCAGGTACGTTCAGCTGTATCATGCATATCAGTGTATCAGCCCTGCTATATATAGCTAAAATCACAGAAGTACCGTGATGAGAGTCATGGGGGTCTTCAGCAGACCCCCGACTTTCATGGCAACCCATCGGCGCCCCGCGATCATGTCACTGGTGCGTGGAATGATGTGCCCCTCTGCCGTCACATGTTAAATGCTGAGATTGACAGCAGAATTTAACAGGTTAAAAGCTGTGCCCAAGGCTGTTAGAGTCAGATGATGGCTGAATGACACAGCAATCATCTGCTAGGAAAAATGAGAAAGCCCGAATCAAAGTCAGGGAGCTGACATATGACGTACAAGTACGGGGTTAAAATAAAAATCAAGGATAACTTGCAGACTGTAGGGGTCTGACTGCCAGGACCTCCAGCGATCCTGAGATTTGTGCTCTGGAGCCACAAGAACGAGGCTGCAATGAAGCGGAGGTGGCGTGCATGCTCCATCCATTGTTAATGGGGTCCTGGAAAAAGCAGAGAGCAGAGTTTAACCTAGAGGAGGTCAAACATGTTCCAGACACTGAACGCTGAAGCCCCCCTGCGATCAACATGTTAAATATGATTTCCACTTTTTTTTTAATGGACCCTGTGTAATACCTAATTTGCCCACTAGTAGCGCTGTAGGCGAAGGAAGCAGAACTGATTGCACTGGTGATTCGTGTTGTTAGTTATGGAACTGTCCTCTAAAAACCTCTAAAGCACAATAATTGTCACTCAGTGGTGCAAACCTTGGGCTTGGGGGGCCCATTGCCAATATCTGCTGGGATTGGCTGTTCCTTTATTGCAAACAAAGCAATTTCTCCGACACATCTGAAAACAAATTATTCTGAAAATGATCTCCTGGAGGTTTTAGGGTGAGGAGGAGAGTGCACCGGGGGACGCGAGAGGAACATTAACAGTCTAGAACGTGCGGATATATTATATCCGTCTCCAATGCAAATAAGCTCCCACCATAAGAATCCGGGATGACTGCTCAGATATTCATCACAGAGAGAAGAGCAGCGCGGGGAATGAGCTATCCATATAGATGGGGGAAGCTCTCAGCTTATAACACATGTCCATTATATCTCTATTCCAGGAATCATGTCGTTCCCCGAGGTTTAACTGTTCAAACAAATAAAGTCATGTCTGATTTCTCCCAGGAGCCATTCATTAACATTCTCCAACATATTGTATTATAATGGACAGGGGTCCTCGGTAATGATATCTAATACATAGCGGAAAGAAAACGCCTAAAGAGTGCCTCATTTTTCTTCTTCTGTGGAGGAGGATCGGGAACTTATTAAGATATTGTGCTCTGATTATAATATGGTCTTAATAAAATAATACTGCTCCTAAATGCAAAAATATAACTAGTATATCACTGCCCCCTATGTACAAGAATATAACTACTATAATACTGCCCCCTATGTACAAGTATATAACTACTATAATACTGCTCCTATGTATAAGAATATAACTACTATAATACTGCCCCCTATGTACTAGAATATAACTACTATAATACTGCGCCCTATGTACAAGAATATAACTACTATAATACTGCTCCTATGTACAAGAATATAACTACTATAATACTGCTCCCTATGTACAAGAATATAACTACTATAATACTGCCCCCTATGTACAAGTATATAACTACTATAATACTGCCCCCTATGTACTAGAATATAACTACTATAATACTGCTCCTATGTACAAGAATATAACTACTATAATACTGCACCTATATAAAAGAATATAACTACTATAATACTGCCCCTATGTACAAGAATATAACTACAATAATACTGCTCCTATGTACAAGAATATAACTACTATAATACTGCCCCCTATGGACAAGAATATAACTACTATAATACTGCCCCCTATGTACAAGAATATAACTAATATAATACTGCTCCTATGTACAAGAATATAACTACTATAATACTGCACCTATATACAATAATATAACTACTATAATACTGCCCCCTATGTACAAGAATATAACTACTATAATACTGCCCCCTATGTACAAGAATACAACTACTATAATACTGCCCCCTATGTACAAGAATATAACTACTATAATACTGCCCCTATGTACAAGAATATAACTACTATAATACTGCCCCCTATGTACAAGAATACAACCACTATAATACTGCCCCCTATGTACAAGAATATAACTACTATAATACTGTTCCTATGTACAAGAATATAACTACTATAATACTGCTCCTATGTACAAGAATATAACTACTATAATACTGCTCTCTATGTACAAGAATATAATTACTATAATACAGCTCCTATGTACAAGAATATAACTACTATAATACTGCTCTCTATGTACAAGAATATAACTACTATAATACTGCTCCTATGTACAAGAATATAACTACTATAATACTGCTCCTATGTACAAGAATATAACTACTATAATACTGCTTCTATGTACTAGAATATAACTACTATAATACTGATCTCGATGTACAAGAATATAACTACTATAATACTGCCCCCTATGTACAGAATATAGCAACTATAATATTACTCCTATGTACAAGAATATAACTACTATAATACTGCCCCCTATGTACAAGAATATATTTACTATAATAATGCTCCTATGTACAAGAATATAACTACTATAATACTGCCCCCTAAGTACAAGAATATAACTACTATAATACTGCCCATATGTACAAGAATATAACTACTATAATACCGTCCTCTATGTACAAGAATATAACTACTATAATACTGTCCCTATGTACAAGAATATAACTACTATAATACTGCCCCCTATGTACAAGAATATAACTACTATAATACTGCCCCCTATGTACAAGAATATAACTACTATAATACTGCTCCTATGTACAAGAATACAACTACTATAATACTGCTCCTATGTACAAGAATATAACTACTATAATGCTGCTCTCTATGTACAAGAATATAACTACTATAATACTGCTCTCTATGTATAAGAATATAACTACTATAATACTGCTCCTATGTACAAGAATATAGCTACTAAAATACTGCTTCTATGTACTAGAATATAACTACTATAATACTGCCCCCTATGTACAGAATATAACAACTTTAATACTTCCTCCTATGGACAAGAATATAGCTACTATAATACTGCCCCTATGTACAAGAATATAACTACTATAATACTGCCCCCTATATACAAGAATATAACTACTATAATACTGCTCCTATGTACAAGAATATAACTACTAAAATACTGCTTCTATGTACTAGAATATAACTACTATAATACTACCCCCTATGTACAAGAATATAACTACTATAATACTGCTCCTATGTACAAGAATATAACTACTATAATACTGCTCCTATGTACAAGAATATAACTACTATAATACTGCCCCCATGTACAAGAATATAACTACTATAATACTGCCTCTATGTACAAAAATATAACTACTATAATACTGCCCTCTATGTACAAGAATATAACTACTATAATACTGCCCCTATGTACAAGAATATAACTACTATAATACTGCCCCCTATGTACAAGAATATAACTACTATAATACTGCCCCCTATGTACAAGAATATAACTACTATAATACTGCTCCTATGTACAAGAATATAACCACTATAATACTGCTCCTATGTAAAAGAATATAACTACTATAATGCTGCTCTCTATGTACAAGAATATAACTACTATAATACTGCTCTCTATGTACAGTATAAGAATATAACTACTATAATACTGCTCCTATGTACAAGAATATAACTACTAAAATACTGCTTCTATGTACTAGAATATAACTACTATAATGCTGATCTCTATGTACAAGAATATAACTACTATAATACTGCCCCCTATGTACAGAATATAACAACTTTAATACTGCCTCCTATGCACAAGAATATAGCTACTATAATACTGCCCCTATGTACAAGAATATAACTACTATAATACTGCCCCCTATGTACAAGAATATAACTACTATAATACTGCCCCCTATGTACAAGAATATAACTACTATAATACTGCCTCTATGTACACGAATATAACTACTATAAAACTGCTCCTATGTACAAGAATACAACTACTATAATACTGCTCCTATGTACAAGAATATAACTACTATAAAACTGCTCCTATGTACAAGAATATAACTACCATAATACTGCCCCCTATGTACAGGAATATAACTACTATAATACTGCTCCTATGTACAAGAATATAACTACTATAATACTGCTCCTATGTATAAGAGTATAACTACTATAATACTGCCCCCTATGTACAAGAATATAACTACTATAATACTGCCCCCTATGTACAAGAATATAACTACTATAATACTGCCCCTATGTACAAGAGTATAACTACTATAATACTGCTCCTATGTACAAGAATATAACTACTATAATACTGCTCCTATGTACAAGAGTATAACTACTATAATACTGCCCACTATGTACAAGAATATAACTACTATAATACTGCCCCCTATGTACAAGAATATAACTACTATAATACTGCCCCTATGTACAAGAATATAACTACTATAATACTGCCCTCTATGTACAAGAATATAACTACTATAATACTGCTCCTATGTACAAGAATATAACTACTATAATACTGCCCCTATGTACAAGAATATAACTGTTATAATACTGCCCCTATGTACAAGAATATAACTACTATAATACTGCCCCTATGTACAAGAATATAAGTGCTATAATACTGCTCCTATGTACAAGAATATAACTACTATAATACTGCCCCTATGCACAAGAATATTTCTACTATAATACTGCCCTGTGTACAAGAATATAACTACTATAATACTGCTCCTATGTACAAGAATATAACTACTATAATACTGTTCCTATGTACAAGAATATAACTACTATAATACTGCTCCTATGTACAAGAATATAACTACTATATTACTGCCCCCTATGTACAAGAATATAACTACTATAATACTGCCCTCTATGTATAAGAATATAACTACTATAATACTGCTCCTATGTACAAGAATATAACTACTATAATACTGCCCCCTATGTACAAGAATATAACTACTATAATACTGCCCTATGTACAAGAATATAACTACTATAATACTGCCCTCTATGTACAAGAATATAACTACTATAATACTGCCCTCTATGTATAAGAATATAACTACTATAATACTGCTCCTATGTACAAGAATATGACTACCATAATACTGCTCCTATGTGCAAGAATATAACTACTATAATACTGCTCTCTATGTACAAGAATATAACTACTATAATACTGCCCCCTATGTACAAGAATACAACTACTATAATACTGCCCCCTATGTACAAGAATATAACTACTATAATACTGCCCCTATGTACAAGAATATAACTACTATAATACTGCCCCCTATGTACAAGAATACAACCACTATAATACTGACCCCTATGTACAAGAATATAACTACTATAATACTGTTCCTATGTACAAGAATATAACTACTATAATACTGCTCCTATGTACAAGAATATAACTACTATAATACTGCTCTCTATGTACAAGAATATAATTACTATAATACAGCTCCTATGTACAAGAATATAACTACTATAATACTGCTCTCTATGTACAAGAATATAACTACTATAATACTGCTCCTATGTACAAGAATATAACTACTATAATTCTGCTCCTATGTACAAGAATATAACTACTATAATACTGCTTCTATGTACTAGAATATAACTACTATAATACTGATCTCGATGTACAAGAATATAACTACTATAATACTGCCCCCTATGTACAGAATATAGCAACTATAATATTACTCCTATGTACAAGAATATAACTACTATAATACTGCCCCCTATGTACAAGAATATATTTACTATAATAATGCTCCTATGTACAAGAATATAACTACTATAATACTGCCCCCTAAGTACAAGAATATAACTACTATAATACTGCCCCTATGTACAAGAATATAACTACTATAATACCGTCCTCTATGTACAAGAATATAACTACTATAATACTGTCCCTATGTACAAGAATATAACTACTATAATACTGCCCCTATGTACAAGAATATAACTACTATAATACTGCCCCCTATGTACAAGAATATAACTACTATAATACTGCTCCTATGTACAAGAATACAACTACTATAATACTGCTCCTATGTACAAGAATATAACTACTATAATGCTGCTCTCTATGTACAAGAATATAACTACTATAATACTGCTCTCTATGTATAAGAATATAACTACTATAATACTGCTACTATGTACAAGAATATAGCTACTAAAATACTGCTTCTATGTACTAGAATATAACTACTATAATACTGCCCCCTATGTACAGAATATAACAACTTTAATACTTCCTCCTATGTACAAGAATATAGCTACTATAATACTGCCCCTATGTACAAGAATATAACTACTATAATACTGCCCCCTATATACAAGAATATAACTACTATAATACTGCTCCTATGTACAAGAATATAACTACTAAAATACTGCTTCTATGTACTAGAATATAACTACTATAATACTGATCTCTATGTACAAGAATATAACTACTATAATACTGCCCTCTATGTACAAGAATATAACTACTATAATACTGCCCCTATGTACAAGAATATAACTACTATAATACTGCCCCCTATGTACAAGAATATAACTACTATAATACTGCCCCCTATGTACAAGAATATAACTACTATAATACTGCTCCTATGTACAAGAATATAACCACTATAATACTGCTCCTATGTACAAGAATATAACTACTATAATGCTGCTCTCTATGTACAAGAATATAACTACTATAATACTGCTCTCTATGTACAGTATAAGAATATAACTACTATAATACTGCTCCTATGTACAAGAATATAACTACTAAAATACTGCTTCTATGTACTAGAATATAACTACTATAATGCTGATCTCTATGTACAAGAATATAACTACTATAATACTGCCCCCTATGTACAGAATATAACAACTTTAATACTGCCTCCTATGTACAAGAATATAGCTACTATAATACTGCCCCTATGTACAAGAATATAACTACTATAATACTGCCCCCTATGTACAAGAATATAACTACTATAATACTGCCCCCTATGTACAAGAATATAACTACTATAATACTGCCTCTATGTACACGAATATAACTACTATAAAACTGCTCCTATGTACAAGAATACAACTACTATAATACTGCTCCTATGTACAAGAATATAACTACTATAAAACTGCTCCTATGTACAAGAATATAACTACCATAATACTGCCCCCTATGTACAGGAATATAACTACTATAATACTGCTCCTATGTACAAGAATATAACTACTATAATACTGCTCCTATGTATAAGAGTATAACTACTATAATACTGCCCCCTATGTACAAGAATATAACTACTATAATACTGCCCCCTATGTACAAGAATATAACTACTATAATACTGCCCCTATGTACAAGAGTATAACTACTATAATACTGCTCCTATGTACAAGAATATAACTACTATAATACTGCTCCTATGTACAAGAGTATAACTACTATAATACTGCCCACTATGTACAAGAATATAACTACTATAATACTGCCCCCTATGTACAAGAATATAACTACTATAATACTGCCCCTATGTACAAGAATATAACTACTATAATACTGCCCTCTATGTACAAGAATATAACTACTATAATACTGCTCCTATGTACAGGAATATAACTACTATAATACTGCCCCTATGTACAAGAATATAACTGTTATAATACTGCCCCTATGTACAAGAATATAACTACTATAATACTGCCCCTATGTACAAGAATATAAGTGCTATAATACTGCTCCTATGTACAAGAATATAACTACTATAATACTGCCCCTATGCACAAGAATATTTCTACTATAATACTGCCCTGTGTACAAGAATATAACTACTATAATACTGCTCCTATGTACAAGAATATAACTACTATAATACTGTTCCTATGTACAAGAATATAACTACTATAATACTGCTCCTATGTACAAGAATATAACTACTATATTACTGCCCCCTATGTACAAGAATATAACTACTATAATACTGCCCTCTATGTATAAGAACATAACTACTATAATACTGCTCCTATGTACAAGAATATAACTACTATAATACTGCCCCCTATGTACAAGAATATAACTACTATAATACTGCCCTATGTACAAGAATATAACTACTATAATACTGCCCTCTATGTACAAGAATATAACTACTATAATACTGCCCTCTATGTATAAGAATATAACTACTATAATACTGCTCCTATGTACAAGAATATGACTACCATAATACTGCTCCTATGTGCAAGAATATAACTACTATAATACTGCTCTCTATGTACAAGAATATAACTACTATAATACTGCCCCCTATGTACAGAATATAGCAACTATAATATTGCTCCTATGTACAAGAATATAACTACTATAATACTGCCCCCTATGTACAAGAATATAACCATTATAATACTGCTCCTATGTACAAGAATATAATTACTATAATACTGCCCCTATGTACAAGAATATAACTACTATAATACTGCCCCTATGTACAAGAATATAACTACTATCATACTGCCCCCTATGTACAAGAATATAACTACTATAATACTGCCCCTATGTACAAGAATATAACTACTATAATACTGCCCCCTATGTACAAGAATATAGCTACTATAATACTGCCCCTATGTACAAGAATATAACTACTATAATACTGCTCCTATGTACAAGAATATAACTACTATAATACTGCTCCTATGTGCAAGAATATAACTACTATAATACTGCTTCTATGTACAAGAATATAACTACTATAATACTGCCCCTATGTACAAGAATATAACTACTATAATACTGCCCCCTATGTACAAGAATATAACTACTATAATACTGTTCCTATGTACAAGAATATAACTACTATAATACTGCTCCTATGTACAAGAATATAACTACTATATTACTGCCCCCTATGTACAAGAATATAACTACTATAATACTGCCCTCTATGTGCAAGAATATAACTACTATAATACTGCTCCTATGTACAAGAATATAACTACTATAATACTGCCCCCTATGTACAAGAATATAACTACTATAATACTGCCCTATGTACAAGAATATAACTACTATAATACTGCCCTCTATGTACAAGAATATAACTACTATAATACTGCCCTCTATGTATAAGAATATAACTACTATAATACTGCTCCTATGTACAAGAATATGACTACCATAATACTGCTCCTATGTGCAAGAATATAACTACTATAATACTGCTCTCTATGTACAAGAATATAACTACTATAATACTGCCCCCTATGTACAGAATATAGCAACTATAATATTGCTCCTATGTACAAGAATATAACTACTATAATACTGCCCCCTATATACAAGAATATAACCATTATAATGCTGCTCCTATGTACAAGAATATAATTACTATAATACTGCCCCTATGTACAAGAATATAACTACTATAATACTGCCCCTATGTACAAGAATATAACTACTATCATACTGCCCCCTATGTACAAGAATATAACTACTATAATACTGCCCCTATGTACAAGAATATAACTACTATAATACTGCCCCCTATGTACAAGAATATAGCTACTATAATACTGCCCCTATGTACAAGAATATAACTACTATAATACTGCTCCTATGTACAAGAATATAACTACTATAATACTGCTCCTATGTACAAGAATATAACTACTATAATACTGCTTCTATGTACAAGAGTATAACTACTATAATACTGCCCCTATGTACAAGAATATAACTACTATAATACTGCCCCCTATGTACAAGAATATAACTACTATAATACTGCCCCCTATGTACAAGAATATAACTACTATAATACTGCCTCTATGTACACGAATATAACTACTATAATACTGCTCCTATGTACAAGAATACAACTACTATAATACTGCTCCTATGTACAAGAATATAACTACTATAATACTGCTCCTATGTACAAGAGTATAACTACTATAATACTGCCCCCAATGTACAAGAATATAACTACTATAATACTGCTCCTATGTACAAGAATATAACTACTATAATACTGCTCCTATGTACAAGAGTATAACTACTATAATACTGCCCCCTATGTACAAGAATATAACTACTATAATACTGCCCCCTATGTACAAGTATATAACTACTATAATACTGCCCCTATGTACAAGAATATAACTACTATAATACTGCTCCTATGTACAAGAATATAATTGCTATAATACTGCTCCCATGTACAAGACTATAACTACTATAATACTGCCCCCTATGTACAAGAATATAACTACTATAATACTGCCCCCTATGTACAATAATATAGCTACTATAATACTGCCCCTATGTACAAGAATATAACTACTATAATACTGCCCCCTATGTACAGAATATAACTACTATAATACTGCTCCTATGTACAAGAATATAACTACTATAATACTGCTCCTATGTACAAGAATATAACTACTATATTACTGACCCCTATGTACAAGAATATAACTACTATAATACTGCCCTCTATGTACAAGAATATAACTACTATCATACTGCTCCTATGTACAAGAATATAACTACTATAATACTGCCCCCTATGTACAAGAATATAACTACTATAATACTGCCCTATGTACAAGAATATAACTACTATAATACTGCCCTCTATGTACAAGAATATAACTACTATAATACTGCCCTCTATGTATAAGAATATAACTACTATAATACTGCTCCTATGTACAAGAATATGACTACCATAATACTGCTCCTATGTGCAAGAATATAACTACTATAATACTGCTCTCTATGTACAAGAATATAACTACTATAATACTGCCCCCTATGTACAGAATATAGCAACTATAATATTACTCCTATGTACAAGAATATAACTACTATAATACTGCCCCCTATGTACAAGAATATAACCATTATAATACTGCTCCTATGTACAAGAATATAATTACTATAATACTGCCCCTATGTACAAGAATATAACTACTATAATACTGCCCCTATGTACAAGAATATAACTACTATCATACTGCCCCCTATGAACAAGAATATAACTACTATAATACTGCCCCTATGTACAAGAATATAACTACTATAATACTGCCCCCTATGTACAAGAATATAGCTACTATAATACTGCCCCTATGTACAAGAATATAACTACTATAATACTGCTCCTATGTACAAGAATATAACTACTATAATACTGCTCCTATGTACAAGAATATAACTACTATAATACTGCTTCTATGTACAAGAATATAACTACTATAATACTGCCTCTATGTACAAGAATATAACTACTATAATACTGCCCCCTATGTACAAGAATATAACTACTATAATACTGCCCCCTATGTACAAGAATATAACTAGTAAAATACTGCCAATATGTACACGAATATAACTACTATAATACTGCTCCTATGTACAAGAATACAACTACTATAATACTGCTCCTATGTACAAGAATATAACTACTATAATACTGCTCCTATGTACAAGAGTATAACTACTATAATACTGCCCCCAATGTACAAGAATATAACTACTATAATACTGCTCCTATGTACAAGAATATAACTACTATAATACTGCTCCTATGTACAAGAGTATAACTACTATAATACTGCCCCCTATGTACAAGAATATAACTACTATAATACTGCCCCCTATGTACAAGTATATAACTACTATAATACTGCCCCTATGTACAAGAATATAACTACTATAATACTGCTCCTATGTACAAGAATATAACTACTATAATACTGCTCCCATGTACAAGAGTATAACTACTATAATACTGCCCCCTATGTACAAGAATATAACTACTATAATACTGCCCCCTATGTACAATAATATAGCTACTATAATACTGCCCCTATGTACAAGAATATAACTACTATAATACTTCCCCCTATGTACAGAATATAACTTCTATAATACTGCTCCTATGTACAAGAGTATAACTACTATAATACTGCCCCCTATGTACAAGAATATAACTACTATAATACTGCCCCCTATGTACAAGAATATAACTACTATAATACTGCCTCTATATACACGAATATAACTACTATAATACTGCTCCTATGTACAAGAATATGACTACCATAATACTGCTCCTATGTGCAAGAATATAACTACTATAATACTGCTCTCTATGTACAAGAATATAACTACTATAATACTGCCCCCTATGTACAGAATATAGCAACTATAATATTGCTCCTATGTACAAGAATATAACTACTATAATACTGCCCCCTATGTACAAGAATATAACCATTATAATACTGATCCTATGCACAAGAATATAATTACTATAATACTGCCCCTATGTACAAGAATATAACTACTATAATACTACCCCTATGTACAAGAATATAACTACTATAATACTGCCCCCTATGTACAAGAATATAACTACTATAATACTGCCCATATGTACAAGAATATAACTACTATAATACTGCCCCCTATGTACAAGAATATAGCTACTATAATACTGCCCCTATGTACAAGAATATAAATACTATAATACTGCTCCTATGTACAAGAATATAACTACTATAATACTGCTCCTATGTACAAGAATATAACTACTATAATACTGCTTCTATGTACAAGAATATAACTACTATAATACTGCCCCTATGTACAAGAATATAACTACTATAATACTGCCCCCTATGTACAAGAATATAACTACTATAATGCTGCCCCCTATGTACAAGAATATAACTACTATAATACTGCCCCCTATGTACAAGAATATAACTACTATAATACTGCCTCTATATACACGAATATAACTACTATAATACTGCTCCTATGTACAAGAATATGACTACCATAATACTGCTCCTATGTGCAAGAATATAACTACTATAATACTGCTCTCTATGTACAAGAATATAACTACTATAATACTGCCCCCTATGTACAGAATATAGCAACTATAATATTGCTCCTATGTACAAGAATATAACTCCTATAATAGTGCCCCCTATGTACAAGAATATAACCATTATAATACTGCTCCTATGTACAAGAATATAATTACTATAATAATGCCCCTATATACAAGAATATAACTACTATAATACTGCCCCTATGTACAAGAATATAACTACTATAATACTGCCCCCTATGTACAAGAATATAACTACTATAATACTGCCCCCTATGTACAGAATATAGCAACTATAATATTACTCCTATGTACAAGAATATAACTACTATAATACTGCCCCCTATGTACAAGAATATATTTACTATAATACTGCTCCTATGTACAAGAATATAACTACTATAATACTGCCCCCTAAGTACAAGAATATAACTACTATAATACTGCCCCTATGTACAAGAATATAACTACTATAATACCGCCCTCTATGTACAAGAATATAACTACTATAATACTGTCCCTATGTACAAGAATATAACTACTATAATACTGCCCCCTATGTACAAGAATATAACTACTATAATACTGCCCCCTATGTACAAGAATATAACTACTATAATACTGCTCCTATGTACAAGAATACAACTACTATAATACTGCTCCTATGTACAAGAATATAACTACTATAATGCTGCTCTCTATGTACAAGAATATAACTACTATAATACTGCTCTCTATGTATAAGAATATAACTACTATAATACTGCTCCTATGTACAAGAATATAGCTACTAAAATACTGCTTCTATGTACTAGAATATAACTACTATAATACTGCCCCCTATGTACAGAATATAACAACTTTAATACTTCCTCCTATGTACAAGAATATAGCTACTATAATACTGCCCCCTATATACAAGAATATAACTACTATAATACTGCTCCTATGTACAAGAATATAACTACTAAAATACTGCTTCTATGTACTAGAATATAACTACTATAATACTGATCTCTATGTACAAGAATATAACTACTATAATACTGCCCTCTATGTACAAGAATATAACTACTATAATACTGCCCCTATGTACAAGAATATAACTACTATAATACTGCCCCCTATGTACAAGAATATAACTACTATAATACTGCCCCCTATGTACAAGAATATAACTACTATAATACTGCTCCTATGTACAAGAATATAACCACTATAATACTGCTGCTATGTACAAGAATATAACTACTATAATGCTGCTCTCTATGTACAAGAATATAACTACTATAATACTGGTCTCTATGTACAGTATAAGAATATAACTACTATAATACTGCTCCTATGTACAAGAATATAACTACTAAAATACTGCTTCTATGTACTAGAATATAACTACTATAATGCTGATCTCTATGTACAAGAATATAACTACTATAATACTGCCCCCTATGTACAGAATATAACAACTTTAATACTGCCTCCTATGTACAAGAATATAGCTACTATAATACTGCCCCTATGTACAAGAATATAACTACTATAATACTGCCCCCTATGTACAAGAATATAACTACTATAATACTGCCCCCTATGTACAAGAATATAACTACTATAATACTGCCTCTATGTACACGAATATAACTACTATAAAACTGCTCCTATGTACAAGAATACAACTACTATAATACTGCTCCTATGTACAAGAATATAACTACTATAATGCTGCTCTCTATGTACAAGAATATAACTACTATAATACTGCTCTCTATGTATAAGAATATAACTACTATAATACTGCTCCTATGTACAAGAATATAGCTACTAAAATACTGCTTCTATGTACTAGAATATAACTACTATAATACTGCCCCCTATGTACAGAATATAACAACTTTAATACTTCCTCCTATGTACAAGAATATAGCTACTATAATACTGCCCCTATGTACAAGAATATAACTACTATAATACTGCCCCCTATATACAAGAATATAACTACTATAATACTGCTCCTATGTACAAGAATATAACTACTAAAATACTGCTTCTATGTACTAGAATATAACTACTATAATACTGATCTCTATGTACAAGAATATAACTACTATAATACTGCCCTCTATGTACAAGAATATAACTACTATAATACTGCCCCTATGTACAAGAATATAACTACTATAATACTGCCCCCTATGTACAAGAATATAACTACTATAATACTGCCCCCTATGTACAAGAATATAACTACTATAATACTGCTCCTATGTACAAGAATATAACCACTATAATACTGCTCCTATGTACAAGAATATAACTACTATAATGCTGCTCTCTATGTACAAGAATATAACTACTATAATACTGCTCTCTATGTACAGTATAAGAATATAACTACTATAATACTGCTCCTATGTACAAGAATATAACTACTAAAATACTGCTTCTATGTACTAGAATATAACTACTATAATGCTGATCTCTATGTACAAGAATATAACTACTATAATACTGCCCCCTATGTACAGAATATAACAACTTTAATACTGCCTCCTATGTACAAGAATATAGCTACTATAATACTGCCCCTATGTACAAGAATATAACTACTATAATACTGCCCCCTATGTACAAGAATATAACTACTATAATACTGCCCCCTATGTACAAGAATATAACTACTATAATACTGCCTCTATGTACACGAATATAACTACTATAAAACTGCTCCTATGTACAAGAATACAACTACTATAATACTGCTCCTATGTACAAGAATATAACTACTATAAAACTGCTCCTATGTACAAGAGTATAACTACCATAATACTGCCCCCTATGTACAGGAATATAACTACTATAATACTGCTCCTATGTACAAGAATATAACTACTATAATACTGCTCCTATGTATAAGAGTATAACTACTATAATACTGCCCCCTATGTACAAGAATATAACTACTATAATACTGCCCCCTATGTACAAGAATATAACTACTATAATACTGCCCCTATGTACAAGAGTATAGCTACTATAATACTGCTCCTATGTACAAGAATATAACTACTATAATACTGCTCCTATGTACAAGAGTATAACTACTATAATACTGCCCCCTATGTACAAGAATATAACTACTATAATACTGCCCCCTATGTACAAGAATATAACTACTATAATACTGCCCCTATGTACAAGAATATAACTACTATAATACTGCCCTCTATGTACAAGAATATAACTACTATAATACTGCTCCTATGTACAAGAATATAACTACTATAATACTGCCCCTATGTACAAGAATATAACTGTTATAATACTGCCCCTATGTACAAGAATATAACTACTATAATACTGCCCCTATGTACAAGAATATAAGTGCTATAATACTGCTCCTATGTACAAGAATATAACTACTATAATACTGCCCCTATGCACAAGAATATTTCTACTATAATACTGCCCTGTGTACAAGAATATAACTACTATAATACTGCTCCTATGTACAAGAATATAACTACTATAATACTGTTCCTATGTACAAGAATATAACTACTATAATACTGCTCCTATGTACAAGAATATAACTACTATATTACTGCCCCCTATGTACAAGAATATAACTACTATAATACTGCCCTCTATGTACAAGAATATAACTACTATAATACTGCTCCTATGTACAAGAATATAACTACTATAATACTGCCCCCTATGTACAAGAATATAACTACTATAATACTGCCCTATGTACAAGAATATAACTACTATAATACTGCCCTCTATGTACAAGAATATAACTACTATAATACTGCCCCTATGTACAAGAATATAACTACTATAATACTGCCCCCTATGTACAAGAATATAACTACTATAATACTGCCCCCTATGTACAAGAATATAACTACTATAATACTGCTCCTATGTACAAGAATATAACCACTATAATACTGCTCCTATGTACAAGAATATAACTACTATAATGCTGCTCTCTATGTACAAGAATATAACTACTATAATACTGCTCTCTATGTACAGTATAAGAATATAACTACTATAATACTGCTCCTATGTACAAGAATATAACTACTAAAATACTGCTTCTATGTACTAGGATATAACTACTATAATGCTGATCTCTATGTACAAGAATATAACTACTATAATACTGCCCCCTATGTACAGAATATAACAACTTTAATACTGCCTCCTATGTACAAGAATATAGCTACTATAATACTGCCCCTATGTACAAGAATATAACTACTATAATACTGCCCCCTATGTACAAGAATATAACTACTATAATACTGCCCCCTATGTACAAGAATATAACTACTATAATACTGCCTCTATGTACACGAATATAACTACTATAAAACTGCTCCTATGTACAAGAATACAACTACTATAATACTGCTCCTATGTACAAGAATATAACTACTATAAAACTGCTCCTATGTACACGAGTATAACTACCATAATACTGCCCCCTATGTACAGGAATATAACTACTATAATACTGCTCCTATGTACAAGAATATAACTACTATAATACTGCTCCTATGTATAAGAGTATAACTACTATAATACTGCCCCCTATGTACAAGAATATAACTACTATAATACTGCCCCCTATGTACAAGAATATAACTACTATAATACTGCCCCTATGTACAAGAGTATAGCTACTATAATACTGCTCCTATGTACAAGAATATAACTACTATAATACTGCTCCTATGTACAAGAGTATAACTACTATAATACTGCCCCCTATGTACAAGAATATAACTACTATAATACTGCCCCCTATGTACAAGAATATAACTACTATAATACTGCCCCTATGTACAAGAATATAACTACTATAATACTGCCCTCTATGTACAAGAATATAACTACTATAATACTGCTCCTATGTACAAGAATATAACTACTATAATACTGCCCCTATGTACAAGAATATAACTGTTATAATACTGCCCCTATGTACAAGAATATAACTACTATAATACTGCCCCTATGTACAAGAATATAAGTGCTATAATACTGCTCCTATGTACAAGAATATAACTACTATAATACTGCCCCTATGCACAAGAATATTTCTACTATAATACTGCCCTGTGTACAAGAATATAACTACTATAATACTGCTCCTATGTACAAGAATATAACTACTATAATACTGTTCCTATGTACAAGAATATAACTACTATAATACTGCTCCTATGTACAAGAATATAACTACTATATTACTGCCCCCTATGTACAAGAATATAACTACTATAATACTGCCCTCTATGTACAAGAATATAACTACTATAATACTGCTCCTATGTACAAGAATATAACTACTATAATACTGCCCCCTATGTACAAGAATATAACTACTATAATACTGCCCTATGTACAAGAATATAACTACTATAATACTGCCCTCTATGTACAAGAATATAACTACTATAATACTGCCCTCTATGTATAAGAATATAACTACTATAATACTGCTCCTATGTACAAGAATATGACTACCATAATACTGCTCCTATGTGCAAGAATATAACTACTATAATACTGCTCTCTATGTACAAGAATATAACTACTATAATACTGCCCCCTATGTACAGAATATAGCAACTATAATATTGCTCCTATGTACAAGAATATAACTACTATAATACTGCCCCCTATGTACAAGAATATAACCATTATAATACTGCTCCTATGTACAAGAATATAATTACTATAATACTGCCCCTATGTACAAGAATATAACTACTATAATACTGCCCCTATGTACAAGAATATATCTACTATCATACTGCCTCCTATGTACAAGAATATAACTACTATAATACTGCCCCTATGTACAAGAATATAACTACTATAATACTGCCCCCTATGTACAAGAATATAGCTACTATAATACTGCCCCTATGTACAAGAATATAACTACTATAATACTGCTCCTATGTACAAGAATATAACTACTATAATACTGCTCCTATGTACAAGAATATAACTACTATAATACTGCTTCTATGTACAAGAATATAACTACTATAATACTGCCCCTATGTACAAGAATATAACTACTATAATACTGCCCCCTATGTACAGGAATATAACTACTATAATACTGCCCCCTATGTACAAGAATATAACTACTATAATACTGCCTCTATGTACACGAATATAACTACTATAATACTGCTCCTATGTACAAGAATACAACTACTATAATACTGCTCCTATGTACAAGAATATAACTACTATAATACTGCTCCTATGTACAAGAGTATAACTACTATAATACTGCCCCCTATGTACAAGAATATAACTACTATAATACTGCTCCTATGTACAAGAATATAACTACTATAATACTGCTCCTATGTACAAGAGTATAACTACTATAATACTGCCCCCTATGTACAAGAATATAACTACTATAATACTGCCCCCTATGTACAAGTATATAACTACTATAATACTGCCCCTATGTACAAGAATATAACTACTATAATACTGCTCCTATGTACAAGAATATAACTACTATAATACTACTCCCATGTACAAGAGTATAACAACTATAATAATGCCCCCTATGTACAAGAATATAACTACTATAATACTGCCCCCTATGTACAAGAATATAGCTACTATAATACTGCCCCTATGTACAAGAATATAACTACTATAATACTGCCCCCTATGTACAGAATATAACTACTATAATACTGCCCCTATGTACAATAATATAACTACTATAATACTGCCCCCTATGTACAAGAATATAACTACTATAATACTGCCCCCTATGTACAAGAATATAACTACTATAATACTGCCCCTATGTACAAGAATATAACTACTATAATACTGCCCCCTATGTTCAAGAATATAACTACTATAATACTGCTCCTATGTACAAGAATACAACTACTATAATACTGCTCCCATGTACAAGAGTATAACTACTATAATACTGCCCCCTATGTACAAGAACATAACTACTATAATACTGCCCCCTATGTACAAGAATATAGCTACTATAATACTGCCCCTATGTACAAGAATATAACTGCTATAATACTGCCCCCTATGTACAGAATATAACTACTATAATACTGCTCGTATGTACAAGAGTATAACTGCTATAATACTTGCCCCCTATGTACAAGAATATAGCTACTATAATACTGCCCCCTATGTACAAGAATATAACTACTATAATACTGCCCCTATGTACAAGAATATAACTACTATAATACTGCCCCTATGTACAAGAATATAACTACTATAATACTGCCCCCTATGTACAAGAATATAACTACTATAATACTGCCTCTATGTACACGAATTTAACTACTATAATACTGCTCCCTATGTACAAGAATATAACTACTATAATACTGCCCCTATGTACAAGTATGTAACTACTATAATACTGCCCCTATGTACAAGAATATAACTACTATAATACTGCTCCTATGTACAAGAATATAACTACTATAATACTGCTCCCATGTACAAGAGTATAACTACTATAATAATGCCCCCTATGTACAAGAATATAAATACTATAATACTGCCCCCTATGTACAAGAATATAGCTACTATAATACTGCCCCTATGTACAAGAATATAACTACTATAATACTGCCCCCTATGTACAGAATATAACTACTATAATACTGCTCCTATGTACAAGAGTATAACTACTATAATACTGCCCCCTATGTACAAGAATATAACTACTATAATACTGCCCCCTATGTACAAGAATATAACTACTATAATGCTGCCTCTATATACACGAATATAACTACTATAATACTGCTCCTATGTACAAGAATATAACTACTATAATACTGCCCCTATGTACAAGAATATAACTACTATAATACTGCCCTCTATGTACAAGAATATAACTACTATAATACTGCCTCTATATACACGAATATAACTGCTATAATACTGCTCCCTATGTACAAGAATATAACTACTATAATACTGCCCCCTATGTACAAGAATATAACTACTATAATACTGCCCCCTATGTACAAGAATATAACTACTATAATACTGCCCCTATGTACAATAATATAACTACTATAATACTGCCCCCTATGTACAAGAATATAACTACTATAATACTGCCCCCTATGTACAAGAATATAACTACTATAATACTGCCCCTATGTACAAGAATATAACTACTATAATACTGCCCCCTATGTTCAAGAATATAACTACTATAATACTGCTCCTATGTACAAGAATACAACTACTATAATACTGCTCCCATGTACAAGAGTATAACTACTATAATACTGCCCCCTATGTACAAGAACATAACTACTATAATACTGCCCCCTATGTACAAGAATATAGCTACTATAATACTGCCCCTATGTACAAGAATATAACTGCTATAATACTGCCCCCTATGTACAGAACATAACTACTATAATACTGCTCGTATGTACAAGAGTATAACTGCTATAATACTTGCCCCCTATGTACAAGAATATAGCTACTATAATACTGCCCCCTATGTACAAGAATATAACTACTATAATACTGCCCCTATGTACAAGAATATAACTACTATAATACTGCCCCTATGTACAAGAATATAACTACTATAATACTGCCCCCTATGTACAAGAATATAACTACTATAATACTGCCTCTATGTACACGAATTTAACTACTATAATACTGCTCCCTATGTACAAGAATATAACTACTATAATACTGCCCCTATGTACAAGTATGTAACTACTATAATACTGCCCCTATGTACAAGAATATAACTACTATAATACTGCTCCTATGTACAAGAATATAACTACTATAATACTGCTCCCATGTACAAGAGTATAACTACTATAATAATGCCCCCTATGTACAAGAATATAAATACTATAATACTGCCCCCATGTACAAGAATATAGCTACTATAATACTGCCCCTATGTACAAGAATATAACTACTCTAATACTGCCCCCTATGTACAGAATATAACTACTATAATACTGCTCCTATGTACAAGAGTATAACTACTATAATACTGCCCCCTATGTACAAGAATATAACTACTATAATACTGCCCCCTATGTACAAGAATATAACTACTATAATGCTGCCTCTATATACACGAATATAACTACTATAATACTGCTCCTATGTACAAGAATATAACTACTATAATACTGCCCCTATGTACAAGAATATAACTACTATAATACTGCCCTCTATGTACAAGAATATAACTACTATAATACTGCCTCTATATACACGAATATAACTGCTATAATACTGCTCCCTATGTACAAGAATATAACTACTATAATACTGCCCCCTATGTACAAGAATATAACTACTATAATACTGCCCCCTATGTACAAGAATATAACTACTATAATACTGCCCCTATGTACAAGAATATAACTACTATAATACTGCCCCCTATGTACAAGAATATAACTACTGTAATACTGCCCCCTATGTACAAGAATATAACTACTATAATACTGCCCCTATGTACAAGAATATAACTACTATAATACTGCCCCCTATGTTCAAGAATATAACTACTATAATACTGCCCCCTATGTTCAAGAATATAACTACTATAATACTGCTCCTATATACAAGAATATAACTACTATAATACTGCTCCTATGTACAAGAATACAACTACTATAATACTGCTCCCATGTACAAGAGTATAACTACTATAATACTGCCCCCTATGTACAAGAACATAACTACTATAATACTGCCCCCTATGTACAAGAATATAGCTACTATAATACTGCCCCTATGTACAAGAATATAACTGCTATAATACTGCCCCCTATGTACAGAATATAACTACTATAATACTGCTCGTATGTACAAGAGTATAACTGCTATAATACTTGCCCCCTATGTACAAGAATATAGCTACTATAATACTGCCCCCTATGTACAAGAATATAACTACTATAATACTGCCCCTATGTACAAGAATATAACTACTATAATACTGCCCCTATGTACAAGAATATAACTACTATAATACTGCCCCCTATGTACAAGAATATAACTACTATAATACTGCCTCTATGTACACGAATTTAACTACTATAATACTGCTCCCTATGTACAAGAATATAACTACTATAATACTGCCCCTATGTACAAGAATATAACTACTATAATACTGCCCCCTATGTACAAGAATATAACTACTATAATACTGCCTCTATATACACGAATATAACTGCTATAATACTGCTCCCTATGTACAAGAATATAACTACTATAATACTGCCCCCTATGTACAAGAATATAACTACTATAATACTGCCCCCTATGTACAAGAATATAACTACTATAATAATGCCCCTATGTACAAGAATATAACTACTATAATACTGCCCCCTATGTACAAGAATATAACTACTATAATACTGCCCCCTATGTACAAGAATATAACTACTATAATACTGCCCCTATGTACAAGAATATAACTACTATAATACTGCCCCCTATGTTCAAGAATATAACTACTATAATACTGCTCCTATGTACAAGAATACAACTACTATAATACTGCTCCCATGTACAAGAGTATAACTACTATAATACTGCCCCCTATGTACAAGAACATAACTACTATAATACTGCCCCCTATGTACAAGAATATAGCTACTATAATACTGCCCCTATGTACAAGAATATAACTGCTATAATACTGCCCCCTATGTACAGAATATAACTACTATAATACTGCTCGTATGTACAAGAGTATAACTGCTATAATACTTGCCCCCTATGTACAAGAATATAGCTACTATAATACTGCCCCCTATGTACAAGAATATAACTACTATAATACTGCCCCTATGTACAAGAATATAACTACTATAATACTGCCCCTATGTACAAGAATATAACTACTATAATACTGCCCCCTATGTACAAGAATATAACTACTATAATACTGCTCCTATGTACAAGAATATAACTACTATAATACTGCCCCCTATGTACAAGAATATAACTACTATAATACTGCCTCTATGTACACGAATTTAACTACTATAATACTGCTCCCTATGTACAAGAATATAACTACTATAATACTGCCCCTATGTACAAGAATATAACTACTATAATACTGCCCCCTATGTACAAGAATATAACTACTATAATACTGCCTCTATGTACACGAATATAACTACTATAATACTGCTCCCTATGTACAAGAATATAACTACTATAATACTGCCCCCTATGTACAAGAATATAACTACTATAATACTGCCCCTATGTACAAGAATATAACTACTATAATACTGCTCCTATGTACAAGAATACAACTACTATAATACTGCCCCTATATACAAGAATATAACTACTATAATACTGCTCCCTATATACAAGAATATAACTACTATAATACTGCCCCTATGTACAAGAATATCACTACTATAATACTGCTCCTATGTACAAAAATACAACTACTATAATACTGCCCCATGTACAAGAATATAACTACTAAAATACTGCCCGCTGTGTACAAGAATATAACTACTATAATACTGCCCCCTATGTACAAGAATATAACTACTATAATACTGCCCCTATGTACAAGAATATAACTACTATAATACTGCCCCTATGTACAAAAATATTACTACTATAATACTGCCCCATGTACAAGAATATAACTGCTAAAATACTGCCCCTATGTACAAGAATATAACTACTATAATACTGCCCCCTATGTACAAGAATATAACTACTAAAATACTGCCCCTATGTACAAGAATATAACTACTATAATACTGCCCCCTATGTACAAGAATATAACTACTATAATACTGCTCCTATGTAGAAGAATATAACTGCTATAATACAGCCCCCTATGTACAAGAATATAACTACTATAATACTGCCCCAATGTACAAGAATATAACTACTATAATACTGCCCCTATGTACAAGAATATAACTACTATAATACTGCCCCCTATGTACAAGAATATAACTACTATAATACTGCTCCTATGTAGAAGAATATAACTGCTATAATACAGCCCCCTATGTACAAGAATATAACTACTATAATACTGCCCCTATGTACAAGAATATAACTACTATAATACTTAACTTCTGAAATAAATATTATAGATCTAGAATACCTTTTATTTCAATGGTTGTTTATATTATTATTATTATTATTATTATTATTATTATTATATATTTCTCTGCATTATTATAGGACACAGTGAGAATATTTGCTTCTCCCTCTGGACCTGTGCAGTGCTTTTCTCTCTATAGCACATGATGCTTTTTCTTTCTTCATTGTCACTGATGCACTTTTACTTTGTTTGCTTTGCTATTTTTACGCCTGATAGCGGGGTCAGGATACAGGAGGATTTTTGAGCTGAGCCTGAAGGTAGGAGAAGGATCTGACAACCTGACAGGCAGATGTAAATGCTGCTTCTTTATATCTGAGGATTAGTGTCTATTACAGTGGAACAGCAGAGGCAGCTCCTGGGGGGATAACAGAATCCCCTTAAAGCTGCAGTAATACTGTAAATAGCATTTTGTGTGGGGTCCATTGCAAGATAGTCGCTATGTATTAAAATGTTCTGAGACTCTTTAAACCTGCCATATAAATTATCCACAATTATCAA
This sequence comes from Phyllobates terribilis, assembly GCF_046119375.1. Lineage (NCBI taxonomy): Eukaryota > Metazoa > Chordata > Amphibia > Anura > Dendrobatidae > Phyllobates > Phyllobates terribilis. Next base: position 25,293,116 of record NW_027362772.1, read on the forward strand.
GATGTCTGTTTTCAGTCAGTGAATGGGAACAAACATAAATCTCTTTGTTACAATCCCATCCAGACTGAATAATTCTCAGAGATCAGACTTTTTTTTTTCATTTGTATCCAGTCTACAAGCTGAATAGTCTCCTGGACTCCAGACTGATACATTGTAACAAACCTCCAGGGTGGGAATATAATTGTCACATAGATTTCTCCAGACTGGAGATTTCTGTAATAAAACCCTGGGGTGGGAAAGTTTTCAGCCTCTGGATGTAGCTACAAATCTTTCTATTCACTGACAGCAAGTGTAGATCTTAAAACAAAAAAGTTTTCAAAAAAAGTTTCAGAATTGTTTATTAAACAGTAGATTATTTCCTAGCACTGGAGAGAATTATTTTTAAGGGATTCACGGTCAGACTCTGAGCTCCGAATCTACAGGGGATATCATCCCGGTCTTTTACTGTCCTATAAGTATTGGAAATCTCACGGTGGCGGCGGCGGCTCAGGGAGAAGGTTCTGCGCCTCTTTTATTTGCCTGGATGGGGGAGGAGAGGTGCAGACAAGAAGACTCAAACCCAATCTGACCGATTACAAGACCACCTGCAAGTCGTGATCAAATGCAGTTCAATTTGGGCCTTACTGTCTGAAATGGCCAGAATTGGGGGCTTGTGTCCCAAAATTCAGTAGTGGAGGTGGCACTCAATTCAACGCATATTGTACTTGGCTATCTCCGTCAGTCCCATAGACTTAAAATGTAGCGTCAGTGCATATACAGTTAGGTCCATATATATTTGGACAGAGACAATATTTTTCACATTTTGGTTCTAGACATTACCACAATGAATTTTAAACAAAACAATTCAGATGCAGTTGAAGTTCAGACTTTCAGCTTTCATTTGAGGGTATCCACATTAAAATTGGATGAAGGGTTTAGGAGTTTCAGCTCCTTAACATGTGCCACCCTGTTTTTAAAGGGACCAAAAGTAATTGGACAATTGACTCCAAGGCTATTTCATGGACAGGTGTGGGCAATCCCTTCGTTATGTCATTCTCAGTTAAGCAGATAAAAGGCCTGGAGTTGATTTGAGGTGTGGTGCTTGCATTTGGAAGGTTTTGCTGTGAAGTAAACATGCGGTTAAAGGAGCTCTCCATGCAGGTGAAACAAGCCATCCTTAAGCTGCAAAAACAGAAAAAACCCATCCGAGAAATTGCTACAATATTAGGAGTGGCAAAATCTACAGTTTGGTACATCCTGAGAAAGAAAGAAAGCACTGGTGAACTCATCAATGCAAAAAGACCTGGGCGCCCACAGAAGACAACAGTGGTGGATGATCGCAGAATAATCTCCATGGTGAAGAGAAACCCCTTCACAACAGCCAACCAAGTGAACAACACTCTCCAGGAGGTAGGCGTATCAATATCCAAATCTACCATAAAGAGAAGACTGCATGAAAGTAACTACAGAGGGTTCACTGCACGGTGCAAGCCACTCATAAGCATCAAGAATAAAAAGGCTAGACTGGACTTTGCTTAAAAACATCTAAAAAAGCCAGCACAGTTCTGGAAGAACATTCTTTGGACAGATGAAACCAAGATCAACCTCTACCTGAATGATGGAAAGAGAAAAGTATGGCGAAGGCGTGGTACAGCTCATGATCCAAAGCATACCACATCATCTGTAAAACACGGCAGAGGCAGTGTGATGGCTTGGGCATGCATGGCTGCCAGTGGCACTGGGTCACTAGTGTTTATTGATGATGTGACACAGGACAGAAGCAGCCGAATGAATTCTGATGTATTCAGAGCCATACTGTGTGCTCAGATCCAGCCAAATGCAGCCAAACTGATTGGTCGTCGTTTCATACTACAGATGGACAATGACCCAAAACATAAAGCCAAAGCAACCCAGGAGTTTATTAAAGCAAAGAAGTGGAATATTCTTGAATGGCCAAGTCAGTCACCTGATCTCAACCCAATTGAGCATGCATTTCACTTGTTAAAGACTAAACTTCAGACAGAAAGGCCGACAAACAAACAGCAACTGAAAACCACCGCAGTGAAGGCCTGGCAGAGCATCAAAAAGGAGGAAACCCAGTGTCTGGTGATGTCCATGAGTTCAAGACTTCAGGCAGTCATTGCCAACAAAGGGTTTTCAACCAACTACTAGAAATGAACATTTTATTTACAATTATTTAATCTGTCCAATTACTTTTGATCCCTTTAAAAACAGGGTGGCACATGTTAAGGAGCTGAAACTCCTAAACCCTTCATCCAATTTTAATGTGGATACCCTCAAATTAAAGCTGAATGTCTGAACTTCAACTGCATCTGAATTGTTTTGTTTAAAATTCATTGTGGTAATGTCTAGAACCAAAATTAGAAAAATGCTGTCTCTGTCCAAATATATATGGACCTAACTGTAGGTTGGACCCTCACCGATCTCTTATAACCTATCCATTTTAAAACTGGAATACCCCTTTAAAAGGGTTGTCCACATAATAGCTAAGCCAGCCCCCTTCAATGTCACAGCCGATGTATGGGCAATGAATGGTGTTGGTTGAGGCGTTGTACAAAGTACAAGAAACTACAGCAAAACCAAAGAAATGAGCCAGACTATAAGCTGGTATACGGCAAAGTGTAAGAGCTGGCTATTTCACAGAGAAAACCCGAAAGGACAAGTATAAGCCGTTCTCCTTACAGGTATACTGTATGTATATTACTAAAAGTAGTACGACCATACTGTCACGATTCCACCATCCTAAGGACGCTGTGAGTGACAGCTCAGTCGCCCTATAGAATCAGGGGCGTGCTGAGCCGTCAGAATTGTGAATGTCCAATCTGACGAGGCCTGTGGGGTTTCCTCCAGGTGTCGCCCGTTCTGGGTGATTACCTGGCTATTCAGCTGTCTGTCTGCCTCTTATCTCTGCCAGTTGTAGCTCTGTGTTTGCTCTGTGCTCTGAGTTCCTATATTCTTTGTTGCTTGACCTTGGATTTGCCTTGACCATCCGTTTGCCTAGCCCCTTTGTCTTGATCTGTTTCCTTCTTGGAATTCTAGCCCCGGTCTGTGACCTGACTGTTTATGACGTACCCTCCTGGCTTTTGACCTCGGACCCCTTGGCATCCCTTACTCACGGCTTGTCCGTAAGAAGTGACTCAGCGTCACACAGATATTATGTCTATCCTATTACGATATTACTTTTCCTTGCCTACTCTGAGTAGACAGGTTCTTCTTGATGTCATTTTTGCCCAAGTATCCAAAATCTGAAATTTCTTCTCCTGACATTCAATATCACAAAAAAAAAACTGAGAAAGAAGCTGCAGCTGCATCCCCCTCCTCCCCTCTTCCCTTCTTACTAATTTACGATCTTACATTAGAGAAGGTTTGAGAATATCAGGCTGGAAGAAAAGGTGAAGGAGATGTTATTTGCTCCTGACGACTTGTTACAATGTTTCACTGTTACTTTCTAAGCCACAAGGTTACACTTGTCTTCCAGGTGAGATAAGGCCGGCTGCCGATTTGCCTCTCGCCTTAACACGAGGACAAGTTTCAGCAGCGTTTTCTCGGAAGATAATGGGATTCGGTCTCGGTGCTGAGTGGCGCGACAGGATCTGTCTGTCCTAAAGTAACACGTGTATAATTAGTCATTCCGGGGTAGCCGGGCGCCTCTGCCACTGGCCTCCTCTATAATTATGTCTTATGTAAAACTTTTGCATTAAAGAAAGTTTTCACCAGCGGGGAGCGAAGCGTGACCTTAACCCTCTGCGCGCCATAGAATAAATGACAGGACTGATCTGCAGCCATATATACCAGATACAATAAAGCCGGCCATTAGTATCGCGGGCTTCCTACAGCTCGCTGCGTGCCAGATGCCTGCGCAGGGGAACCTCCGGGGAGCATTTACAAGACTCCATGCTCCATGGCATCCCATATGTTGTTCCTTTTCAGTTAATGGGCCACTTTTTTCACTTTTTCAGATTCTGATTTCTACTCCAATCACTTCCAAAGCTGAAGTTGACGCGCCCCTGGGCCTGTGTCGCGCTGCGGTGCGCACGCGGGAGCTTACCCGGAGCCGGATCCGTGGAGGGTTGTAATCTCGTGGCAGTGACCCGGTCCGTGCCCAGGGAGTCAAACTAGACGGCAGTCTATTAGTAGTAAATAGTTGATGACTACGCCACCCGTTGAGTGCAGCCAGGAAGCTGCTGCTGCAGGGCAGACCGCTGAGGCCGGTGGTAGGATTGTGCAGCGTGATAGTATAACCCCCAACGGGAGGGGTATGGCCTCAGGGCAGCCGACGTGGATGATGGGGGTAGCAGGAACCACTCAGAGACGGTACGGTGTAGTTCAGGGTCTTTACTGGTAACAACGACAGACCCTCCCGGAGTACTTGCTAGCAAACGGGGCCTGGTCAGTCTTTGAGCAGATGGGATCTCCCCTGGCCAGGCGTAGTTGTAGGCCTCCCAAACTGACTGTACTCTTCTGGCTACCTTGCTAGAAGCTGATGTAAGTAGCCCACGTCCCTGAGTGTACCGTGTGGTGCTCACCCGTATGGCCGGTGACTCGGGGCCTTCTAATGGCTTCCGCTCCACGATGGCGGTGCTGGTCCCACGCGTGTGACCGTGCCTTCGGGCTTCTGGGCCAGAGGACCTGAAATCCCCTGCCCGACGGATTCTGCTGCTGGGTAGGAGTTAGTCCCCACAGCCTCGGACTCCGGGTCCGGTAAAGAATCTTCTTAGTCAGGGCGAGCTCTGTAGCTGCCAGCCCCTGACTCCTTGTAACTCTGCTGTTTCCTATGCTGCTTCTCTTCTCCACTCTCCTTGTCTGACTCACCCTGCCTCAGCCCCGGGTTTATACAGGGGAAGTTCTTCCCCTCCCAAGACTGGGCAGGAGGTGTGGCATGCACAGGATCCCTGACCAAAGGACCTCCCACCTGCTCTCAGACATAATATCTCTATCACTGTGGCAACCAGACCCCTGGGGTGTCACACAATGAACGCTTGGAATGTTTCACCCTAGAAGTTGTGCATGACGTTCTGAACCGCTAGGGGACAGCAGTGAAAAGATAAAATGTCCAGCTTGAAGAGGAAACCAGCAGAATTAGGCATGCAGCTTTGGATGTGATTGGAGTAGAAGATAAAAAATCTGTACAAATTTTTTTTTTAAGGATGAAATGATGTAAAAGCAGCCTCTGCTGTTATACAGGACACCCCGGATATTAAACGCAACAGTAAATGGTCATTACTCCAAGTCTGCAGTGGAGAGCAGCTGACAAGCGCTGACCCTGGGGATGGGTACGGGCGCGCCGTGGGGCTGGCTGTAGAACAGTAATTGGCTATTATAGGCAGAGATGTAATGGACGGTGTCATAAAACACGATGGTGGCCTATAATACAAGTATTGATCATATAGATCGGCCTCTCCAATCCGGATATTGATTGCAGAGCCTCCGGTAATCAGCGGCTTTGTTGTGGGTGTGTTTAGGTCCGGGTTCACACTGGGATATGATGGGGCGGTTTTTAATCAGAGCATTATCAGAGATTAAAATATCCATGGGCAAACGATGCCTAAAAAATGAACCATCATCTAATCTAAATAATGGCACCATAGGGTGTAAAATATCCTAGCAAAAAAGTACTGAATAATAGAACAACACCCTGGAGTGCAGGCATAATACTGCCATATAGTGCCAGTGTCATACAGGGAGAGCATAACAATAACATACAGTTTCTGCATAATACTGACATACAGTAGAAACCAGAAGTTTCCATACACTGTATAAAAAGACACATCTGCAGGTTTTTCTCAATATCTGACATGAAATCAGAATAAACCTTTCCCATTCTAGATCAATTAGGATTACAATAATGTTTCATATTTGTCAAATGCCAGAATAATGAGAGAGAATATTTTAAGGCATTTTTATTACTTACTGCAAAGTCACAAGTTTCCATACATTTCATTAGTATTTGGTACAGTTGCCTTTTAAACTGAATGACTTGGGTGAAACGTTTGGGATATCCTTCCACAAGCTTCTCACAATAGTTGGTGGAATTTGGGCCGATTCCTCCTGACAGAACTGGTGTAACGGATCCAGGTTTGTAGGTCGCCTTGTTCGCACCTGCCTTTTCAGCTTTGCCCATGAATTTTCAATAGGATTGAGATCAGGGCTTTGTGATAGCCACTCCAAAACATTAACTTTGTTATCTTTAAGCCACTTTGTTACCATTTTGGCAGTATGCTTCGGTCATTGTCCATTTGGAAGACCCATTTCCGCCCAAGCTTTAACTCACTGGCTGATGTCTTGAGATGTTGCTTAAGTATTACCACATCATTTTCTTTTCTCATGATGCCATCTATTTTGTGAAGTGCACCAGTCCCTCCTGCAGCAAAATAACCCCACAACATGATGCTGCCACCCCCGTGTTTCACAGTTGGGATGGTGTTCTTAAGCTTCCAAGCTTCTCCCTTTTTCCTCTAAACGTAACAGTGGTCATTATGCCCAAAAAGTTCAATTTTAGTTTCATCAGACCACAGGAAATGTCTCCAAAAATTAAGGTCTTTGTTCCTGTGTGCATTTGCAAACATTACTCTGGCTTTTTTTATGTTTCTTTTGGAGTAATGGCTTCTTCCTGGCAGAGAGGCCTTTCAGCCCATGTTGATACAGTACTCGATTCACTGTGGTTATTGACACAGTCTTACCAGCTTCCACCATCATCTTCACAAGGTCTTTTGCTTTTGTCCTTGGGTTGATATGCACATGTCGGACCAAAGCACGTTCATATCTGGGACACAGAACCCGTCTGTTCCTGAGCGGTATGATGGCTGAACATTCCCATCTTGTTTGTACTTGCATATAATTGTTTGTACAGATGAACGAGGCACCTTCAGGTATCTTGAAATTGTACCCAAGGATGAGCCAGACTTCTGCAAGTCTGCAATTCTCTTCCTGATATCTTGGCTGATTTCTTTAGACTTTTTCATGATGCTACACCAAGAAGCAGTGTGTTTCAGGTGTGCATTAAAATACATCCACAGGTGTGTCTCTAATTAACTCAGATGTTGCCAAAAAACCTATCAGAAGCTTCCAAACACATGACATCGTCATATGGGCAGTCCAGAATTGTTTAAAGGCACAGTAATCTTAGTGTATGTAAACTTTTGACTTTGCAGTAAGTAATAAAAATGCCTTAAAACATTCTCTCTCTCTCATTATTCTGGCATTTGGCAAATATTAAAAATGATGGTAATCCTAATTGACCTAAAACGGGAAACGTTTATTTTGATTTCATGTCAGATATTGAGAAAAACTTGCATATGTGTCTTTTTATATGGTGTATGTAAACTTCTGGTTTCAACTGTATAGTGCCTGTGCAAAAATGACAGTACCAAACATTGCAGTGTCCGCTCCAACTGTCCAGTATTGATCCCCTTATCCTCCAAGGATGTGTATATTATTTGGATCAAATACTGATGTAATTACAGTTTTACCTTTTTTCTGCTGAATTTCCACATATTTTAACAAGTTTTTTTTTACTTTTGTTTTTAAACTATATTATTACCCTAGCCTAAACCTAACCCAAGCTATAACCTTAGCCCTAGCTCTTTTTTTTCTTGTAACTATTTTATTACCTTAAACTTAACCCGAGCCGTAAACCTAGCTCTAGCTCTTTTTTTTATTTGTAACTACTTTATTACCCTAGCCCTAAACCTAATCCAAGCCATATCATTAGCCCTAGCTTTTTTTTCTTGTAACTATTTTATTACCCTAGCCCTAAACCTAACCCAAGCCATAACCCTAGCCCTAGCTCTTTATTTCTTGTAATGATTTTATTACCCTAGCCCTAAACCTAATCCAAGCCATAATCCTAGCCCTAGTTCTTTTTCTTGTAACTATTTTATTACCCTAGCCCTAAACCTAACCCAAGCTATAACCTTAGCCCTATCTATTTTTTTGTCTTGTAACTATTTATCACCCTATCCCTAAACCTAACCCAAGCTATAACCTTAGCCCTAGCTCTTTTTTTTTCTTGTAATTATTTTATTACCTTAAACCTAACCCGAGCCGTAACCCTAGCCCTAGCTCTTTTTTTTATTTGTAACTACTTTATTACCCTAGCCCTAAACCTAATCCAAGCCATATCCCTAGCCCTAGCTTTTTTTTCTTGTAACTATTTTATTACCCTAGTCCTAAACCTAACCCAAGTCATAACCCTAGCCCTAGCTCTTTTTTTGTCTTGTAACTATTTATTACCCTACCCTTAAACCTAATCCAAGGCAAAATCCTAGCCCTAGCTCTACTTAGGTTTGGAAAAAGTGTGTCAAAACATAAATCTTATTATAAGGTTACTGTTTTCTTCTTTTTTTTTTTTAAAGGAGATGCTTATTTAAAATTTGGGACAGGTCTCCCGGCATTTATCTGCCTCTCCTCTCATAAATTTACAAGTGAGTGTAGAAGGAGAGCACTGCAAGAGAGCGCAGAGGTTAACATCTGCCTATGCAGAGCGTAGTAGTTGAAATTAAATATCTCACAGCAAATCATTATATCGAAGCTGTAATAACACTTTTATCCTTGCTTGAATACACAGGAGCCGCCGGGCCCCCATTATCTCTGATCCGGGCTGTAATCGCACATTTCAGATTAGATGTAGAGGTTATGACCCCCATCATTGCTCTCAGCTGAGAGCTCCCACCCTGATGCCCCCTTTGATGAGGGTCTGCAGGAGGTGGCCATCCCACGCTGCTCTCTTCTAGAAGCGAGGCTGACCCTTCTCCATGATGGCCCTCACTCCTCACCCGCTCCACGATACAATGTATCAATACAACAAAGGGTTAATATGAACTTTGAGGATTTTTCTATCGATTTTCTGAGAATTGTCGTCTTCGCTCTTTCTTCCCCGCTGATCTCCAAAATAAACGGTTCTCAATAGATCCCTTTCTTATTAGGTGTGAGAGTCTGTGCCGGAATCACCTAAATACAAGTGTCCGGAGGCTGGAGGGTGTTACCCAGCGCCAGAAGAGCCCCCCCACCTCTATGTGCACCCCCGAGTCTGAACACTACTGTATTAATACTTATTTATGTGCGGCCATAAAACGTGGCATAAATCATAAAACTCCAATTACATTTATTATCCAATTTCCATGCAGCCCTGGAGTGTTCATTAGCCATTCAACCTTGAGTTTCCTTATACATTGCAGCAGAAAATCAGCTATCGCCATATTATAATCTATAGCCTGGCTATACTCATTAACTCTTTAATGACTGGGTCCTATTGATTATATAGGACGTTGTCCACTAGACATTTTACCAGTCTCTATCTGCAGCCTCCACCCGCTCTGTAGGGTGATTTATTCCATTGGTCGTACAGATTAGATACTTGACTTGTAATATGATCATTCAATAGACTCCTCTCCTGTGTCACCCTTATCATGGTCCTTCCATAGACTCCTCTCATATGCCACCATTATCATGGTCCTGCTATTGACTCCTCTCCTGTGTCACCCTTATCATGGTCCATCCATAGACTCCTCTCCTGTGTCACCCTTATCATGGTCCATCCATAGACTCCTCTCCTGTGTCACCCTTATCATGGTCCTTCCATAGACTCCACTCCTGTGTCACCCTTATCATGGTCCTTCCATAGACTCCTCTCCTGTGTCACCCTTATCATGGTCCTTCCATAGACTCCTCTCCTGTGTCATCCTTATCATGGTCCTTCCATAGACTCCTCTCCTGTGTCACCCTTATCATGGTCCTTCCATAGACTCCTCTCTGGTGTCACCCTTATCATGGTCCTTCCATAGACTCCTCTCCTGTGTCACCCTTATCATGGTCCTTCCATAGACTCCTCTCCTATGTCACCCTTATCATGGTCCATCCATAGACTCCTCTCATATGCCACCATTATCATGGTCCTGCTATTGACTCCTCTCCTGTGTCACCCTTATCATGGTCCATCCATAGACTCCTCTCTGGTGTCACTCTTATCATTGTCCTTCCATAGACTCCTCTCCTGTGTCACCCTTATCATGGTCCATCCATAGACTCCTCTCTGGTGTCACTCTTATCATTGTCCTTCCATAGACTCCTATCCTGTGACACCCTTATCATGGTCTTTCCACAGACTCCTCTCCTGTGACAACTCAATTATGGTTCATCCATAGACTCCTCTCCTGTGTCACCCTTATCATGGTCCTTCCATAGACTCCTCTCCTATGTCACCCTTATCATGGTCCATCCATAGACTCTTCTCCTGTATCACCAAGGAGGGACCAGGCAGGTGGACCAGGTGCCACTCTGGGACCAACCTTGTGTGAGACCAGGCAACTTCCACAGGTCAGATGGCTGAAGCTGACAGGTACAGCGGGAAAGCACAGCAGGTAGCCTGACAGGTGATCCGGGTTGGCAAGCAGGCGGGCACGGCAGGTAGCCAGACGGGTGATCCAGGTTGGCAAGCAGGGGGGACACGGCAGGTAACCTGACAGGTGATCCAGGTAGGCAAGCAAGGCGGGCTCGGCAGGTGGCCTGACAGGTGATCCGGGTAGACAGGCAGGCGGGCACAGCTGACAGACAGGCTGGCGGGCACGGCTGACAGACAGGCTGGCAGGCACAGCTGATAGACAGGCTGGCGGGCATGCTGATAGACAGGCTGACGGGCACGGCTGATAGATAGGCTGGCGGGTACGGCTGATAGACAGGCTGGCGGCTAAAGCTAACAGACAGGCTGGCGGGCACTGGAACCTGAGGGCTGAGGAGAGTGTTAGCACACAAACAACCTTGCTTTATATAGGAGGTGCTTTATATAGGAGTGATCCTCCGGCCATTGGCCGGGGATTCTTTAGGACGGACCTCGCGGCCCCTTTAAGAGGGAGGGAGCGTGCGCGCGCTCTAAGCACAGTGCCTGGGAAGCTGCGCACGGTGCGCGCAACAGCAGCAGGAGCAGGGGAGCTGGACGACGCCAGACCGGGACCGCAGCGGTGAAGGGAACTGCGTCTCTGCCCAGCAGGAGGCAGAGACGCTGACGCTACAGTACCCCCCCCCCTTACACCCACTCTTCTTTAGGCCTGCAAGAAATTTTTTAAGAAGACGAGGGGCATGGATGTTCTCCCTGGGCTCCCAAAATCTCTCCTCAGGACCAAACCCCTTCCAATCCACAAGAAAGAAAGTCTTTCCTCTTACCCTCTTGATGGCCAAAATGTTCTCTACCTCAAAGATGTCCTCAGTGGAGACTAGAGCTGGGGTGGTACCTGGATCGTCAGAGAAAGAATTAAGGACATAAGGTTTGAGGAGAGACACGTGAAAGGAGTTGGGAATCCGTAAGGAAACCAGGAGTTTCAGCTTGTAAGCCACTGGATTTATTTAGTTCAGAATCTCGAATGGACCGATGAACCGCGGACCCAACTTATATGATGGTATCTTGAGATGGACATATTTGGAGGAAAGACATACCTCAAGGAATCATCTACTCTATCCAAACAAACAGCGTAATAGTGAGGATAGGCAGAGGAAAATACGGTATATTTCCACCTACAACCACGAGTGGGATGGCATGAGAGGCATCATGATGAAGCATTGGAATATTTTGGCGACCGATTCCTCCCTGGGATCAATTCTTGGTGACTATCCTCTAATGACTCCGAGACGGTCCAACAACTTAAAAGACATTTTGGCATCTAGCCATTATGTCCCAGCTAAACCAAATCCCTTTTGTTCTCGTGGTCCTGTTTTGGGAACGTACCCTTGCGGTCATTGTCGTGCCTGTGCCAATGTCCTGCGCTGCACTACGTTCGAGCCCTCGGATGGCTCGAGACAGTTCAAGATTAGGCATTATATCTCATGCAGTACTAATAATGTAATTTACTATGCTACCTGCGACTGCTCATTGATATATATTGGATCGACTTCTAGAGAACTTCGAGTGCGCGTGCGGGAGCATGTGCGGGACATTGACGCGGCCAGGACGGTGAGCGATATCTCGGAATTAAAGACAATTCCGAGACATTTTAAGATGGTTCACAATTGCGACCCCGGGTGCCTTAAAGTTCGTGGTATTGATGTAATGCATATGGGCTCCCGGGGGGGCAATGTGAGAAAAGCTTTGGCGCAGGCCGAGGCAAAGTGGATCACTATGCTGGACACTCTGTCTCCTCATGGTCTTAATGAGTCTCTGTCTTTCTCATCTTTTTTATGAATTAGGTATTATAATTTTGTTCTTTCCTCAGCTTCCATTACCTCCTTCTCGCTTTATTTATTTATTTGTTTATTTCAGCCCCCATGTATTGCTCTTGTTTTTATGTCAATTATGGGTTTTCCTTAATTTTATCATTTCTATTATTTTTTGTAGTTTTTATTTTCTGTTATGGACTGGATTTCCCTTGGTGTTCTTGTGATTGGGCTGGACGGTGCTCTGAACTGTATTGGAAACCCACGGATTGAATTCCTACTGTGCATTTCTACTTGTATATCTATGCCCGAGCCGGATGGTGCTTTGAATCAATTTGAAGATTTATGGATGGACCTCAATAACGTGCTAAAGATCCATCATGGCCTGGACATCCTAAAACTTATGCTGGGATATCTATTGTTACTGGGTTTCTTTCTGTCTGGTTTATATAGCTGGACTCACTGCACACTGGGTGCTGTGCGCGTGTTCTGCCTCCCCCGCCTGCGGCTGTGCGATCAGCTGTCTTGGTGGTGCGGGTGAGCGTGCGGGCGCTCGGACATTTCGGTGTCGCGCGCCCGCGCGTGCACACTTGCTCCTGACGGCGTGGTCGCGCATTTGGGGGCGGGGAGCGGCAGCTCACGCACCGCTAATAGGCACCTGCCCATCTACACCTGCATATCAGGTGATCGATCACGTGAGGCCTCACGTGACCGACACCCTGGGATATATATACCTCCGTCCTCATTCTGTATATCACTCCCCTTGAGGAAGCGGCCCCTGGTGGCTGCGAAACGCGCGTCGGGGTCTGGGGTCTGTTACTGCGCTCCATTAGGCTCTGGTCTTTGGCCCTTTATTTGGTAAGCTTTTGACTCCCTATTCCCTCCCTTTTACTTTCTGTATATGGTACTATTGAAGGGCAGGGATGTCAATTTGATAGTTCTTTGAATCTACACCGTGATTTCAATCATTTATAAAATGTTTACTAATATGCTTACTCTATACTCACTGTGTACACTCTGAACTATCCATATTATCGATATTTATTATAATTCAATATATTTATGTCCTTACCAAGTTGGATATGTCAATCTGTTTGTTATTCAGGCCTTTTGCTACCCTCACAAAGTCACTTTGTTCTAAACATTTGTATATTGTGTATGTTTTTTAGCTTGATATAATAAATGAAAAACTTTTTTAATGCCTTAAAACTCTTTATTCTCCTATTTATTCATATATGGAGGAAGGCCAGACGTTGTCTCCCGGACGAAATTGAGGCGGATCCAGACGTCTCTTATCAGCATACTTCTTCATCCGCTAGGAGGACTGAAGAAGCGCAGATCTAGTGTCCTCCCAAATCGCAGAAAATTCACTGACGAGAGACTCCGTGGCAGGATTGTCCACTGAGGCAGAGACGGGAAACGGAATCCGGGGGTGTTGACCGTAGACCACAAAAAACGGAGACTTAGCAGAGGACTCACTCACATGGTTGTTATAGGAGAACTCGGTCCAGGGCAGGAACTCAACCCAATCGCTATGGTGAGCGTTGCCAAAGTGCCAAAGAAAACTGGTAAGGATCTGATTGATATGTTCCACTTGATCATTGGACTGAGGATGATAGGCCAAAAAAAAATCCAAAGAGAAATCCAGCAGCTTGCACGTGGCTCTCCAAAAGCGAGAAGTGAACTGAACTCCTCGGTCCGAGATAATGTGGAGGGGTAAGCCGTGGATGTGACGGATGAAGTCCTTAGCCAGCACAGGTGCAGATGGATACCAGGCAGAGGAATGAAGTGAGCCATCTTGGAGAAGCGGTCGGCGACCACCCAAATGACAGTACAACCGGCCGATACCGTAAGATCCATGATGAAATCCATTGCAATATGTTGCCACGGAGCGGAAGGCACGGGAAGAGGAAGGAGACGACCGGCTGGAAGGTGCCTAGGTATCTTGTTATGGGCACAAGAGGAACAAGCCACGACAAAATCCGCAACATCCTTGCGCAGGGTGGGCCACCAATAGTGTTGGGCAATGAGCAGAAGTGTCTTCCTCTGGCCGGCATAGCCAGCCAGTTTGGACGAATGGCCCCAGAGTAAGACCCTCTTCCGATCCAAAGGTCTTACCAGGAGGTAGATGAGACAGGTCAAACGGAGCAACAGTCATTATTCTGGAGGTATCAATGATGTGTAGAGGCTCCTCCTCCAGGTCGGAAGACAGAAAAGAGCGGGATAGAGTGTCGGTTTTAATGTTCTTGTCTGCCGGGCGGTAATGGAGATTGAAGCAGAATCGAGCAAAGAGCAAAGACCATCTGGCCTGATGCGGGTTTAGTCTCTGGGCTGTCTGCAAATACGCAAGGTTTTTATGGTCAGTGTAGATGACCACCGGGTGCAGAGCCCCCTCAAGCAAGTAGCACCACTCCTCCAGCGCTAATTTGATGGCCAGCAGTTCTCGATCTCCTATGGAGTAATTACGCTCGGCCAGAGAGAAGAGTTTGGAGAAGAAGCCGCAGGTCACCATTCTCCCAGATGAGGATTTCTGGGTGAGCACTGCTCCGGCTTCGGAGGAAGAGGCATCAACCTCCAGGAAGAACTGTTTATTGAAATCCAGACGGTGTAGCACTGGAGCGGAGGAGAAGGCTTGTTTAAGAGAGATAAGGACATTCTCTGCCTCAGAAGACCACTCCCTGGGATTTGCTCCCTTAAGGGTAAGAGCGGAAATGGGAGCTGTCTGGGAGGAGAAATGAGGAATGAAGAGGCGGTAATAGTTAGTGAATCCCAGAAACCGCTGAATAGCCTTCAACCCCTCAGGTCGGGGCCACTTTAAGACAGCAGACACCTTCTCGGGAACCATCCGCAGTCCGGTCTCTGAGATGATATACCCCAGAAATGGCAGGGAGGTCTGCTCAATGAGGCATTTCTCATACTTCGCATACAGGGGATTCTTCGGGAGCCTCAGCAATACCTGACGAACATCTGAGAGGGCAGATCAGGGGAGAACACCAAGATATCGTCCAGGTACACCACCACGCAGGAATTCAGGAGATCTCGAAAGATATCGTTTACCAACTCCTGGAAGACGGCTGGAGCATTACAGAGACATAAGGGCATCACGTGGTACTCGTAGTGACCATCCCGGGTGTTGAATGCCGTCTTCCACTCGTCTCCCTAGTGGATCCGGACCAGATTGTACGCCCCACGCAGGTCGAGCTTAGTGAAGACCTTTGTGCCCTTAAGGCGGTCAAACAGCTCCAAGATGAGAGGCAGGGGGTACTTATTCTTGATGGTAATCTGGTTTAAGCCCCTATAGCCGATGCAAGGATGAAGAGAGCTATCCTTCTTCTTGACGAAGAAGAATCCTGCTCCAGCCGGAGAGGTGAATTTCTGGATAAATCCCTTAGCAAGATTTTCTTCAATATATTCAGACATGGCACGGGTCTCGGCTAGCGACAAGGGGTAGATTCACCCTCGAGGAGGTGAAGCACCAGGTATTAGGTCGATGGGGCAATCATACGACCTATGAGGTGGTAGTGTCTCTGCCTTCTTTTTATCAAAAACGTCCGCATAGGATCAGTGGAGTGCTGGCAAGCCAGGTAGGTTTACCGGAGTAGACGGGGATCGAGCAGGACAAACTGGAACCAGACCGGTCTTATGGCATTCCTGAACCCAAAGGAGCACCTCTGCTAAGTTCAAATTCAGAATGGGCTCATGTCTCTGTAACCAAAGCAGGGCAAGGAAGATGGGATGAGGGAAACTGGACAGTACGTAAAAGGAGATCTTCTCCGAGTGCAGCCTTCCCACCTGAAGAGTTACCGGCTCAGTGACCAACAAGATGGTTTCAGGGAGAAGCTTTCCATCCACAGAGGAAACTGATAAAGGGTCCGCCAGACGTATGGTAGGAATCTGAAAACGCTCCACAGCGGCCTGTTGGATGAGATTCCCAGCGGCTCCGGAATCCAGATGGGCAGGTCTCACCACTGGTAACGGAAACGGACAGAGTCAAGGGCGGAGAGGAAGAACTCTTGCCTAGGACGACCTCTCCGAGTGGTCCTAGACACTGGAGTTTCCCGGACTCACCAGGCAAGAGCGTATCTGATGCTCAATATTGACACAATAGTAGCAATTCCTCCCCTCGGCACGACGGGTCTCCTGGCAAGACTTGACCATCATGACTTGGTCAATTTGCATCGGCTCTGGAAAAGAAACCCAGGGGAGTGCAGGTTGATTTTCGTCCAGGCTCATCGAACACCTTCCGGAAAGCCGCAAGGAAAGCCTGGAGATCGGACACCAGAGGATCTCCTCTCTCCCACAGAGGGTTAAGCCACGCCAACGCCTCTCCGGTGAGGTGAGACATGATGAACGCCACCTTTGCCCGGTCGGAGGTGAACTGGTGTGCCAGGAGTTCAAAGTGCAGCATGCACTGATTTATGAAGCCCTGAGATAGGACAGGGTCACCACCAAAACGTGGAGGCGCAGAGAGCCAAGGTCCAAAGCCGGGTGCCACAGCGCCACTGGGTTGAGGTGCCGCCGGAGCGGGTGCCGCTCGGTTAGAGGCGGACACAGTCGGGGTGGACAGCGCGTCCAGGTGGGAGTTGACTGTCCGCAGATAGGACAGGATAGTATCCTGTTGGGATCTCTGGTGAGAGACCTCTTGGTACAGGTCAGAGAGCGAAGGAGCCTGGGAGCCACCGGGTTCCATGGCCTGTGCAAACTGTTACGGATCCGGGTAAGGAGGAGGGACGAGAGGAGTGTAACTAAGCGCCTACTCGGACCGACCCTGGTCGCACGGCGGCTTAGTCGACTCCGTGAACCAAGGAGGGACCGGGCAGGTGGACCAGGTGCCACTCTGGGACCGACCTTGTGTGAGAGCAGGCGACTCCCATGGGTCAGATGGCTGAAGCTGACAGGTACAGCAGGAGAGCACAGCAGGTAGCCTGACGGGGGATCCGGTTTGGCAAGCAGGCGGGCACAGCAGGTAGCCAGACGGGTGATCCATGTTACCAAGCAGGCGGACACGGCAGGTAGCCAGACGGGTGATCCGGGTTGGCAAGCAGGCGGACGCGGCAGGTGGCCTGACAGGTGATCCGGGTAGACAGGCAGGCGGGCACGGCTGACAGACAGGCTGGCGGGCACGGCTACCAGACAGGCTGGTGGGCACGGCTGACATACAGGCTGGTGGGCACGGCTGATAGACAGGCTGGCGGGCACGGCTAACAGACAGGCTGGCGGGCACTGGAACCTGAGGTCTGAGGAAAGTGTTAGCACACAAACAACAACCTTGCACAGGCACCTCCATTTTGGAGGAGGTGCTTTATATAGGAGTGGTCCTCCGGCCATTGGTCAGGGACACTTTAGGACGGCGTGCACGGCCCCTTTAAGAGGGAGGGAGCCCGCGCGCCCTAAGCACAGTGCCCGGGAAGCTGCTCGCGGTGCACGCAACAATAGCAGCGGGAGCAGGGGAGCTGGAGGACGCCAGACTGGGACCACGGCGGTGAGGGGAATGGCGTCTCTGCCCGGCAGGACTCTACACTCTTATCCTATATCACCCTTATCATGATCCTTCCATAGACTCCTCTCCTGTGTCACCCTTATAATGGTCCATCCATAGACTCCTATCCTATGTCACCTCAATCATGGTCCATCCATAGACTCCTCTTCTGTGTCACCTCAATCATTGTCCATCCATAGACTACTCTTCTGTGTCACCCTTATCATGGTCCATCCATAGAGTCTTCTCCTATGTCACCTTGATCATGGTCCTTCCATAGATTCTGCTCCTGTGTCACCCTTATTCTGGTCATTCCATAAACTCCTCTTCTTATCATGGTCCTTCCATAGGCTCATTTCCTGTGCCACCTCTATCATGGTCCGTCTATAGATTTATCTCATGTGCCACCTCTATCATAGTCCTTCCATCTTCCATCGACTTATATCCTGTGCCACCTCTATCATGGTCCTTCCATAGACTTATCTCCTGTTCCACCTCTATCATGGTCTTTCCATAGACTTATCTCCTGTTCCACCTCTATCATGGTCTTTCCATAGACTTATCTCCTGTTACACCTCTATCATGGTCCTTCCATAGACATACTGTATCTCCTGTACCACCTCTATCATAGTCGTCCAATAGTCTTATCTCGTTACACCTTTATCATGGTCCTTGCATAGACTTATCTTCTGTTTAATCTCTATCATGGTCCTTCCAAAAACGTATTTCTTATTCCACCTCTAACACGGTCTTTCCATAGACTTATTTCCTTTGCCACCTCTATCATGGTCTTCCCATAGACTTATCTTCTGTTCTACCTCTACTATGGTCTTCCCATAGACTTATCTCCTGTGCCACCTCTATCATGGACTTCCCATAGACTTATCTCCTGTTCCACCTCTATCATGGTCCTTCCATCAACTTATCTCCTGTTACCTCTAACTTGGTCCTTCCATAGATATATCTCCTATTCCACCTCTATCATAGTCTTCCCATAGACTTATCTCCTGTTCCACCTCTATCATGGTCCTTGCATAGATTTATCGCCTGCACCACCTCTATCATGGTCTTTCCATAGACTTATCTCCTGTTCCACCTCTATCATAGTCCTTACATAGTCTTATCTCCTGTGTCACCTCTATCATAGCCCTTCCACAGACATATCTCTTGTTCCACCTCTAACATAGTCTTTCCATAGACTTATCTCCTGTGTCACTTCTCTCGTGGTCTTCCCATAGACTTATCTCCTGTTCTACCTCTATCATGGTCCTTCCATTGACTTATCTCCTGTGCCACCTCTATCATGTCCTTTAAGAGGATGTATCTTTTGTTCCTTATCTCCTGTGCTACTTCTCTCATGGTCTTCCCATATAATTACTGCATCTCCCTTTCCACCTCTATCATGGCCCTTCCATAGACTTATCTCCTGTGCCACCTCTATCATGGTCCTTCCATAGACTTATCTCCTGTTCCACCTCTATCATAGTCCTTACATAGTCTTATCTCCTGTGTCACTTCTCTCATGGTCTTCCCATAGACTTATCTCCTGTTCTACCTCTATCATGGCCCTTCCATAGACTTATCTCCTGTGCCACCTCTATCATAGTCCTTCAATAGACTTTTCTCCTGTTCCACCCCTCTCATGGTCTTTCCATACACGTATCTCCTGATCCACCTCTCTCATGGTCCTTCCATTGAACCCACTCTTGTGCCACTTTTAATACTGGCATCCTATTCTTCCATCCACCCCTCTTTATATGCCACCACCCCAAATTTATATTGTAACAGTCTATACAATGAGTGGTCTCCCTTCATTTCCCTTGCTCCCTCCTCTCCTCATTCTTTGTTCCTCGCCACACTTCCTGCTACATTTTAGCATTGTCCTTGGTTACAATGTAGTAATTGAGAAATGAATCGACCATTGATTGTATAATAGGCAGGTGATGTCATCTTTTTATCTACATAGGACTGCAGGTAACCCTTCTCCATCCTCATTAAATCAGAAAAGACACCATAATGCACAAAGGACACACATGCAAAGAGTTAACTGACAGGTTCAGCTCTGCTACATGCAGTCACATTCCACCTCCCCTGGCTCACACAGCACCTAGCCATTGAGGAGCACTACACTGCCTCTGCCTTCTCCTCTGGATGCATTGGTCTAGAAATTCAGAGCATCTCCCTTGCAGCTCTGCTCTCTCATGTGCTCCATCTCCATGTGCCATACCTACCTCCCACCGCTGTCCCATTTTCCTGTGATCTCCTGCTCCTCTGCTCAGGTCTCTGTTGGGATCTCTCATCTCTGCCCCTCCTCTTGCATCTCTTAAAACCCCCCTTTGTATGATGTCTGCTCATTTCATCCTTGTCTGGCCAGCTCCCAGCATTGATCAGCTTCTCCTCCTCCCAGTCACTTTGGCTTCCCTAGAGTTGGATTACAGGGAGCTGTCCTCAGCACCATGCAGCTTCTCCACAACTGCCTCTGCCACCTCAAGAAATAGCCCCTCAGGTAAGAAGATGCATGATCCCCCAGCCTGGCATGCCACCTCTCAGCTGCCAACTTCCATCTCCTCCACAGGGTCTCTGAAGTCCACTGTTAACCCTTTCACTGCTGCCAACTTCCATCTCCTCCACAGGGTCTCTGAAGTCCACTGTTAACCCTTTCACTGCTGCCAACTGCCATCTCCTCCACAGGGTCTCTGAAGTCCACTGTTAACCCTTTCACTGCCGCAACTTCCATTTCCTTCACAAAGCCACCTTCAGTGTCCATTCACCATTAGTCTGACATAGTAACTTGTGTTACTGCTGTTGATGGATCTTGGGTATTGTAATGTTGCAAAGCAAGGTGGTTAACCCCTTTTATTGCTGCAGAAACCTGCAACTTCTACCTTTCCCACAGAGCAACCTTCAACATTCACTGAGTGCTTGTCTGGTAGAGTAACTTGTATTCTGTGGACACCACCTGTATTTAGAGAGGTCAAGCTACTGTTGATGGATCTTTGGTATTGTAATGCTTCAAAGTAAGATAGTTAACCTTTTTATAGCCACAGAAACTAACAACTTCCACCTTTCCCTTAAAGCAACCTTCAACGTGTACTGACCAGAGTAACTTGTATTCATCATCTCTGATGGGAGAGGAAAGGCTGCTGTTTATGGATCTTAAGTATTATAAACTATTCTGTATATTATTGACTATGCTCTGCAACATTGCTACCTCTGAAGAAAACAGGCAACTTCCATCTTTTCCACAATGCAACCTGACCTTTTACCTGATAGAGTAATTTATATTCTATGTGAACCATCTTTGATTGGAGAAGAAGTTAGGCTGCTGTTGCTGGATCTTGGGTATTGTAGTACTGCAATGCAAGATTGTTAAACCTCTCATTGCTGCAGAAACCAGGTACTTACACCTTTCACATAATGCAACTTTCAACATTCATTCACCCTTTGTCTATTATAGTAAATTGCATTCCATGGGGACCATTTGTGATTGGAAAGGTTACCCTGCTGTTGATGGATCTTAAGTAGTAGAAAAATTCTGTATGTTATTGACTATGCCTTGCAACATTGTTAACTCTTTCACTGCTGCAGAAACCAGCAACTCTCATCTTTCCCACAAAGCACAACCTTCCACATTCATTGACCATTTGGCTGTTCCGGTAACTAGTATTCTATGTGGACCATCTGTGATTGAAGTTAGCCTGCTGTTGATGGATCTTAGCTATTGTAATGCTTCAACAGAAGATTATTAATCCTCTAACTATTCCAGAAACCAGCCACCTCCACCTTTCCGTCTATCTATTTTATTCCAGGGGTACCATCTGTGATTGGTGGGGCTAAGCTGCTGTTGATGGATCTTAAGTAATACAAACCATTCTGTATGTTATTGACTATACCCTGCAACATTGTTAACTCCTTTCACTTCTGCAGCAACATCCATCCTTCCCACAAGGCACAACCATCAATATTCCTTGACCATTTGGCTGTCCCAGTAACTTGTATTCTTTGTGCACCATCAGTGATTGTAGGGGTTAGGGTGCTGTTGATGGATCTTATGCATTATAAAGAATTCTGTATATTATTGATTCTACTGTGAAGTGTCAAGTTTTCGATGCAGCTCTTTAGCAGGGTGTCATTTATGATGCATGGATCTCCTTAGGACCTTTCTGTATGAGCAGCGCCTATGGTGCACTGTCTTCTCCCGCACGATGTAGTAATTAGAGCCGAGTTGCTATAACCCTCATTTCCTATTTCCACATCCAAAGCAGGAAACATAATTAGCCTTCATAAGCCAATTTCCCTTCAGATTTCACTACAGCTTTTTGAGACTTGAATCGAGTGTATTATGTTGTGTGTATAGGTAGCATAAATAAGCATAACTCCCAGCCTGCTATGTTGATTTGGAGTGCACCTAGGGGGTTGTAGTCTTATTATCCTTGCAATAGATGAGTCCCGTTCACACTTGGTGCAGCTCTCCACAAGGTTGTAGCAATGCAGAGAAATCCAGGATCCAGGGCACCAGACGTCCTAACTTTACTAGTACAGAAAAGTCACAACGTTTCGGCCCCGCAGGGCCTTTATCAAACCTTATCCCTCTTTTTTTATGACTTGATAAAGGCCCTGAGTGGCTGAAAAATCATGATTTTTCTGTACTAATAAAATTACCAAAAAGAGGACGTCTGGTGCCTTGGATTCTGGATTTCTCTGGCTGATACTTCCTGATATATACTCTTTTTTTTCTGTTTGGTTGCACTAGAAGGAATCACTACTTGACACTTCAAAGGATTTTTTTTCCGTATTGGAGACCATTGTTCATGGAGATTAAAAAGCAGTCTAGTGTAAGGGTCCTAAAAAAGAGAGGGGGCATTGCTGATCATATAGCAGGTATCATTATGACTTCATGAAGCATAGCGGTCAGAACATGGCCTTAAATACTAAGATATGCTGCTGTCTTAAAGGAAAGGAGTCTGAAGCCTTAAAGGGAGTGAGTTAGACTAAGCACATAGCATTATAGGGGATATAGCCCCTATAGAACACGGCACCTATTGTCAGCTCCCTTTAGAATGTTCGGATATTTAAGGAAGTTGATACATTGTATAATAATGTATCAGGGAGTTGCATTACTTCCTTGCACCATATGTAGGTCCCTCATATACTTTGGATCATTTAGTAAGGGATGATCTTCATCCGAGTGCAGCTGCTGGGAAGACAAATCCCCCCCCCAGTGGATGATTTATAGCTCGTGGTTTAGATCACAGCGGTCTACGGTTTTGATTATGGAGCGCAGGCTGCAGACTGGAAGGTTTGTAGATCGCGAGGAATTGCAGATCTTGAGGTTGTGTCCTTCTAAACTGGTGGGAAAGTGCACATTATAACCCCCTTTGGTAAATTTGACATTTACGATATACTCCATTTTTGGCACATTTTGCATTGGAAGTCTCACCGCGGCTCAGCAGAGAAGCCCTTTTACTTTTCACAATTTATTTATTTATTTAAATTTATTTATTTATTTATTTATTTTGCTCCTTTATAATTAATATGTCTTCAATCTATGCGGCATAATGGGACATGTTGGGTGGACACATTTGCTGTCGGGTCAGTGCATCCTGCCTGCACCAATAGGGAATGGACAAAGGGCTTTTCCTTTGAATCAAGATTTTGTGTTAAATGTATTTTTTATTTTTACCATATCACAATCTGTAATAAAAAATCAGAAATCTTGCAGTTCTCACACCGGTCAATGGGGATTTTTTAAACTGTAACTTGCTGTTGTTTATGGAAATAATACACGCACATTAGCAGCAATGAGCAAAATCAAATACTGTCTGCTGTACTGAAACATCTAATGAGCGTGTGCAAATGTCATTGTGAAGGGAGAGGGAGGAGGTGAGCTGTGACATCACCTATAGTGAAAGGTGGATCCTGTGTTATCTACTGTATATAGAGGTGTTATCCGTGTACAGGAGGAGGAGGTGAGCTGTGACATCACCTATTGTGAATGGGGGATCCTGTGTTATCTACTGTGTATAGAGGTGTTATCGGTCATTGTACTGGAGGAGGAGGAGGTGAGCTGTGACATCAACTATTGTGAATGGTGGATCCTGTGTTATCTACTGTGCATAGAGGTGTTATCAGTCATTGTACAGGAGGAGGAGGAGGAGGTGAGCTGTGACATCACCTATTGTGAATGGTGGATCCTGTGTTATCTACTGTATATATAGGTGTTATCAGTCATTGTACAGGAGTAGGAGGAGGAGGTGTGCTGTGACATCACCTATTGTGAATGGTGGATCCTGTGTTATCTACTGTATATATAGGTGTTATCAGTCATTGTACAGGAGGAGGAGGTGAGCTGTGACATCACCTATTGTGAATAGTGGATCCTGTGGTATCTACTGTATATAGAGGAGTTATCAGTCATTGTACAGGAGGAGGAGGAGGTGAGCTGTGATATCACCTATTGTGAATGGTGGATCCTGTGTTATCTACTGTATACAGAGGTGTTATCAGTCATTGTACAGGAGGGGGAGGAGGTGAGCTGTGATATCACCTATTGTGAATGGTGGATCCTGTGTTATCTACTGTATATAGAGGTGTTATCAGTCACTGTACAGGAGGAGAAGGTGAGCTGTGACATTACCTATTGTGAATGGTGGATCCTGTGTTATCTACTGTATATAGAGGTGTTATCAGTCATTGTAAAGGAGGAGGAGGTGAGCTGTGACATCACCTATTGTGAATAATCCTGTGTTATCTTCTGTATATAGAGGTGTTATCAGTCATTGTACAGGAGGAGAGCAGGTGAGCTGTGACATCACCTATTGTGAATGGTGGATCCTGTGTTATCTACTGTATATAGAGGTGTTATCAGTCATTGTACTGGAGGAGGAGGTGAGCTGTGACATCACCTATTGTGAATGGTGGATCCTGTGTTATCTACTGTATATAGAGGTGTTATCAGTCATTGTACTGGAGGAGGTGAGCTGTGACATCACCTATTGTGAATGGTGGATCCTGTGTTATCTACTGTATATAGAGGTGTTATCAGTCATTGTACAGGAGGAGGAGGAGGTGAGCTGTGACATCACCTATTGTAAATGGTGGATCCTGTGTTATCTTCCTTATATAGAGGTGTTATCAGTCACTGTACAGCAGGAGGAGGAGGTGAGCTGTGACATCTCCTATTGTAAATGGTGGATCCTGTGTTATCTACTTGTATATAGAGGTGTTATCAGTCATTGTAATGGAGGAGGAGGTGAGCTGTGACATCACCTATTGTGAATGGTGGATCCTGTGTTATCTACTGTATATAGAGGTGTTATCAGTCATTGTACTGGAGGAGGAGGTGAGCTGTGACATCACCTATTGTGAATGGTGGATCCTGTGTTATCTACTGTATATAGAGGTGTTATCAGTCATTGTACTGGAGGAGGTGAGCTGTGACATCACCTATTGTGAATGGTGGATCCTGTGTTATCTACTGTATATAGAGGTGCTATCAGTCATTGTACAGCAGGAGGAGGAGGTGAGCTGTGACATCACCTATTGTAAATGGTGGATCCTGTGTTATCTTCCTTATATAGAGGTGTTATCACTCACTGTACAGGAGGAAGAGGAGGTGAGCTGTGACATCTCCTATTGTAAATGGTGGATCCTGTGTTATCTACTTTTATATAGAGGTGCTATCAGTCATTGTACAGGAGGAGAAGGTGAGCTGTGACATCACCTATTGTGAATGGTGGATCCTGTGTTATCTACTGTATATAGAGGAATTATCAGTCATTGTACGGGAGGAATAGGAGGTGAGCTGTGACATCACCTATTGTGAATGGTGGATCCTGTGTTATCTACTGTATACAGAGGTGTTATCAGTCATTGTACAGGAGGAGGAGGAGGTGAGCTGTGACATCACCTATTGTGAATGGTTGATCCTGTGTTATCTACTGTATATAGAGGTGTTATCAGTCATTGTACTGGAGGAGGAGGTGAGCTGTGACATCACCTATTGTGAATGGTTGATCCTGTGTTATCTACTTGTATATAGAGGTGTTATCAGTCAATGTACTGGAGGAGGAGGTAATCTGTGACATCACCTATTGTGAATGGTGGATCCTGTGTTATCTACTGTATATAGAGGAATTATCAGTCATTGTACAGGAGGAGGAGGAGGTGAGCTGTGACATCATCTATTGTGAATGGTGGATCCTGTGTTATCTACTCTATATAGAGGTGTTATCAGTCATTGTACAGGAGGAGGAGGTGTGCTATGACATCACCTATTGTAAATGGTGGATCCTGTGTTATCTACTTGTATATAGAGGTGTTATCAGTCATTGTATGGAAGGATGAGGTGAGCTGTGACATCTATTGTAAATGGTGGATCCTGTGTTATCTACTGAATGTAGAGGTGTTATCAGTCATTGTATGGGAGGATGAGGTGAGCTGTGACATCTCCTTTTGTGAATGGTGGATCCTGTGTTATCTACTGTATATAGAGGTGTTATCAGTTACTGTACAGGAGGAGGAGGAGGTGTGCTGTGACATCACCTATTGTCAATGGTGAATCCTGTGTTATCTACTGAATGTAGAGGTGTTATCAGTCATTGTATGGGAGGATGAGGTGAGCTGTGACATCTCCTATTGTGAATGGTGGATCCTGTGCTATCTACTGTATATAGAGGTGTTATCAGTCATTGTACAGGAGGAGGAGGAGGTGAGCTGTGACATCACCTATTGTAAATGGTGGATCCTGTGTTATCTACTGTATATAGAGGTGTTATCAGTCACTGTACAGGAGGAGGAGGAGGTGAGCTGTGACATCTCCTATTGTAAATGGTGGATCCTGTGTTATCTACTTGTATATAGAGGTGCTATCAGTCATTGTACAGGAGGATGAGGTGAGCTGTGACATCACCTATTGTGAATGGTGGATCCTGTGTTATCTACTGTATACAGAGGTGTTATCAGTCATTGTACAGGAGGAGGAGGAGATGAGCTGTGACATCACCTATTGTGAATGGTTGATCCTGTGTTATCTACTGTATATAGAGGTGTTATCAGTCATTGTACTGGAGGAGGTGAGCTGTGACATCACCTATTGTGAATGGTGGATCCTGTGTTATCTACTGTATATAGAGGTGTTATCAATCAATGTACTGGAGGAGGAGGTGAGCTGTGACATCACCTATTGTGAATGGTGGATCCTGTGTTATCTACTGTATATAGAGGAATTATCAGTCATTGTACAGGAGGAGGAGGAGGTGAGCTGTGACATCATCTATTGTGAATGGTGGATCCTGTGTTATCTACTGTATATAGTGTTGTTATCAGTCATTGTACAGGAGGAGGAGGAGGTGTGCTGTGACATCACCTATTGTAAATGGTGGATCCTGTGTTATCTACTGTATATAGAGGTGTTATCAGTCATTGTATGGGAGGATGAGGTGAGCTGTGACATCTCCTATTGTAAATGGTGGATCATGTGTTATCTACTGTACATAGAGGTGTTATCAGTCATTGTACAGGAGGAGGAGGTGAGCTGTGACATCACCTATTGTGAATGGCGGATCCTGTGTTATCTACTGTGTATAGAGGTTCTATCAGTCACTATACAGGAGGAGGTGAGCTGTGACATCTCCTATTGTGAATGGTGGATCCTGTGTTATCTACTGTATATAAAGGTGT
The DNA here is from genome assembly GCF_046119375.1 of Phyllobates terribilis. Taxonomy (NCBI): domain Eukaryota; kingdom Metazoa; phylum Chordata; class Amphibia; order Anura; family Dendrobatidae; genus Phyllobates; species Phyllobates terribilis. The sequence goes on from NW_027362772.1 coordinate 25,320,417, forward strand.
TATCTGTCATTGTACTGGAGGAGGAGGTGAGCTGTGACATCACGTATTGTGAATGGTGGATCCTGTGTTATCTACTGTATATAGAGGAATTATCAGTCTTTGTACAGGAGGAGGAGGTGATCTGTGACATCATCTATTGTGAATGGTGGATCCTGTGTTATCTACTGTATATAGAGGTGTTATCCGTCATTGTACAGGAGGAGGAGGAGGTGTGCTGTGACACCACCTATTGTAAATGGTGGATCCTGTGTTATCTACTGTATATAGAGGTGTTATCAGTCATTGTACAGGAGGAGGAGGTGAGCTGTGACATCTCCTATTGTAAATGGTGGATCCTGTGTTATCTACTGTATATAGAGGTGTTATCAGTCATTGTACAGGAGGAGGAGGTGAGCTGTGACATCTATTGTAAATGGTGGACCCTGTGTTATCTACTGTATATAGAGGTGTTATTAGTCATTGTACAGGAGGAGGATGTGAGCTGTGACATCACCTATTGTGAATGGTGGATCCTGTGTTATCTACTGTATATAGAGGTGTTATTAGTCATTGTACAGGAAGAGGAGGTGAGCTGTGACATCCCCTATTGTGAATGGTGGATCTTGTGTTATCTACTGTATATAGAGGTGTTATTAGTCATTGTACAGGAGGAGGAGGTGAGCTGTGACATCCCCTATTGTGAATGGTGGTTCCTGTGTTATCTACTGTATATAGAGGTGTTATTAGTCATTGTACAGGAGGAGGAGGAGGTGAGCTGTGATATCACCTATTGTGAATGGTGGAACGTGTGTTATCTACTGTGTATAGAGGTGTTATCAGTCATTGTACAGTAGGAGGAGGTGAGCTGTGACATCAGCTATTGTGAATGGTGGATCCTGTGTTATCTACTGTATATAGAGGTGTAATCAGTCATTGTACAGGTGGAGGAGGAGGTGAGCTGTGACATCACCTATTGTGAATGGCGGATCCTGTGTTATCTACTGTATATAGAGGTGTTATCAGTCATTGTACAGTAGGAGGAGGTGAGCTGTGACATCACCTATTGTGAATGGTGGATCCTGTGTTATCTACTGTATATATAGGTGTTATCAATCATTGTACAGGAGGAGGAGGAGGTGAGCTGTGACATCCCCTATTGTGAATGGTGGATCCTGTGTTATCTACTGTATATAGAGGTGTTATTAGTCATTGTACAGGAGGAGGAGGTGAGCTGTGACATCACCTATTTTAATGGTGACATTTCCAATGTAAAAAAAAAATGTAAAATCTGGTTTAAACAACAGGTCGTTTTCTGATCAAACATTCCCTTCCCTCCGCAGTTTGCACTTTTTTTTCTCACATCTGCCCCACAGTTCCTGATTTGTGGCTGTTTTCACTGGGTTCACATTATATGGAATTCTTTCTTCTTAGCAAAGTGGGCGCGGCTAACTTCTTTGTTTGTCACATGGAAGAGAAAAACACCTACTGAGACAGCTGTGAGCCACTCCCTTTTGGCTAAAAATAAATAATTTGCAAAAAGGGTGCGCTTACTGAAAATAACCCTATCTAGGTAGTCGGAAAAAAATGTATATTCAGTGTAGCATCGAATATTGAACTATCTAAAAGAATCGATCATTTTATTAATGAATGATGCACAAATGCTTCCGTTTTAATTGTTCTTATTTAATATAGACATTTTAAAAAAATGAAAATTTCCCCCATCGTGGCGGCCGCCTCTTCTTAGTCTGTGATGTTAAAGGATTGCGTCAGGTTGAATGCATTATGCAGCTTGAAAATGAGCATGTGCCGCTGCTGATTATACAGGACTACAAAGAGCGACATCCAGGCCAGGAAACCCACGCCCACCGCAATCATGTTGGTGATGAAGGCGATGTGCGAATATTTGTCCGCCAAGTTGATGTCGCCTCTCTGCAAACAATCCCTCGTCTGGTGGAGAAGAAAGAAAACGGAGATACAGTCACATTTAGTTTATATAATCTGCATTTGACGCATTACGTGCGGCGTTTGCGCCATTTCGGCGTCACGATGTCACATCTTTGTCGCCATATTGCAACGGTCAAGAAAACCGAGACTAGAGGACAATTATGGTGCGACATCTAATACGTACGCATGCCGTATTTTGCGCCATTTTTCAGCAAAGTCAATTACCTTGATAGAGAAGTAGAGCGCCACGAATCCTAGTGGTGCAAAGCAGAATATGGCGGTGAGGATGGAGAGGACAAAGTAGTCGGGCGGCGGAGCAGTTTCCTGGCTGAGGTTGACCTTCCCGTAGATCGTCGTGCCGTTACTGGAGGACCTGGAACCTGCAAAGAGGTGGGAAGGAGTCCTACTCCTTTCCATTCCTCTGCCTTCGCTCCTCAGGGGCGGTTACTCCAGTCTGATATCTGCCACCTTGGAAACTCAGGAGTTTTTCTTGAGGGTCTCTAACGTCTTCTCGTGGCTGATGAGGAGTCGGTTGTGGCGCATGCCCGGTCAGGCAGCAGCATTCAAACCTGGAAAAACTGTTGAGCTGATCTAATCGTGGCAGCGGGGGGGTTAAAGTAAAATGAGACCCTCTGTACATACACTTTCCAATCCCCCTGAAGTTTCTTTATTTTTTGTTGGCGACCAGTTCCCTCATCATGGCCACCAGCAATAAAAAAAACTTAGGAAATGTCACAGGGCTGTAGACATCGCCGTAGAGTTGTGTTGCTAAACACAATGTATGTATGTAAAAAAAATTAGATATAAAAAATATGCAAAATAAATTTTATTTATAATAAATATAAAGAAAAAATGGCACAGAGTCAGGGGGGGGGGGGGGAGCCAAAATGCCCTAGTCTAATAATAATAATAATAATAATTATTATAATAATAATACATTATTAATTTTATTATTATTGCATTATATTTAGTTATAGTTTTAATGACAATTATTAATTAATAATAATGATTTAGTTATATTTGTTATTAAGATTAGTAGTAGTAATTATACATTAATAAATTAATATTAATTATTACTTCATTCCAAATTATTCATAAATAGTTGTTAAAATTGTATATATATATATGATTTATTTTTAAGGGAGGGGGAAAGCCAAGGTGTCCCTCTATTATTATTATTATTATTATTATTATTATTATTATTATTATTATTATTAATAATAATAATATTTCATTATATTTATTATATAAATAGATTATATAATAAATATGTATTAATAATGTTAATATCACTTACATTATTAATTATTTTATTACTTTATATTTATTAGTAGTACTTATTCATTAATATATAATGAATATTAATTATTTATTTAAAATGCATTTATTATTAATAATAATAATAATAATAATAATAATAATTAGTTATTGTTTTTTTTATATATGATTTATTTTTTAAGGAGGGGAAAAGCCAAGGTGTCTATTATTATTATTATTATTATTATCATTATTATTATTATTTCATTATATTTATTAATGATTTTAATAGAATGTCTACATTAATAATTATTAATTAATCATTATTATTAATAATAGTTCATTATTGAAAATTATTTTTATATATGATTTATTTTTTTAAAGAGGGGAAAGCAAAGGGATCTATTATTATTATTTTTATTAATAATCATTTTAATTGTACTTATTAATTCTTACATTATATTTATTATTGAGATTAGTAATAGAATTAAATGTTAATATATTATTAATATTAATATTAATTATTTTTTTATTTAATGGATAATTATTTATAAATAGTAATAAATAATTATTATTTTTTTATATGATTTCTTTCTGAGGGACAAAAAAATAGAAAGTCTAAAAATTGATATCAAACAGTGGTAAGGAAAATATAATAAATATATTATAACAATATCCATTGTTTGCACCCGATCCCCGCACAACGACAGGATTTGTTGCAGGATGGATCCGTGTGAGTTCGATATTTTAGACATATCCAATTCACTGACAGCAAACGAGGATCTTAAAAATGGGGATTTATTTACCCCGAAATCCCAATATTAGGTGAACACAAACCGCGGCGGCTTATTGCAGCCAATGTCGTCGGCTTCGCTGGAAAATCCCATAATTGACAAAATGGAAACGTTTTATTTGGTTGTTGTGGCGCGGCGGAGCAGCCGGGACGGCGGAGCGCACATCTCCCGCGAGTCTTTTCATGTCTAAATTATGAAATGATGTTTATTTGCTCGTGTAAACATTTACCGAGCGCTGCACCGAGGAGGAAGTAATCAGGCTCATTCATAAACCATACTACCTGGGGAACATTTAAAGGGAACAGGTCCCGGAAGACAACCCTCTTTAAATTAGAGCATCATGAACCTGTAGATGGCGCTATTGCCCCCATCAGAACAGCCCTATAACACTAGAACCATCTAAATGCCCCTGAAGAAAAAGCCCGGCCCACCGGAGGATTCCCCGATACTCCGATGGGCCAGTCCAACCCTGCCTGGCAGTGGAAGAAGGTTGCTGTTGCAGCAAGAACAATGGAGCCTAAATTCTAATTATTCCAAAATTGCTTCTTGTGCACTAGCCCTGAAGGAAAGGAACGAAATAAGAATTTTCTTTCTGTTTTTAATCCCCCACCTACCCCAAATACTAACACAAGGCTCCCGAGTTCTGCCACCGCCGCCTCTCTCCCTGTCGGTGTGTGCTGTGCAGCCATTCATTAATATTGGGAATCATTATTCTTCTACTCTCATTGGGAGGCTTTATAGGAATTATGAATCACCGCCATATCCACACGAGCTGCATTAGCCAGGGGCGTAAATCCATGTCACATATCCAGATATTAGCCGGCACAGACCTCCGCACAGCGAGAACGTTCCTATACATTCAGCAATAATTGAGCTATTGGTTGGCAAGCGGAGGAAAAAAATCATTAATTTATGGGCTTTATGATTGGGAACAAAAAAGCATAAAGATGTTACTCTTGGCTGCATTGGAACCTGGTGTTATAAAACTACAAATCCCAGCATGCCCTGACAGCCTTAAATGGGTATTCCCATCTCCAAGATCCTATCCCAATAAGTAGTAACTGTAATAATTATTATTATTATTTATTATTATAGCGCCATTTATTCCATGACGCTTTACATGTGAAAAAGGGGTATACATACAAAAACACTTACAATAATGTTGAACAAAAATGAGTCAGCGACTGGTACAGGAGGAGCGAGGACCCTGCCCACGAGGGCTCACAGTCTACAAGGGATGGGTGAGGATACAGTAGGTGAGGGCAGAGCTGATCGTGCAGCGGTATGGTGGAGCAAGGGTTACTGCGGGTTGTAGGCTTGTCGGAAGAGGTGGGTCTTCAGGTTCCTTTTGAAGGTTTCCACGGTAGGAGAGAGTCTGATGTGTTGGGGTAGAGAGTTCCAGAGTAGGGGGGAAGCACGGGAGAAATCTTGTATTCGATTATGGGAAGAGGAGATAAGAGGGGAGTAGAGAAGGAGATCTTGTGAGGATCGGAGGTTGCGTGCAGGTACAGTACAGACCAAAAGTTTGGACACACCTCATTTATAGATTTTTCTGTATTTTCATGACTATTAAAATTGTACATTCACACTGAAGGCATCAAAACTATGAATTAACACATGTGGAATTATATACTTAACAAAAAAGTGTGAAACAACTGAAAATATGTCTTATATTCTAGGTTCTTCAAAGTAGCCACCTTTTGCTTTGATGACTGCTTTGCACACTCTTGGCATTCTCTTGATGAGCTTCAAGAGGTAGTCACCGGAAATGGTCTTCCAACAATCTTGAAAGAGTTCCCAGAGATGCTTAGCACTTGTTGGCCCTTTTGCCTTCACTCTGCGGTCCAGCTCACCCCAAACCATCTCGATTGGGTTCAGGTCTGGTGACTGTGGAGGCCAGGTCATCTGGCGAAGCACCCTATCACTCTCCCTCTTGGTCAAATAGCCCTTACACAGCCTGGAGGTGTGTTTGGGGTCATTGAAAAATAAATGATGGTCCAACTAAACGCAAACCGGTTGGAATAGCATGCCGCTGCAAGATGCTGTGGTAGCCATGCTGGTTCAGTATGCCTTCAATTTTGAATAAATCTCCAACAGTGTCACCAGCAAAGCACCCCCACACCATCACACCTCCTCCTCCATGCTTCACGGTGGGAACCAGGCATGTAGAGTCCATCCGTTCACCTTTTCTGCGTCGCACAAAGACACGGTGGTTGGAACCAAAGATCTCAAATTTGGACTCATCAGTCCAAAGCACAGATTTCCTCTGGTCTAATGTCCATTCCTTGTGTTCTTTAGCTCAAACAAGTCTCTTCTGCTTGTTGCCTGTCCTTAGCAGTGGTTTCCTAGCAGCTATTTTACCATGAAGGCCTGCTGCACAAAGTCTCCTCTTAACAGTTGTTGAAGAGAAGTGTCTGCTGCTAGAACTCTGTGTGGCATTGACCTGGTCTCTAATCTGAGCTGCTGTTAACCTGCGATTTCTGAGGCTGGTGACTCGGATAAACTTATCCTCAGAAGCAGAGGTGACTCTTGGTCTTCCTTTCCTGGGGCGGTCCTCATGTGAGCCAGTTTCTTTGTAGCGCGTGATGGTTTTTGCAACTTCACTTGGGGACACTTTCAAAGTTTGCCCAATTTTTTGCACTGACTGACCTTCATTTCTTAAAGTAATGATGGCCACTCGTTTTTCTTTCCTTAGCTGCTTTTTTTCTTGCCATAATACAAATTCTAACAGTCTATTCAGTAGGACTATCAGCTGTGTATCCACCAGACTTCTGCACAACACAACTGATGGTCCCAACCCCATTTAAAAGGCAAGAAATCCCACTTATTAAACCTGACAGGGCACACCTGTGAAGTGAAAACCTTTTCCGGTGACTACCTCTTGAAGCTCATCAAGAGAATGCAAAAGGTGGCTACTTTGAAGAACCTAGAATATAAGACATATTTTCAGTTGTTTCACACTTATTTGTTAAGTATATAATTCCACATGTGTTAATTCATAGTTTTGATGTCTTCAGTGTGAATGTACAATTTTCATAGTCATGAAAATACAGAAAAATCTTTAAATGAGAAGGTGTGTCCAAACTTTTGGTCTGTACTGTATGTACAGGGAGACTAGGTCACAGATGTATGCAGGAGACAAGTTGTGGATGGCTTTGTATGTCATGGTTAGGGTTGTGAACTGCAGTCTCTGGGCAATGGGGAGCCAGTGAAGGGATTGACAGAGAGGAGAGACCAGGGAATAGTGTGAGGACAGGTGGATTAGTCGGGCAGGAGAGTTTAGGATAGATTGGAGGGGTGCGAGAGTGGTAGAAGGGAGGACACAGAGCAGGAGGTTGCAGTAGTCGAGGCGGGAGATGATAAGGGCGTGCACTAGAGTTTTTGCAGATTCTTGGCTGAGGAATGTGCGGATCCAGGAGATATTTTTGAGTTGGAGTCGGCAGGAAGTGGAAAGGGTTTGAATATGTGGTTTGAAGGAGAGATCAGAGTCCAGGGTTACCCCGAGGCAGCGAGCTTGCGGGACTGGGGAGAGTGGACAGCCATTGACGTTGATAAATAGGTCAGATGGGGGAGTTGAGTGAGGTGAGGGAAAGATGATGAATTCTGTTTTGTTCATGTTAAGTTTTAGAAATCTGTCAGAGAAGAAGGATGAGATGGCGGACAGACATTGTGGGATTCTGGTTAGTAAGAAGGTGATATCGGGTCCAGAGAGGTAGATCTGTGTGTCACCAGCATAGAGGTGATACTGAAAGCCGTGAGACTCTATGAGCTGTCCCAGGCCGAAGGTGTAGATGGAGAAGTGTAGGGGTCCTAGGACTGAACCTTGGGGGGACACCGACAGATAGAGGGCGAGATGAGGAGGTGGTGTGTGAGTGGGAGACACTGAATGTCCGGTCTGTTAGTGAGACATGCAGAAGTAGTGCTGTTGCTTCAAAAGCATCCAGCAACTATAAGAGTTAACACAGTCACAAGAGACAGGAAGTGTTGTGCTTCAGAAGCATCCAGCAACTAGAGGGGTTAACGCAGTCACAGGAGACAGAGAGTGTTTAGCAGAGCCCCAGGGGGATTGTGGGGAACTTGTTTATTAGTCTGGCTGGAGCCTAAGAGAAAGGAAGTGTGTGATCTGTATCTCACAGAAGGCAACTGAACATAATTCAGGTCAGGAGGGAAGCTAAACATGGGTCAGATAGACTCCCTGGCCTAGCAGCGCAGAGTATTATCGGGCAGGAAGATAAGGACTGGAAGGAATCATCTTCACACAGGGATCATCTCCTTCATCACCCCTCCCCCCCTCCATCTACATGCAGAATAAAGAATGCTGTGCACTATTGTGTCCTTGTGAAGGAAAAGCCTGTGGTTGTGTATGCATAGAAGTGTGCTGCTAAGAGATCTAATCTGTGCTGAATTATGCTACTGAAGAGACTGACGTTACTGTACCTGCTTTAATAGTCTGTACTGTGGTGAAGCCTGTTAAGAGTTAAATGGCACTGGCCGTACTTGATTAAAGTCCACTGTTCAACTGTTTATAAAGACTTTTGTCAGATGTGTCTGGTCAGCAACTGAATCTATCGTGTGTCTGGGAGAAGCTGCAGCCTATGGTCGCCCTGAGTAATGGTTCCCCCAGGATTCCAAAGAATTCATGAAACCCGTCTCGTCCCTATCTGAACCTAGCAACGTGTGTTTAACAATAGGTATGAAGAGATCCAAGATAGGACCAAGGATGTGATGCCCAGAGATGAGAGAGTCTGTAGTAAGAGGGAATGGTCCACTGTGTCGAAGGCTGGTGACACGTCCAGGAGGAGGAGGACAGAGTAGTGTCGGTTGGATTTGGCAGTTAGTAGGTCGTTGGTGACTTTAGTCAGGGCAGTTTCAGTGGAGTGATGCAGTCGGAAGCCAGATTGTAAGCAGTCAAAGAGGGAGCAGGAGGAGAGGTGGGAGGACAGCTCAAAATGGATGTGTTGTTCCAGTAGTTTTGAGGCATAGGGGAAAAGTGATATGAGGTGATAGCTAGACACAGAGGATGGGTCAAGGGAGGGCTTTTGGAGGATGGGTGTGATTGAGGCATGTTTGAAACATGAGGGGAAGACACCGGTTGTTAGTGACAGTTTGAAAAGGTGGGTTAGGGTTGGGATGAAGACTGTAGTAAGGTTAGGGATGAGGTGGGATGGGATTGGGTCAAGTTCGCAGGTGGTGAGGTGTTATTTGGAGATTAAAGACAAGACTTGATCTTCTGTAATGGTGGAGAAGTTGGGTTTGGAGGAGGAAGTTTGAGTAGATATGAGGAGGGGCTGAGGGGCTTTAGGCAAAAACTTTGTCTGATGGTGTCAATCTTCTGCTTGAAGAATGAGGCAATGTTTTCAGCTGAGATGAGAGGAGAGGGAGGATAATAATAATACACTGCTCAAAAAAATAAAGGGAACACTCAAATAACACATCCTAGATCTGAATGAATGAAATATTCTCATTGAATACCTTGTTCTGTACAAAGATGAATGTGCTGACAACAAAATCACACAAAAATCATCAATGGAAATCACATTTATTAACCAATGGAGGCCTGGATTTGGAGTCACCTCCAAAATTAAAGTGGAAAAACACACTACAGGCTGATGCAACTTTGATGTAATGTCCTTAAAACAAGTCAAAATGAGGCTCAGTATTGTGTGTGGCCTCCACGTGCCTGTATAACCTCCCTACAACGCCTGGGCATGCTCCTGATGAGGTTGCGGATGGTCTCCTGTGGGATCTCCTCCTAGACCTGGACTAAAGCATCCGCCAACTCCTGGACAGTCTGTGGTGCAACGTGACGTTGGTGGATGGAGCGAGACGTGATGTCCCAGATGTGCTCAATCGGATTCAGGTCTGGGGAACGGGCGGGCCAGTCCATAGCTTCAATGCCTTCATCTTGCAGGAACTGCTGACACACTCCAGCCACATGAGGTCTGGCATCGTCCTGCATTAGGAGGAACCCAGGGCCAACCGCACCAGCATATGGTCTCACAAGGAGTCTGAGGATCTCATCTCGGTACCTAATGGCAGTCAGGCTACCTCTGGCGAGAACATGGAGGGCTGTGCGGCCCTCCAAAGAAATGCCACCCCACACCATTACTGACCCACTGCCAAACCGGTCATGCTGAAGGATGTTGCAGGCAGCAGATCACCCTCCACGGCGTCTCCAGACTCGGTCACGTCTGTCACATGTGCTCAGTGTGAACCTGCTTTCATCTGTGAAGAGCACAGGGCGCCAGTGACGACTTTGCCAATCCTGGTGTTCTGTGGCAAATGCCAAGCGTCCTGCACGGTGTTGGGCTGTGAGCACAACCCCCATCTGTGGACGTCGGGCCCTCATACCACCCTCATGGAGTCGGTTTCTAACCGTTTGTGCAGCCCCATGCACATTTGTGGCTTGCTGGAGGTCATTTTGCAGGGCTCTGGCAGTGCTCCTCCTGTTCCTCCTTGCACAAAGGCGGAGGTAGCGGTCGTGAAGCTGGGTTGTTGCCCTCCAACGGCCCCCTCCACGTCTCCTGGTGTACTGGCCTGTCTCTTGGTAGCGCCTCCAGCCTCGGGACACTACGCTGACAGACACAGCAAACCTTCTTGCCACAGCTCGCATTAATGTGCCATCCTGGATGAGCTGCACTACCTGAGCAACTTCTGTGGGTTGTAGAGTCCGTCTCATGCTACCACGAGTGTGATAGCACAACCAACATTCAAAAGTGACCAAAACATCAGCCAGAAAGCATTGGTACTGAGATGTGGACTGTGGTCCCCACCTGCAGAACCGCTCCTTTATTGAGGGTGTCTTGATAATTGCCAATAATTTCCATCTATTGTCTATTCCATTTGCACAACAGCATGTGAGATTGATTGTCAATCAGTGTTGCATCCTAAGTGGACAGTTTGATTTCACAGAAGTTTAATTTACTTGGAGTTATATTCTGTTGTTTAAGTGTTCCCTTTATTTTTTTGAGCAGTATATTAGCAAATACCTTCAGTTAAAAAATGTAGTATAGTTCTTCTGATTAGCTATGTCATATTCCCCGTGTGCAGGGAGGGCATTGCAGTAGCTTAGGTATCCATGGTTACGACTAGTGTTGAGCCACCCCTGTAGTGCTCGAGTTCGGTTCGGTTCGTCGAACACCCGTGTGTTCGCCGAACTGTTCGTCGAACTGTTCGTCAAACACCTTCGAACACCGTTAAAACCAATGGCAGGCAAACAAAAACACATAGAAACACATAGAAAACACCTTCAAAGGTGTCCAAAAGCTGACAAACTGCTCAGAAGACATAACTAACACATGGAAAAGTGACAAGTACATATAGTCAAGCGAAAAGAAAAGAGGTGGAGGAGTAAAAGGAGGGGGAGACACAGATATAGGCATGTCATGCCCTTCTAAAATCCAAAAAGTGAGAAGCCGAGACGGCCAGTCCGCTCCTGCCCGTGCCACCTCCGTGTCGCCGGGTTTGTGCCAGAGCCGCGGTGAACACTGACGGCCAGCCCCCCTCTCCCAATACTGGTGCCTGTCCGCTGGTGGGTCGAGCGAGCCCCCCTGTGGTGGAGGCAGCTCTAAGCTTTTTAATTTAAATTGTCTCTCTAATTTGAATGAATACACTTTAAATCCATTTACAAGGATCTATTGGAGGGCAAGTCTCATGCCAGCAGCCGCGTAATTCCAGCTCCAGTAGCGTCCACTAAAGCTGCTGCAGTTAAAAAGCTTTTATAAGGATCGAGCTCGGCTGTCCACCGCAAGGCATCCTACTGCCAGTCCCAGCCCCTATGCCTTGGGGTGCCTCCTGATGCTCTTCACTGAGTATCCCGTGGTCCCGAAGCATTTCCTTTGAAAAAATTAAGTGTCCAAACTACAGGTGGTGTAGCTTGCTTAACAGCCGGGATAATCCGCTGACTAGCAGACACTGCTACTAGGCACAAAGTATTTCCTGGGCTAGATGCAGTTAAAAATTTGTAATTAGATACTCTCGTTGGATGCTGAGAAAGCATTCCATAGAGTCTCCTGGCACGCCATATATGATTCTCTTAAAAAGCTTGGGGTAGGGGTCTAGGGGACCCTTTTATAGCCAAAATCACGGCCCTGTATCACAATACGTCACCTAGGCTGAAGATGAATGGAACTGTAGCACCCTGAGGGCTCGGTTGCTACAGAGGTATTGCACCTCACCCAGAGGTGTGATATCTCACTCTCAGGTAAGGATGGAGTGTGGATCAGGACCCGACACCTGCATGCATTACACCACATTGCCGTGGGGCAGGGCGACCAATATGCCTCTGAGATGGGCACGACAGTCCCTGTCCCTGGCTGGAGTGGGGGGAGGGAACACTGAGGAAGGGGAACCCTGTAGTGCAGGAGCAGGGAGGAAGCAGTTCCTGGGTGCATTGAGAAGGGAGTATAAAAGGTGGGCACCATCTTAGTTCAGTGCAGAGAAGTCTGAGCAGAAGTGGCAGGGAGCAGGGGCTCTGCATGAGCTCTGCTCCGGAGGCGGGCCTAGTAACAGAGGCCCAGGCCTGGAAGAGGGAGAAGGAAGGAAGAGGAGCGGAGAAGGCTCCAGGAACGAGGAATGAAGGGATCCCAGGGGTGCGGACGGGCGAGTCGCCACCGCACGCCCGAATCCACCTGCGTGGAGGGGTCAGGCCAAAGGGGGAGACCGGTCCCCGAAACTAGTGGAGGCAGGAAACGACCCTCAGCTAGAAACCGGAGGCTGTGACATTTTATGTGGCGCAGCCCCTCGCTACACCCGCTAGGAAGGCACCACATAGGGTCAGGGAAACTGGCGCCAAGTTTACCAAGAGGAGGCCCGAGGCAGCCGGACAGAAGGGTTGGTAAGAAAGGCCAGACAAAGGACACACAAAGGGGGTCCTGTGAAGCGCTCCAAAGTTATCTGGGAGTTGTCTGAGCCCCTCACCTGGTGAGCACAGTACGACGTGGGCAGCCGTTACCTGCAGACGTGGTCTGGATAATAAGAACTGTGAGTAAAGGCCCTGGACTGCATCACTGACTCCGTGTCGTTACTGCTGCTGGCCTGCACCATCACCCCCATCCTCCGCATACACTGCCCTGAGGCTATACTCCTCCCGTGGGGAGTTATGCTACGCTCTGCTGCACCCACAACACCAGCCTTAGCGGTCTGCCCTGTAGCGGCGGTTCACTCTGACCGCAATCCACGGGTGGCGTAGTCGGACATTTAAACATTAAAACCACATAAATAGTTCCGCCACTGGTTTGACCGCCCTGAACCACGGAACCGGGTCGCCGCCACGGAGACTACAACCACCAGCATCCACCAAAAAGGGTCCGGCTCCGGGTGTCCCAAGGCCCAGGGGGTGCATCAGAACATTTTCATCACCTTTCACAATCACCAATGGGACAAGGCAGGGATGTCCTCTGTCCCCTCTCTTATACATCCTAGTGACGGAGCACCTGCTCTCATCAATTCGCCATAACCCCAATATTAGGTGGATTGAGGTGGGAGGCACCGAGTACAAGTGCTCTCTATTTGCTGATGATGTCCTAGTATATATCACTCAATCACATATATCCATCCATGCTGTTATGGCTGAAATAGATCACTTTGTTACATGGTAAAATTTTAAAATCAATGCAGCGAAGTCTGAGGCCCTCGATGTCTCCCTCCCCAAATCCATATAGGATTCCATCCAGTCCAACTTTCCCTTTGCCTGGCCCTCACAGGGTATCAAATACTTAGGAATTCCTATTCATAGAGACCTCTCCCATCTATGTTATCTTAATTTTGGGCCCTTTATTGAACAACTCCATACAGACCACGGTTGGCAAGTTAGAACTGTAAGATTCACTACATGAACCACTGGTGTTTTGTGGAAAAGCACATGTACACTGCGTTCCAAATTATTATGCAAAAAGTGTTTAGGAGTGATAAGGGAAGAATTTGTTTGTTTGTCAGTTAAACTCATTGATGGTGATGTGTGTCAGGGCTCTTTATATCACTGTAAGCAATTGCAGACACCTGTGCTAATTAGTTTGGCAGGTGTGTCCAATGAAAGGCAAGACTACTTAAGAAGGCTCTCTCACATTATTAAGCAGCCTACATTTTCTGCCAAAATGGGAAAGAAAAAGGATGTGTCGGCTGCTGAGAAGCAACAAATTGTGGAGTGTTTAGGTCAAGGCATGACTACAATCAACATTGTGCGATGATCAGGATGAAGTGTCTTGGCAATCAAGAAGTATGTAGCTGATTCACAGTACACACGTGTGCGTGCTGATAAGGGCAAATTGAGGACTCTTTCCTACAGGCAATTACGTCAGGTTAAAAGAGCAGCGGCAAAAAAGCCTTGTCATAGCAGCAGACAAGTTTTTGAAGCTGCTGGTGCCTCCAACGTCCCCCGAACAACAAGATGCAGGGTCCTTCAGAGGTTTGCAGCTGTGCATATGCCATCCTGTCGACCTCCTCTATCCACTTCACACAAGCAGAAACGGCTCCAGTGGGCCAAACATTACATGAAGACTGATTTCAAAACTGTTTTGTTCACGGATGAGTGCCGTGCAGCGCTCGATGGTCCAGATGGATGGAGTGGAGGATGGCTGGTTGATGGACACCCCACGCAAACACGGCTACAGCGCCAACAAGGAGGAGGTGGAGTAATGTTTTGGGCTGGAATCATGGGGAGAGAGATTGTCGGCCCCTTTAGGATCCCTGAAAGCGCTAAAGATGAACTCCATAATGTATGTGGATTTTCTCAAACAGCACTTCCTGCCATAGTTCAAGAAGAAGAACCGTGTATTTCACAGCAAGATCATTTTTTTGCATGATAATGCACCATCTCATGCTGCACATAAAACATCTGCATCTCTGGCTGATATGGGCATAAAAGGGGACAAACTTATGGTGTGACCCCCATGCTCCCCTGACCTCTACCCCATTCAGAACCTCTGGAGCATCATCAAAAGGAGTGTCTATGATGGCGGGAGGCAGTTCACATCTAAGCAACAGCTCTGGGAGGGTATTCTGTCCTCATGCAAAACAATTGAAGCAGAAACCATCCAAAACCTGACAAATTCAATGGACGAGAGAGTTCAGAAGCTCCTTTCGAACAAGGGGTCCTATGTGAAAATGTAACATCACCTAGAATAAAGTTTTGAGTTGAAAACTGTTTGATTTCAGTTTCTAATAACCTGCTAATGCTTATAATTTCAAAAATGACCATTTTTTTGGTCTTTATTAAAATGAAAAGGTTGATCGAAAAGTTTGGGGGATCTAAGAGTGTGGCAACCCAGTAGTTATGATTACTTTGAATTCTGACAATATGAGGGTCATGTTGCAGGTAGTACAGCAAGAAGGCACTTATGTGTCTTGCGCATCTCGGAGCCCCAAAATTATTTTCCGGGCTAGATGCAGCTAAAATTTATTATTAATTTTAAATCTGGTGGAGCTTAGTATAGATGGCCTAATAGGATCAGTGCTGCACACTGCTACAAAGCCCAAATTATTTTCCAGTCAAGATACAGATAAACATGATTAGTAATTTTAAATCTGGTGGAGCTTATTATAGATGGCCTAATAGAATCAGTGCTGCACACTGCTACAAAGCCCAAATTATTTTCCAGCCAAGATACAGATAAACATGATTAGTAATTTGAAAGCTTAAAACGGTTGGTAGGGTGATTTTAACCAATCATCAAGCTTTTACTCTCCCCAGGATGACACAGGGGTAGAAAAGTCGTTTTGGATCCATGATTTGTTCATCTTTATGAACTTGAGTCTGTCTACATTATCAGTGGAGAGCCGCGTGCGCTTATCTGTCAGCACACCACCAGCAGCGCTGAACACACGTTCAGACAGAACGCTGGCTGCGGGGCATGACAAGATCTCCAAGGCGTAAGTGGCTAGCTCCGGCCATTTATCCAGATTGGAAGCCCAAAAAGAGCAAGGGTCCAGTGACACAGTCGTGGCTTCAATGTTTACTTGGAGATACTCCTGTACCATCGTCTCTAGGCGTTGACTATGTGTCAGACTTCTTGTCTCCTGTGGCCTTGCAAAGGATGGGCTAAAAAAGTGGTGAAATGATTCCGCAAAATTGATGTTACCAGCAGATACTGTGGTTCTGTTACGGTTTGAGTGCTGAACACTCGACGGTCCCACGGTTGGCAAGTTGGAACTGTGAGATTCACTACGTGCACCACTGGTGTTTTGTGGAAAAGCACATGTAAGATTCTGCAACAGTCTCTGCTGATACTCCTGCATGCGTGCATCCCTTTCTATGGCAGGAATAATTTCTGCAAATTTACTTTTGTACCAGGGATCTAACAGTGTGGCAACCCAGTAGTCAGGATTATTTCTAATTCTCACAATTCGAGGGTCATGTTGCAGGTAGTGCAGCAAGAAGGCACTCATGTGTGTTGCGCATCCAGGAGCACCAAGTCCCTGTTGTGTTGGTGGCGAGGTAACAATCATGCTTCCTTCCTCTGTCCTCTCCCCCCAACCTCGCACAACAGAAATGTGATCAAGGTCTCCCTCTGAGTCTTCCATCAGTTCGTCCTCCACTTCTTCCTGGGCTCCTGCACCTTCCTCACTAGTTTGGCTGCTACCATGCGCCCTGGTAAAACCATCTCCCCCACCCTCACATGCCTGCCGCCTTGGTGCTGCCGACCGTCTGGACCTTGCAGATGTTAGCCCTTCCGCATACAACTCCTCCTCCTCTACTTCCTCCACCTCCTCTTGTGCCACCACCTGACTCCGAATTCTGTTTAACATGTGCTCCAGCATGTAAATCACCGGAATAGTCATGCTGATAATGGCATCGTCAGCACTAAACATCTTCGTCGCCATTTCAAAACTGTGCAGAAGGGTGCATAGGTCCCTGATCTGAGACCACTCCTCCAGCGTGATTTGCCCCACCTCTGGATCTCGTTGGCCCAGGCTATACGTCAGAACGTATTGCACCAGGGCTTGTCGGTGCTGCCACAGTCGCTGCAACATGCGCAGAGTTGAATTCCACCGGGTAGGCAAATCGCATTTTAGCCGGTGAAGTGGCAGGCCCAACGACTTCTGTAGAGATGTAAGTCGCTGAGCTGCGGGATGCGAACGGCGGAAGTGAGCACACAGCGACCGTGCCCTCTGCAGAAGGCCATCTAGTCTGGGATAGTGGGCTAAAAATTGCTGGACAACCAGGTTCAACACGTGAGCCATGCAAGGCACGTGTGTGACATTGCCCCGGCGAAGGGCCGCACCCAGGTTTGCAGCATTGTCGCACACGGCCTTCCCTGGTTTCAGGTCCAGTGGAGACAACCATTCATGAAATTGGTTCTCCAGAGCTGACCACAACTCCTCAGCTGTGTGACTCACATTTCCCAGACATTTCAAAGTAAAAACCGCCTGATGACGTTGAGCCCTACTGCCAGCATAGTAAGGAGGTGTGCAGGATCCCTTCTGCGCAGTTAGAAAGCTTATGGCATGACCAGACTGGCTTTGGGTGCAGGTGGAAGACCGAGAGGAGGTTGAGGAGGCAGAAGCAGTGGAGGAACTTTGACATAAAGAGGATTGACGCACAACTCGTGGGGACGGCAAGACTTGGACAGCAGCCCCTTGTCCTGCTGTCACCATAGTTACCCAGTGCCCAGTCAGCGACATGTAACGCCCCTGTCCATGCCTACTCGTCCAAGTGTCTGTGGTGAAATGCACCCTGTCACACACAGAGTTTCTCAAAGAAGCGGTGATGTTGTGTGCGACATGCTGGTGGAGCGCAGGCACACCTTTCTTTGAGAAGTAGTGCCGACTGGGCATCTGGTACTGGGGCACTGCGACGGACATAAGGTCTCGAAAATCCTCTGTGTCCACCAGGCGGAAAGGCAGCATTTCTGTAGCCAAGAGCTTGCAGATGGTGAAATTCAACCTCTTAGCTTTCTCATGGCTAGGAGGAAATGGTCTTTTACTTGTCCACATCTGAGGGACCGAGGGCTGGCTATTGTGCTTAGACGGGGTTGATAAGGGTGTCCCCGGCAAACTGCCGGTCTGTGAGGAAGATGCAGGCGGACATGTTAGGTTGCCTTGATCCAAAGGTGGTGCTATCGATGTCGGACAGCGCTCAACACCAGCTGGTGTTACCACCTCCAAAGAAAATGATGACCTGCCAATCACGCTGGCTGTTGCGGGTAAAGAGGTGGCAGGTCTGCGCCCCAAAACAGGTGTGACTGCTGTCCCCCCAGTCACAGAGGATGAAGAGGCCGCGGATGCACAAGATATGGCAGACGGTGGTTGGCCCAGCCGGCTAGGCCGCATTGTAGCACACTGAGCTTCCCACTGCAACTTATGCTTCATGTCCATGTGCCGGTTCATGCATGAAGTACTCAAACTATGTATTTTTTGGCCTCTACTTAGCTTTTGCTGACAAATGTTACAGATAACACGAGTTGGGTCATCTTTATCGATCTGAAAAAATGCCCAGGCTATGCAAGGCTTAGCACCCATGCGACCTGAAGAGCCACCACGACTTGTGGTCAGAGGCAGAGTTGTGTTTGAGGATGCAGTTGTTGACGTGCTTCCAGTACTACGTCTCTGTCCAGGAAGGCGCAACCTGACCTCGTCGTCACTAGCATCTTCCTCCACCTCCTCTGCTGACCTCATCTCTTGGCTGACTGTGGGTTGACAGTAAGTGGGATCTCCAACCTCATCATCATCACCCTGTGCGTTATCACACCCGTCGTCCTCAGAGCCAACCTGTTCCTGCCCTGACAAAAAACTAAAGTTGTCGCTCCAATCAGGTATTTGAGTCTCATCATCGTCTTCCTCATTGTCTCCACCAACAGGAGTTACAGTTTGGGAATGAGGGTCTACATTATGGTCAGAACCTTCTGCGTCTGGTCCTGGATCCGACTCATAAAGATTCTGGGCATCAGTGCAGATCATTTCCTCGTCTGGATTCACAGAAGCGCTGGAGTCGACCTCTGATTCCCAGGCTATAGTATGAGTAAACAGCTCTGCAGACTCAACCATCTGTTCTACCTCATACTCAGACGGGCAGCTGGAGATTTGGGAGCTGTGAGGAAGCAAGTGCGATTTGGGTGACACCTTTGAGGACTGGAGTATTTGTGATGTTGAAGTTGATGTGGAGGAGAGCCCACTTAAAGGAGCACTTGATATCCGTTGAAGCACCTGCTGTTTTTGTGCCTCATCTGGAATTTGTAGCGATTGGCGTGGCCGTAAGAAAGGGATCTTATCACATTGTCCGCTAAAAGAAGTAGACATTTTAGTTTGGCTGGAAGATGGTCTTTCTTCTGCAGATGTTACTGTTGCTTTAACACCTACCCCACGGACACAACCTTTTTTCCCCTTCCCAACACGCCTATTCCCCTTTCCACCAGCAGCAGGCCTTTTTCCACTCATTTTGGTGGTTAACTAATTCACAACTCTGGAGTTGTTTGCACAAAAAAACAATGGATGGTAACCGAGCAGAGCTGAGTGGCCAAACTGTGGTATTAGGCCAAAACTATTGGCTGGGTTAGATGCAGAAAAAAATTATATTCAATTTGCAACCTGATGGAGGTCAGTATAGATGGACTAATAGAACAAGTCCCACACACTGCTAGAAGGCCAAATATTTTTTCAGAGGTAGATGCAGACAAAAAATTATATTCAGTTTGCAACCTGATGGAGCTCAGTATAGATGGACTAATACAACAAGTCCCACACACAGCTAGAAGCCCAATATTTTTTCAGAGGTAGATGCAGACAAAAAATTATATTCAATTTGCAACCTGATGGAGGTCAGTATAGATGGACTAATACAACAAGTCCCACACACTGCTAGAAGCCCAAATATTTTTTCAGAGGTAGATGCAGACAAAAAATTATATTCAATTTGCAACCTGATGGAGGTCAGTATAGATGGACTAATAGAATGATGCTATGCCCAAAAGATTTTACTTCACTAGGTGCAGTAAAAAAATTGGTATTCTATACACAGGTGGTATATCTTGCAACACAGATAGGCTACTCCACTGACTAACACACTCTGCAATAGGCCAAAAAGGATTAGCTTTGCTAGATTCAGCCAAATGCTGTGAAAAAAACTTGCACAGCACTGGCACAGACCTGCCTGGCAAAAACTGATAGGAACTGATGTAACTTAGTCCTGAAAAGGACTGCAATTACAATTAGTCTTTACTCCCACAACCTATCTATTTAAGAGCACAGACCTGCCTGATAAAAGTCGTAGGAAATGCTGTAACCTAGTCCTTAAAAGGACTGCAATCACAACTATTCCCTACTCCCAAGCTATCTGTAGATTTGTGCGAAAATTGGCTTGAAATTAACAAGGTATAGCACACACAGCAACAGCGGTGCCGTCTAACACGCAGCTGCAGCAGTGAGAAAATGGTGGCGACGGGGAAAATGGCTTGGTCTTATAGGGCAAGGACATGTGACATACACTGCCAATGACACATGCCCTTGCTTGTGTGAAAAAAAGCACTTCGCTCCGTGTGTGCGCTGCTGATAGGCTGACAGATTGCACCTCCCCACTGCAAATGCGGGAAAGAGAAAAAAAAATGGAGATCTTCATTGTTCCTGCAGAGATCCATCCCCTGCCCCTCCCCCCGCCCCGCTGTACACTCAAACTGCGTATTAACATTAATTTTCATCATTACTGAGAAAAAATCCAGTTATGATTTTGGTGCACGAACAGTTATCAAACATAACCTCGAACAGCCGAATTTTTCTCAAATTGTTCGTGTTCGCCGAACGGCTCGAACACCGCCCAAAACAGCTCGAATTTGAGATTGGCGAACAGTTCGAGTAGAACAACGCTCATCTCTAGTTACGACCACTGGATACAAACTAACTGTCACTTTATGAGTGGTCGTAACCATGGATACCTAAGCTACTGCAATGCCCTGCACGTGGGATAAGCAGCATTGAGAATCAGAAGAACTATACTACATTTCTAATAGGAGGGATTTGCTTATATTATTATTGTCACACCTACTACATATTGGGATAGAATCTTGGAGATGGGAATACCCCTTTAAAGGGAGTGTGTAAGCTCAATCTGACAGCATACATTAAGCCTATTAGGGGGTATCGCCCCAATAAAAATTGCACCTTTAGTTTATTCAAATATGCTAATTACGGTGCTTGGTGCACCCTGGGTGTGGCCACTGGTTTTGCATATCACCGCCTCCATCACTGGTGATTGACAGCACTGGCATAACTTGAAGCAATGCAAAAGCTCCAATGTCCAAAATCTTTAATAACATTGGTCATGTTATATAGGCAAAAGGGACTTTTTGGGGCCCCCCAGTCTCCATGTGTGATTGCAACCCCTGCATCTATTGTGGTTTTGCCCCTACTGAGCATTGTCTACAGAGAAATTTTAGGCAAGCCAGCACTGTCAATCAACAGAGAGGGAGGCTGGGTCATGTAAATGAATGAGTCTCTTGGCCACACCCAGAGTGCACCAAGATGCCTAATGCTCATATATAAGCAGTTTCTGCAAATAGATGACTTAAAGTGATATCCCAATCTCCAATATCCTATCCCAATATATATAGTAGGTGTAATAATAATAATTATTAGCAAATACCTTTAATTAACAATGTAGTATAGTTCTTCTTATTAGCTATGTCACGTTCCCCATCTGCAGGGCACTGCAGTAGCTTAGGTATCCACGGTTATGACCACTGGCAGTTAGCTGTCACTTCATGAGTGGTTGTAATTATGGATACCTAAGCTACTGCAATGCCCTGCACATGGGGAATGTGACATAGCTAATCAGAAGAACTATACTACATTTCTAATTAGAGGAATTTGATAATATTATTATTGTTACACGTACTACATATGTGATTTTTATAGGATACTCCCTGGAAGGCTAACAATCCCTTTAAGGATGACATTTAATTTTGACCCATTTGGAAAGAACAGGAATAACTTCTTCCTCAATGTTACAAATTTAGTTAATTAAGTAGGTGTGAAAATAGAAAGGGGCCGCGCTCCACAACAACTTACAATATGGCAGGCTGCTCTGAAGGCTAAAGTGCAGCCCTGATGAGTAAGGACATAGGACATCACCAGTGGCCATAAATAGCCGAGTGTGATTTCTCTCGACCTTGTAAATTTTCTCCCCGCGTTGATGAACGAGGCGCAGACAAGTCACGTTCCTTCTCTCCATTGCATTTCTTCGCATTTCCCCATCTGAGGGTCAATATATCTCCCCGGAGGCAATTTATTTATTCATCCGCTGAGATGGTCTCTGACATTTCTAAAAGACGTCTCATAACTCTGCCGCCCATCATTCTCTGTCACATTACCGCTCACCGAGACATCAGCTCATCACATCAAGTGATTGATCATCCCGAGAAACGTATCTATGATGGGAACCATGAGCGGCACATTTATATGGACATCGTGTATAACATCCCGAGAACGGTCTGTCTGTGAGCAATCATAGGGGTCTCGTGTGAGCGACTCCGGGGAGACAGTATACACAGAAAATGTAGCATAGCAGTTATATTCCTGTACATAGGGGGCAGTATTATAGTAGTTATATTCTTGTACACAGGGGCAGTATTATAGTAGTTATATTCTTGTACATAGGAGCAGTATTATAGTAGTTATATTCTTGTACATAGGAGCAGTATTATAGTAGTTATATTCTTGTACATAGGGGGCAGTATTATAGTAGTTATATTCTTGTACACAGGGGCAGTATTATAGTAGTTATATTCTTGTACATAGGAGCAGTATTATAGTAGTTATATTCTTGTACATAGGGGGCAGTATTATAGTAGTTATATTCTTGTATATAGGGGGCAGTATTATAGTAGCTATATTCCTGTACATATGGGGCAGTATTATAGTAGTTATATTCTTGTATATACGGGCAGTATTATAGTAGTTATATTCTTGTACATAAGAGCAGTATTATAGTAGTTATATTCTTGTACATAGGAGCAGTATTATAGTAGTTATATTCTTGTACATAAGAGCAGTATTATAGTAGTTATATTCTTGTACATAGGTGACAGTATTATAGTAGTTATATTCTTGTACATAGGGGCTGTATTATAGTAGTTATATTCTTGTATATAGGGGCACTATTATAGTAGTTATATTCTTGCATATAGGGGCAGTATTATAGTAGTTATATTCTTGTACATAGGTGACAGTATTATAGTACTTATATTCTTGTACATAGGGGCAGTATTATAGTAGTTATATACTTGTACATAGGGGCAGTATTATAGTAGTTATATTCTTGTACATAGGTGACAGTATTATAGTAGTTATATTCTTGTACATAGGGGCAGTATTATAGTAGTTATATTCTTGTACATAGGGGGCAGTATTATAGTAGTTATATTCTTGTACATAGGGGCAGTATTATAGTAGTTATATACTTGTACATAGGGGCAGTATTATAGTAGTTATATTCTTGTACATAGGTGACAGTATTATAGTAGTTATATTCTTGTACATAGGGGCAGTATTATAGTAGTTATATTCTTGTACATAGGGGGCAGTATTATAGTAGTTATATTCTTGTACATAGGGGGCAGTATTATAGTAGTTATATTCTTGTACATAGGGGGCAGTATTATAGTAGTTATATTCTTGTACATAGAGGCAGTATTATGGTAGTTATATTCTTGTACATATGAGCAGTATTATAGTAGTTATATTCTTGTATATAGGGGGCAATATTATAGTAGTTATATTCCTGTACATAGGGGGCAGTATTATAGTAGTTATATTCTTGTACACAGGGGCAGTATTATAGTAGTTATATTCTTGTACAAAGGGGTCATTATTATAGTAGTTATATTCTTGTACATAGGGGCAGTATTATAGTAGTTATATTCTTGTACACAAGGGCAGTATTATAGTAGTTATATTCTTCTACATAGGGGGCAGTATTATAGTAGTTATATTCTTGTACATAGAGGCAGTATTATAGTAGTTATATTCTTGTACATAGGAGCAGTATTATAGTAGTTATATTCTTGTATAAAGGGGGCAGTATTATAGTAGTTATATTCTTGTACAAATGGGTCATTATTATAGCAGTTATATTCTTGTACATAGGGGGCAGTATTATAGTAGCTATATTCCTGTACATAGGGGGCAGTATTTTAGCAGTTATTTTCTTGTACATAGGGGGCAGTATTATAGTAGTTATATTCTTGTACATAGGGGCAGTATTATAGTAGTTATATTCTTGTACATAGGTGACAGTATTATAGTAGTTATATTCTTGTGCATAGGGGCTGTATTATAGTAGTTATATTCTTGTATATAGGGGCACTATTATAGTAGTTATATTCTTGCATATAGGGGCAGTATTATAGTAGTTATATTCTTGTACATAGGTGACAGTATTATAGTAGTTATATTCTTATACATAGGGGGCAGTATTATAGTAGTTATATTCTTGTACATAGGGGCAGTATTATAGTAGTTATATTCTTGTACATAGGTGACAGTATTATAGTAGTTATATTCTTGTACATAGGGGCTGTATTATAGTAGTTATATTCTTGTATATAGGGGCACTATTATAGTAGTTATATTCTTGCATATAGGGGCAGTATTATAGTAGTTATATTCTTGCACATAGGGGCAGTATTATAGTAGTTATATTCTTGTACATAGAGGGCAGTATTATAGTAGTTATATTCTTGTACATAGGGGCAGTATTATAGTAGTTATATTCTTGTACATAAGGGCAGTATTATAGTAGTTATATTCTTGTACATAGTGGCAGTATTATAGCAGTTATATTCTTGTACATAGGTGACAGTATTATAGCAGTTATGTTCTTGTACATAGGAGCAGTATTATAGTAGTTATATTCTTGTACATAGGGGGCAGTATTATAGTAGTTATGTTCTTGTATATAGGGGGCAGTATTATACTAGTTATTTTCTTGTACATAGGAGCAGTATTATAGTAGTTATATTCTTATATATAGGGGGCAGTATTATAGTAGTTATATTCCTGTACATAGGGGGCAGCATTATAGTAGTTATACTCTTGTACATAGGGGGCAGTATTATAGTAGTTATATTCTTGTACATAGGGGCTGTATTATAGTAGTTATATTCTTGTATATAGGGGCACTATTATAGTAGTTATATTCTTGCATATAGGGGCAGTATTATAGTAGTTATATTCTTGTACATAGGTGACAGTATTATAGTAGTTATATTCTTGTACATAGGGGGCAGTATTATAGTAGTTATATACTTGTACATAGGGGCAGTATTATAGTAGTTATATTCTTGTACACAGGTGACAGTATTATAGTAGTTATATTCTTGTACATAGGGGCAGTATTATAGTAGTTATATTCTTGTACATAGGAGGCAGTATTATAGTAGTTATATTCTTGTACATAGGGGGCAGTATTATAGTAGTTATATTCTTGTACATAGAGGCAGTATTATGGTAGTTATATTCTTGTACATATGAGCAGTATTATAATAGTTATATTCTTGTATATAGGGGGCAATATTATAGTAGTTATATTCCTGTACATAGGGGGCAGTATTATAGTAGTTATATTCTTGTACACATGGGCAGTATTATAGTAGTTATATTCTTGTACAAAGGGGTCATTATTATATTAGTTATATTCTTGTACATAGGGGCAGTATTATAGTAGTTATATTCTTGTACACAAGGGCAGTATTATAGTAGTTATATTCTTCTACATAGGGGGCAGTATTATAGTAGTTATATTCTTGTACATAGAGGCAGTATTATAGTAGTTATATTCTTGTACATAGGAGCAGTATTATAGTAGTTATATTCTTGTATAAAGGGGGCAGTATTATAGTAGTTATATTCTTGTACAAATGGGTCATTATTATAGCAGTTATATTCTTGTACATAGGGGGCAGTATTATAGTAGTTATATTCCTGTACATAGGGGGCAGTATTTTAGCAGTTATATTCTTGTACATAGGGGGCAGTATTATAGTAGTTATATTCTTGTACATAGGGGCAGTACTATAGTAGTTATATTCTTGTACATAGGTGACAGTATTATAGTAGTTATATTCTTGTACATAGGGGCTGTATTATAGTAGTTATATTCTTGTATATAGGGGCACTATTATAGTAGTTATATTCTTGCATATAGGGGCAGTATTATAGTAGTTATATTCTTGTACATAGGTGACAGTATTATAGTAGTTATATTCTTGTACATAGGGGGCAGTATTATAGTAGTTATATTCTTGTACATAGGGGCAGTATTATAGTAGTTATATTCTTGTACATAGGTGACACTATTATAGTAGTTATATTCTTGTACATAGGGGCTGTATTATAGTAGTTATATTCTTGTATATAGGGGAACTATTATAGTAGTTATATTCTTGCATATAGGGGCAGTATTATAGTAGTTATATTCTTGCACATAGGGGCAGTATTATAGTAGTTATATTCTTGTACATAGAGCGCAGTATTATAGTAGTTATATTCTTGTACATAGGGGCAGTATTATAGTAGTTATATTCTTGTACATAAGGGCAGTATTATAGTAGTTATATTCTTGTACATAGTGGCAGTAAAATAGCAGTTATATTCTTGTACATAGGTGACAGTATTATAGTAGTTATATTCTTGTACATAGGAGCAGTATTATAGTAGTAATATTCTTGTACATAGGGGGCAGTATTATAGTAGTTATGTTCTTGTATATAGGGGGCAGTATTATAGTAGTTATTTTCTTGTACATAGGAGCAGTATTATAGTAGTTACATTCTTGTACATAGGGGGCAGTATTATAGTAGTTATATTCTTGTACATAGGGGCAGTGTTATAGTAGTTATATTCTTGTACATAGGGAGCAGTATTATAGTAGTTATATTCTTGTACATAGGTGACAGTATTATAGTAATTATATTCTTGTACATAGGAGCAGTATTATAGTAGTTATATTCTTGTACATAGTGGCAGTATTATAGTAGTTATATTCTTGTATATAGGGAGCAGTATTATAGTAGTTATATTCTTGTACATAGGGGGCAGTATTATAGTACTTATATTCTTGTACATAGGGGGCAGTATTATAGTAGTTATATTATAGTACATAGGAGCAGTATTATAGTAGTTATATTCTTGGAAATAGAAGGCAGTATTTTAGTGGTTATATTCCTGTACATAGTGGGCAGTATTATAGTAGTTATATTCTTGTACATAGGAGCAGTATTATAGTAGTTATATTCTTGTACATAGGGGGCAGTATTATAGTAGTTATATTCTTGTACATAGAGGCAGTATTATAGTAGTTATATTCTTGTATATAGGGGCAGTATTATAGTAGTTATATTCTTGTACATAGGAGCAGTATTATAGTAGTTATATTCTTGTACATAGGGGCAGTATTATAGTAGTTATATCCTTGTACATAGGGGACAGTATTATAGTAGTTATATTCTTGTAGATAGGTAACAGCATTATAGTAGTTATATTCTTGTACATAGGGGGCAGTATTATAGTAGTTATATTCCTGTTCATAGGGGCAGTATTATAGTAGTTATATTCTTGTACATAGAGGGCAGTATTATAGTAGTTATATTCTTGTACATAGGGGGCAGTAATATAGTAGTTATATTCTTGTACATAGAGGCAGTATTATAGTAGTTATTTTCTTGTACACAGGGTGCAGTATTATAGTAGTTATATTCTTGTACATAGGAGCAGTATTATAGTAGTTATATTCTTGTACATAGGTGACAGTATTATATTAGTTATATTCTTGTACATAGGAGCATTATTATAGTAGTAATATTCTTGTACATAGTGGCAGTATTATAGTAGTTATATTCTTGTACATAGGTGACAGTACTATAGCAGTTATGTTCTTGTACATAGGAGCAGTATTATAGTAGTTATATTCTTGTGCATAGGGGGCACTATTATAGTAGTTATGTTCTTGTACATAGGAGCAGTATTATAGTAGTTATATTCTTATATATAGGGGGCAGTATTATAGTAGTTATATTCCTGTACATAGGGGGCAGCATTATAGTAGTTATACTCTTGTACATAGGGGGCAGTATTATAGTAGTTATATTCTTGTACATAGAGGCAGTATTATAGTAGTTATATTCTTGTACATAGGAGCAGTATTATAGTAGTTATATTCTTGTATATAGGGGGCAGTATTATTGTAGTTATATTCCTGTACATAGGGGGCAGTATTATAGTAGTTATATTCTTGTACATAGGAGCAGTATTATAGTAGTTATATTCTTGTACATAGGGGGCAGTATTATAGTAGTTATATTCTTGTACAAAGGGGTCATTATTATAGTAGTTATATTCTTGTACATAGGGGGCAGTATTATAGTAGTTATATTCTTGTACATAGAGGCAGTATTATAGTAGTTATATACTTGTACATAGGGGGCAGTATTATAGTAGTTATATTCTTGTATATAGGGGCAGTATTATAGTAGTTATATTCTTGTACATAGGGGCAGTATTATAGTAGTTATATTCTTGTACATAGGAGCAGTATTATAGTAGTTATATTCTTGTACATAGGGGCAGTATTATAGTAGTTATATTCTTGTACATAGGAGCAGTATTATAGTAGTTATATTCTTGTACATAGGGGACAGCATTATAGTAGTTATATTCTTGTAGATAGGTAACAGTATTATAGTAGTTATATTCTTGTACATAGGGGGCAGTATTATAGTAGTTATATTCCTGTACATAGGGGCAGTATTATAGTAGTTATATTCTTGTACATAGAGGGCAGTATTATAGTAGTTATATTCTTGTACATAGGGGGCAGTAATATAGTAGTTATATTCTTGTACATAGAGGCAGTATTATAGCAGTTATATTCTTGTACACAGGGGGTAGTATTATAGTAGTGATATTCTTGTACATAGGAGCAGTATTATAGTAGTTATATTCTTGTACATAGCAGCAGTATTATAGTAGTTATAGTCTTGTACATAGGGACAGTATTATAGTAGTTATATTCTTGTACATAGGAGCAGTATTATAGTAGTTATGTTCTTGTACAAAGGGGTCATTATTATAGTAGTTATATTCTTGTACACAGGGGCAGTATTATAGTAGTTATATTCTCGCACATAGGAGCAGTATTATAGTAGTTATATTCTTGTACATAGGAGCAGTATTATAGTAGTTATATTCTTGTACATAGATGACAGTATTATAGTAGTTATATTTTGTGCATAGGGGGCACTATTATAGTAGTTATAGTCTTGTACATAGGGGCAGTATTATAGTAGTTATATTCTTGTACATAGGGGCAGTATTATAGTAGTTATATTCTTGTACATAGTTGACAGTATTATAGTAGTTATAGTCTTGTACATAGGGACAGTATTATAGTAGTTATATTCTTGTACATAGGAGCAGTATTATAGTAGTTATATTCTTGTACAAATGGGTCATTATTATAGTAGTTATATTCTTGTACATAGGGGGCAGTATTATAGTAGTTATATTCTTGTACATAGAGGCAGTATTATAGTAGTTATATTTTTGTACATAGGAGCAGTATTATAGTAGTTATATTCTTGTATATAGGGGGCAGTATTATAGTAGTTATATTCCTGCACATAGGGGGCAGTATTATAGTAGCTATACTCTTGTACATAGGGGGCAGTATTATAGTAGTTATATTCTTGTACATAGAGGCAGTATTATAGTAGTTATATTCTTGTACAAAGGGGTCATTATTATAGTAGTTATATTCTTGTACATAGGGGGCAGTATTATAGTAGTTATATTCTTGTACATAGAGGCAGTATTATAGTAGTTATATTCTTGTACATAGGGGGCAGTATTATACTAGTTAAATTCTTCTGCATAGGGGGCAGTGTTATAGTAGTTATATTCTTGTACATAGGGGACAGTATTATAGAAGTTATATTCTTGTAGATAGGTAACAGTATTATAGTAGTTATATTCTTGTACATAGGGGGCAGTATTATAGTAGTTATATTCCTGTACATAGGGGCAGTATTATAGTAGTTATATTCTTGTACATAGAGGGCAGTATTATAGTAGTTATATTCTTGTACATACGGGGCAGTAATATAGTAGTTATATTCTTGTACATAGAGGCAGTATTATAGTAGTTATATTCTTGTACACAGGGGGCAGTATTATAGTAGTTATATTCTTGTACATAGGAGCAGTATTATAGTAGTTATATTCTTGTACATAGGAGCAGTATAATAGTAGTTATAGTCTTGTACATAGGGACAGTATTATAGTAGTTATATTCTTGTACATAGGAGCAGTATTATAGTAGTTATGTTCTTGTACAAAGGGGTCATTATTATAGTAGTTATATTCTTGTACATAGGGGGCAGTATTATAGTAGTTATATTCTTGTACATAGAGGCCGTATTATATTAGTTATATTCTTGTACATAGGAGCAGTATTGTAGTAGTTATATTCTTGTATATAGGGGGCAGTATTATAGTAGTTATATTCCTGTACATAGGGGGCAGTATTATAGTAGTTATACTCTTGTACATAGGGGGCAGTATTATAGTAGTTATATTCTTGTACATAGAGGCAGTATTATAGTAGTTATATTCTTGTACATAGGAGCAGTATTATAGTAGTTATATTCTTGTATATAGGGGGCAGTATTATAGTAGTTATATTCCTGTACATAGTGGGCAGTATTATAGTAGTTATATTCTTGTACATAGGAGCAGTATTATAGTAGTTATATTCTTGTACATAGGGGGCAGTATTATAGTAGTTATATTCTTGTACAAAGGGGTCATTATTATAGTAGTTATTTTCTTGTACATAGGGGGCAGTATTATAGTAGTTATATTCTTGTACATAGAGGCAGTATTATAGTAGTTATATTCTTGTACATAGGGGGCAGTATTATAGTAGTTATATTCTTGTATATAGGGGCAGTATTATAGTAGTAATATTCTTGTACATAGGAGCAGTATTATAGTAGTTATATTCTTGTACATAGGGGCAGTATTATAGTAGTTATATTCTTGTACATAAGGGGCAGTATTATAGTAGTTATATTCTTGTGTATAGGGGGCAGTGTTATAGTAGTTATATTCTTGTACATAGGGGACAGTATTATAGTAGTTATATTCTTGTAGATAGGTAACAGCATTATAGTAGTTATATTCTTGTACATAGTGGGCAGTATTATAGTAGTTATATTCCTGTACATAGGGGCAGTATTATAGTAGTTATATTCTTGTACATAGAGGGCAGTATTATAGTAGTTATATTCTTGTACATAGGGGGCAGTAATATAGTAGTTATATTCTTGTACATAGAGGCAGTATTATAGTAGTTATATTCTTGTACACAGGGTGCAGTATTATAGTAGTTATATTCTTGTACATAGGAGCAGTATTATAGTAGTTATATTCTTGTAAATAGGTGACAGTATTATATTAGTTATATTCTTGTACATAGGAGCAGTATTATAGTAGTTATATTCTTGTACATAGGTGACAGTATTATAGCAGTTATGTTCTTGTACATAGGAGCAGTATTATAGTAGTTATATTCTTGTACATAGGGGGCAGTATTATAGTAGTTATGTTCTTGTATATAGGGGGCAGTATTATACTAGTTATTTTCTTGTACATAGGAGCAGTATTATAGTAGTTATATTCACGTACATAGGAGCAGTATTATAGTAGTTATATTCTTATATATAGGGGGCAGTATTATAGTAGTTATATTCCTGTACATAGGGGGCAGCATTATAGTAGTTATACTCTTGTACATAGGGGGCAGTATTATAGTAGTTATATTCTTGTACATAGAGGCAGTATTATAGTAGTTATATTCTTGTACATAGGAGCAGTATTATAGTAGTTATATTCTTGTATATAGGGGGCAGTATTATAGTAGTTATATTCCTGTACATAGGGGGTAGTATTATAGTAGTTATATTCTTGTACATAGGAGCAGTATTATAGTAGTTATATTCTTGTACATAGGGGGCAGTATTATAGTAGTTATATTCTTGTACAAAGGGGTCATTATTATAGTAGTTATATTCTTGTACATGGGGCAGTATTATAGTAGTTATATTCTTGTACATAGAGGCAGTATTATAGTAGTTATATTCTTGTACATAGGGGGCAGTATTATAGTAGTTATATTCTTGTATATAGGGGCAGTATTATAGTAGTTATATTCTTGTACATAGGGGCAGTATTATAGTAGTTATATTCTTGTACATAGGAGCAGTATTATAGTAGTTATATTCTTGTACATAGGGGCAGTATTATAGTAGTTATATTCTTGTACATAGGGGGCAGTATTATAGTAGTTATATTCTTGTGCATAGGGGGCAGTATTATAGTAGTTATATTCTTGTACATAGAGGGCAGTATTATAGTAGTTATATTCTTGTACATAGGGGGCAGTAATATAGTAGTTATATTCTTGTACATAGAGGCAGTATTATAGTAGTTATATTCTTGTACACAGGGGCAGTATTATAGTAGTTATATTCTTGTACATAGGAGCAGTATTATAGTAGTTATATTCTTGTACATAGGAGCAGTATTATAGTAGTTATATTCTTGTACATAGATGACAGTATTATAGTAGTTATATTTTGTGCATAGGGGGCAGTATTATAGTAGTTATAGTCTTGTACATAGGGGCAGTATTATAGTAGTTATATTCTTGTACATAGGAGCAGTATTATAGTAGTTATATTCTTGTACATAGGGGCAGTATTATAGTAGTTATATTCTTGTACATAGGTGACAATTTTATAGTAGTTATAGTCTTGTACATAGGGACAGTATTATAGTAGTTATATTCTTGTACATAGGAGCAGTATTATAGTAGTTATATTCTTGTACAAATGGGTCATTATTATAGTAGTTATATTCTTGTACATAGGGGGCAGTATTATAGTAGTTATATTCTTGTACATAGAGGCAGTATTATAGTAGTTATATTCTTGTACATAGGAGCAGTATTATAGTAGTTATATTCTTGTATATAGGGGGCAGTATTATAGTAGTTATATTCCTGCACATAGGGGGCAGTATTATAGTAGTTATACTCTTGTACATAGGGGGCAGTATTATAGTAGTTATATTCTTGTACATAGAGGCAGTATTATAGTAGTTATATTCTTGTACAAAGGGGTCATTATTATAGTAGTTATATTCTTGTACATAGGGGGCTGTATTATAGTAGTTATATTCTTGTACATAGAGGCAGTATTATAGTAGTTATATTCTTGTACATAGGGGGCAGTATTATAGTAGTTATATTCTTGTATATAGGGGCAGTATTATAGAAGTTATATTCTTGTACATAGGGGCAGTATTATAGTAGTTATATTCTTGTACATAGGAGCAGTATTATAGTAGTTATGTTCTTGTACATAGGGGCAGTATTATAGTAGTTATATTCTTGTACATAGGGGGCAGTATTATAGTAGTTATATTCTTGTGCATAGGGGGCAGTGTTATAGTAGTTATATTCTTGTACATAGGGGACAGGATTATAGAAGTTATATTCTTGTAGATAGGTAACAGTATTATAGTAGTTATATTCTTGTACATAGGGGGCAGTATTATAGTAGTTATATTCCTGTACATAGGGGCAGTATTATAGTAGTTATATTCTTGTACATAGAGGGCAGTATTATAGTAGTTATATTCTTGTACATAGGGGGCAGTAATATAGTAGTTATATTGTTGTACATAGAGGCAGTATTATAGTAGTTATATTCTTGTACACAGGGGGCAGTATTATAGTAGTTATATTCTTGTACATAGGAGCAGTATTATAGTAGTCATATTCTTGTACATAGGAGCAGTATTATAGTAGTTATATTCTTGTACATAGATGACAGTATTATAGTAGTTATATTTTGTGCATAGGGGGCAGTATTATAGTAGTTATAGTCTTGTACATAGGGGCAGTATTATAGTAGTTATATTCTTGTACATAGGAGCAGTATTATAGTAGTTATATTCTTGTACATAGGGGCAGTATTATAGTAGTTATATTCTTGTACATAGGTGACAGTATTATAGTAGTTATAGTCTTGTACATAGGGACAGTATTATAGTAGTTATATTCTTGTACATAGGAGCAGTATTATAGTAGTTATATTCTTGTACAAATGGGTCATTATTATAGTAGTTATATTCTTGTACATAGGGGGCAGTATTATAGTTGTTATATTCTTGTACATAGAGGCAGTATTATAGTAGTTATATTCTTGTACATAGGAGCAGTATTATAGTAGTTATATTCTTGTATATAGGGGGCAGTATTATAGTAGTTATATTCCTGCACATAGGGGGCAGTATTATAGTAGTTATACTCTTTTACATAGGGTGCAGTATTATAGTAGTTATATTCTTGTACATAGAGGCAGTATTATAGTAGTTATATTCTTGTACATAGGAGCAGTATTATAGTAGTTATATTCTTGTATATAGGGGGCAGTATTATAGTAGTTATATTCCTGTACATAGGGGGCAGTATTATACTAGTTATATTCTTGTACATAGGAGCAGTATTATAGTAGTTATATTCTTGTACATAGGGGGCAGTATTATAGTAGTTATATTCTTGTACAAAGGGGTCATTATTATAGTAGTTGTATTCTTGTACATAGGGGGCAGTATTATAGTAGTTATATTCTTGTATATAGGGGCAGTATTATAGTAGTTATATTCTTGTACATAGGAGCAGTATTATAGTAGTTATATTCTTGTACATAGGGGCAGTATTATAGTAGTTATATTCTTGTGCATAGGGGGCAGTGTTATAGTAGTTATATTCTTGTACATAGGGGACAGTATTATAGTAGTTATATTCTTGTAGATAAGTAACAGTATTACAGTAGTTATATTCTTGTACATAGGGGGCAGTATTATAGTAGTTATATTCCTGTACATAGGGGCAGTATTATAGTAGATATATTCTTGTACATAGAGCGCAGTATTATAGTAGTTATATTCTTGTACATAGGGGGCAGTAATATAGTAGTTATATTCTTGTACATAGAGGCAGTATTATAGTAGTTGTATTCTTGTACATAGGAGCAGTATTATAGTAGTTATATTCTTGTACACAGGGGGCAGTATTATAGTAGTTATATTCTTGTACATAGGAGCAGTATTATAGTAGTTATATTCTTGTACACAGGGGGCAGTATTATAGTAGTTATATTCTTGTACATAGGAGCAGTATTATAGTAGTTATATTCTTGTACATAGGAGCAGTATTATAGTAGTTATATTCTTGTACATAGATGACAGTATTATAGTAGTTATATTTTGTGCATAGGATGCAGTATTATAGTAGTTATACTCTTGTACATACGGGCAGTATTATAGTAGTTATATTCTTGTACATAGGAGCAGTATTATAGTAGTTATATTCTTGTACATAGGAGCAGGATTATAGTAGTTATATTCTTGTACACAGGGGGCAGTATTATAGTAGTTATATTATTGTACATAGGAGCAGTATTATAGTAGTTATATTCTTGTACATAGAGCAGTATTATAGTAGTTATATTCTTGTACATAGATGACAGTATTATAGTAGTTATATTTTGTGCATAGGATGCAGTATTATAGTAGTTATACTCTTGTACATAGGGGCAGTATTATAGTAGTTATATTCTTGTACATAGGAGCAGTATTATAGTAGTTATAGTCTTGTACATAGGGACAGTATTATAGTAGTTATATTCTTGTACATAGGAGCAGTATTATAGTAGTTATATTTTTGTACATAGGAGCAGTATTATAGTAGTTATATTCTTTTACATATGGGGCAGTATTATAGTAGTTATATTCTTGAACATAGGAGGCAGTATTATAGTAGTTATATTCTTGTACATAGGGGCAGTATTATAGTAGTTATATTCTTGTACATAGGAGCAGTATTATAGTACTTATATTCTTGTACATAGGAGCAGTATTATAGTACTTATATTCTTGTACATAGGGGCAGTATTATAGTAGTTATATTCTTGTACATAGGGGGCAGTATTATAGTAGTTATATTCTTGTACATAGGGGCAGTATTATAGTAGTTATATTCTTGTACATAGGGGGTAGTATTATAGTAGTTATATTCTTGTACATAGGGGGCTGTATTATAGTAGTTATATTCTTGTACATAGAGGCAGTATTATAGTAGTTATATTCTTGTACATAGGGGGCAGTATTATAGTAGTTATATTCTTGTATATAGGGGCAGTATTATAGAAGTTATATTCTTGTACATAGGGGCAGTATTATAGTAGTTATATTCTTGTACATAGGAGCAGTATTATAGTAGTTATGTTCTTGTACATAGGGGCAGTATTATAGTAGTTATATTCTTGTACATAGGGGGCAGTATTATAGTAGTTATATTCTTGTGCATAGGGGGCAGTGTTATAGTAGTTATATTCTTGTACATAGGGGACAGTATTATAGAAGTTATATTCTTGTAGATAGGTAACAGTATTATAGTAGTTATATTCTTGTACATAGGGGGCAGTATTATAGTAGTTATATTCCTGTACATAGGGGCAGTATTATAGTAGTTATATTCTTGTACAAATGGGTCATTATTATAGTAGTTATATTCTTGTACATAGAGGGCAGTATTATAGTAGTTATATTCTTGTACATAGGGGGCAGTAATATAGTAGTTATATTGTTGTACATAGAGGCAGTATTATAGTAGTTATATTCTTGTACACAGGGGGCAGTATTATAGTAGTTATATTCTTGTACATAGGAGCAGTATTATAGTAGTCATATTCTTGTACATAGGAGCAGTATTACAGTAGTTATATTCTTGTACATAGATGACAGTATTATAGTAGTTATATTTTGTGCATAGGGGGCAGTATTATAGTAGTTATAGTCTTGTACATAGGGGCAGTATTATAGTAGTTATATTCTTGTACATAGGAGCAGTATTATAGTAGTTATATTCTTGTACATAGGGGCAGTATTATAGTAGTTATATTCTTGTACATAGGTGACAGTATTATAGTAGTTATAGTCTTGTACATAGGGACAGTATTATAGTAGTTATATTCTTGTACATAGGAGCAGTATTATAGTAGTTATATTCTTGTACAAATGGGTCATTATTATAGTAGTTATATTCTTGTACATAGGGGGCAGTATTATAGTTGTTATATTCTTGTACATAGAGGCAGTATTATAGTAGTTATATTCTTGTACATAGGAGCAGTATTATAGTAGTTATATTCTTGTATATAGGGGGCAGTATTATAGTAGTTATATTCCTGCACATAGGGGGCAGTATTATAGTAGTTATACTCTTTTACATAGGGTGCAGTATTATAGTAGTTATATTCTTGTACATAGAGGCAGTATTATAGTAGTTATATTCTTGTACATAGGAGCAGTATTATAGTAGTTATATTCTTGTATATAGGGGGCAGTATTATAGTAGTTATATTCCTGTACATAGGGGGCAGTATTATACTAGTTATATTCTTGTACATAGGAGCAGTATTATAGTAGTTATATTCTTGTACATAGGGGGCAGTATTATAGTAGTTATATTCTTGTACAAAGGGGTCATTATTATAGTAGTTGTATTCTTGTACATAGGGGGCAGTATTATAGTAGTTATATTCTTGTATATAGGGGCAGTATTATAGTAGTTATATTCTTGTACATAGGAGCAGTATTATAGTAGTTATATTCTTGTACATAGGGGCAGTATTATAGTAGTTATATTCTTGTGCATAGGGGGCAGTGTTATAGTAGTTATATTCTTGTACATAGGGGACAGTATTATAGTAGTTATATTCTTGTAGATAAGTAACAGTATTACAGTAGTTATATTCTTGTACATAGGGGGCAGTATTATAGTAGTTATATTCCTGTACATAGGGGCAGTATTATAGTAGTTATATTCTTGTACATAGAGGCAGTATTATAGTAGTTATATTCTTGTACATAGGAGCAGTATTATAGTAGTTATATTCTTGTACACAGGGGGCAGTATTATAGTAGTTATATTCTTGTACATAGGAGCAGTATTATAGTAGTTATATTCTTGTACACAGGGGGCAGTATTATAGTAGTTATATTCTTGTACATAGGAGCAGTATTATAGTAGTTATATTCTTGTACATAGGAGCAGTATTATAGTAGTTATATTCTTGTACATAGATGACAGTATTATAGTAGTTATATTTTGTGCATAGGATGCAGTATTATAGTAGTTATACTCTTGTACATAGGGGCAGTATTATAGTAGTTATATTCTTGTACATAGGAGCAGTATTATAGTAGTTATATTCTTGTACATAGGAGCAGGATTATAGTAGTTATATTCTTGTACACAGGGGGCAGTATTATAGTAGTTATATTCTTGTACATAGGAGCAGTATTATAGTAGTTATATTCTTGTACATAGGAGCAGTATTATAGTAGTTATATACTTGTACATAGATGACAGTATTATAGTAGTTATATTTTGTGCATAGGATGCAGTATTATAGTAGTTATACTCTTGTACATAGGGGCAGTATTATAGTAGTTATATTCTTGTACATAGGAACAGTATTATAGTAGTTATAGTCTTGTACATAGGGACAGTATTATAGTAGTTATATTCTTGTACATAGGAGCAGTATTATAGTAGTTATATTCTTGTACATATGAGCAGTATTATAGTAGTTATATTCTTTTACATATGGGGCAGTATTATAGTAGTTATATTCTTGAACATAGGGGGCAGTATTATAGTAGTTATATTCTTGTACATAGGGGCAGTATTATAGTAGTTATATTCTTGTACATAGGAGCAGTATTATAGTACTTATATTCTTGTACATAGGAGCAGTATTATAGTACTTATATTCTTTTACATAGGGGCAGTATTATAGTAGTTATATTCTTGTACATAGGGGGCAGTATTATAGTAGTTATATTCTTGTACATAGGGGCAGTATTATAGTAGTTATATTCTTGTACATAGGGGGTAGTATTATAGTAGTTATATTCTTGTACATAGGAGGCAGTATTATAGTAGTTATATTCTTGTACATAGTGTGCAGTATTATAGTAGTTATATTCTTGTACATAGGAGCAGTATTATAGTAGTTATATTCTTATACATAGGGGCAGTATTATAGTAGTTATATTCTTGTATATAGGGGCAGTATTATAGTAGTTATATTCTTGTATATAGGAGCAGCATTATAGCAGTTATATTCTTGTACATAGGGGCAGTATTATAGTAGTTATATTCTTGTACGTAGGGGGCAGTATTATAGTAGTTATATTCTTGTAAATAGGGGCAGTATTATAGCAGTTATATTCTTGTACATAGGAGCAGTATTATAGTAGTTATATTCTTGTAAATAGGGGCAGTATTATAGCAGTTATATTCTTGTACATAGGAGCAGTATTATAGTAGTTATATTCTTGTACATACTGTGCAGTATTATAGTATTTATATTCTTGTACATAGGAGCAGTATTATAGTAGTTATATTCTTATACATAGGGGCAGTATTATAGTAGTTATATTCTTGTATATAGGGGCAGTATTATAGTAGTTATATTCTTGTATATAGGAGCAGCATTATAGTAGTTATATTCTTGTACATAGGGGCAGTATTATAGTAGTTATATTCTTGTACATAGGGGGCAGTATTATAGTAGTTATATTCTTGTATATAGGAGCAGCATTATAGTAGTTATATTCTTGTACATAGGGGCAGTATTATAGTAGTTATATTCTTGTACATACGGGGCAGTATTATAGTAGTTATTTTCTTGTACATAGGAGCAGTATTATAGTAGTTATATTCTTATACATAGGAGCAGTATTATAGTAGTTATATTCTTGTACATAGTAGCAGTATTATAGTAGTTATATTCTTGTACATAGGGGCAGTATTATAGTAGTTATATTCTTGTACATAGGAGCAGTATTATAGTAGTTATATTCTTCTACATAGTAGCAGTATTATAGTAGTTATATTCTTGTACATAAGGGCAGTATTATAGTAGTTATATTCTTGTACATAGGGGCAGTATTATAGTAATTATATTCTTGTACATACGGGCAGTATTATAGTAGTTATATTCTTGTAAATAGGGGCAGTATTATAGTAGTTATATTCTTGCACATAGGGGCAGTATTATAGTAGTTATATTCTTGTACATAGGGGCAGTATTATAGTAGTTATATTCTTTTACATAGGCTGCAGTATTATAGTAGTTATATTCTTGTACATAGGAGGCAGTATTATAGTAGTTATATTCTTGTACATAGGGGGCAGTATTATAGTAGTTATATTCTTGTATATAGATGACAGTATTATAGTAGTTATATTCTTGTACATAGGGGGCAGTATTATAGTAGTTATATTCTTGTACATAGGAGCAGTAATATAGTAGTTATATTCTTATACATAGGAGCAGTATTATAGTAGTTATATTCTTGTACATAGTAGCAGTATTATAGTAGTTATATTCTTGTACATAGGGGCAGTATTATAGTAGTTATATTCTTGTACATAGGAGCAGTATTATAGTAGTTATATTCTTCTACATAGTAGCAGTATTATAGTAGTTATATTCTTGTACATAAGGGCAGTATTATAGTAGTTATATTCTTGTACATAGGGGCAGTATTATAGTAGTTATATTCTTGTACATAGGGGCAGTATTATAGTAGTTATATTCTTGTAAATAGGGGCAGTATTATAGTAGTTATATTCTTGCACATAGGGGCAGTATTATAGTAGTTATATTCTTGTATATAGGGGGCAGTATTATAGTAGTTATATTCCAGCACATAGGGGGCAGTATTATAGTAGTTATATTCTTGTACATAGGAGCAGTATTATAGTAGTTATATTCTTGTACATAGATGACAGTATTATAGTAGTTATATTTTGTGCATAGGATGCAGTATTATAGTAGTTATACTCTTGTACATAGGGGCAGTATTATAGTAGTTATATTCTTGTACATAGGAGCAGTATTATAGTAGTTATATTCTTGTACATAGGAGCAGGATTATAGTAGTTATATTCTTGTACACAGGGGGCAGTATTATAGTAGTTATATTCTTGTACATAGGAGCAGTATTATAGTAGTTATATTCTTGTACATAGGAGCAGTATTATAGTAGTTATATTCTTGTACATAGATGACAGTATTATAGTAGTTATATTTTGTGCATAGGATGCAGTATTATAGTAGTTATACTCTTGTACATAGGGGCAGTATTATAGTAGTTATATTCTTGTACATAGGAGCAGTATTATAGTAGTTATAGTCTTGTACATAGGGACAGTATTATAGTAGTTATATTCTTGTACATAGGAGCAGTATTATAGTAGTTATATTCTTGTACATAGGAGCAGTATTATAGTAGTTATATTCTTTTACATATGGGGCAGTATTATAGTAGTTATATTCTTGAACATAGGGGGCAGTATTATAGTAGTTATATTCTTGTACATAGGGGCAGTATTATAGTAGTTATATTCTTGTACATAGGAGCAGTATTATAGTACTTATATTCTTGTACATAGGAGCAGTATTATAGTACTTATATTCTTTTACATAGGGGCAGTATTATAGTAGTTATATTCTTGTACATAGGGGGCAGTATTATAGTAGTTATATTCTTGTACATAGGGGCAGTATTATAGTAGTTATATTCTTGTACATAGGGGGTAGTATTATAGTAGTTATATTCTTGTACATAGGAGGCAGTATTATAGTAGTTATATTCTTGTACATAGTGTGCAGTATTATAGTAGTTATATTCTTGTACATAGGAGCAGTATTATAGTAGTTATATTCTTATACATAGGGGCAGTATTATAGTAGTTATATTCTTGTATATAGGGGCAGTATTATAGTAGTTATATTCTTGTATATAGGAGCAGCATTATAGCAGTTATATTCTTGTACATAGGGGCAGTATTATAGTAGTTATATTCTTGTACGTAGGGGGCAGTATTATAGTAGTTATATTCTTGTAAATAGGGGCAGTATTATAGCAGTTATATTCTTGTACATAGGAGCAGTATTATAGTAGTTATATTCTTGTAAATAGGGGCAGTATTATAGCAGTTATATTCTTGTACATAGGAGCAGTATTATAGTAGTTATATTCTTGTACATACTGTGCAGTATTATAGTATTTATATTCTTGTACATAGGAGCAGTATTATAGTAGTTATATTCTTATACATAGGGGCAGTATTATAGTAGTTATATTCTTGTATATAGGGGCAGTATTATAGTAGTTATATTCTTGTATATAGGAGCAGCATTATAGTAGTTATATTCTTGTACATAGGGGCAGTATTATAGTAGTTATATTCTTGTACATAGGGGGCAGTATTATAGTAGTTATATTCTTGTATATAGGAGCAGCATTATAGTAGTTATATTCTTGTACATAGGGGCAGTATTATAGTAGTTATATTCTTGTACATAGGGGGCAGTATTATAGTAGTTATTTTCTTGTACATAGGAGCAGTATTATAGTAGTTATATTCTTATACATAGGAGCAGTATTATAGTAGTTATATTCTTGTACATAGTAGCAGTATTATAGTAGTTATATTCTTGTACATAGGGGCAGTATTATAGTAGTTATATTCTTGTACATAGGAGCAGTATTATAGTAGTTATATTCTTCTACATAGTAGCAGTATTATAGTAGTTATATTCTTGTACATAAGGGCAGTATTATAGTAGTTATATTCTTGTACATAGGGGCAGTATTATAGTAATTATATTCTTGTACATAGGGGCAGTATTATAGTAGTTATATTCTTGTAAATAGGGGCAGTATTATAGTAGTTATATTCTTGCACATAGGGGCAGTATTATAGTAGTTATATTCTTGTACATAGGGGCAGTATTATAGTAGTTATATTCTTTTACATAGGCTGCAGTATTATAGTAGTTATATTCTTGTACATAGGAGGCAGTATTATAGTAGTTATATTCTTGTACATAGGGGGCAGTATTATAGTAGTTATATTCTTGTATATAGATGACAGTATTATAGTAGTTATATTCTTGTACATAGGGGGCAGTATTATAGTAGTTATATTCTTGTACATAGGAGCAGTATTATAGTAGTTATATTCTTATACATAGGAGCAGTATTATAGTAGTTATATTCTTGTACATAGTAGCAGTATTATAGTAGTTATATTCTTGTACATAGGGGCAGTATTATAGTAGTTATATTCTTGTACATAGGAGCAGTATTATAGTAGTTATATTCTTCTACATAGTAGCAGTATTATAGTAGTTATATTCTTGTACATAAGGGCAGTATTATAGTAGTTATATTCTTGTACATAGGGGCAGTATTATAGTAGTTATATTCTTGTACATAGGGGCAGTATTATAGTAGTTATATTCTTGTAAATAGGGGCAGTATTATAGTAGTTATATTCTTGCACATAGGGGCAGTATTATAGTAGTTATATTCTTGTATATAGGGGGCAGTATTATAGTAGTTATATTCCAGCACATAGGGGGCAGTATTATAGTAGTTATATTCTTGTACATAGGGGCAGTATTATAGTAGTTATATTCTTTTACATAGGGGCAGTATTATAGTAGTTATATTCTTATACATAGGGGGCAGTATTATAGTAGTTATATTCTTGCACATAGGGGCAGTATTATAGTAGTTATATTCTTGTACATAGGGGCAGTATTATAGTAGTTATATTCTTGTACATAGGAGCAGTATTATAGTAGTTATATTCTTGTACATAGGAGGCAGTATTATAGTAGTTATATTCTTGTACATAGGGGGCAGTATTATAGTAGTTATATTCTTGTATATAGATGACAGTATTATAGTAGTTATATTTTGTGCATTCAGTAAAGGTGCAATTATAGACTATTATACGGGAGGACGGTTTGTCTGTATTCGCTGCCTGAATTCTATTGTGAAATATTTCCATCTGATTCTTCCTCCTCCACAGAACATTTTTCAGCTGTTGTTAGGTATGAAAAAAATACATTATTTTAACTGAAGGAAAACTGTCGGCAACATGACATGCCTGATGTATCCAGATCTCCAGGATAAGAGCCGTGGAATCACAGAATGACAAAGCTTCCTCTTATTGCTGTGAAATGCGTCGGCCCTGACAGTCTCCGGAGCGGAGTGGCGCTCGCTGCCGCCTCACAGCTGATTGGAATAAGACACTCGGGAGCGCGTTGTAATTAATCATCGAGTGTAACAGTCGCAGATTAATTGCTTTTCATTCGTGTTTGTTATTTATTTTCAATGTGTCCCTCGAAGCGGAATGTGAACCAATAAAATGACAGATCAACTACAATCATCCTAACAAGACAAATATCAGGACGGAGCCAAGGACGCACAGGCCAGAACCGTTGGGTGAAGCGCCGCACAGATTTCATGGAGGGGGTGGCGAGAATCACTAGTATTCGGCATCCGAAAGAAATGTGGAAAACTTTACAAATGCGTTTACTGTGCAGTAAACTTATACTTCAGTCACATCCAAATCTGCACACAAAATATATCATTTTAGGCAATATCTACATTTCTGCAACTTTTATCTTCAGGAGCGTA
This sequence comes from Phyllobates terribilis, assembly GCF_046119375.1. NCBI lineage: Eukaryota > Metazoa > Chordata > Amphibia > Anura > Dendrobatidae > Phyllobates > Phyllobates terribilis. The sequence continues at coordinate 25,365,014 of NW_027362772.1, forward strand.
ATACTCCCCTGACTCATTCTTGCCGGGGGAGTTGTGTGCTCCTGATCAGCGGCATAATTGAGCCCCGATGCTGCAGCCAGAGACATTATTGTCTCTGCAGCATCCGAGGAGCGCAGAGGTACTGAAGCTGAGCAGCACTTACAAGCTCTGTAGATCATGGTTGTCCTGACGAAGAAGTTTGTACACTTCGAAACGCGTTGACTAAATTAACCACCTACACTCTGATTGGCATCCTTTCTACATGGGAGTGCAGAATTAACCCATTTGTTTCTCCATTACCTGCAAGCTCTGTAGCAAAGCGCACTCCTTGCCTAGGAGACCGGCCGCCTCTGATATACTGCAGAAGTGGTCGGGAAACCCGGGCAATGTGCTGTAGACAATAAAATTAAAAATCCCTCCGCTTTTGAAAATTCCTTTTTTTTACCACTCAACAAGATGAGACAACCCCTTTAAGACAAAGCGAACAGTTTTGAATGCAGCTTTGGATGTGAGCGGAGTATAGAATAGGATGTAAATCAGATCAGAAGAAGATGAGATATGTAATATATTAGGATATTATATGTAGATTACATGGAGCTGGAGACTGCAAAGGCGAATTCAGAAGCTGCCAGGAATATTTATCATAGTGCCAAATTACTAAATATATTTTCTGCTGTCATAAATATATGTTTATATGAGACGACAATAATTTTTTTTTCCAAAATTCTTGTTTCTTAATAACTTCAAAAGAGTTAAATGATACAAGTCTGGATACCCGCAGCCGCCACTAGGGGGAGCCTGTGGGATCTACCCCTTTATGGGGGACTCTGACAGAGGTGCGGACCACCCTATAAATTAAATGATCTCCCACAGTCATTAATTGAAGCAGAACAGACATCTTGTGTAGGGTGATTAATTCCGCCACCTCCTCGCTTGCGGTTCGAGAGCAGTTTTCATGTTGCGCCCATCTGATGACCGGAAAAACAAGATGAAAGCGGCCGACATCAAACAGAGATCAGCGTCATCGCGCTTCCTCGGAATATGCCCCCCTCACATTCCTCGAAGCAACTCCACCTTCGGGGAAGCCTCGGAGGATGGCGACTGGTTGCAAATTATCCTAAATGAGCTGAATCTCGAAAATCCGGAGAACATAAAAAATAGTTGAATATTGAATATTGGGTTTTGTCTTCCCCCGTATTCAGTGCCACTGATGAATCAAAATACCAGGACCGCTAGCTCCTTCTGTAGGATAAGGACTAGCAGCAATCCCATGTAATGCTCCTACGGTAGGATCAGGACTACCAGCAGCCCCATGTAATGCTCCTACTATAGGATCAGGACTACCATCAGCCCCATGTAATGCTCCTACTGTAGGATCAGGACTACCAGCAGCCCCATGTAATGCTCCTACTGTAGGATCAGGACTACCAGCAATCCCATGTATTGCTCCTATTGTAGGATCAGGACTAGCAGCAGCCCCATGTAATGCTCCTACTGTAGGATCAGGACTACCAGCAGCCACATGTAATGCTCCTTTTGTAGGATCAGGACTGCCAGCAGCCCTATGTAATGCTCCTTTTGTAGGATCAGGACTACCAGCAGCCCCATGTAATGCTCCTACTCTAGAATCAGGACTACCAGCAGCCCCATGTACTACTCCCACTGTAGTATCAGGGCTAGCAGCAGCCCCATGTACTGCTCCTACTGTAAGATCAGGACTACCAGCAGTCCCATGTAATACTCTTACTGTAGAATCAGGACTGCCAGCAGCCCCATGTAATGCTCCTACTGTAGATCAGGACTACCAGCAGCCCCATGTAATGCTCCTACTGTTGGATCAGGACTGCCAGCAGCCCCATGTAATGCTCCTACTGTTGGATCAGAATCTCCATCAGCCCCATGTAATGCTCCCATTGTAAGATCAGGACTACCAGCAGCTCCATGTACAGCTTCTACTCTGGGATCAGGACTACCAGCAGCCCCATGTAATGCTCCTTCTGTAGGATCAGGACTAGCAGCAGTCCCATGTAATGCTCCTACTGTAGGATCAGGACTACCAGCAGCCCCATGTACAGCTTCTACTCTGGGATCAGGACTACCAGCAGCCCCATGTAATGCTCCTTCTGTAGGATCAGGACTAGCAGCAGTCCCATGTAATGCTCCTACTGTAGGATCAGGACTACCAGCAGCCCCATGTACAGCTTCTACTGTAGGATCAGGACTGCCAGCAGCCCCATGTAATGCTCCTACTGTAGGATCAGGACTACCAGCAGCCGCATGTAATGATCCTACTGTAGGACTAGGACAACCAGCAGCCCCATGTAATGCTCCTACTGTAGGATCAGGACTACCAGCAGCCGCATGTAATGATCCTACTGTAGGACTAGGACAACCAGCAGCCCCATGTAATGCTCCTACTGTAGAATCAGGACTACCAGCAGCCCCATGTAATGCTCCTACGGTAGGATGAGGACTACCAGCAACCCCATGTAATGCTCCTACTGTTGGATCAGGACTAGCAGCAATCCCATGTAATGCTTCTACTGTAGGATCAGGACTACCAGCAACCCCATGTAATGCTCCTACTGTTGGATCAGGACTAGCAGCAATCCCATGTAATGCTCCTACTGTAGGATCAGGACTACCAGCAGCCCCATGTAATGCTCCTACGGTAGGATGAGGTCTACCAGCAACCCCATGTAATGCTCCTACTATAGGATCAGGACTACCAGCAGCCCAATGTAATGCTCCTACTGTTGGATCAGGACTGCCAGCAGCCCCATGTAATGCTCCTACTGTAGAATAAGGACTACCAGCAGTCCCATGTAATGCTCCTACAGTAGGATGAGGACTACCAGCAACCCCATGTAATGCTCCTACTGTTGGGTCAGGACTGCCAGCTGCCCCATGTAATGCTCCTACTGTTGGATCAAGACTACCAGCAGCTCCATGTAATGCTCCTACTGTAGGATCGGGACTACCAGCAGCCCCATGTAATGCTCCTACTGTAGGATCAGGACTACCAGCAGCCCCATGTAATGCTCCTACTGTAGGATCAGGACTGCCAGCAGCCGCATGTACTGCTCCTACTGTAGGATCAGGACTACCATCAGCCCCATGTAATGCTCCTTCTGTAGGATCAGGACTAGCAGCAGTCCCATGTAATGCTCCTACTGTAGGATCAGGACTACCAGCAGCCCCATGTACAGCTTCTACTGTAGGATCAGGACTACCAGCAGCCCCATGTAATGCTCCTACTGTAGGATCAGGACTGCCAGCAGCCCCATGTAATGCTCTTACTGTAGGATCAGGACTACCAGCAGCCCCATGTAATGCTCCTTCTGTAGGATCAGGACTAGCAGCAGTCCCATGTAATGCTCCTACTGTATGATCAGGACTACCAGCAGCCCCATGTACTGCTCCTACTGTAGAAGCAAGACTACCAGCAGCCCCATGTAATGCTCCTACTGTAGGATCAGGACTGCCAGCAGCCACATGTAATGCTCCTACTGTAGGATCAGGACTACCAGCAGCCCCATGTAATGTTCCTACTGTAGGATCAGGACTACCAGCAGCCCCATGTAATGCTCCTACTGTAGGATCAGGACTGTCAGCAGCCCCATGTAATGCTCCCACTGTAGGATCAGGACTGCCAGCAGCCCCATGTAATGCTCCTACTCTAGGATCAGGACTACCAGCAGTCCCATGTACTACTCTTACTGTAGAATCAGGACTTCCAGCAGCCCCATGTAATGCTCCCACTGTAAGATCAGGACTACCAGCAGCTCCATGTACTGCTCCTGCTGTAGAATCAGGACTGCCAGCAGACCCATGTAATGCTCCCACTGTAGGATCAGGACTACCAGCAGTCCCATGTACTGTTCCCACTTTAAGATCAGGACTACCAGCAGCCCCATGTAATGCTCCTACTGTAGGATCAGGACTACCAGCAGCCCCATGTAATGCTCCTACTGAAGGATCAAGACTACCAGCAGTCCCATGTAATACTCCTACTGTAGAATCAGGACTTCCAGCAGCCCCATGTAATGCTCCTTCTGTTGGATCAGGACTGCCAACAGCCCCATGTAACGCTCCTACTGTAGGATCAGAACTACCAGCAGCCCCATGTAATGCTCCTACTGTAGGATCAGGACTACCAGCAGCCCCATGTAATGCTCCTACTGTAAGATCAGGACTACCAGCAGCCCCATGTAATGCTCCTACTGTAGGATCAGGACTACCAGCAGCCCCATGTAATGCTCCTACTGTAGGATCAGGACTGCCAGCAGCCCCATGTAATGCTCCTACTGTAGGATCAGGACTACCAGCAGCCCCATGTAATGTTCCTACTGTAGGATCAGGACTGCCAGCAGCCCCATGTAATGCTCCTACTGTAGGATCAGGACTGCCAGCAGCCCCATGTAATGCTCCTACTCTAGGATCAGGACTACCAGCAGTCCCATGTACTACTCTTACTGTAGAATCAGGACTTCCAGCAGCCCCATGTAATGCTCCCACTGTAAGATCAGGACTACCAGCAGCCCCATGTACTGCTCCTACTGTAGGATCAGGACTGCCAGCAGACCCATGTAATGCTCCTACTGTAGGATCAGGACTACCAGCAGCCCCATGTAATGTTCCTACTGTAGGATCAGGACTACCAGCAGCCCCATGTAATGCTCCTACTGTAGGATCAGGACTACCAGCAGCCCCATGTAATGCTCCTACTGAAGGATCAGGACTACCAGCAGTCCCATGTAATGCTCCTACTGTAGGATCAGGACTACCAGCAGCCCCATGTAATGCTCCTACTGTAGGATCAGGACTACCAGCAGCCCCATGTAATGCTCCTACTGAAGGATCAGGACTACCAGCAGCCCCATGTAATGCTCCTACTGTTGGATCAGGACTGCCAACAGCCCCATGTAATGCTCCTTCTGTTGGATCAGGACTGCCAACAGCCCCATGTAACGCTCCTACTGTAGGATCAGGACTACCAGCAGCCCCATGTAACGCTCCTACTGTAGGATCAGGACTACCAGTAGCCCCATGTAATGCTCCTACTGTAGGATCAGGACTACCAGCAGCCCCATGTAATGCTCCTACTGTAGGATCAGGACTACCAGCAGCCCCATGTCATGCTCCTACTGTAGGATCAGGACTACGTTTTGGTGCAGGTGATTTGGGTGGGCAGCCGAGTGGAGATAACAGACATTGAAAGACCCTCCAGTAATGAGGAGCCGCGAGTCGACAGGGTAATTTCGCTCATTTTTCACACCTTGATGAAAACTCCATTGCTTCTCTCCCTAATTTCCATCTTGATGTGACACTAAACCTGTAGGCGTCTTCAGTCTTCATGTTCTTTCCTTCATCTCCTTAATCAAGAACATTTCCTACAAGCTGAGAATCCAGCCAAGGAGAAGATCAGCGTCTTGAGCCTCATCAAGTCGCTATTGAATATCCAAACCTAGAATCTGCGCTGACACTGAGGTTCTGCCATCTAGGAACAAGACCACAGCCCAGTCCTAAGGTCATTTTAGATGTTTACCTTTTTATGGGTGAAGATGCCTAAGTTGAGTCAAAGTCCCACCTAGAGCCGGTCACTTACCACGAATATGTGTAAACGCCACTGTTCTCCTGAATCCGACGATGTTTTTCTTTTGTTTCTGCGCCTCTCGGTTCCGGAGATATGGCCTCTTCTTTCCTGTATATAAATCTAGTCTAGCCCTAGTGGGCGTGGTCCACAGTTCCTTCTCAATGGGCTTTTTTTTTTAGAACCGCACCCCCACCTGGGTGCGGTTCTAAAAAAAAATACCCATTGAGAAAGATTAAAGGTAAGACGAGGCTATATCTCAGGATTGGAGAGGCGTAGAAACGAAAGAAAAACATCGCCGGATTCAGGAGAACAGCGGCTTTTACCCCGGGTAAAAAAAAAACATATTTATGACAAGTTACAGGTCCCCTTTAAGGTTTCCATGGGGCTCTTTAAAAAGAAGGATCCTTTTCTAAAGTAGGCGAGAAGGTGCACAGGTTCTCCACCAGTTGGATAGCCATGGAGATCACATGGGGCACCAAGGTGTGAAGGTGTCAGACGGCACCTAAAATTACTTCTTATTTTTGTCATGGGTTCCCTTGACCCCGTCCTCTATGAATACCCCTAAAAAGACCCAATGTTAGTTTTGCACTTGGTGCAATGTTTTGTTGCAGTTTCTGAATACTTTTGATACTACTTAATTTTTGGAAAATAATGACTTCCGTTACGCGATTTCATCGTTGGGAGCGGGGTCCCTTTAAATGCATAATTAATTTAGCCGAACAGAACGATTTGATTTTATTATCTCCTTGTAATTACACCAGGTTTTCATTATGGCTGCTACTTGTTATTTGCAATCTCATTACCAATTAGTGTGTAAATTACTCAGCAATTTCCAGGGAGAGCGAGGGATGAGCGGTAAAGCAAAACGGAGCAAATCCACGGCGAAAAACCCACAAGTATTTACATGAGGTTTTATCACGGGACGCTGATGCCGCGGCGGCTCTCCGGAGCTCCCTGGCCACCCGATGGGAACATAGATGTCTTCAGATATTTGTGTGACTGTCTGAAGTCTTCCCTGTTGCCATAATAGATAGTTACATCTGGAAAAACTACTCCCCTCATCATCTAAGGTGCCAACACCACCTGGATATTAGTCATGCTTGGCAGTTTTTTCGGAGTACTTACCCCTCTCCAGTGCAGAGCAGGGCTTTGATAAATGAATGAGATGTCCTGATGAGACAAGATGTGTGGAAATCTTAATGACAAATGCTCCGTGGGAAAAAAAAAATTTGCAAATTAGCTCTCTCCCAGAATGAAGAAAAGCAATCTCACTAGTGCTACCTACTGGAGGTAGCTACTGTATAAGTCAATGTCCGGCCCTTTAAGTAAGCTTGCAACGTGACTAGAGGTAATATCTAAGCCAGATTCCCATCTACAGGCAGCTGTTTCATATTGCAAGGCTTGTCAAAGGGTCGAGGTTCCTTCTGGGAGAAAGCTAATTTCACTGGTGCCACCTATTGAAGGCAGCTACTCTATAAGTCAATGTCCAAACCTGTAGGAAACTTTGCAACATGACCAGAGATGTTATCCCAGCAAGACTCCCACATACAGGCAGCTGTTTCATATTGCAAGGCTTGTCAAAGGGTCCCGGTTCCTTCTGGGAGAGAGATAATTTCACTGGTGTCACCTATTGAAGGCAGCTAGTCTATAAGTCAGTGTCCAAACCTGTAGGAAACTTTGCAACGTGACCAGAGGTAATATCCCAGCCAGTCTTCCTTCTACAGGCAGCTGTTTCATATTGCAAGGCTTGTCAAAGGGTCGAGGTTCCTTCCGGGAGAGAGCTAATTTCACTGGAGTCACCTATTGAAGGCAGCTAATCTATAAGTCAATGTCCGACCCTTTAAGAAAGCTTGCAACGTGACCAGAGACATTATCCCAGCCAGACTCCCATCTACAGGCAGCTGTTTCACATTGCAAGGCTTGTCAAAGGGTCCAGGTTCCTTCTAGGAGAGAGCTAATTTACATTTTTCCCATCAAGCATTGCCAACTCCATACATAATTTCTCTCCTTAAAGGGGTTGTCCAGGTTTGTGCTGAAAGTCTGAAGTCACTTTATTTGACTGCAGACTCCTGCATCCTCACAGCGCTTACACTGCAAGCTGTCAGGATTCTCCGGTGCCGGTGGCGAGCTCTAACGGCGATATGCAAACTTCCGTCACACATTTTGACTAAACGTGCGCGGCCTCGTTCAGTTCTAGTCGTAATGGGGCTGGAAGTTTGCATATCGCATACTTGTGGTCACATGACCGCCCGCGCTCGTCACCGGCACTGTAGAATCCTGACAGTGCACAGGGCGCGCTGTGTGACAATGCAGAAGTTTCAACACAAACCTTGACAACCCTTTTAAGGAGAGCAGTTGTGTATGGAGTCCTAATGGCAATGACTGATGGGAAGTATGTAACTTAGCTTTCTCCTAGAAGGAACCTCAACCCTTTGACAAGTCTTGCAACATGAAACAGCTGCCTCTAGATGGGAGTCTGACTGGGATAACATCTCTGGTTATGCTGCAAGCTTTCTTAAAGGGGTGGACATTGACTTATAGAGTAGCTACCTCCAATAGGTGGCACCAGTGAAATTAGCTCTCTCCTAGAAGGAACCTGGACCCTTTGACAAGCCTTGCAATATGAAACAGCTGCCTGTAGATGGGAGTCTGGCTGGGAGAACGTCTCTGGTTACGTTGCAAGCTTTCTTAAAGGGGTGGACATTGACTTATAGAGTAGCTACCTCCAATAGGTGGCACCCGTGAAATTATCTCTCTCCTAGAAGGAATCTGGACCCTTTGACAAGCCTTGCAATGTGAAACAGCTGCCTGTAGATGGGAGTCTGGCTGGGATAACATCTCTGGTTACGCTGCAAGCTTTCCTAAAGGAGTGGACATTGACTTATAGAGTAGCTACCTCCAATAGGTGGCACCAGTGAAATTAGTTCTCTCCTAGAAGGAATCTGGACCCTTTGACAAGCCTTGCAATGTGAAACAGCTGCCTGTAGATGGGAGTCTGGCTGGGATAACATCTCTGGTTACGCTGCAAGCTTTCCTAAAGGAGTGAACATTGACTTATAGAGTAGCTACCTCCAATAGGTGGCACCAGTGAAATTAGTTCTCTCCTAGAAGGAATCTGGACCCTTTGACAAGCCTTGCAATGTGAAACAGCTGCCTGTAGATGGGAGTCTGGTTGGGATAACATCTCTGGTTACGCTGCAAGCTTTCCTAAAGGAGTGGACACTGACTTATAGAGTTGCTACCTCCAACAGGTGGTACCAGTGAAATTATCTCTCTCCTAGAAGGAATCTGGACCCTTTGACAAGCCTTGCAATGTGAAACAGCTACCTGTACATGGGTGTACCTGCAGAAATTCATCACAAATCTAGATAGCTCCTTTATTAAGAAGCAGCTCCTTCCCAAAGGAGCAGCTCATACTAACAAAAAAATGATCAGTAGGGGGCGAAAGTGAGAACAGGAGAAAGGGGCACGACGAGAAAGGAATTCAGAATTGAAAATGAAAGATTTTGTCAACGTTTATTGTTCAAATTTGGATACAATGTAACTAAGAAACGAGAACTGTATGATTGCGGATTGTAAGAATATGGAGCTCCCCTTTAAGTGATACCTATAAGGAACTGCTCGTCAGTACCGGGAGCTTCCTCGCTGAGACCTTGTCAGCGTTTTGTAAGCTTCTCGTGTATCTGGACGTGTTTCATTAAATATCCGTCCCCCGGGAGTTGCAGGAGAGGCTCCCCGCAGCCGGGCGGAGGATTTTTTAAGTCTCTTATTGATTCCCGTGTCGTTTAATTTATCGGCACGTAACATTCTCATTCCAATTTCTTTGTTATCTGCGCTGCCACAGGGCCTGACCTCAGTGGGAACCGAGAGATAATGATATCCCCAGAAAGTGGCAATTTCACTTAAGTCGAGCCCATGGTAGGAATACACAAAGCTGCGGACGGCGGCGTCAGGTGCATTGTGGGTAAGCTGGCCTGGAAGATAATGTCAAGTGTAATGCTATACAGCAGCGCGAGATCAACAATAAGGGGCAACCCCCCACTTACAAAGTGTTAAAGGGGCACTCCGGATAAATCTGGTGCTGATACAACATCCCTCTTACCTTTCATTTTTCCTAGGAGTGCCCCTTTAATTTGGGTAAAATACTTCTCTTTCCCTCCACCTTTTTTTTTTTATTTCCAGGCCCCTCCTCTAAATTGAGGCCCCTCCCCCTTGTCTGTGTGTGGCAGTCACCTAGGTTTATGCTGCTTGTACCCAATTCCTCTCTCTGCAACTGATAGGGATACAAGGGTTCTTTGCCCAGGGTTGGACTGGCCCACCAGAAAAGCGGAGAATCCTCCGGAGGGCCATGGCTTGGCCTACAGGAGCATCCAGAGTGGTAAAATTCAGGGAGAACACAGCGCCACCATCTGGATTTAAACAGTATTTCAGCGATTACATGATAAGCAAGCATTAAATCATTAAAGGGGCTGACAAAAATTATCCCTGGACTGAAAAACCCCTTTAATGATATTGAATTGGTTTTGTACAGATGAAAGGTGGACCCTCAGAATCAAATCCTCTGGTGGGCCCCCTCACTTTTCGCAGGAGTGCCCTTTTAATTTGGGTAAAATACTCCTCTTTCCTGCCATCTTTTTTTTATTTCCCGGCCCCTCCTCTGAATTGAGGCCCCTCCCCCTTGTCTGTGTGTGGCAGAGTTGGTGCTGCTTGTACCTGAAAAATTTCCTCTGCACGTGCTAACTTCCTGCTGAGTCTATCTTTCTATCCACATCCATTTTAAACAACCTGTGCTGCAGTGTAAAGCATGGGGGATTGGAAAAAAAAACAGCAGCCTTACCCTTTAATGAGACAGGATTTCAGATGACCTTAGACTCCAGTAGACAACGCATCTATGTTGGAGTCACCAAAGGAGCGAAGCTAAAATTAATTTAAGGAAAATAATGTCAGAAAGTGTTTTAAAGGGATCCAGTCAGATTGGAAATTTATGGGCTGCAGGGAAAGCTGAGCAGATTGATATATCGTTTTGTGGGAAAAGATTCAGTACAACTTGTATTTTAGTCATTTTAATCCCAGTTCTTTCTATTCCTAAGAGTCCAGTGGGCGGGACTACTCTCTGATTGACAGCTGTCTCTGTATGTACAATTATACAGGGGATTGTCAATCTCTAAAGAGGAGCTGCCCACTGGACTTTTAAGCTTAGAAGTCCAGGGGCAACTTTATTAGTGATTGACATTCTTCACTTTATGATAAATAGCTGTCAATCAGTGAGTAGCCCCGCCCACTGGACTCCTAAGCATAGAAAGAGCAGTGAAGTAAAATACAAGTTATACTGAATCGTTTCCCACAAAACTATATATCAATCTGCTCGGCTCCTCCTGCTCTATAACATGGGGCTCACAGAGGGGACTGGATGTACAATGTGTCAGGTTTCCTTTAGCTTCTACTTTGCTCCTTTCCAGAAAGCAGAGAGTTAATTCCCCGTGAGCTGGGGAGGTTGTGATCCCGAGAAGGCGATATGGTGCGCCAGGTGAAATAAAAGGCTCGGGGTCTCCAGGGAGGAACGGCTTTAGGTATTCTGCAATATTCCTATATACTGATTTACTTCTGAAGTTTCTGCTCCGGCGCACACATAAAGGGATCCTGCTGAATTTTTAACACTGCAGCGGGTGGATTCCCCTTATTGCCCTATAAGACAAGCACCAATGTGTATATATATGTATTGACTGTCGCTTATATAGCGCCAACATATTCTGCAGCGCTGCATCAATAGATGCCACCATTGGGTCTTAGGACCCGTCAGTTGTAGTAGCTGCCCCTCTCTGTGGTTTCCCCTATAACACACACTGCGGCCGCCCTCCCTGACACTCGTGGATATTGCTCACTTAATTATGGCATCCATCACCTGGAGGTCACCGGTTTCGTGTTTTGGGGTCTCTGTTGGTGGTTGCAGGGTTAAGGTGCGCACATAAAGGATGAGGGTCGCCTGCGGATGCCGCTTAGAAGTCCTGGAGCATCTCCAGTGCTGTCCTATCATCAGCAGGAGCATCCATCCAGGGGTTTATTAACACAGAGGAGGCACCGCCGGCTGCGAAACCACAGTCCTGAGGAAGAGATGAAGTGTACGATGTATATTTATATCATCGCCCCCGCAGCACAAAACCGGGGGCCGACTACTGACCAACGAGGCAGGACTTACACCAACACTGCTCTTCTGTCATCCATCTATCATCCATCTATCTATCTATTATCTATCTATTATCTATCATCTATCTATTATCTATCATCTATCTATCTATTATCTATCTATTATCTATTATATATCATCTATTATCTATCATCTATCTATTATCTATCTATTATCTATCTATTATCTATCATCTATCTATTATCTATCTATCATCTATCTATTATCTATTATCTATCTATCATCTATCTATTATCTATCTATTATCTATCATCTATCTATCATCTATCTATTATCTATTATCTATCTATTATCTATCATCTATCTATTATCTATCTATTATCTATCATCTATCTATCATCTATCTATTATCTATTATCTATCTATTATCTATCATCTATCTATCTATCATCTATCATCTATCTATTATCTATCTATTATCTATCATCTATCTATTATCTATCTATTATCTATCATCTATCTATCATCTATCTATTATCTATTATCTATCTATTATCTATCATCTATCTATTATCTATCTATTATCTATCTATCATCTATTATCTATCTATTATCTATCTATTATCTATCATCTATCTATTATCTATCTATTATCTATCTATTATCTATCTATCTATCATCTATCTATTATCTATTATCTGTAATCTATTATCTATCTATCATCTATTATCTATCTATCATCTATCTATTATTTATCTATTATCTATATATCTATCATCTATCTATTATCTATCTATCTATCTATTATCTATCTATTATCTATATATCTATCTATTATCTATTATCTATCTATTATTTATCATCTATCTATTATCTATCTATCTATCTATTATCTATCTATTATCTATTATCTATCTATTATCTATCTATTATCTATCTATTATTTATCATATATCTATTATCTATCTATTATCTATCTATCTATTATCTATCTATTATCTATCTATTATTTATCATCTATCTATTATTTATTATCTATCTATTATTTATCATATATCTATTATCTATCTATTTATCTGTCATGCTAGATGGAAATTTGTGATTTTCACGGACACGACACGTACCTAATATAGTTTATGGAGCTGTTCACTTGTGTTTTGTTTTTCTGCAAACACAGGATCCACCATTGACAATAGGTGATATCACAGCTCACCTCCTCCTCCTCCTGTACAATGACTGATAACACCTTTATATACAGTAGATAACACAGGATCCACCATTTATTTACAATAGGTGATGTCACAGCTCACCTCCTCCTCCTGTACAATGACTGATAACACCTCTATATACAGTAGATAACACAGGATCCACATTCATAATATGTGATGTCACAGCTCACCTCCTCTTCCTGTACAATGACTGATAACACCTCTATATACAGAATATAATACAGTTTCCACCATTCACAATAGGTGATTTCACAGCTCACCTCCTCCTCATCCTGTACAATGACTGATATCACCTCTATATACAGTAGATAACACAGGATCCACCATTCTCAATAGGTGATATCACAGCTCACCTCCTCCCCCCTCCTGTACAATGACTGATAACACCTCTATATATAGTAGATAACACAGGATCCACCAATCACAATATGTGATGTCACAGCTCACCTCCTCCTCCTGTATAATGACTGATAACACCTTTATATACAGTAGATGACAAAGGATCCACCATTCACAATAGGTGATGTCACAGCTCACCTCCTCCTCCTGTACAGTAACTGATAACACCTCTATATACAGTAGATAACACAGGATCCACATTCATAATATGTGATGTCACAGCTCACCTCCTCCTGTACAATGACTGATAACACCTCTATATACAGTAGATAACACCGAATTCACCTTTCACAATAGGTGATGTCACAGCTCACCTCCTCCTCCTCCTGTACAGTAACTGATAACACCTCTATATACAGTAGATAACACAGGATCCACATTCATAATATGTGATGTCACAGCTCACCTCCTCCTCCTGTACAATGACTGATAACACCTCTATATACAGTAGATAACACCGAATTCACCATTCACAATAGGTGATGTCACAGCTCACCTCCTCCTCCTGTACAGTAACTGATAACACCTCTATATACAGTAGATAACACAGGATCCACATTCATAATATGTGATGTCACAGCTCACCTCCTCCTCCTGTACAATGACTGATAACACCTCTATATACAGTAGATAACACAGAATTCACCATTCACAATAGGTGATGTCACAGCTCACATCTTCTTCCTGTACAATGACTGATAACACCTCTGTATACAGCAGATAATACAGTATCCACCATTCACAATAGGTGATGTCACAGCTCACCTCCTCCTCCTCCTGTACAATGACTGATAACACCTTTATATACAGTAGATAACACAGGATCCACCATTTATTTACAATAGGTGATGTCACAGCTCACCTCCTCTTCCTGTACAATGACTGATAACACCTCTATATACAGTAGATAACACAGGATCCACATTCATAATATGTGATGTCACAGCTCACCTCCTCCTCCTGTACAATGACTGATAACACCTCTATATACAGTAGATAACACAGAATTCACCATTCACAATAGGTGATGTCACAGCTCACCTCCTCTTCCTGTACAATGACTGATAACACCTCTATATACAGAATATAATACAGTTTCCACCATTCACAATAGGTGATTTCACAGCTCACCTCCTCCTCATCCTGTACAATGACTGATATCACCTCTATATACAGTAGATAACACAGGATCCACCAATCACAATATGTGATGTCACAGCTCACCTCCTCCTCCTGTATAATGACTGATAACACCTTTATATACAGTAGATGACAAAGGATCCACCATTCACAATAGGTGATGTCACAGCTCACCTCCTCCTCCTCCTGTACAATGACTGATAACACCTCTATATACAGTAGATAACACAGGATCCGCCATTCACAATAGGTGATATCACAGCTCACCTCCTTCTGTACAATGACTGATAACACCTCTATATACAGTAGATAACACAGGATCCGCCATTCACAATAGGTGATATCACAGCTCACCTCCTTCTGTACAATGACTGATAACACCTCTATATACAGTACATAACACAGGATCCACCATTCACAATAGGTGATGTCACAGCTCACCTCCTCCTCCTGTACAATGTCTAATAACACCTCTATATACAGTAGATAACACAGGATCCGCCATTCACAATAGGTGATGTTACAGCTCACCTCCTCCTCCTCCTGTACAATGACTGATAACACCTCTATATATAGTAGATAACACAGAATCCACCTTTGACAATAGGTGATGTCACAGCTCACCTCCTCCTCCTGTACAATGACTGATAACACCTCTATATACAGTAGATAACATAGGATCCACCATTCACAATAGGTGATGTCAAAGCTCACCTCCTCCTCCTCTTGTACAATGACTGATATCACCTCTATATACAGCAGATAACACAGGATCCACCATTCACAATAGGTGATGTCACAGCTCACCTCCTCCTCCTCTACAATGACTGATAACACCTCTATATACAGTAGATAACACAGGATCCACCATCCACAATAGGTGATGTCACAGCTCACCTCCTTCTGTACAATGACTGATAACACCTCTATATAAAGTAGATATCACAGGATCCACCATTGACAATAGGTGATGTCACAGCTCACCTCATCCTCCTCTTGTACAATGACTGATAACACCTTTATATATAGTAGATAACACAGGATCCACCATTCACAATAGGTGATGTCACAGCTCACCTCCTCCTCCTCCTGTACAATGACTGATAACACCTCTATATACAGTAGATAACACAGGATCCGCCATTCACAATAGGTGATATCACAGCTCACCTCCGTCTGTACAATGACTGATAACACCTCTATATACAGTAGATAACACAGGATCCGCCATTCACAATAGGTGATATCACAGCTCACCTCCTCCTCCTGTACAACGACTGATAACACCTCTACATACAGTAGATACCACAGGATCCACCATTCACAATAGATGATATCACAGCTCACCTCCTCCTCCTGTACAATGTCTAATAACACCTCTATATACAGTAAATAACACAGGATCCGCCATTCACAATAGGTGATGTTACAGCTCACCTCCTCCTCCTGTACAATGACTGATAACACCTCTATATATAGTAGATAACACAGAATCCACCATTGACAATAGGTGATGTCACAGCTCACCTCCTCCTCCTGTACAATGACTGATAACACCTCTATATACAGTAGATAACATAGGATCCACCATTCACAATAGGTCATGTCAAAGCTCACCTCCTCCTCCTCTTGTACAATGACTGATATCACCTCTATATACAGCAGATAACACAGGATCCACCATTCACAATAGGTGATGTCACAGCTCACCTCCTCCTCCTCCTGTACAATGACTGATAACACCTCTATATACAGTAGATAACACAGGTTCCACCATTCACAATTGGTGATTCCACAGCTCACCTCCTCCTCCTCTACAATGACTGATAACACCTCTATATACAGTAGATAACACAGGATCCACCATCCACAATAGGTGATGTCACAGCTCACCTCCTCCTGTACAATGACTGATAACACCTCTATATACAGTAGATAACACAGGATCCACCATTCACAATAGGGGATGTCACAGCTCACCTCCTCCTCCAGTACAATGACTGATAACACCTTTATATACAGTAGATAACACAGGATCCACCATTCATAATAGGTGATATCACAGCTCACCTCCTCCTCTTGTACAATGACTGATAACACCTCTATATACAGTAGATAACACAGGATTCACCATTCACAATAGGTGATGTCACAGCACACCTCGTCCTCCTCCTGTAGAGACTTGGTGGTCATTTAGCGGCTGTGATCAGGCAGTGTGAATGCCGCCTTAGCAGCAGCTGTGCTGACTGTCACACAAGCTTTAGTAAAACAGATATAATTCACGCGATGTTCCCACTGGTGAGTGATACAACGACTTCCGATTATCTTAGGGTCACAGATTTCTCCATTACCATCTGCAGAGGTTTCTTACTGCCCAGCAGGAAATCATTGCGATCACCCGGTGACCGCTGCGGATCTCACAAGGACCAGCACTTCTCCTCTTACAGATCGATATTTCTACAGCTGGAGATTAAACGCTTCTCTTATGTGTAAATTCTGCAATCAGAAGGAAGGAGCCGGAGCAGAGATCAATGACGGCCCGAGGAATGTCCTCCCAATGTGAACATAAGGGGCAAGATCAGTCACCAACACCCAAAACTATGCTGTGTAACATAATGTCCATTATCATAGAGTACAAATAGTATTGTAGAGTAGATACATAGATAGAAATATAGATAGATACAGTGGCGTAACTATAGTCCGATGGGCCCTACATTTTGGTCAGATGTATGCGACCTTGTAGCATTTCGACCCCCATTATGTACTAATGTCCCCCCTTCTGGGCCTCTTCCAGGTAATATATGGCCCCTATCCTGGTATATATGCCTCCCAGCATGGGCCCCTTCCTGATATATATTCCCCTGTCTGGTATATTTGTCCCCGATCCTGGGCCCCTTCCTGGTATATATGTCCCCCATCCTGGTATATGGCCCCCACCCTGGTATATATGCCTCTTAGCCTGGGCCCCATCCTGGTATAGTTGCCCCCAATCCTGGGCCTCTGCCTGGTATATATGCTCCCATCCTGGGCTCCTTGCTGGTATATATGTCCCCCATCCTGGAACATGGCCTCCACCCTGGTATATATATGCCTCTTAGCCTGGGCCCCATCCTGGTATATATGCCCCCCATTTTGGTATATATGGCCCCCACCCTGGAATATATGTCCCCGATCCTCTTATATTTGCCCCATATCCAGGGCCCCTTCCTGTTATATATGTACCTCATCCTGTTATATATGTCCCCCATTCTGATATATATGTTTCCCATCCTCGTATATTTGCCCCCCATCCCGGGCCCCTTCCTGGTATATATGTCCCCCATCCTCGTATATATGTCTCCATTCTGCTGCTATTCTCTAACTAATAATTTAAAAAAATTCTACTCTCCTTCCCTCGGTCCCACGTCACGTGGCATCCTCTTTTGTAGCCGCCACAGAAGCCGACAGCTGACATCGGCATGTCTGCTATGTGCCACGTATAACATCACTGCCATGTGCCGCCTGCCGACATCATCTGCTGGCCTCTGATAGTCTGGAAGCTTGTACTGCAGTGCAGGGACTCGGCGGGTCTCTGCGCTGTAATACATTTCAGCTGAATGTGCGTCCTAGGACGTTCGTCCACCTGAACTAGCCGCTGGTGTCGGCGAGCCCCCTCCCGCAGGGTCTCTGTGTGACCGCGATCATTACACCCCTGAGTAGATAATATATAAATAGATATTAGGTATATAAGAGAGAAGCTTTTAGCCTATGTATCTAAACAAGAATGTTTGTTCGCTCACTTTGGACACTGATGATTTGTTGGTGGACGTGTTCCCATTCACTGACAGCAAGCAGAGATCTTGAAAATTGAGAGAAATTGAACTAGAAAGTGGCAAGTAGCAAAGAATTTAAAATCCTTTGGGCCCCTGACAAAGCTACTCCGAAACGCGCGTAGGGGTGGACGTGCTACAACCTGCGGTGTGTGTTTGACTCCAGTTGCTCTATCCCAGTAGGTATCTGATATACTATTTCTTGTAAAGGTATTGCACTATTTACTCATTGTAAGTTCCTGGGTAACTGGGGTTGTTGTATTGACACAGGAACTACTGATGTGATATTTGTTTGAGGGAGTGATTAGGAATAACTATACATCTATCTTGCCACACCCTGTGTTGTTCAGCACGTCCTTTGTTTTTTGTTTTTATTTGTGCACTTTGTTGCCACAAGTTCTCTTACACTAAGTGCAGTTTTTAATTTATATTCTCAATAAAGATATTTTTATACATTTCTGTTCGTGATGGGGATTTCTTGATCGTTGTTTTTTTTCTGTATGCTTATGCTATTCAGCGATTATATCCCTGCATTACAGAGTCCTAGTGCATCTTAATGCGTTTGTTTAATTATTCTTTGTAGTGGACTAACTATGATGCACATGTATTGAGTTCACATTATACTTTAGAATCCTTTGTATCTTCCTCTACAATCCATAGTATCTTCCTCTAGCCTCTTTTGTATCTTCCTCTAGCCTCTTTTGTATCTTCCTCTACAATCCTTTGTATCTTCCTCTACAATCCTTTGTATCTTCCTCTACAATCCTTTGTATCTTCCTCTACAATCCTTTGTATCTTCCTCTACAATCATTTGTATTTTCCTCTACAATCATTTGTATTTTCCTCTACAATCCTCTGTATCTTCCTCTACAATCCTATGTATCTTCCTCTACAATCCTCTGTATCTTCCTCTACAATCCATAGTATCTTCCTCTAGGCTCTTTTGTATCTTCCTCTAGAATCCTTTGTATCTTCCTCTAGAATCCTTTGTATCTTCCTCTAGAATCCTTTGTATCTTCCTCTAGAATCCTTTGTATCTTCCTCTAGAATCCTTTGTATCTTCCTCTACAATCCTTTGTATCTTCCTCTACAATCCTTTGTATCTTCCTCTACAATCCTTTGTATCTTCCTCTACAATCCTTTGTATCTTCCTCTACAATCCTTTGTATCTTCCTCTACAATCCTTTGTATCTTCCTCTACAATCCTTTGTATCTTCCTCTACAATCCTCTGTATCTTCCTCTACAATCCTCTGTATCTTCCTCTACAATCCTCTGTATCTTCCTCTACAATCCTTTGTATCTTCCTCTACAATCCTTTGTATCTTCCTCTACAATCCTTTGTATCTTCCTCTACAATCCTCTGTATCTTCCTCTACAATCCTTTGTATCTTCCTCTACAATCCTTTGTATCTTCCTCTACAATCCTTTGTATCTTCCTCTAGATTCTTTTGTATCTTCCTCTACAATCCTTTGCTTCTTCCTCTACAATCCTTTGCTTCTTCCTCTACAATCCTTTGCTTCTTCCTCTACAATCCTTTGTATCTTCCTCTACAATCCTTTGTATCTTCCTCTACAATCCTTTGTATCTTCCTTTAGAATCCTTTGTATCTTCCTCTACAATCCTTTGTATCTTCCTCTACAATCCTTTGTATCTTCCTCTACAATCCTTTGTATCTTCCTTTAGAATCCTCTGTATCTTCCTCTACAATCCTTTGTATCTTCCTCTACAATCCTCTAGACTCTTTTGTATCTTCCTCTAGAATCCTTTGTATCTTCCTCTAGAATCCTTTGTATCTTCCTCTAGAATCCTTTGTATCTTCCTCTAGAATCCTTTGTATCTTACTCTAGAATCCTTTGTATCTTACTCTAGAATCCTTTGTATCTTACTCTAGAATCCTTTGTATCTTCCTCTAGAATCTTTTGTATCTTCCTCTACAATCCTCTGTATCTTCCTCTACAACCCTTTGTATCTTCCTCTAGATTCTTTTGCATCTTCCTCTACAATCCTTTGTATCTTCCTCTACAATCCTTTGTACCTTCCTTTAGAATCCTTTGTATCTTCCTTTAGAATCCTTTGTATCTTCCTCTACAATCCTTTGTATCTTCCTCTACAATCCTTTGTATCTTCCTCTACAATCCTTTGTATTTTCCTCTACAATCCTCTGTATCTTCCTCTACAATCCTATGTATCTTCCTCTACAATCCTTTGTATCTTCCTCTACAATCCTCTGTATCTTCCTTTAGAATCCTTTGTATCTTCCTCTAGGCTCTTTTGTATCTTCCTCTAGAATCCTTTGTATCTTCCTCTAGAATCCTTTGTATCTTCCTCTAGAATCCTTTGTATCTTCCTCTAGAATCCTTTGTATCTTCCTCTACAATCCTCTGTATCTTCCTTTAGAATCCTCTGTATCTTCCTCTACAATCCTTTGTATCTTCCTCTAGACTCTTTTGTATCTTCCTCTACAATCCTCTAGACTCTTCTGTATCTTCCTCTACAATCCTCTGAGAGAAAGAATTAGAACCGAGTACTAAGTTGCTAAATATGATTAAATATCCAATATATACATCATACATTTTGCAACCTACTCATGGACATATGTCTCTGACCACTCGTTTAAATCAGTTTTATAGGAAGGATGCCGAAGCAAAAACAACGAGTCTAAGGCCCATTATATGAAAAAAGTAGAAAATATTTTATTAGACATTATTGTTTAAACAGTATCCGGAGTGACGCAAATATGCAACCGATACGTGAGTGAGTTAAAACATACTAAAAACATATATGAGTATTACAGCAGATCACCACAGGTAACCGGTGTATATCTCACTGATATCCCCATTTCACCACTCATTGTCACATAGAAAAAAATACACATAAGGGGAAAAAGGAGAAACCATCCAAATATCACAGATTGTCATATGCAATGACTCCCAAATATACTGTGTTCTCCCTCTCCTCCCTAAAAGCAAATGAAGAGTAGAATCTAGTTACCTTTGTAGCGTGGCACCGGTACTCTGTGTGATTCCCCGACGCGCGTTTCGGCGCTAATGCCTTTCTCAAGGGGATGGCCTTGGATGAGCCCGGAGTGTTTAAATATGACGTCGCCCATGTTTCTAGCCAATCAAGTAAAGGTCACGCCCATTCCGAAAAAGAGGGCGATCACATGGGCATCGTCATAGCGACCATAGCCGCTGTTAGAAATATCCCGCGACCCGGAAGTAGACGATCACGTGGGCATCGTCATAGCGACATAGCCGCTATTTAATGTATCACACGACCCGGAAGTGGGTGATCACATGGGCATCATCATAGCAACATAACCACTGCTTATTGTACAATCCTCTGTATCTTCCTCTACAATCCTTTGTATCTTCCTCTACAATCCTTTGTATCTTCCTCTACAATCCTTTGTATCTTCCTCTACAATCCTCTGTATCTTCCTCTACAATCCTTTGTATCTTACTCTACAATCCTCTGTATCTTCCTCTACAATCCTTTGTATCTTCCTCTACAATCCTTTGTATCTTCCTCTACAATCCTTTGTATCTTCCTCTACAATCCTTTGTATCTTCCTCTAGAATCCTTTGTATCTTCCTTTAGAATCCTCTGTATCTTCCTCTACAATCCTTTGTATCTTCCTCTAGACTCTTTTGTATCTTCCTCTACAATCCTCTAGACTCTTTTGTATCTTCCTCTACAATCCTTTGTATCTTCCTCTAGAATCCTCTGTATCTTCCTCTACAATCCTTTGTATCTTCCTCTACAATCCTTTGTATCTTCCTCTACAATCCTTTGTATCTTCCTCTACAATCCTTTTCTATCTGGTCTGAGTGATCAGAATGAGGAATGTCAGAGCTCACATTGTATTTTGGGTCATTTTTGTTTCTCTTCATTTATAAATGTTAATATATACTTTAATATCCGAACAAGGTGCGATACAGATAGTATATAGTATAGACTGCAGGGTAAGGAGAATTGTCTGGCCACAGAGTGCAGGGATAATGTAAGAAGTGATTACAGAGGTAAGAATGTGCCGGGATTGTAGCATCCAGCAGAACACAATGTAATAACCTGACTTCTGAGTTTGTGAAGGATGAAGAGTTAATTTTTTACATGCCCTGAGGCCTGAATGTAATGAATGTATCTCAGATATCAGATTGTACCAGTCCCAGCCCAGTAAATAATGGGAACACTGGGAGTTACGATAGCTGAGGCCTCCACACTGGTTCATCATCCATTACTGGTCCCAGGATGATTCCAGTTCTGGGCAAAAATGTCATGTTTGTTCTGGCTCCTGCTCCATGTGGTTCCCAGACCAGTCTGCTCCATAAATAACAGAGGAATGGTGGGGGGGGGTCCGGTTCTCAGACCACTCATACACCTCGTCCCATGTGATGGCTGCAGGACCGATGTGTCAGTACATAGGCAAGTCCTGAGATACATTGTATCTTCTCCTTATGGTTACACCATGTGAGTGTCTTCTTTCTGGCTTCACTTTCCTTTGTTATATTTAATTAGTATTTAATTAATATGAATATTATAACTTTTACTTTTCTTAAGATGATGTTAAATATCTAGACATTGTAATTGTTAAGCTTTATTTCTTATTGCCATAATACATAAATTCTCCGAACAATGAATAACATTTTATGTAATAGAAATAATAATTGTATTAGGTTTATATTTATTTTATCATAACTATACTTTTATTGTGATAATTATTAATATTATTATAACTTTAATTATTATTATGATTTTATATTTTATTTGTATAGCTATGATTTTTATTACATTATTATCATTATTATTACTTTATTTATTATTATTTTTTATTTTATTATACTTTTTATTTTTATTATTATTATAACTTAAGTTATAATAATAATAATTAAAATAAAAATTCTACTTATAATAATAATAAAAAAATACTAATAATAAATTATTACTATTTTGTATTTTATTATTCTAACTAGAATTTTTATTGTTATTATTATATCTTTAGTTATTGTTTTATAATACCTATTTTATTGTGATTATTAATATTATAACTATAATTTATTAGTAGTATTTATTATTTTATTATAGCTTTAATTTGTATTATTATTATAACTTTAATTTATTATCATCGTTAATATTATTATAACTCTAATTTTTATTTTTGTTAATATTATTATAACTAATTTATTATTATTTATTTAAAAAAAATACTTTTTGTGCATGTCTATCAGTTTAATATGTCCACAAACTGACACAATTCTTGCTTTCTGTATCTTGCCATCCACTCTTATTCAGTGGTTGTTTCCTCTTAATTAGCATTCTGCAAGCACTGTAGGAGCTGGAACTTTCCTTCCCATGCTTTCCTGCATGTATTGCTCCCACCAAGACTCGGAAGAGCAGAGAGACAAAAATCCCACTCCAACTTCTTACAGAGAGACACTTTCCGCCCCCCATTTACCCAGCATTTCGAAGCGATTTAGGGCTAAGACGACATAAGTTATAAATAAATAAATTGTCTCAAAGTCCAGGGAGAATTTATTACATTCATCTTAATTTAATATGTTTTGGATAACCGCTAAGAATACGACTAAAATTATCATTTTAGAAAATAAAATAATATATTTTTTGCCAAAATAGTTATTGGGGTCGACATGAAGGAGTTGAGCTGCAGTATAAAGCACAGACACATATATAGAGATACCGCTATACCTGGATAATCAATGAAGGGTCCCAGCTCCCTTGTCCTGTGGTTTCAGGTGATTTATTACAATATTTATTTTATTATTATTTTTAATGTATTTTTTTATGTTTTATTTGCAATATTTATTACTTTATGATTATATTCCATTTTATTATTTTCTTTTTATTCGTCCCCCTCCTCTGATGATGACATTGATAAATGACTCGGACCCCCTAATTATTTTGATATACGTCTGTGAGTATCAGAACGGTTCTATATTTCTCTGCCCTCCGGACTTTTCCTTCATCTTTGATTTATAATATATGTCATTTCGGGGTCGAGGACTCGTGCAGACTGCAGACTTTGCTCTCCATGTACATCTACGTGTTGGGGTCCATATAATACCGCATACATCTGTGATACAAATGTGTAATGTTTAGTTTTGTCATTGAGGTGGATAGCGGTATAATCATTATGAGGCGGGGGGATATCAGGGGGGTTTTTTACAGGTCAGGATAAAATTCATTCCAGATCTGTCTCAATTTTGCAAATATATTGTTTTATTTGAACCTGATTAAACGTTATCCCCTACTCACATCCAGAGCTGCAGAAGTAGTGGCTCTTAAAGGGGTTGTTCAGGATGAGATAAACATGGTGACTCTGTTTCATAAACAGCACCACCCCTGACCATGGGTTGTGCATGGTACTGCAGCTCATTTTAATTCACTTCAATGGGAGCTGTAGTACAATGCGCCATCCATGACCAAGGGTGGCACTGTTTCTGAAACAAAGCAGCTATGTTTTTGTAATTCTGGACAACACCTTGAAGTGAGTCATAGTGGACCCAATCTACATTACTATTGGCTATACAAAGACGTCTATACCATATACACGGCATTCCAAATTATTATGCAAATTGTATGTGTCATAAAGATGTAATTTTGTTTTTTCCAAAAACCTCATGGATGGTTTGTGTCTCTGAGTCTTTGGATCACTGATATCATTCTCAAACCCCTGTGATGATTAGTTGCCAGGTGCCCAATTAAAGGAAATTTACTTAAGAAGGACGTTCCACATTATTAAGCAGCCAGAGGTTTCAAGAAAAATGGGAAAGAAAAAGGATCTCTGCAGCCGAAAAGCGTCACATAGGGCAATGTCTTGGACAAGGTATGAAAACAAGATATTTTACAAAAACTTAAGTGCAATAGTCGTACTGTGAAGAAATTTGTGACTGATACAGAGCATAGATGAGTTTGTGCAGATAAAAGAATAATGAGGAAGGTTCCTGCAGATAAAGGCATAATGAGGAAGGAACCTGCAGACAAAGGCATAATGAGGAAAGTTCCTCCAGATAAAGGTATAATGAGGAAGATACCTGCAGATAAAGGCTTAATGAGGAAGATACCTGTGGATAAAGGCATAATGAGGAAGGTACCTGCAGATAAAGAAATAATAAGGAAGGTTTCAGCAGATAAAGGTATAATGAGGAAAGTACCTGCAGATAAAGGCTTAATGAGGAAGGTACCTGCAGATAAAGGCATAATGAGGAAAGTACCTGCTGATAAAGGTATAATGAGGAAGGTGCCTGCGGATAAAGGCACAATAAGGAAGGTTCCTGCAGATAAAGGCATAATGAGGAAAGTACCTGTTCATAAAGGTATAATGAAGAAGGTACCTGCAGATAAAAGCATAATAAGGAAGGTTCCTGCAGATAAATGCATAATGAAGAAGGTTCCAGCAGATAAAGGCATAATGAAAGTACCTGCAGATAAAGGTATGAGGAAGATACCTGTGGATAAAGGCATAATGAGGAAGATACCTGCAGATAAAGAAATAATGAGGAAGGTTCCGGCAGATAAAGGTATAATGAGGAAGGTACCTGAAGATAAAGACATAATGAGGAAGGTACCTGCAGATAAAGGTATCCTGAGAAACGTACCTGCAGATAAAGGCTTAATGAGGAAGGTACCTGCAGATAAAGGCATAATGAGGAAGGTACCTGCAGATAAAGGTATCCTGAGAAACGTACCTGCAGATAAAGGCTTAATGAGGAAGGTACCTGCAGATAAAGGCATAATGAGGAAGGTACCTGCAGATAAAGGTATCCTGAGAAACGTACCTGCAGATAAAGGTATAATGAGGAAGATACCTGCAGATAAAGGCTTAATGAGGAAGATACCTGTGGATAAAGGCATAATGAGGAAGGTACCTGCAGATAAAGAAATAATAAGGAAGGCTCCTGCAGATAAAGATATAATGAGGAAAGTACCTGCAGATAAAGGCTTAATGAGGAAGGTACCTGCAGATAAAGGCATAATGAGGAAAGTACCTGCTGATAAAGGTATAATGAGGAAGGTGCCTGCGGATTAATGCATAATGAAGAAGGTTCCAGCAGAAAAAGGCATAATGAGGAAAGTACCTGCAGATAAAGGTATGAGGAAGATACCTGTGGATAAAGGCATAATGGGGAAGGTACCTGCAGATAAAGACATAATGAGGAAGGTACCTGCAGATAAAGGTATCCTGAGAAACGTACCTGCAGATAAAGGCTTAATGAGGAAGGTACCTGCAGATAAAGGCATAATAAGGAAGGTACCTGCAGATAAAGGTATCCTGAGAAACGTACCTGCAGATAAAGGCTTAATGAGGAAGGTACCTGCAGATAAAGGCATAATGAGGAAGGTTCCTGCAGATAAAGGCATAATGAGGCGGGTTCCTGTAGATAAAGGCATAATAAGAAAGGTTTCTGGCAGAAAAATTTATCAGATTAAGAGAGAAGCTGCTAAAATATCATTACAAAGCAGCAGACAGGTATGTGAAGCTGCAGGAGCCTCTTGAATCCGCGAAGGTCAAGGTGCAGGATCCTTCAGAGGCTGAAGTTGTGCACAACCTACTATTTGGCCGCCCCTAAACAGCGCTCACAAGCAGAAACAGCTGCAGTGCACCAGACAGACATGAAGACTCATTGTAAACGAGTCATGTTTACTGATGATGTCGTGCAACCCTGGATGGTGCAGATGGAATTGAGTAGTGGATGGTTGGTGGACGGCCACCATGTCCCAACATGGCTTCGATGTCAGCAAGGAGGTGGCAGAGTCATGTTTTGGGCTGGAATCATGGGGAAAGCTGGTCGCCCCATTAGGGTCCCTGAAGGTGTGAAAATGACATTGGCAAAGTATATAGAGTTTCTGACTGATCAGTTTCTTCCATGGTACTGACTCGCCCCCTGGGCCGTGGGGCACGCGGAACCGGGCAATAGGGAGACGCTGGGAGTAGTAGTGGCGGCCCGGTCCCGCGGCTCAGGGTGGTCAGACCAATGGTAGTCTGCTACCGTACTTTAGATAATGTCCGACTACGCCACCCGTGGATTGCGGTTATTAGGAACCGCCGCTGCATGTAGACCGCTGGGGTTGATGAGGTGTGCAGCTGGGGTAGTGTGACTCCCCACGGGAAGAGTGCGGCCCCAGGGCAGTGTAGTGGATGGTGGGAGTGATGGTGGTGAGAGTCCCAGTACCGGTAGTGCCGGAGGAGCGAAAAAGCACACAGACAACGTACTGCAGTCCAGGGTCTTTACTCACGGTTAATATCCAAGTCACTTCAGCTGGCGATGACTGCCCGAGCCGTGCTGCGTCCACCAGGTGAGGGGCTCGGTCAACTCCCAGGCAGTTCAGGAATATGGCACAGGACCCCCTTCTTTCCTTTCTCTGGCCTGCCTCACCAGTGACCCACTTTTGTCCAGCTGCCGCGGATCTGCACGGGTAAACGTGGGCCCCGTCCTCCGCTGTCCTATATGGTGCCTTCCTAGCAGGTTTGATGAGGTGTCGCACCAATAAATGATCACGACCTCCGGTCTTTGGCTGAGGGTAGTTTCTCCTCCACCAACTTGGGATCCGGTACCCTTAATCTGCCTGACCCTTCACCCTGTATTCTCGTGGGTTCTTAGGGTCCCTTCCACCTTCTTGTTCCTGAGCCCCTCTGTTCCTCTCTCTCTTCCTTTCTTGTTCCTTCTCCTCCTGTTCCCACTTCTCCTCCTTCCTTGGCCTCTTCTCTAGGCCCACTTTTCCTTCTCCTCTCAGGCTCCGGCCTCTTCCCTAGGCCTGCCTCTGGAGCAGCACTCAGCCTGAGCTGCTGCTCTCTGTCAGCTCTCCTCTCAACTTCTCCTCACAGACTGAACCCAGATCTAAGATGGCTCCTCCCTTTTATACTTCTGACGCGCCCCCTGGGCCATGTTCAGGGGATACCCGGAGCCGGATCTGACAGGGGTAGTAGTCCTCGTGGCGGTGACCCGGTCCGTGCCCAGGGTGTCAAACTAAGTGTGTGGCAGTCTTTGTAGATGTTGTTAAGTGTCGACTACGCCACCCGTTGATTTGCGGTCACAAGGCCGCCGCTGCAGAACAGTCCGCTGAGGCCGGTAGTATGTGTGCAGCGATGGTGGTATAACCCCCAACGGGAGGGGTATGGCCTCAGGGCAGCTGGTGTGGATGATGGAGGTAGTGGTAGTGCAGAAAGGAGAGTCAGAGGCGTGAGATGCAGTTTCAGGGTTTTTACTCACAGTAGTTCTTTCAGTCACTCTGGCCTTGAGTGACCACCCGAGCCGTGCTGCATTCACCAGGTGTGGGACTCGGCTAACCCCCAGGCAGTTCCGGAGCGTGGTCCTGAGCTCCCTTCTCTTTCTCTCTCTGCTGGCCGTCCCCACCAGGGATCCACCTTTGTCCGGTTCCCTTGGGCCTCCTGGTGGCAAAACCTTCTCTGGCTTTCCTGACCCTACTCTTGGTGTACCTTCCTGGTGGATGTGGTGAGGGTCGTGGCAAAGCTTGACCACGACCTCCGGTTCCTGGCTAAGGGTTACTTTTGCCTCCGCCAGCTTGGGATCCGGTGCCCTCTTCTGCCAACCCTTCACCCTTTTGGCTTAATTCTGGGATCTCAGGGTTCCCTCTGGCTCTGCGTCTCTGGGCCTTTCTTCTTCCTCTCTGCTTCAGGCCTGGCCCTGGAGCTGGGCCCAGCCGGAGCCACAGCTCCCTGTCAGCCCTCCTGGCTGAGCTCCTCTGCTCTGCTTCTCCTGGACTCTCTGACTGACTGACCGACCCTGATCTAAGATGGTGCCCACCATATATACTCCCTCTATGTGTGAGCCCAGGTGACTAGCACTCAATGGGCTCCTATCTCTATGCCCAGAGCCCCTCCCCTATCTGCCCCTACACTACTGAGATGTTCCACCCCCCTCCCACTCCAGCCAGGGACAGACGCTGTCGTACCTGCACATTTATCTGGTGGGAGTACCGTAGTTCTGTCCCCCGGAAATGGGATGTATGTAGTGCATGCAGCCTACTGAGCTCAGTCCCACACTCCATCCTTACACGGGAGTGGAATACCACACCTCTGGGTCGAGGTGCAATACCCCTGTAGCAACCGAGTCCTCAGGGTGCTACACTTCCCTCTAGCCATGAGCCCAGGTGACCAGCAACCAATGGGCTCCTACCTACGCTCAGGAACCAACCCCTATCTGCCCCTACAGCACTGGGTATTCCACCCCCCTCCCCACTCCAGGCAGGGACATAGTCGGTCGTGCCTGCACTTCTGTCTAGTGGGAGCACCGTTGAGCTGTCCCTCGGAAATGGGGTGTGTGTGCTGTATGCAGCTAACTGAGCCCTGGTCCATACTCCATCCTTACCAGGGAGTGGAATATCACACCTCTGGCAGAGGTGCAATACCCCTGTAGCGGCCGAACCCTCGGGGCGCTACAGTACAAAAAGAAGAACCGCGCTGTCTATAGAATTCAAGACTAGTGATGAGCAAGCACTAAAATCCTCGGGTACTCGTTGTTCAAGTCGAGTAAATTGGAATACTCGAGTGCCCAATGTAACTCTATGGGAAACTCGAGCATTTTTCCTCCGGCTGTCTGCAGGGGGCGTAAAAATTGCCCAAATCAATGGGAACAGTGCTCAAACGACATGGGAACAGCATGGGGAAGACTCATGGAAGCATTTCTGACTCCCAGGTCAATGCTGTCAACAACGTTGTCAGAGATATTACGCCACTTTTACGGACTCACAATAACACACACAAACACGAAACCAAAATGGATTTTCCTGGGAAATATCTTAAGGAACATCCTTTCCAGGATAATGACTTATATATAAGGCAAAATAAATATACAAAAACAAAAATGCTCCTCCACACCTTGGGCTATGTTCACACGTAGCATTTTTGATGCGTTTTTGCACTTTTGCATTGCTTTCACTTTAACATTTTACAACCTTATCTGGCCATGTGAAGTGTGACATCACCAGACACATCCGGTTTCATTTATGATGGAGGGACATCACAATGCCTATTTTTATAGGGCAATCAGGCGGCCCTTACTATTCTTAAAGGACAAGCAGTCGGCCCTCGCTATTGTTAGAGAGCCATCAGCCGGCTATGCTTTGTTGTTCCCATTATTAACGAGTACGTCTCCTATACTGTTATTGCGTATGCAGTGACTGCAAGGGCTGCCAAAAATTTGGACGCAACCAAATACCCCTTTGAAGAGACATAGAGGAAGGTCTCAGTATAAAAAAAATGTTCCCATTATAAAGGAACGGGTCTCCTATAGTGGTAATGCCCATGCTGTGACTGCAAGGACTGCCAAAATTTGGGAAGAAATCCACTAACATTTTAAAGACAAATAGAGCTGGGCCACAGTAACGATATGTTCCCATTAGAAAGGAGAGGGTCTGCTATACAGTTATAGGGTATGCAGTGAGTCCAACGGCTGCCAAAATTTAGGAAAAACCCCACTAACAATTTAAAGACACATTGGGGTCAGCCTCAGTAATGACATATTCCCATTAGAAAAGAGTCTCTCCCATACTGTTTGCCTATACAGTGACTGCAATGACTGTCAAAAATTTGGAGGCACTCCAATGCCCCTTGCAAGAGACGTAGAGGTCAGAGGGCCTCCTGAAAACAATGTTCCCATTATTAGGAAATGTGTCTCCCATACTGTTTGCCTATGCAGTGAAGCAATAGCTGCCAAAAATTTAGAGGAGTTCCAATGCCCCTTGCAAGAGACGTAGAAGTCGGAGGGTCCCTGGCAAAAAATGCTCCCATTATTAGGCAGTGGGTCTCCAATACTGTTTGCCTACGCAGTGAAGCAACGGCTGCCAAAAATTTGGAGGCATTCCAATGCCCCTTGCAAGAGACATAGATGTCAGAGGGCCTCCTGAAAACAATGTTCCCATTATTAGGAAGGGGGTCTCCCATACTGTTGGCCTATGCAGTGAAGCAACGGCTGCCTAAAACTTGGAGGAACTCGAGTGCCCCTTGTATGAGACGTAGATATGTTGATATGGTACATATGGTGGTGATATGATGGTGGAGGATGAGGATGAGGATGCGGAGAAGGAGGAGGACAAGAGCAAATAGACAAAATCAGGAATCGTATACCCATGTCTGGGTGTGAAGACAGAGGTGCATGGAAATAGAGTTAGAGCCTCCAAAAAAAAGACACTGTATTTGAGTTTATGTTACCCTGCTATCATTCGGTGGTGTTGAGAAGTCTGGCCCAATCATTTTTATAAGAGTCAGCCTGTCAGAATTTTCATTTCATGCACCTATCGGTTATAATTGCAGCGGCAGCACTAAAAACCCACTCTGACAAAATGCTAGCGGCAGGGCAGGCCAGGACCTCCAAGGCGTAGCTAGCCGATTCATGTCCCGTGTCCAGCTTGGATACCCAATAATTATAAGGCACAGAGGAATCAACGGATGACGTTGGTAAAATCGGCAAGGTACTCCCTCATCATCTTTCAAAACTTTTTCTTCCTTGGGAAAATACCCCCCACCTCAGGGCCTGTGCGATGGGAGGGTCTGAGAAAACTGTCCCAGAACTTTGACAGTGTTCCCCTGCCTCTGCTGGATTGCACTTGTGTCTCTCTCGCCTGTACTCCTTGGTTGTCCAATGAACTGTGACCTCTGCCGCTAGCGTTTTCAGATGGGAATTTTTAAAAAAATTCCGCAACAAGGGCCTTCTTGTACTGCCCCTATCCTGCAAGGGAATAAGAGATATAAAGTTCTCCTTGTAGCTTGAGTCTAGAAATGTCACCAACCAGTAATGACTGTCACCCAAAATTTGGACAACGCAAGGGTCACAGGAATGGCAGCGTAACATAAACTCAGCCATGTGTGCCAGACTGCAAAGAGGCAAGACTTTCGTGTCCTCACCAAGAGGACGACTGACCATGCTCTCCTCCTCATCCTCCTCCTCCCTGTCCTCAGGCCATCCTCGCTGAACAGACGGTATGACAGTTGTGCAGGTATATCGCAGGAAACTAGCTCCTGTTCTTCCTCCTCTTCCTCATTGTCACCCAATCCACGTTGGGATGAGATGAGGCTGGGCTGTACATCTGCAATGTAGAGTTCCAATGCGTGGGGACATTGCAGATCAGTCGGTGAGCTGGAAGCTGCAAATGCTGCTGAAGCATGGCAAGTGTGGTGGAAGCTGTAGCTGACTTTCTAAAATGGGCACACAGGTGGCGTACTTTGACAAGTAGATCCGACAGATCCGGGTAGGTTTTGAGAAACCGCTGAACCACGGGGTTAAGCACATGGGCCAGGCATGGTACGTGTGTGAGCTTGTCTCACTTCAGAGCTGCCACCAGGTTCCGGCAATTGTCACACACAACTGTGCCTGGCTGTAGGTTCAGCGGTGTCATCCACAGATACGCCTGCTTTTTCAGAGCTGATCACAACTCTTCAGCGTTGTGCGGCTTGTCACCTAAGCATATTAGCTTCAGCACATCCTGTTGCTGCTTGGTCGAGGAAGTGCTGCAGTGCTTCTAGCTTGAAACTGATGTGGTCATTTTGGAGATGGAGGCTGAAGAGGAGGAGGAGGTGCAGAAGCTGTAGAATGTGGGGGCAACCCTGATTGACCCAGGGCCCGCAATCCTCGGCGTCGAGAGGACGTGTTCCTCCCAAGGTCTGACTGGGTCCCGGCTTCCACTATATTAGCCCAGTGTGCCGTCAGCGAGATGTACCGTCCCTGCCCACAAGCACTTGTCCACGTGTCCGTGGTTAGGTGGACTTTCCCAGTAACTGCGTTGTTAAGGGCACGTCTAATGTTGTGGGACACGTGCTCGTGTAATGCGAGGACGGCACACAGGGAGAAATAGTGGCAGCTGGGGACCGAGTACCGAGGGACGGCCACCGCCATCAGGTTGCAGAAAGCTTTAGTCTCCACGAGCCTAAAAGGCAACATTTTGAGCACAAGCAGTCTCGAAATGTATGAATTTAGTAGTGTGGCCTGTGAGGCGTTGGCTGCTTATTTTCGCTTGCGTTCCAAGGACTGAGGTAGGGACAACTGAACGCTGCGCTGGGACAAGGACGTGGACGTGCTTGCTGATGGTGCTAGTTGAGAGTGTGTAACGACAGATTCACAGCGGGAGTCATCTTGGCATGCGCCATGGACAGGGGATTGGCGTGCACGCACAACAGCGGAACAAGCAGTGGTGTCACCCGCAGACACTGTTGCTGGACCCTGGGGTTCGGCCCACTTAGTCGGGTGCTTTGCTGCCATGTGCCTGATCATGCTGGTGGTGGTCAGGCTGCTAGTTTTGCTACCCCTGCTGATGCTGGCCTGGCAGGTGGTGCAAATGGCCTTTTTGGGGTTATCTGCAGAGTCTTTAAAAAATAACCAGACTTGGGAAGACCTAACAGTTGTACTGGCAACTTCCGTCGTGTTGGCATTACGAGGAATGCTTTCCCTCCTTGTGTCTGCGGCCACCACACTGCTTCTTCCTGTCTGTTGTGGTGTTATGCCTCCCTCCCCGTGTCCTGCTGTCCTCGCTCTGTATGTCCCCCTGCCAGGTTGGGTCAGTTACTATATTATCCACCACCTCGTCTTCCACTTCCGCACCCTGGTCCTCCTCCTGACTTTCTGGCAATTGTGTCTCATCATCAATATCATCCACTTCTTGCGACAGTAATTTCACTTTCCCACCGTCGCTTTCGTGTGACCGTGGCTGCTCCAATATTTGGGCATCGCTACACGCGTTCTTCTCTTGACTCACTTGAAGTTGGCAGGGCGAAAGGCCCGAATTTACAAATGTAAAAGTGAACAGCTCTTCTGAGTGTCCAAGTGTGGGATCAGTTGTCTCCGAGCACTCGGCATGGTGGGAAGAAGGAGGATCAGGGTGAGGAATATGCGGTCCAGACTCATGGCTACTGAGACTTGACCGTGTGGAAGACAGGTTGGTGGTAGTGGTGGCTAAGTGACTGGAAGCATTATCTGCTATCCAACCAATAACCTTTTGACACTGCTCTGTATTCAATAGTGGTGTTCTGCGGTCCCCTATTAATTGGGACAGGAAGGTCGAGCAAGAAGATGTGGGTGTTTGTTGCGGCACAATTTCAGCTTGCCCACGGCCACGTCCTCGGCCTCTGCATGCACCATTACCATCACGTCCACTTCCCCGTCCCTTGCCACTCACTATGCGCATATTTAACGGAGGACAATATTTTCCACATTCACGAGAAATGGCTGATTTTGGAACACAGTTATATGTGATATAAGTCTGACAGAGAACCACAGTTTTAAATAGCATGCCTGTAATTTGCTAATACTATCCTTCACAGAAACCTAGTGTGAATAGCTTGACTGACACACTGCAACGGAATGAAAATGGAAGAAATGTCCGATTTTGGAACACTCTTATAGGTGTTATGTCTGACAAAGAACCACGGTTTTAAATAGCAGGCCTGTAATTTAGTAAATTTATTCTACACAGAGACCTAGTGTGAATAGCTTAACCGACACACTGCAACGAAATGAAAATGGAAGAAATGGCTGATTTTGGAACACTCTTAAAGATGATATGTCTGATAGAGAACCACGGTTTTAAATAGCAGGCCTGTAGTTTGCTAATACTATTCTTCACAGAGACCTAGTGTGAATAGCTTGACCGGCACACTGCAACAGAATGGAAAAGGAGGCCAATATTTTCAATGTTCAGTTCACATTTCTGGATTTTTATCACTGAAATATGGAACAAAAGAGCGCCAAACATGCAGGGAGTGGACCCGACTTCCCGCCCAAAGAACTCGGAAATCCTCGCCGAGCTTGTCGAGCACTGTGATGCTAAGGCGAGTATCGAGCAGAGGCGAGCACGTTCGCTCATCACTAATCAAGACAAATGAGTTTTGCTGCCTGAGAACAAGCTTCATTTTGAATGCAGCTTTGGATGTGACTAGAACAAAACAAAAAAAGTAAAGAAAAAAGTAGCTAACAGGTAACATAGATCAGGTGGGCTATTTATTTCAGACCTTAGTTGTTTTGCTTCTTTGTCTTCTCCACTGACAAGAATCCATAAGAAATAGGTCAGTTTTGCAGCATTGTTCGGCTCCCAACAATTTATCATCTAGCTTTTACATCGGAGGATTATCCTCCATTCGATTCTTCATCAGAAAATCCTCATTGCTCCAGATCAGGCAATGTGCTGGTATTAATATCACCGACCCATAATACACTGCGGTGGTAATGAGTGATCGGGAGCTCGCCCCCCTCCCCCACCAGTCCGGCTCCGGTAACAATTGCAAAAGTAGAACAAAACTTATTTAAGGTTTGCATTTACTTCTCCTTTTAGTCACAAAATAATACCCCTAAAAACCTGCGCCTTTCACTATGTGACCGCAAAATTGCCAGCCTCCTCCTCTGAAATACTCTGTGCTGCTGGAGGCCCCTACTCGGGCCACGATCACCTGTAGTCTCTATTACCTTTATGGTTATAGGATATCTTACAATCTGCAGCCGCGCTCCAGGGTCTGTGTGACCGGTGAGTGTCTACGAGAAGTCTCCGCAGGTCATTCTCTCTCCGCCATCTGTGTCCATCCCCAAACTTCATCTCTAAACTTGTTAAAATCCCCAAGTGCAAACTGATGCCACATGTTCTGCCCAATTCTGCCACATTCACAGATGGCTGTCATCTATCCCAGTCATCAAGCGAGATTCACCCGCAACTCAGCATCAATAATGTACAACACTGACCCGTTACCATTATATAATTGTCCCACCTGGGAAGGAGTGAGCAAAAAACAAGTGAAATTCTGAATATATCTTTCAGGATAGAATTCACATAATATTAACAGCAACTCCAAAATATAAGAGCGGTATTATAGTAGTTATATTCTTATACATAGGAGCAGTATTATAGTAGTTATATTCTTGTACATAGGGACAGTATTATAGTAGTTATATTCTTGTACATAGGGACAGTATTATAGTAGTTATATTCTTGTACATAGGGGGCAGTATTATAGTAGTTATATTCTTATACATAGGAGCAGTATTATAGTAGTTATATTCTTGTACATAGGGACAGTATTATAGTAGTTATATTCTTGTACATAGGGGCAGTATTATAGTAGTTGTATTCTTGTACATAGGAGCAGTATTATAGTAGTTATATTCTTGTATATAGAAGCAGTATTATAGTAGTTATATTCTTGTACATAGGGAGCAGTATTATAGTAGTTATATTCTTATACATAGGGGGCAGTATTATAGTAGTTATATTCTTGTACATAGGGGGCAGTATTATAGTAGTTATATTCTTGTACATAGGGGGCAGTATTATAGTAGTTATATTCTTGTACATAGGGGGCAGTATTATAGTAGTTATATTCTTGTACATAGGGGGCAGTATTATAGTAGTTATATTCTTATACATAGGGGGCAGTATTATAGTAGTTGTATTCTTGTACATAGGGGCAGTATTATAGTAGTTGTATTCTTGTACATAGGAGCAGTATTATAGTAGTTATATTCTTGTATATAGAAGCAGTATTATAGTAGTTATATTCTTGTACATAGGGAGCAGTATTATAGTAGTTATATTCTTATACATAGGGGGCAGTATTATAGTAGTTATATTCTTGTACATAGGGGGCAGTATTATAGTAGTTATATTCTTGTACATAGGGGGCAGTATTATAGTAGTTATATTCTTGTACATAGGGGGCAGTATTATAGTAGTTATATTCTTGTACATAGGGGGCAGTATTATAGTAGTTATATTCTTATACAGAGGGGGCAGTATTATAGTAGTTATATTCTTGTGCATAGGGGGCAGTATTATAGTAGTTATATTCTTGTACATAGGGGGCAGTATTATAGCAGTTATATTCTTGTAATGTTAATAGCTTCCTTGTATAGGGGCAGTATTATAGTAGTTATATTCCTGTACATAGGGGCAGTATTATAGTAGTTATATTCTTGTACATAGGGGGCAGTATTATAGTAGTTATATTCTTATACATAGGGGGCAGTATTATAGTAGTTATATTCTTGTGCATAGGGGGCAGTATTATAGTAGTTATATTCTTGTACATAGGGGGCAGTATTATAGCAGTTATATCCTTGTAATGTTAATAGCTTCCTTGTATAGGGGCAGTATTATATGAGTTATGCTCAAGCTATGTTTGTTGATGCCGGTACAAGGCATATCTTCCTCGTAGATAGAGACACCCCTATAACTGTCCTAGGTCTTAAGGTCACATCATAAATTTGGTCTTTTCTTCTAATTAATGCCATCACATCCATGGTTCATTAACGTTAACACCCAGGAGTCTTGATTACTATAAATGTGGTTTTGAATGACACAAATACCAGGCAGGACTGTAGAGAACGGCTGATCATCCTTTCTTGCGTAATAACATCTCCCCCAAGGGGGTGATTATCAACTTGTAAAACAAATTTATGCTCTGAAGCCAGAGAAATGATCGAGGCTTCTTCTTAGATTTACCCAGTGACTGCCGGGAGCCAAAGCTTCTGTAGATCAAAACTGCAAAAGAGACAACACTACCAAATCTTACATCTGCTGATCTGTACCCCACGGCTCCTTTATAAAGCTGACGATGGCAGGTTCCCGTGAAATAAACCTGATAACACTGACAAGTGTAAAGGAATGATGCGCAAATATACAAATCTGTCATATCAGTGCATATATCGACTATGGATACACTGACCAGAGTCAGCAAGGAATCACTTCAACTGGGTACAGATATGGTTTTTTCCACCAGATTTTGTAATCAAAATCCTTTACTGTTTCTAAGTTTTTATTCATCTGTATAGGATTGCTGTAAGCTATAAATGTCCCAGATGGAAATAACTTTTAATGCATATGCACTGTTTTCTATATAACTACTATAATACTACCCCCTATGTACAAGCATATAACTACTATAATACTGCTCCTATGTACAAGAATATAACTACTATAATACTGCTCCTATGTACAAGAATATAACTACTATAATACTACCCCCTATGTACAAGATTATAACTACTATAATACTGCTCCTATGTACAAGAATATAACTACTATAATACTGCTCCTATGTACAAGAATATAACTACTATAATACTGCTCCTATGTACAAGAATATAACTACTATAATACTGCTCCCTATGTACAAGAATATAACTACTATAATACTGCTCCTATGTACAAGAATATAACTACTATAATACTGATCCTATGTACAAGAATATAACTACTATAATACTGCTCCCTATGTACAACAATATAACTACTATAATACTGCTCCCTATGTACAAGAATATAACTACTATAACACTGCCCCTATGTACAAGAATATAACTACTATAATACTGCTCCTATGTACAAGAATATAACTACTATAATACTGCCTCTATGTACAAGAATATAACTACTATAATACTGCCCCCTATGTACAAGAATATAACTACTATAATACTTCCTCTATGTACAAGAATATAACTACTATAATACTGCTCCTATGTACAAGAATATAACTACTATAATACTGCTCCTATGTACAAGAATATAACTACTATAATACTGCCCCCTATGTACAAGAATATAACTATTATAATACTGCCCCCTATGTACAAGAATATAACTACTATAATACTGCCCCCTATGTACAAGAATATAACTACTATAATACTGCCTCTATGTACAAGAATATAACTACTATAATACTGCCCCCTATGTACAAGAATATAACTACTATAATACTGCCCTCTATATACAAGAATATAACTACTATAATACTGCCCCTATGTACAAGAATATAATTACTATAATACTGCCCCTATATACAAGAATATAACTACTATAATATTGCCCCTATGTACAAGAATATATATAACTACTATAATACTGCTCCTATGTACAAGAATATAACTACTATAATACTGCCCCTATGTACAAGAATATATATAACTACTATAATACTGCCCCTATGTACAAGAATATAACTACTATAATACTGCCCCCTATGTACAAGAATATAACTACTATAATACTGCTCCTATGTGCAAGAATATAACTACTATAATACTGCCCTCTATGTACAAGAATATAACTACTATAATACTGCCCCGAATGTAAAAGAATATAGCTACTATAATACTGCTCCTATGTACAAGAATATAACTACTATAATACTGTCCCGAATGTAAAAGAATATAACTACTATAATACTGCTCCTATGTACAAGAATATAACTATAATAATACTGCTCATATGTACAAGAATATAGCTACTATAATACTGCCCCCTATGTACAAGAATATAACTACTATAATACTGCTCCTATGTGCAAGAATATAACTACTATAATACTGCCCTCTATGTACAAGAATATAACTACTATAATACTGCTCCAATGTACAAGAATATAACTACTATAATACTGCTCCTATGTACAAGAATATAACTACTATAATACTGCCCCGAATGTAAAAGAATATAGCTACTATAATACTGCTCCTATGTACAAGAATATAACTACTATAATACTGTCCCGAATGTAAAAGAATATAACTACTATAATACTGCTCCTATGTACAAGAATATAACTACTATAATACTGCTCATATGTACAAGAATATAGCTACTATAATACTGCCCCCTATGTAAAAGAATATAACTACTATAATACTGCCCCTATATACAAGAATATAACTACTATAATACTGCCCCTATATACAAGAATATAACTGCTATAATACTGCCCCCTATATACAAGAATATAACTACTATAATACTGCTCCTATGTACAAGAATATAACTACTATAATACTACCCCATATGTACAAGAATATAACTACTATAATACTGCTCCTATGTACAAGAATATAACTACTATAATACTGCTCCTATGTACAAGAATATAACTACTATAATACTGCTCCCTATGTACAAGAATATAACTACTATAATACTGCTCCCTATGTACAAGAATATAACTACTATAATACTGCTCCTATGTACAAGAATATAACTACTATAATACTGCTCCCTATGTACAAGAATATAACTACTATAATACTGCTCCTATGTACAAGAATATAACTACTATAATACTGCTCCTATGTACAAGAATATAACTACTATAATACTGCTCCCTATGTACAACAATATAACTACTATAATACTGCTGCCTACGTACAAGAATATAACTACTATAATACTGCTCCCTATGTACAAGAATATAACTACTATAACACTGCCCCTATGTACAAGAATATAACTACTATAATACTGCCCCTATGTACAAGAATATATATAACTACTATAATACTGCTCCTATGTACAAGAATATAACTACTATAATACTGCTCCTATGTGCAAGAATATAACTACTATAATACTGCCCTCTATGTACAAGAATATAACTACTATAATACTGCTCCAATGTACAAGAATATAACTACTATAATACTGCTCCTATGTACAAGAATATAACTACTATAATACTGCCCCGAATGTAAAAGAATATAGCTACTATAATACTGCCCCTATGTACAAGAATATAACTACTATAATACTGCTCCTATGTACAAGAATATAACTACTATAATACTGTCCCGAATGTAAAAGAATATAACTACTATAATACTGCTCCTATGTACAAGAATATAACTACTATAATACTGCTCCTATGTAAAAGAATATAGCTACTATAATACTGCCCCCTATGTACAAGAATATAACTACTATAATACTGCCCCTATATACAAGAATATAACTACTATAATACTGCCCCTATATACAAGAATATAACTGCTATAATACTGCCCCCTATATACAAGAATATAACTACTATAATACTGCTCCTATGTACAAGAATATAACTACTATAATACTGCTCCATGTACAAGAATATAACTACTATAATACTGCCCCCTGTATACAAGAATATAACTACCATAATACTGCGCCCT
This sequence comes from Phyllobates terribilis, assembly GCF_046119375.1. NCBI lineage: Eukaryota > Metazoa > Chordata > Amphibia > Anura > Dendrobatidae > Phyllobates > Phyllobates terribilis. The sequence goes on from NW_027362772.1 coordinate 25,406,241, forward strand.
ATATACAAGAATATAACTACTATAATACTGCCCCTATATACAAGAATATAACTACTATAATACTGCCCCTATATACAAGAATATAACTACTATAATACTGCCCCTATATACAAGAATATAACTGCTATAATACTGCCCCCTATATACAAGAATATAACTACTATAATACTGCTCCTATGTACAAGAATATAACTACTATAATACTGCTCCTATGTACAAGAATATAACTACTATAATACTGCCCCCTATATACAAGAATATAACTACTATAATACTGCCCCTATGTACAAGAATATAACTACTTTAATACTGCTCCTATGTACAAGAATATAACTACTATAATACTGCTCCCTATGTACAAGAATATAACTACTATAATACTGCTCCTATATACAAGAATATAACTACTATAATACTGCCCCTATATACAAGAATATAACTGCTATAATACTGCTCCTATGTACAAGAATATAACTACTATAACACTGCTCCTATGTACATGAATATAACTACTATAATACTGCCCCTATGTACAAGAATATAACTACTATAATACTGCTCCTATGTACAAGAATATAACTACTATAATACTGCCCCCTATATACAAGAATATAACTACTATATTACTGTCCCTATATACAAGAATATAACTGCTATAATACTGACCCCTATATAGAAGGATATAACTACTATAATACTGCTCCTATGTACAAGAATATAACTACTATAATACTGCTCCTATGTACAAGAATATAACTACTATAATACTGCTCCTATGTACAAGAATATAACTACTATAATACTGCTCCTATGTACAAGAATATAACTACTATAATACTGCCCCCTATGTACAAGATTATAACTACTATAATACTGCCCCCTAGGTACAAGAATATAACTACTATAATACTGCCCCCTGTGTACAAGAATATAACTACTATAATACTGCCCCCTATGTACAAGAATATAACTACTATAATACTGCCTCCTATATACAAGAATATAACTACTATAATACTGCCCCCTATGTACAAGAATATAACTACTATAATACTGCTCCCTATGTACAAGAATATAACTACTATAATACTGCTCCTATGTACAAGAATATAACTACTATAATACTACCCCCTATGTACAAGAATATAACTACTATAATACTGCTCCTATGTACAAGAATATATCTACTATAATACTGCTCCTATGTACAAGAATATAACTACTATAATACTACCCCATATGTACAAGAATATAACTACTATAATACTGCTCCTATGTACAAGAATATAACTACTATAATACTGCTCCTATGTACAAGAATATAACTACTATAATACTGCTCCCTATGTACAAGAATATAACTACTATAATACTGCTCCCTATGTACAAGAATATAACTACTATAATACTGCTCCTATGTACAAGAATATAACTACTATAATACTGCTCCCTATGTACAAGAATATAGCTACTATAATACTGCTCCTATGTACAAGAATATAACTACTATAATACTGCTCCTATGTACAAGAATATAACTACTATAATACTGCTCCCTATGTACAACAATATAACTACTATAATACTGCTCCCTATGTACAAGAATATAACTACTATAATACTGCTCCCTATGTACAAGAATATAACTACTATAACACTGCCCCTATGTACAAGAATATAACTACTATAATACTGCTCCTATGTACAAGAATATAACTACTATAATACTGCCTCTATGTACAAGAATATAACTACTATAATACTGCCCCCTATGTACAAGAATATAACTACTATAATACTTCCTCTATGTACAAGAATATAACTACTATAATACTGCTCCTATGTACAAGAATATAACTACTATAATACTGCTCCTATGTACAAGAATATAACTACTATAATACTGCTCCTATGTACAAGAATATAACTACTATAATACTGCACCCTATGTACAAGAATATAACTACTATAATACTGCCCCCTATGTACAAGAATATAACTACTATAATACTGCCCCCTATGTACAAGAATATAACTACTATAATACTGCCTCTATGTACAAGAATATAACTACTATAATACTGCCCCCTATGTACAAGAATATAACTACTATAATACTGCCCTCTATATACAAGAATATAACTACTATAATACTGCCCCCTATGTACAAGAATATAATTACTATAATACTGCCCCTATATACAAGAATATAACTACTATAATACTGCCCCTATGTACAAGAATATATATAACTACTATAATACTGCTCCTATGTACAAGAATATAACTACTATAATACTGCCCCTATGTACAAGAATATATATAACTACTATAATACTGCCCCTATGTACAGGAATATAACTACTATAATACTGCCCCCTATGTACAAGAATATAACTACTATAATACTGCTCCTATGTGCAAGAATATAACTACTATAATACTGCCCTCTATGTACAAGAATATAACTACTATAATACTGCTCCAATGTACAAGAATATAACTACTATAATACTGCTCCTATGTACAAGAATATAACTACTATAATACTGCCCCGAATGTAAAAGAATATAGCTACTATAATACTGCTCCTATGTACAAGAATATAACTACTATAATACTGTCCCGAATGTAAAAGAATATAACTACTATAATACTGCTCCTATGAACAAGAATATAACTACAATAATACTGCTCCTATGTACAAGAATATAGCTACTATAATACTGCCCACTATGTACAAGAATATAACTACTATAATACTGCCCCTATATACAAGAATATAACTACTATTATACTGCCCCTATATACAAGAATATAACTGCTATAATACTGACCCCTATATACAAGAATATAACTACTATAATACTGCTCCTATGTACAAGAATATAACTACTATAATACTGCTCCATGTACAAGAATACAACTACTATAATACTGCCCCCTGTATACAAGAATATAACTACTATAATACTGCGCCCTATATACAAGAATATAACTACTATAATACTGCCCCTATATACAAGAATATAACTACTATAATACTGCCCCTATATACAAGAATATAACTACTATAATACTGCCCCTATATACAAGAATATAACTGCTATAATACTGCCCCCTATATACAAGAATATAACTACTATAATACTGCTCCTATGTACAAGAATATAACTACTATAATACTGCCCCCTATATACAAGAATATAACTACTATAATACTGCTCCAATGTACAAGAATATAACTACTATAATACTGCTCCTATGTACAAGAATATAACTACTATAATACTGCCCCGAATGTAAAAGAATATAGCTACTATAATACTGCTCCTATGTACAAGAATATAACTACTATAATACTGCCCCCTATGTACAAGATTATAACTACTATAATACTGCCCCCTAGGTACAAGAATATAACTACTATAATACTGCCCCCTGTGTACAAGAATATAACTACTATAATACTGCCCCCTATGTACAAGAATATAACTACTATAATACTGCCTCCTATATACAAGAATATAACTACTATAATACTGCCCCCTATGTACAAGAATATAACTACTATAATACTGCTCCCTATGTACAAGAATATAACTACTATAATACTGCTCCTATGTACAAGAATATAACTACTATAATACTACCCCCTATGTACAAGAATATAACTACTATAATACTGCTCCTATGTACAAGAATATATCTACTATAATACTGCTCCTATGTACAAGAATATAACTACTATAATACTACCCCATATGTACAAGAATATAACTACTATAATACTGCTCCTATGTACAAGAATATAACTACTATAATACTGCTCCTATGTACAAGAATATAACTACTATAATACTGCTCCCTATGTACAAGAATATAACTACTATAATACTGCTCCCTATGTACAAGAATATAACTACTATAATACTGCTCCTATGTACAAGAATATAACTACTATAATACTGCTCCCTATGTACAAGAATATAGCTACTATAATACTGCTCCTATGTACAAGAATATAACTACTATAATACTGCTCCTATGTACAAGAATATAACTACTATAATACTGCTCCCTATGTACAACAATATAACTACTATAATACTGCTCCCTATGTACAAGAATATAACTACTATAATACTGCTCCCTATGTACAAGAATATAACTACTATAACACTGCCCCTATGTACAAGAATATAACTACTATAATACTGCTCCTATGTACAAGAATATAACTACTATAATACTGCCTCTATGTACAAGAATATAACTACTATAATACTGCCCCCTATGTACAAGAATATAACTACTATAATACTTCCTCTATGTACAAGAATATAACTACTATAATACTGCTCCTATGTACAAGAATATAACTACTATAATACTGCTCCTATGTACAAGAATATAACTACTATAATACTGCTCCTATGTACAAGAATATAACTACTATAATACTGCACCCTATGTACAAGAATATAACTACTATAATACTGCCCCCTATGTACAAGAATATAACTACTATAATACTGCCCCCTATGTACAAGAATATAACTACTATAATACTGCCTCTATGTACAAGAATATAACTACTATAATACTGCCCCCTATGTACAAGAATATAACTACTATAATACTGCCCTCTATATACAAGAATATAACTACTATAATACTGCCCCCTATGTACAAGAATATAATTACTATAATACTGCCCCTATATACAAGAATATAACTACTATAATACTGCCCCTATGTACAAGAATATATATAACTACTATAATACTGCTCCTATGTACAAGAATATAACTACTATAATACTGCCCCTATGTACAAGAATATATATAACTACTATAATACTGCCCCTATGTACAGGAATATAACTACTATAATACTGCCCCCTATGTACAAGAATATAACTACTATAATACTGCTCCTATGTGCAAGAATATAACTACTATAATACTGCCCTCTATGTACAAGAATATAACTACTATAATACTGCTCCAATGTACAAGAATATAACTACTATAATACTGCTCCTATGTACAAGAATATAACTACTATAATACTGCCCCGAATGTAAAAGAATATAGCTACTATAATACTGCTCCTATGTACAAGAATATAACTACTATAATACTGTCCCGAATGTAAAAGAATATAACTACTATAATACTGCTCCTATGAACAAGAATATAACTACTATAATACTGCTCCTATGTACAAGAATATAGCTACTATAATACTGCCCCCTATGTACAAGAATATAACTACTATAATACTGCCCCTATATACAAGAATATAACTACTATAATACTGCCCCTATATACAAGAATATAACTGCTATAATACTGCCCCCTATATACAAGAATATAACTACTATAATACTGCTCCTATGTACAAGAATATAACTACTATAATACTGCCCCGAATGTAAAAGAATATAGCTACTATAATACTGCTCCTATGTACAAGAATATAACTACTATAATACTGTCCCGAATGTAAAAGAATATAACTACTATAATACTGCTCCTATGAACAAGAATATAACTACTATAATACTGCTCCTATGTACAAGAATATAGCTACTATAATACTGCCCCCTATGTACAAGAATATAACTACTATAATACTGCCCCTATATACAAGAATATAACTACTATAATACTGCCCCTATATACAAGAATATAACTGCTATAATACTGCCCCCTATATACAAGAATATAACTACTATAATACTGCTCCTATGTACAAGAATATAACTACTATAATACTGCTCCATGTACAAGAATACAACTACTATAATACTGCCCCCTGTATACAAGAATATAACTACTATAATACTGCGCCCTATATACAAGAATATAACTACTATAATACTGCCCCTATATACAAGAATATAACTACTATAATACTGCCCCTATATACAAGAATATAACTACTATAATACTGCCCCTATATACAAGAATATAACTGCTATAATACTGCCCCCCATATACAAGAATATAACTACTATAATACTGCTCCTATGTACAAGAATATAACTACTATAATACTGCCCCCTATATACAAGAATATAACTACTATAATACTGCTCCAATGTACAAGAATATAACTACTATAATACTGCTCCTATGTACAAGAATATAACTACTATAATACTGCCCCGAATGTAAAAGAATATAGCTACTATAATACTGCTCCTATGTACAAGAATATAACTACTATAATACTGCCCCCTATGTACAAGATTATAACTACTATAATACTGCCCCCTAGGTACAAGAATATAACTACTATAATACTGCCCCCTGTGTACAAGAATATAACTACTATAATACTGCCCCCTATGTACAAGAATATAACTACTATAATACTGCCTCCTATATACAAGAATATAACTACTATAATACTGCCCCCTATGTACAAGAATATAACTACTATAATACTGCTCCCTATGTACAAGAATATAACTACTATAATACTGCTCCTATGTACAAGAATATAACTACTATAATACTACCCCCTATGTACAAGAATATAACTACTATAATACTGCTCCTATGTACAAGAATATATCTACTATAATACTGCTCCTATGTACAAGAATATAACTACTATAATCCTACCCCATATGTACAAGAATATAACTACTATAATACTGCTCCTATGTACAAGAATATAACTACTATAATACTGCTCCTATGTACAAGAATATAACTACTATAATACTGCTCCCTATGTACAAGAATATAACTACTATAATACTGCTCCCTATGTACAAGAATATAACTACTATAATACTGCTCCTATGTACAAGAATATAACTACTATAATACTGCTCCCTATGTACAAGAATATAGCTACTATAATACTGCTCCTATGTACAAGAATATAACTACTATAATACTGCTCCTATGTACAAGGATATAACTACTATAATACTGCTCCCTATGTACAACAATATAACTACTATAATACTGCTCCCTATGTACAAGAATATAACTACTATAATACTGCTCCCTATGTACAAGAATATAACTACTATAACACTGCCCCTATGTACAAGAATATAACTACTATAATACTGCTCCTATGTACAAGAATATAACTACTATAATACTGCCTCTATGTACAAGAATATAACTACTATAATACTGCCCCCTATGTACAAGAATATAACTACTATAATACTTCCTCTATGTACAAGAATATAACTACTATAATACTGCTCCTATGTACAAGAATATAACTACTATAATACTGCTCCTATGTACAAGAATATAACTACTATAATACTGCTCCTATGTACAAGAATATAACTACTATAATACTGCACCCTATGTACAAGAATATAACTACTATAATACTGCCCCCTATGTACAAGAATATAACTACTATAATACTGCCCCCTATGTACAAGAATATAACTACTATAATACTGCCTCTATGTACAAGAATATAACTACTATAATACTGCCCCCTATGTACAAGAATATAACTACTATAATACTGCCCTCTATATACAAGAATATAACTACTATAATACTGCCCCCTATGTACAAGAATATAATTACTATAATACTGCCCCTATATACAAGAATATAACTACTATAATACTGCCCCTATGTACAAGAATATATATAACTACTATAATACTGCTCCTATGTACAAGAATATAACTACTATAATACTGCCCCTATGTACAAGAATATATATAACTACTATAATACTGCCCCTATGTACAGGAATATAACTACTATAATACTGCCCCCTATGTACAAGAATATAACTACTATAATACTGCTCCTATGTGCAAGAATATAACTACTATAATACTGCCCTCTATGTACAAGAATATAACTACTATAATACTGCTCCAATGTACAAGAATATAACTACTATAATACTGCTCCTATGTACAAGAATATAACTACTATAATACTGCCCCGAATGTAAAAGAATATAGCTACTATAATACTGCTCCTATGTACAAGAATATAACTACTATAATACTGTCCCGAATGTAAAAGAATATAACTACTATAATACTGCTCCTATGAACAAGAATATAACTACTATAATACTGCTCCTATGTACAAGAATATAGCTACTATAATACTGCCCCCTATGTACAAGAATATAACTACTATAATACTGCCCCTATATACAAGAATATAACTACTATAATACTGCCCCTATATACAAGAATATAACTGCTATAATACTGCCCCCTATATACAAGAATATAACTACTATAATACTGCTCCTATGTACAAGAATATAACTACTATAATACTGCTCCATGTACAAGAATACAACTACTATAATACTGCCCCCTGTATACAAGAATATAACTACTATAATACTGCGCCCTATATACAAGAATATAACTACTATAATACTGCCCCTATATACAAGAATATAACTACTATAATACTGCCCCTATATACAAGAATATAACTACTATAATACTGCCCCTATATACAAGAATATAACTGCTATAATACTGCCCCCTATATACAAGAATATAACTACTATAATACTGCTCCTATGTACAAGAATATAACTACTATAATACTGCCCCCTATATACAAGAATATAACTACTATAATACTGCTCCAATGTACAAGAATATAACTACTATAATACTGCTCCTATGTACAAGAATATAACTACTATAATACTGCCCCGAATGTAAAAGAATATAGCTACTATAATACTGCTCCTATGTACAAGAATATAACTACTATAATACTGTCCCGAATGTAAAAGAATATAACTACTATAATACTGCTCCTATGTACAAGAATATAACTACTATAATACTGCTCATACGTACAAGAATATAGCTACTATAATACTGCCCCCTATGTACAAGAATATAACTACTATAATACTGCCCCTATATACAAGAATATAACTACTATAATACTGCCCCTATATACAAGAATATAACTGCTATAATACTGCCCCCTATATACAAGAATATAACTACTATAATACTGCTCCTATGTACAAGAATATAACTACTATAATACTACCCCATATGTACAAGAATATAACTATTATAATACTGCTCCTATGTACAAGAATATAACTACTATAATACTGCTCCCTATGTACAAGAATATAACTACTATAATACTGCTCCTATGTACAAGAATATAACTACTATAATACTGCTCCCTATGTACAAGAATATAACTACTATAATACTGCTCCTATGTACAAGAATATAACTACTATAATACTGCTCCTATGTACAAGAATATAACTACTATAATACTGCTCCCTATGTACAACAATATAACTACTATAATACTGCTCCCTATGTACAAGAATATAACTACTATAATACTGCTCCCTATGTACAAGAATATAACTACTATAACACTGCCCCTATGTACAAGAATATAACTACTATAATACTGCCCCTATGTACAAGAATATATATAACTACTATAATACTGCTCCTATGTACAAGAATATAACTACTATAATACTGCTCCTATGTGCAAGAATATAACTACTATAATACTGCCCTCTATGTACAAGAATATAACTACTATAATACTGCTCCAATGTACAAGAATATAACTACTATAATACTGCTCCTATGTACAAGAATATAACTACTATAATACTGCCCCGAATGTAAAAGAATATAGCTACTATAATACTGCCCCTATGTACAAGAATATAACTACTATAATACTGCTCCTATGTACAAGAATATAACTACCATAATACTGTCCCGAATGTAAAAGAATATAACTACTATAATACTGCTCCTATGTACAAGAATATAACTACTATAATACTGCTCCTATGTACAAGAATATAGCTACTATAATACTGCCCCCTATGTACAAGAATATAACTACTATAATACTGCCCCTATATACAAGAATATAACTACTATAATACTGCCCCTATATACAAGAATATAACTGCTATAATACTGCCCCCTATATACAAGAATATAACTACTATAATACTGCTCCTATGTACAAGAATATAACTAATATAATACTGCTCCATGTACAAGAATATAACTACTATAATACTGCCCCCTGTATACAAGAATATAACTAATATAATACTGTGCCCTATATACAAGAATATAACTACTATAATACTGCCCCTATATACAAGAATATAACTACTATAATACTGCCCCTATATACAAGAATATAACTACTATAATACTGCCCCTATATACAAGAATATAACTGCTATAATACTGCCCCCTATATACAAGAATATAACTACTATAATACTGCTCCTATGTACAAGAATATAACTACTATAATACTGCTCCTATGTACAAGAATATAACTACTATAATACTGCCCCCTATATACAAGAATATAACTACTATAATACTGCCCCTATGTACAAGAATATAACTACTTTAATACTGCTCCTATGTACAAGAATATAACTACTATAATACTGCTCCCTATGTACAAGAATATAACTACTATAATACTGCTCCTATATACAAGAATATAACTACTATAATACTGCTCCTATGTACAAGAATATAACTACTATAATACTGCCCCCTATATACAAGAATATAACTACTATAATACTGCTCCAATGTACAAGAATATAACTACTATAATACTGCTCCTATGTACAAGAATATAACTACTATAATACTGCCCCGAATGTAAAAGAATATAGCTACTATAATACTGCTCCTATGTACAAGAATATAACTACTATAATACTGTCCCGAATGTAAAAGAATATAACTACTATAATACTGCTCCTATGTACAAGAATATAACTACTATAATACTGCTCATATGTACAAGAATATAGCTACTATAATACTGCCCCCTATGTACAAGAATATAACTACTATAATACTGCCCCTATATACAAGAATATAACTACTATAATACTGCTCCTATATACAAGAATATAACTGCTATAATACTGCCCCCTATATACAAGAATATAACTACTATAATACTGCTCCTATGTACAAGAATATAACTACTATAATACTACCCCATATGTACAAGAATATAACTACTATAACACTGCTGCTATGTACAAGAATATAACTACTATAATACTGCTCCTATGTACAAGAATATAACTACTATAATACTGCTCCCTATGAACAAGAATATAACTACTATAATACTGCTCCCTATGTACAAGAATATAACTACTATAATACTGCTCCTATGTACAAGAATATAACTACTATAATACTGCTCCCTATGTACAAGAATATAACTACTATAATACTGCTCCTATGTACAAGAATATAACTACTATAATACTGCTCCTATGTACAAGAATATAACTACTATAATACTGCTCCCTATGTACAACAATATAACTACTATAATACTGCTCCCTATGTACAAGAATATAACTACTATAATACTGCTCCCTATGTACAAGAATATAACTACTGTAACACTGCCCCTATGTACAAGAATATAACTACTATAATACTGCCCCTATGTACAAGAATATATATAACTACTATAATACTGCTCCTATGTACAAGAATATAACTACTATAATACTGCTCCTATGTGCAAGAATATAACTACTATAATACTGCCCTCTATGTACAAGAATATAACTACTATAATACTGCTCCAATGTACAAGAATATAACTACTATAATACTGCTCCTATGTACAAGAATATAACTACTATAATACTGCCCCGAATGTAAAAGAATATAGCTACTATAATACTGCCCCTATGTACAAGAATATAACTACTATAATACTGCTCCTATGTACAAGAATATAACTACTATAATACTGTCCCGAATGTAAAAGAATATAACTACTATAATACTGCTCCTATGTACAAGAATATAACTACTATAATACTGCTCCTATGTACAAGAATATAGCTACTATAATACTGCCCCCTATGTACAAGAATATAACTACTATAATACTGCCCCTATATACAAGAATATAACTACTATAATACTGCCCATATATACAAGAATATAACTACTATAATACTGCCCCCTATATACAAGAATATAACTACTATAATACTGCTCCTATGTACAAGAATATAACTACTATAATACTGCTCCATGTACAAGAATATAACTACTATAATACTGCCCCTTGTATACAAGAATATAACTACTATAATACTGCGCCCTATATACAAGACTATAACTACTATAATACTGCCCCTATATACAAGAATATAACTACTATAATACTGCCCCTATATACAAGAATATAACTACTATAATACTGCCCCTATATACAAGAATATAACTGCTATAATACTGCCCCCTATATACAAGAATATAACTACTATAATACTGCTCCTATGTACAAGAATATAACTACTATAATACTGCTCCTATGTACAAGAATATAACTACTATAATACTGCCCCCTATATACAAGAATATAACTACTATAATACTGCCCCTATGTACAAGAATATAACTACTTTAATACTGCTCCTATGTACAAGAATATAACTACTATAATACTGCTCCCTATGTACAAGAATATAACTACTATAATACTGCTCCTATATACAAGAATATAACTACTATAATACTGCCCCTATATACAAGAATATAACTGCTATAATACTGCTCCTATGTACAAGAATATAACTACTATAACACTGCTCCTATGTACAAGAATATAACTACTATAATACTGCTCCCTATGTACAACAATATAACTACTATAATACTGCTCCCTATGTACAAGAATATAACTACTATAATACTGCTCCCTATGTACAAGAATATAACTACTATAACACTGCCCCTATGTACAAGAATATAACTACTATAATACTGCTCCTATGTACAAGAATATAACTACTATAATACTGCCTCTATGTACAAGAATATAACTACTATAATACTGCCCCCTATGTACAAGAATATAACTACTATAATACTTCCTCTATGTACAAGAATATAACTACTATAATACTGCTCCTATGTACAAGAATATAACTACTATAATACTGCTCCTATGTACAAGAATATAACTACTATAATACTGCACCCTATGTACAAGAATATAACTACTATAATACTGCCCCCTATGTACAAGAATATAACTACTATAATACTGCCCCCTATGTACAAGAATATAACTACTATAATACTGCCCCCTATGTACAAGAATATAACTACTATAATACTGCCCCCTATGTACAAGAATATAACTACTATAATACTGCCTCTATGTACAAGAATATAACTACTATAATACTGCCCCCTATGTACAAGAATATAACTACTATAATACTGCCCTCTATATACAAGAATATAACTACTATAATAATGCCCCCTATGTACAAGAATATAATTACTATAATACTGCCCCTATATACAAGAATATAACTACTATAATACTGCCCCTATGTACAAGAATATATATAACTACTATAATACTGCTCCTATGTACAAGAATATAACTACTATAATACTGCCCCTATGTACAAGAATATATATAACTACTATAATACTGCCCCTATGTACAAGAATATAACTACTATAATACTGCCCCCTATGTACAAGAATATAACTACTATAATACTGCTCCTATGTGCAAGAATATAACTACTGTAATACTGCCCTCTATGTACAAGAATATAACTACTATAATACTGCTCCAATGTACAAGAATATAACTACTATAATACTGCTCCTATGTACAAGAATATAACTACTATAATACTGCCCCGAATGTAAAAGAATATAGCTACTATAATACTGCTCCTATGTACAAGAATATAACTACTATAATACTGTCCCGAATGTAAAAGAATATAACTACTATAATACTGCTCCTATGTACAAGAATATAACTACTATAATACTGCTCCTATGTACAAGAATATAGCTAATATAATACTGCCCCCTATGTACAAGAATATAACTACTATAATACTGCCCCTATATACAAGAATATAACTACTATAATACTGCCCCTATATACAAGAATATAACTGCTATAATACTGCCCCCTATATTCAAGAATATAACTACTATAATACTGCTCCTATGTACAAGAATATAACTACTATAACACTGCTCCATGTACAAGAATACACCTACTATAATACTGCCCCCTGTGTACAAGAATATAACTACTATAATACTGCGCCCTATATACAAGAATATAACTACTATAATTCTGCCCCTATATACAAGAATATAACTACTATAATACTGCCCCTATATACAAGAATATAACTACTATAATACTGCCCCTATATACAAGAATATAACTGCTATAATACTGCCCCCTATATACAAGAATATAACTGCTATAATACTGCTCCTATGTACAAGAATATAACTACTATAACACTGCTCCTATGTACAAGAATATAACTACTATAATACTGCCCCTATGTACAAGAATATAACTACTATAATACTGCTCCTATGTAAAAGAATATAACTACTATAATACTGCTCCTATGTACAAGAATATAACTACTATAATACTGCTCCTATGTAGAAGAACATAACTACTATAATACTGCCCCCTATATACAAGAATATAACTACTATAATACTGCCCCTATATACAAGAATATAACTGCTATAATACTGACCCCTATATAGAAGGATATAACTACTATAATACTGCTCCTATGTACAAGAATATAACTACTATAATACTGCTCCTATGTACAAGAATATAACTACTATAATACTGCCCCCTATGTACAAGAATATAACTACTATAATACTGCCCCCTAGCTACAAGAATATAACTACTATAATACTGCCCCCTGTGTACAAGAATATAACTACTATAATACTGCCCCCTATGTACAAGAATATAACTACTATAATACTGCCTCCTATATACAAGAATATAACTACTATAATACTGCCCCCTATGTACAAGAATATAACTACTATAATACTGCCCCCTATGTACAAGAATATAACTACTATAATACTGCTCCTATGTACAAGAATATAACTACTATAATACTGCTCCTATGTACAAGAATATAACTACTATAATACTGCTCCTATGTACAAGAATATATCTACTATAATACTTCCTCTTTGTACAAGAATATAACTACTGTAATACTGCCCCTATGTACAAGAATATAACTACTATAATACTGCTCCTATGTACAAGAATATAACTACTATAATACTGCCCCCTATGTACAAGAATATAACTACTATAATACTGCTCCTATGTACAAGAATATAACTACTATAATACTGCTCCTATGTACAAGAATATAACTACTATAATACTGCCCCCTATATACAAGAATATAACTACTATAATACTGCCCCTATATACAAGAATATAACTGCTATAATACTGACCCCTATATAGGATATAACTACTATAATACTGCTCCTATGTACAAGAATATAACTACTATAATACTGCTCCTATGTACAAGAATATAACTACTATAATACTGCCCCCTATGCACAAGAATATAACTACTATAATACTGCCCCCTAGGTACAAGAATATAACTACTATAATACTGCCCCCTGTGTACAAGAATATAACTACTATAATACTGCCCTATATACAAGAATATAACTACTATAATACTGCCCCTATATACAAGAATTTAACTGCTATAATACTGCCCCCTATATACAAGAATATAACTACTATAATACTGCTCCTATGTACAAGAATATAACTACTATAATACTGCTCCATGTACAAGAATATAACTTCTATAATACTGCCCCCTGTATGCAAGAATATAACTACTTTAATACTGCGCCCTATATACAAGAATATAACTACTATAATACTGCCCCTATATACAAGAATATAACTACTATAGTACTGCCCCTATATACAAGAATATAACTACTATAATACTGCCCCTATATACAAGAATATAACTGCTATAATACTGCCCCCTATATACAAGAATATAACTACTATAATACTGCTCCTATGTACAAGAATATAACTACTATAATACTGCTCCTATGTACAAGAATATAACTACAATAAAACTGCCCCCTATATACAAGAATATAACTACTATAATACTGCCCCTATGTACAAGAATATAACTACTTTAATACTGCTCCTATGTACAAGAATATAACTACTATAATACTGCTCCTATGTACAAGAAATAACTACTATAATACTGCTCCTATGTACAAGAATATAACTACTATAATACTGCTCCCTATGTACAAGAATATAACTACTATAATACTGCTCCTATATACAAGAATATAACTACTATAATACTGCCCCTATATACAAGAATATAACTGCTATAATACTGCTCCTATGTACAAGAATATAACTACTATAACACTGCTCCTATGTACAAGAATATAACTACTATAATTCTGACCCTATGTACAAGAATATAACTACTATAATACTGCTCCTATGTACAAGAATATAACTACTATAATACTGCTCCTATGTACAAGAATATAACTACTATAATACTGCTCCTATGTACAAGAATATAACTACTATAATACTGCCCCCTATATACAAGAATATAACTACTATAATACTGTCCCTATATACAAGAATATAACTGCTATAATACTGACCCCTATATAGAAGGATATAACTACTATAATACTGCTCCTATGTACAAGAATATAACTACTATAATACTGCTCCTATGTACAAGAATATAACTATTATAATACTGCCCCCTATGCACAAGAATATAACTACTATAATACTGCCCCCTAGGTACAAGAATATAACTACTATAATACTGCCCCCTGTGTACAAGAATATAACTACTATAATACTGCCCCTATATACAAGAATATAACTACTATATTACTGCCCCTATATACAAGAATATAACTACTATAATACTGCCCCCTAGGTACAAGAATATAACTACTATAATACTGCCCCCTGTGTACAAGAATATAACTACTATAATACTGCCCCTATATACAAGAATATAACTACTATATTACTGCCCCTATATACAAGAATATAACTGCTATAATACTGCCCCCTATATACAAGAATATAACTACTATAATACTGCTCCTATGTACAAGAATATAACTACTATAATACTGCTCCATGTACAAGAATATAACTACTATAATACTGCCCCCTGTATACAAGAATATAACTACTTTAATACTGCGCCCTATATACAAGAATATAACTACTATAATACTGCCCCTATATACAAGAATATAACTACTATAATACTGCCCCTATATACAAGAATATAACTACTATAATACTGCCCCTATATACAAGAATATAACTGCTATAATACTGCCCCCTATATACAAGAATATAACTACTATAATACTGCTCCTATGTACAAGAATATAACTACTATAATACTGCTCCTATGTACAAGAATATAACTACTATAATACTGCCCCCTATGTACAAGAATATAACTACTATAATACTGCTCCTATGTACAAGAATATAACTACTATAATACTGCCCCCTGTGTACAAGAATATAACTACTATAATACTGCTCCTATGTACAAGAATATAACTACTATAATACTGCTCCTATGTACAATAATATAACTACTATAATATTGCCCCCTATATACAATATAACTACTATAATACTGCCCCTATATACAAGAATATAACTGCTATAATACTGACCCCTATATAGAAGGATATAACTACTATAATACTGCTCCTATGTACAAGAATATAACTACTATAATACTGCCCCCTATATACAAGAATATAACTGCTATAATACTGACCCCTATATAGAAGTATATAACTACTATAATACTGCTCCTATGTACAAGAATATAACTACTATAATACTGCTCCTATGTACAAGAATATAACTACTATAATACTGCCCCCTATGCACAAGAATATAACTACTATAATACTGCCCCCTAGGTACAAGAATATAACTACTATAATACTGCCCCCTGTGTACAAGAATATAACTACTATAATACTGCCCCTATATACAAGAATATAACTACTATAATACTGCCCCTATATACAAGAATATAACTGCTATAATACTGCCCCCTATATACAAGAATATAACTACTATAATACTGCTCCTATGTACAAGAATATAACTACTATAATACTGCTCCATGTACAAGAATATAACTACTATAATACTGCCCCCTGTATACAAGAATATAACTACTATAATACTGCGCCCTATATACAAGAATATAACTACTATAATACTGCCCCTATATACAAGAATATAACTACTATAATACTGCCCCTATATACAAGAATATAGCTACTAAAATACTGCCCCTATATACAAGAATATAACTGCTATAATACTGCCCCCTATATACAAGAATATAACTACTATAATACTGCTCCTATGTACAAGAATATAACTACTATAATACTGCTCCTATGTACAAGAATATAACTACTATAATACTGCCCCCTATATACAAGAATATAACTACTATAATACTGCCCCATGTACAAGAATATAACTACTTTAATACTGCTCCTATGTACAAGAATATAACTACTGTAATACTGCTCCCTATGTACAAGAATATAACTACTATAATACTGCTCCTATATACAAGAATATAACTACTATAATACTGCCCCTATATACAAGAATATAACTGCTATAATACTGCTCCTATGTACAAGAATATAACTACTATAATACTGCTCCTATGTACAAGAATATATCTACTATAATACTTCCTCTTTGTACAAGAATATAACTACTATAATACTGCCCCTATGTACAAGAATATAACTACTATAATACTGCTCCTATGTACAAGAATATAACTACTATAATACTGCCCCCTATGTACAAGAATATAACTACTATAATACTGCTCCTATGTACAAGCATATAACTACTATAATACTGCTCCTATGTACAAGAATATAACTACTATAATACTGCCCCCTATATACAAGAATATAACTACTATAATACTGCCCCTATATACAAGAATATAACTGCTATAATACTGACCCCTATATAGGATATAACTACTATAATACTGCTCCTATGTACAAGAATATAACTACTATAATACTCCTCCTATGTACAAGAATATAACTACTATAATACTGCCCCCTATGCACAAGAATATAACTACTATAATACTGCCCCCTAGTTACAAGAATATAACTACTATAATACTGCCCCCTGTGTACAAGAATATAACTACTATAATACTGCCCCTATATACAAGAATATAACTACTATAATACTGCCCCTATATACAAGAATTTAACTGCTATAATACTGCCCCCTATATACAAGAATATAACTACTATAATACTGCTCCTATGTACAAGAATATAACTACTATAATACTGCTCCATGTACAAGAATATAACTTCTATAATACTGCCCCCTGTATGCAAGAATATAACTACTTTAATACTGCGCCCTATATACAAGAATATAACTACTATAATACTGCCCCTATATACAAGAATATAACTACTATAGTACTGCCCCTATATACAAGAATATAACTACTATAATACTGCCCCTATATACAAGAATATAACTGCTATAATACTGCTCCCTATATACAAGAATATAACTACTATAATACTGCTCCTATGTACAAGAATATAACTACTATAATACTGCTCCTATGTACAAGAATATAACTACAATAAAACTGCCCCCTATATACAAGAATATAACTACTATAATACTGCCCCTATGTACAAGAATATAACTACTTTAATACTGCTCCTATGTACAAGAATATAACTACTATAATACTGCTCCTATGTACAAGAAATAACTACTATAATACTGCTCCTATGTACAAGAATATAACTACTATAATACTGCTCCCTATGTACAAGAATATAACTACTATAAGACTGCTCCTATATACAAGAATATAACTACTATAATACTGCCCCTATATACAAGAATATAACTGCTATAATACTGCTCCTATGTACAAGAATATAACTACTATAACACTGCTCCTATGTACAAGAATATAACTACTATAATTCTGACCCTATGTACAAGAATATAACTACTATAATACTGCTCCTATGTACAAGAATATAACTACTATAATACTGCTCCTATGTACAAGAATATAACTACTATAATGCTGCTCCTATGTACAAGAATATAACTACTATAATACTGCCCCCTATATACAAGAATATAACTACTATAATACTGTCCCTATATACAAGAATATAACTGCTATAATACTGACCCCTATATAGAAGGATATAACTACTATAATACTGCTCCTATGTACAAGAATATAACTACTATAATACTGCTCCTATGTACAAGAATATAACTATTATAATACTGCCCCCTATGCACAAGAATATAACTACTATAATACTGCCCCCTAGGTACAAGAATATAACTACTATAATACTGCCCCCTGTGTACAAGAATATAACTACTATAATACTGCCCCTATATACAAGAATATAACTACTATATTACTGCCCCTATATACAAGAATATAACTGCTATAATACTGCCCCCTATATACAAGAATATAACTACTATAATACTGCTCCTATGTACAAGAATATAACTACTATAATACTGCTCCATGTACAAGAATATAACTACTATAATACTGCCCCCTGTATACAAGAATATAACTACTTTAATACTGCGCCCTATATACAAGAATATAACTACTATAATACTGCCCCTATATACAAGAATATAACTACTATAATACTGCCCCTATATACAAGAATATAACTACTATAATACTGCCCCTATATACAAGAATATAACTGCTATAATACTGCCCCCTATATACAAGAATATAACTACTATAATACTGCTCCTATGTACAAGAATATAACTACTATAATACTGCTCCTATGTACAAGAATATAACTACTATAATACTGCCCCCTATGTACAAGAATATAACTACTATAATACTGCTCCTATGTACAAGAATATAACTACTATAATACTGCCCCCTATGTACAAGAATATAACTACTATAATACTGCTCCTATGTACAAGAATATAACTACTATAATACTGCTCCTATGTACAATAATATAACTACTATAATATTGCCCCCTATCTACAAGAATATAACTACTATAATACTGCCCCTATATACAAGAATATAACTGCTATAATACTGACCCCTATATAGAAGGATATAACTACTATAATACTGCTCCTATGTACAAGAATATAACTACTATAATACTGCCCCCTGTGTACAAGAATATAACTACTATAATACTGCCCCTATATACAAGAATATAACTACTATATTACTGCCCCTATATACAAGAATATAACTGCTATAATACTGCCCCCTATATACAAGAATATAACTACTATAATACTGCTCCTATGTACAAGAATATAACTACTATAATACTGCTCCATGTACAAGAATATAACTACTATAATACTGCCCCCTGTATACAAGAATATAACTACTTTAATACTGCGCCCTATATACAAGAATATATCTACTATAATACTGCCCCTATATACAAGAATATAACTACTATAATACTGCCCCTATATACAAGAATATAACTACTATAATACTGCCCCTATATACAAGAATATAACTGCTATAATACTGCCCCCTATATACAAGAATATAACTACTATAATACTGCTCCTATGTACAAGAATATAACTACTATAATACTGCTCCTATGTACAAGAATATAACTACTATAATACTGCCCCCTATGTACAAGAATATAACTACTATAATACTGCTCCTATGTACAAGAATATAACTACTATAATACTGCCCCCTATGTACAAGAATATAACTACTATAATACTGCTCCTATGTACAAGAATATAACTACTATAATACTGCTCCTATGTACAATAATATAACTACTATAATATTGCCCCCTATATACAAGAATATAACTACTATAATACTGCCCCTATATACAAGAATATAACTGCTATAATACTGACCCCTATATAGAAAGATATAACTACTATAATACTGCTCCTATGTACAAGAATATAACTACTATAATACTGCCCCCTATATACAAGAATATAACTACTATAATACTGCCCCTATATACAAGAATATAACTGCTATAATACTGACCCCTATATAGAAGGATATAACTACTATAATACTGCTCCTATGTACAAGAATATAACTACTATAATACTGCTCCTATGTACAAGAATATAACTACTATAATACTGCCCCCTATGCACAAGAATATAACTACTATAATACTGCCCCCTAGGTACAAGAATATAACTACTATAATACTGCCCCCTGTGTACAAGAATATAACTACTATAATACTGCCCCTATATACAAGAATATAACTACTATAATACTGCCCCTATATACAAGAATATAACTGCTATAATACTGCCACCTATATACAAGAATATAACTACTATAATACTGCTCCTATGTACAAGAATATAACTACTATAATACTGCTCCATGTACAAGAATATAACTACTATAATACTGCCTCCTGTATACAAGAATATAACTACTATAATACTGCGCCCTATATACAAGAATATAACTACTATAATACTGCCCCTATATACAAGAATATAACTACTATAATACTGCCCCTATATACAAGAATATAACTACTATAATACTGCCCCTATATACAAGAATATAACTGCTATAATACTGCCCCCTATATACAAGAATATAACTACTATAATACTGCTCCTATGTACAAGAATATAACTACTATAATACTGCTCCTATGTACAAGAATATAACTACTATAATACTGCCCCCTATATACAAGAATATAACTACTATAATACTGCCCCATGTACAAGAATATAACTACTTTAATACTGCTCCTATGTACAAGAATATAACTACTGTAATACTGCTCCCTATGTACAAGAATATAACTACTATAATACTGCTCCTATATACAAGAATATAACTACTATAATACTGCCCCTATATACAAGAATATAACTGCTATAATACTGCTCCTATGTACAAGAATATAACTACTATAACACTGCTCCTATGTACAAGAATATAACTACTATTATACTGCCCCTATGTACAAGAATATAACTACTATAATACTGCTCCTATGTACAAGAATATAACTACTATAATACTGCTCCTATGTACAAGAATATAACTACTATAATACTGCCCCCTATATACAAGAATATAACTACTATAATACTGCCCCTATATACAAGAATATAACTGCTATAATACTGACCCCTATATAGAAGAATATACCTACTATAATACTGCTCCTATGTACAAGAATATAACTACTATAATACTGCCCCCTATGTACAAGAATATAACTACTATAATACTGCCATCCATTGAGCAGACTGATACGCTTCCTATGACGTGGTATCACTGAGTGGACAGATGCCGCTCTCTTCCGTCGTGCTTTGTGTGACTGTTGCCTGTATTTCTCCGCAGTGAATGACTCTGGCATTACATTCGTGTCGTCGCTCACTTCCCGGTGATTTCCCTGCCGATGACACAGACTCAAACATAAGTAATATATATATAAATATACAGAGCGATCAGCGTGACACTCTCCCGTCTCCGTGTTCTTTGTATTCAGGAGGAAATATATCTGTGACGAAAGATTTTATTGAAAGAAACCTTTCAGCTAATCCGCATTTGTCGGCATTATATGAGGCTTATAGGAGTGGGTGACATATTTACATGAATCTACCAGATACCAGGGATTGTAGAGAATAAGGAGTGAGGTCACCGGGAAATCAGGAACATTCCTCACCACATCCAGAAGTTCAGAAATCCGCCCTTCACTTCACCCAATACTTGTCACAGCTGAGTATTTGCTACAATTGCTTCCAGCTTAGACAATCCCCATTGATATTACATTTTTTAACTCCAGAATGATACATTTTACCTTCACTGATACATTGCTACAAACTATTAGAATAAAAAAAGGAAAAGACATACAGTAGCAAAATCGTACTGCCATACAGTAGCAAAATAGTATTGCCATACAGTAGCAAAATAGTATTGCTATACAGTAGCAAAATAGTACTGCAAAACTATAGCAAAATAGTACTGCCATACAGTAGCAAATTAGTAGTGCCTTACAGTAGCAAATTAGTCCTGCCATACAGTAGCAAAATAGTACTGACATACAGTAGCAAAATTATACTGCCATACAGTAGCAAAATAGCACTGCAAAACGGTAGGAAAATAGTACTGCAATACAGTAGCAAAGTGATACTGCCATACAGTAGCAAAATAGTAATACTATACAGTAGTAAAATAGTATTGCCATGCAGTGGCAAATTAGTACTGCAAAACGGTAGCAAAATAGTACTGGCATACAGTAGCAAAATAGTACAGGCACACAGTAGCAAAATACTGCCATACAGTGGCAAATTAGTACTGCCATACAGTAGCACAGTAGTACTGTCATACAGTAGCAAATTAGTACTGGCTTACAGTAGCAAAATAGTACTGGCATACATTAGCAAAATAGTACTGCCATACTGTAGCAAAATATTACTGCCATACAGTATCAAAATACAGTAGTATTGCCATACAGTAGCTAAATAGTACTGCAAAACTATAGCAAAATAGTACTGCCATACAGTAGCAAATTAGTACTGCCTTACAGTAGCAAATTAGTACTGCCATACAGTAGCAAATTAGTACTGCCTTACAGTAGCAAATTAGTACTGCCTTACAGTAGCAAATTAGTACTGCCATACAGTAGCAAAATAGTACTGCAAAACGGTAGCAAAATAGTACTCCAATACAGTAGCAAATTAGTACTGCCTTATAGTAGCAAAATAGTACTGCCATACAGTAGCAAATTAGTACTGCCTTACAGTAGCAAATTAGTACTGCCATACAGTAGCAAAATAGTACTGCAAAACGGTAGCAAAATAGTACTGCCATACAGTAGCAAATTAGTACTGCCTTACAGTAGCAAAATAGCACTGCAAAACGGTAGGAAAATAGTACTGCTATACAGTAGTAAAGTGATACTGCCATACTGTAGCAAAATAGTAATACTATGAGGTAGCAAAATAGTACTGCCATACAGTGGCAAATTAGTACTGCCATACAGTGGCAAAATAGTACTGCCATACAGTAGCAAAGTAGTACTGCCATACAGTAGCAAATTAGTACTGGCTTACAGTAGCAAAATAGTACTGGCATATATTAGCAAAATAGTACTGGCATACTGTAGCTAAGTAGTACTGCCATACAGTAGCAAGATAATACTGCCATACAGTAGCAAAATAATACTGCCATACAATAGCAAAATAGTACTGGCATACAGTAGCAAAACAGCACTGCAAAACGGTAGCGAAACAGCACTGCAAAACGGTAGCAAAATAGTACTGGAATACAGTAGCAAAATGATACTGTCATACAATAGCAAAATAGTACTGGCATACAGTAGCAAAGTAGTGCTGCCATACATTATCAAAATGATACTGCCATACAATAGCAAAATAACATTGCCATATAGTTAATGCACAACTTCCTCGTGTAGGATTTAAGTAGTACTAGACTACAGAGCTCAAATAATACCAACAATCATTTCCTAAACAATATAACCGTATAGTGAGCACACAACATCACTAAAACATACTCAAATAGTGCGCCCTAAAAACACAATATGGCCCCTTAACTATATCGCCAAATAGTAACCACAATAACAGTCATACAGTACCAAAATAGTTCACCATACAATGGCAAAATAACATTGCCATACAGTGAACACATAACATCATCCTATAGGTTGTAAGTAGTGCTACTATACAGAACTGGAATAATGCTGCAATACAGTGAACACAGAACATCAATGGTACTGAGATAGTGCCACAATATGGATCACGCATTATAACTCTATATGGACCCTATACATTCTCCAAATAATACCGCCATATAATGAAAAAAAACAACTCATATCTAAGTTATGTCCACTCTGTTCTGGGAACACTGAACCTTTTTGCTCCGTTTTTGTCTTTTGCATTGAAGCTCAGTCCACGGTCACCTGTTCCTAAAATCTGAAGTGACCCCTTTTGACAGCGCAGAATATTTTGCGCGCCGGATGCTGCGCCGTCCTTTTGCCGTCGTGTTTACACCTCAGCGCGGATCGGTAGAACAACATAAATGTATTGTAAATGGGAATGTTGTCCCTCGGAGGGTCGCGCTGTTCGTACAGATGAGATTACGCTGCACCAAGTCCTATGTTATGTAATTGGCGGAATGTTTTCCCGAGCGCCGCCGCTCTCCCCTCGTCACGCTGCACCCTGGATTTGATCTTAATACATAATGTCTGGGCTACGAGGTTCCCCTACGGACTATGACGGCGGCTGTCAGCTGCTCTCACATTTAACAAGTCTTGTCTAGGCCCGCCGTCTTGTTTTCCTATAAGATGTTCATGAATACACCGCCACGCAGAGCTCAACCCCACTAATTGGAGCAGACGGTCGGAAAACATCTGCTTGTGGAAGGAGATGGGAAGACGCTGACGAGGAGGCAGCTGTTAGGACGCTTGTCTCTGCATAGTGATGAAGCTTTCGTTCGATTGACTGGTTCATTAACGAGAAATTAACCCAGGAAGGATCTTACCGGGCATCAAACCCCGAGGGCAATGGAAGTGGCCGACATCATAGGGGTGAAAAACACCAGTAAATATCGGTCCTTCTGCCACCTATTCTGATACATGGTGTTCAGTAATCTAGGCAGGAGATCTGCTCCGGAGTCCATGTGTGTCTGCAAAACACTCAATCCTGTCATAAAGTGCCCAGATAGTAATACCGATATACAGAACATATATAATACCACCATATGTAACGTATATATACTACTATACTGAAAGTAAATAATACCACTAGACATAATAAAATACTACCGTGTAGTGCCCATATAATAATTCCGATATACAGAACATATATAATACCACCATATGTAACGTATGTATACTACTATACTGAAAGTAAATAATACCACTAGACATAATAAAATACTACCGTGTAGTGCCCATATAATAATTCCGATATACAGAACATATATAATACCACCATATGTAACGTATGTATACTACTATACTGAAAGTAAATAATACCACTAGACATAATAAAATATTACCATGTAGTGCCCATATAATAATTCCGATATGCAGAACATATATAATACCATCATATGTAACGTATATAATACTTCCATACTGAAAAATATTATTATTATTTATTATAGCGCCATTTATTCCATGGCGCTTTACATGTGAAAAAGGAGTATAATACAAGAACAATTACAATAATCTTGGACAAAACGTGACGGCGACTGGTACAGGAGGAGCGAGGACCCTGCCCGCTAGGGCTCACAGTCTACAAGGGATGGGTGAGGATACAGTAGGTGAGGGTAGAGCTGGTCGTGCAGTGGTATGGTGGAGCGGTGGTTACTGCAGGTTGTAGGCTTGTCGGAAGAGGTAGGTCTTCAGGTTCCAGTTGAAGGTTTCCACGGTAGGCGAGAGCCTGATGTGTTGGGGTAGAGAGTTCCAGAGTAGGGGGAAGCATGGGAGAAATCTTGTATGCGATTGTGGGAAGAGGAGATAAGAGGGGAGTAGAGCAGGAGATCTTGTGAGGATCGTAGGTTGCGTGCAGGTCACAGATGTATGGAGGAGACAGGTTGTGAATGGCTTTGTATGTCATGGTTATGGTTTTGAACTGGAGTCTCTGAGCAATGGGGAGCCAGTGAAGTGATTGACAGAGAGAAGAGGCCGGGGAATAGCGGGGGGACAGGTGGATTAGTCGGGCAGCAGAGTTTAGGATAGATTGGAGGGGTGCGAGAGTGGTAGAAGGAAAGTCACAGAGCGGGAGGTTGCAGTAGTCAAGGCGAGAGATGATGAGGGCGTGCACTACTGTTTTTGCAGATTCCTGGTTGAGGAATGTGCGGATCCGGGAGATATTTTTGAGTTGGAGTCGGCAGGAAGTGGAAAGGGTTTGGATATGTGGTTTGAAGCAGAGATCAGAGTCCAGGGTTACCTCAAGGCAGCGAGCTTGTGGGACTGGGGAGAGTGGACAGCCATTGACGTTGATGGATAGGTCAGTTGAGTGAGATGGGGGAAAGATGATGAATTCAGTTTTATCCATGTTAAGTTTTAGAAATCTAGCAGAGAAGAAGGATGAGATAGCGGACAGACAATGTGGGATTGTGGTTAGTAAGGAGGTGATATCGGGTCCAGAGAGGTAGATCTGTGTGTCATCAGCATAGAGGTGATACTGAAAGCTGTGAGACTCTATGAGCTGTCCCAGGCCAAATGTGTAGATGGAGAAGAGCAGAGGTCCTAGAACTGAACTTTGGGGGACACCGACAGATAAGGGGTGAGATGAGGAGGTGGTGTGTGAGTGGGAGATGCTGAATGTCCTGTCAATTAGGTATGAAGAGATCTAAGATAGGGCCAAGTCTGTGATGCTAAGGGATAAGAGAGCCTGTAGAAAGAGGGAATGATCCACTGGGTCGAAGGCAGTTGACAAGTTCAGGAGGAGGATGACAGAGTAGTGTCGCTTAGATTTGGCAGTTAGTAGGTCGTTGGTGACTTTAGTCAGGGCAGTTTCAGTGGAGTGATGTGGTCAGAAGCCAGATTGTAGTCAGTCGAAGAGGGAGCAGGAGGAGAGGGGGATGACAGTTCAGACTGGATGTGTTGTTCCAGTATTTTTGAGGCATAGGGGAGAAGTAATATGGGGCGATAGCTGGACACAGAGGATGGGTCAAGGGAGGGCTTTTTGAGGATGGGTGTGAAACATGAGGAAAAGACACCAATTGTTAGTGACAGGTTGAAGAGGTAGGTTAGGGTTGGGATGAAGACTGTGGTAAGGTTAGGGATGAGGTGCAACGGGATTGGGTCAAGTTCACGGGTTGTGAGGTGTGATTTGCCGTGTAAAGAGGAAACTTGATCTTCGGTAATGGCGGAGAAGCTTGTTTTTGAGATGGAAGGTTGAGTAGATATGAGGAGGGGCTGTGGGGACTTTAGGCAAAAGCTTTGTCTGATGTTGTCAATCTTCTGCTTGAAGAATGAGGCAATGTCTTCAGCTGAGATGAGAGGGGAGGGAGGAGGCGCTGGTGGACGAAGGAGAGAATTGAAAGTGTTGAATAGCTGTTTAGGGTCGTGAAACAGGGAGGATATGAGAGATAAGAAGTATGTTTGTTTTGCTGCAGTAAGTGTGGACATGAAAATAGTGAGGGACTGTTTGAATGCGATGAAGTGCTCGTTGGAGTGGGACCTTTTCCATCTCCGCTCAGCAAACCTGGAGGCCCGTCGCAGTTCTTTAGTCAAGTTGGTGTGCCAGGGTTGCCTATTGATTGTGCGCGCTTTGGTATGTGTGGGGGGGGTGACCGAATCGAGAGCTGCAGCTGTTGTGGTGTTATATAAAACAGCAGCAGCATCTGCATCATGTAAGGTACTTATGTCTGTAAGAGGGAGGAGGGATTCAGAGAGTGAGTGTAGGTCAAGGTGTTTGAGATTTCTGAGAGGATGTGCAAATTTGTGAAGTGGGGATTGTGCACCTGGAGAGGAGAGGGAAGAGAATGTAAGTAGGTTATGGTAAGAAAGAGGGAGAGGTGAGTTAGAGAGGTTTGATAGGGAAGAGAGGCGGGTGAACATGAGGTCCAGTGTGTGGCCATCTTTGTGAGTGGCTGTGGAAGACCATTGAGCAAGGCCGAAGTATGAAGTGAGGGATAGAAGCATAGAGACAGATGAGTGGGAAGTGTCAATGGGGATGTTGAAGTCACCCATGATGATAGTGGGGATGTCAGCAGAAAGGAAGTGAAGTAGCTAGGTGGTGAAGTAGTCAAAGAAAGTGGTGGCTGGTCCTGGGGGGCGGTAAATGACAGCAGGTTGGAGGGGGAGTAGATGCGCACACAAGTGCACCTCAAAAGAGGGGAGAGTAACAGAGGGCAGCAGTGGGATTTGGGTCAAGGCCCAGGTATCTGACAGGAGAAAACCAACTCCTCCACCATGTTTGCCGCTGGGGCAGGGGGTGTGGGAAAGATGGAATCCACCGTATGAAAGTGCAGCTGGAGAGGCCGTATCAGAGGGGGTGAGCCAGGTTTCGGTGATGCAGAGGAAGGAAAATTTGTTGGTAAGACGGAGCGAGCGTTACATAGAGCTCCTGTTAGTGGGACTGGGGAAGTGGGTACTAGGTGAATGGGTATAGGGTTAGAAAGGTTATGAGAGTTTGTGATAGATCGTGAATAGGACTTGGAATTGACTGTAGTAATGTGGTGAGGAGGACCAGGATTTGGAGAGATATCGCAACACCGGCAGTGAGGAGGAACAGAGAAAGTGTTAGCAGGTTGGAGGCTGTCTGTGTTTGAGGACACAGGATTTTAGGTTGAGGAATAGTTCTGAGGAGGGGATGAGGTGGATGGGGAGGATGGAGAGAGAGATGACAAGTTCCTTACTAGGTGTAGGGATTTGTGGGGTTAGTAGAAAGTAGAGGACTAAAGGGGAGAGAGTGAAAACATATAGAAACAATGTTTACTTTGTACTCTCTTTTAACTATGTGCTTAAAAGAGATTAAGCAGTCAAAGTGTGGTTACCTGACACCTGCCGTGACTAACTGCATACTTCGCGCCAATGACACTTTGCACAAGAAGACACGTGCATGCACCCCACACACGTGCACCCCTTATGCTGATTCTAAATTTATAGGGCAGCCTACAGCATCAGGTAAGGGGCATTGTGGGAGCTGCTTGTGGATAAATTAGCAGCTGATCAACACACCAGGGGATGACTAGATGATCAAAGACACAATTAACACCATGCCTGGCTACACAGTATAACACCTTCCACCATCAGACAAAGTCAACAAATGAGGGAGGGACAGACATATATCAGTGAGTATTGAATGGAATGCAACAGATAACATATAGCAGAAATAGATGAAAATAAAAAATAACACCATACATAATATAATACTACCATACAGTGCCCACATGATACCACCATACATAATATATACTACCATATAGTGCCCAAATAATACCACCATACATTATATAATATAAAAATATTACCATAAAGTGCCCAAATTATACCACCATACATAATATAATACTTCCATAAAGTGCCTAAATAATGATACAGCCATACATAATATATACTACCATATAGTGCCCAAATAAGGATACGACTATACAGAACATACATAACGCCACCATACAGAAAGCCTAGATAATACCACGATACAGAAGATATATAATACTACTAAACAGAGAGCCCTCATAATACCACCTTACAGAACCTATATAATACTACAATACACAACCTAAACAATGCCACCATACCACACCTAAATAATACCAACATACAAAATGTATATAATACCACCATACGGAACCTGCATAAAACCACCATACAAAATCTAAATAACCATAATATACAGTTGTGCTCAAAAGTTTACATACCCCGGCAGAATTTTTCCTTTCTTGGCCTTGTTTCAGAGAATATGAATGATAACAAAAAAACTTTTTCTCCACTCATGGTTATTGGTTGGGTGAAGCCATTTTTTGTCAAACTACTGTGTTTTCTCTTTTTAAATCTTAGTGACAACCAAAAACATCCAAATGACCCTGATCAAAAGTTCACATACCCCAGATCTTAATATCGTGTATTGCCCCCTCTAACATCAATGACAGCTTGAAGTCTTTTGTGGTAGTTGTGGATGAGATTCTTTATTTTCTCAGATGGTAAAGCTGCCCATTCTTCTTGGCAAAAAGCCTCCAGTTCCTGTAAATTCCTGGGTTGTCTAGCATGAACTGCGCGTTTAAGATCTCCCCAGAGTGACTCAAGCCACACCGCTAGTATTCAGAGAGTCCTGAATTTCATTTGATGTTATTTGTGGGTTTTTCTTTGCATCCCAAACAATTTTCCTGGCAATTGTGGCCGAAATTTTTGTTGGTCTACCTGACTGTGGTTCGGTTTTTACAGAGCCCCTGAATTTCCATTTGTTAATCACAGTGTGAACGCCGCTGACTGACATTATCAATTCCTTGGATATTTTTTTGTATCCCTTTCCTGTGTTATACAGTTCAACTACCTTTTCCCGTAGATCCGTTGACAATTCTTTTGCTTTCCCCATGAATCACAATCCAGAAACGTCAGTGGCTGGATGAAAGATGCAAGAGTCTAACTGGATCCCAGAAACTCACTCAGCTTTTATGTTCACATTCTGATTACAAGCAAACAGGTCACAGGTGAGGATGTTACCTTTAGTAGCCATTCAAACCCATTTGTGTCAAATTCTGTGCATGTTATCAGGCCAAAATCACCAGAGTATGTGAACTTTTGATCAGGGTCATTTGGATGGTTTTGGTTGTCATTAAGATCTAAAAAGAGAAAACACAGTAGTTTGACAATAAATGGCTTCACACCCAACCAATAACCATGAGTGGAGAAAAAGGTTTTTTGTTATCATTCATATTCTCTGAAACAAGGACAAGAAAGGAACAATTCTGCCGGGGTATGTAAACTTTTGAGCACAACTGTAATACTACCATACAGAACCCACATAGTATGACCATACATAACCTATATTAAACTACTGTATACAACCTAAATAAAACTATAAATAGATTCTAAATAATACTACTATACCGAGCCACATAATACCACTATACAAAAGATATATACTACTAAATAGAGTGCCCTCATAATACCACCATATGTAACCTATATAATACTACTGTACTGAAAGTAAATAATACCAACATACAAAACCAATATAATATTATATACTACTACTATACACAACCTAAATAACGCCACAATACCGAAGCAATGCCAACATACAAAACGTATATAATACCAAAATACAGACTAAATAATGCCACCATACAGATCTTAAAGACCAGTATACAGAACCTACATGATACCACCATACAGAACCTACATGATACCACCATACAGAACCTATATAATACCACCATACAGAACCTATATAATACCACCATACAGAACCTATATAATACCACCATACAGAACCTACATGATACCACCATACAGAACCTACATGATACCACCATACAGAACCTATATAATACCACCATACAGAACCTACATGATACCACCATACAGAACCTATATAATACCACCATACAGAACCTATATAATACCACCATACAGAACCTACATAATACCACCATACAGAACCTACATGATACCACCATACAGAACCTATATAATACCACCATACAGAACCTACATGATACCACCATACAGAACCTATATAATACCACCATACAGAACCTACATGATACCACCATACAGAACCTATATAATACCACCATACAGAACCTACATGATACCACCATACAGAACCTATATAATACCACCATACAGAACCTATATAATACCACCATACAGAACCTACATGATACCACCATACAGAACCTATATAATACCACCATACAGAACCTATATAATACCACCATACAGAACCTACATGATACCACCATACAGAACCTATATAATACCACCATACAGAACCTATATAATACCACCATACAGAACCTACATGATACCACCATACAGAACCTACATGATACCACCATACAGAACCTATATAATACCACCATACAGAACCTACATGATACCACCATACAGAACCTATATAATACCACCATACAGAACCTACATGATACCACCATACAGAACCTATATAATACCACCATACAGAACCTACATGATACCACCATACAGAACCTATATAATACCACCATACAGAACCTACATGATACCACCATACAGAACCTATATAATACCACCATACAGAACCTAAATCACCATTTTACTGTATTTAAGGATAAAACTCATTTCACGTACAGCAGAATGACGACTCCTGCGCTCTCCGCACTGTTGGACCGGGCATCGGGGGCAGGATCGTTCTTTATTGCGGTTTTCTCCACCATTAGTCGTTACGCGCTGAATGGCTCCTAATGATGCCGGACGCTGCTCGTTGTTTTGGCAAATGTTCTGAAATACACAAGAGCCAGTTGGAAAGAACCAACATGACAAGTGCGGCCATCTGTGATTGCTCTGCTGCCAGGCTGCGGGCTTACATGAAGATCTGCCAGTGCTACAGTGCAGCGCCACCTGGTACGGGCGCTGGTACCTGCACGGCAGTGGGGGTGAGAATGGTGAAAAAGCAGACAGCAAACGAGCAGGGGTTGCTGGGAGATTTCAGCTCTGGACTTTAATAGAGCTCAGTAAGAACAAGTTATACCAGCTGTACATATAAAATTATATACAGGAGATGGCCAGGTTATACCAGCTGGACATATATAATTATATACAGGAGATGCCCAGGTTATACCAGCTATACATATATAATTATATACAGGAGATGCCCAGGTTATACCAGCTGTACATATATAATTATATACAGGAAATGGCCAGGTTATACCAGCTGTACATATATAATTATATACAGGAGATGATCAGCTTATACCAGCTGTACATATATAATTATATACAGGAGATACCCAGGTTATACCGGCCGTACATGTATAATTATATACAGGAAATGGCCAGGTTATACCAGCAGTACATATACAATTATATACAGAAGATGCCCAGGTTATAACGGCTGTACATATATACGTAATTATATACAGGAGATGCCCAGGTTATACCAGCTGTACATGTATAATTATATACAGAAGATGCCCAGGTTATAACGGCTGTACATATATAATTATATACAGGAGATGCCCAGGTTATACCAGCTGTACATGTATAATTATATATAGGAGATGCCCAGGTTATACCAGCTGTACATGTATAATTATATATAGGAGATGCCCAGGTTATACCAGCTGTACATATATAATTATATACAGGAGATACCCGGGTTATATCAGCTGTAC
Organism: Phyllobates terribilis; assembly: GCF_046119375.1. Taxonomy (NCBI): domain Eukaryota; kingdom Metazoa; phylum Chordata; class Amphibia; order Anura; family Dendrobatidae; genus Phyllobates; species Phyllobates terribilis. The sequence goes on from NW_027362772.1 coordinate 25,441,149, forward strand.
ATATAAAGTTATATACAGGAGATGCCCAGGTTATACCAGCGGGACATATATAATTATATACAGGAGATGCCCAGGTTATAGCAGCTGTCCATATACAATTATATACAGAAGATGCCCAGGTTATACCAGCTGTACCTATATAATTATATACAGGAGATGGCCAGGTTATAACGGCTGTACATATATACGTAATTATATACAGGAGATGCCCAGGTTATAGCAGCTGTCCATATATAATTATATACAGGAGATGCCCAGGTTATACCAGCTGTACATATATAATTATATACAGAAGATGCCCAGGTTATAGCAGCTGTACATATATAATTATATACAGGAGATACCCAGGTTATACCAGCTGGACATATATAATTATATACAGGAGATGCCCAGGTTATACCAGCTGTACATATATAATCATATACAGGAGATGCCTAGGTTATACCAGCTGTACATACATAATTATATACAGAAGATGTCCAGGTTATACCAGCTGTACATATATAATTATATACAGGAGATGCCCAGGTTATAGCAGCTGTCCATATATAATTATATACAGGAGATGCCCAGGTTATACCAGCTGTACATATATAATTATATACAGAAGATGCCCAGGTTATAGCAGCTGTACATATATAATTATATACAGGAGATACCCAGGTTATACCAGCTGTACATATATAATTATATACAGGAGATGCCCAGGTTATACCAGCTGTACATATATAAACATATACAGGAGATGCCTAGGTTATACCAGCATGCTCCATATCCCATTTGGCAGCCTCTGGACTGTGTCGGTGGTCTTCCCCCATTCATTTGCGCCATGCATTCTCCGCACCTTGCAGACCTCTCTGCGGCATCTGGACCCAGTCATCTTGATAATTTCCGCTCGTGGACTTTGTATTCAGGTTCCTGATGCATGAAAATCTAATAAAGATGACGACGGCACTTCTTAAATATGTAATGCGGGGAGCGGAGCGCTCGTGTAGCCGGGATGGATCCTCTCAGTAAATTACTTACATTAAATAATAATTAAAGTTATTAAATGCCCGGACGCCTCATCCTGCGCCTTATAAGATTAATAATCTCCCAGATCACTCATTCAAAAGGCACAACGACTTCAAATTCACCCTATAGTACGGCAACATCTAGAAAATTCCTTTAATCTGGAATACATTTCAAATCGATCCAGCTTTTTTTTTAGACTATCGCACTTGTCATGCCCCTCGTACACACCAGTACAAGATCTAATTTAAAGGGACAGTATGAAATCACTAAAAATGTGCACCGATTTCGTTGTTGTTGGTAATAAATTCTGAATAAAATATAATTTCATACTAAAGCAGAACCCCTTGGCCAAAAAGACCACCAAATAGATGCCCAAGGTGGTTGTGGAGTAATGTACAACATCTTATCGAGCCACTTCCTGGCTCTTTAGATTTCAGCCCACGACCCAAAGAAGTTCTGACCACTGTGAAGGTTGTCTCTATGGTCAATGTATTCCAACTCGTATCCAAATGTTGATGTCACCTTGTGTCTTCCCAGGTTGGGAGTAATTGAGCTCCATGAATCCCTCGGTCAAGATGAACTCGTGCAAGTTTATGGACCATGACATTGAAAGTCGAGGCATTAAGCTGCCAAAACAAGCACAGAACCCTACGGTGGTGCCAACAAACCGAACCATGGTGATGGCCGAACCGGAGAAGAGACGGAGGCAGAGGTACGTAGAGAAAGACGGGAAGTGTAACGTCCATCATGGAAACGTCCGGGAGACCTACCGCTATCTGACAGACATCTTCACCACCTTGGTGGACCTGAAGTGGAGGTTTAATCTTCTAGTATTTACCATGGTCTACACCGTCACGTGGATTTTTTTTGGATTCATTTGGTGGCTCATCGCCTACATCCGTGGGGACCTCGAGCACATCGAGGATGCGTCGTGGACGCCGTGCGTGGATAAGTTGAACGGTTTTGTATCTGCCTTCCTTTTCTCCATAGAGACAGAAACCACCATAGGTTACGGATACAGGGTCATAACGGACAAGTGCCCAGAGGGAATCGTTCTTCTGCTAGTCCAAGCTATCCTGGGCTCCATAGTCAACGCTTTCATGGTGGGCTGCATGTTTGTAAAGATCTCCCAGCCAAAGAAACGAGCAGAGACCCTCATGTTCTCCAATATGGCTGTCATCTCCGTGAGGGATGGGAAGTTATGTTTGATGTTTAGGGTTGGAGACCTCAGAAACTCGCACATTGTGGAGGCATCGATCAGAGCCAAGCTGATCAAGTCCAAACAAACTAAAGAGGGTGAGTTCATTCCTCTCAACCAGACGGACCTAAACGTGGGGTTCGACACCGGAGATGACCGACTGTTTCTGGTTTCGCCGCTTATTATCTGTCACGAGTTTAACGAGCAGAGTCCGTTCTGGGAGATTTCCAAGGAACAGTTTGCAAAGGAAGAGTTTGAGATTGTGGTCATCCTGGAAGGAATGGTGGAAGCTACAGGTAAGATCTGACCAATAATGAAAGAACTCATTGTTCTTTTGTAAAACTGTGGACGTTTTGTATGATAATTTACACATTTTCAGAATAATTACAAAATGTTCATGATAAAGAAGTTGTCATCCATCCACAGGATGGGGCACTTTTCTCCAAGCTGGAATGGAGCGGTAATCGAGCCAATACACTTTCAACTGGGAAATCCCCTTTAATTCATATGAAGGCAGTAAGGTGCAAATTAAAAAAAACAGCAAAGAAATAAAACTACTATGATACTGCCCCTTTAATACAAGAATATGACTACTATAATACTGCCCCCTAAGTACAAGAATATAACTACTATAATACTGCCCCTATGTACAAGAATATAACTACTATAATACTGGCCCTATGTACAAGAATATAACTACTATAATACTGACCCCTATGTACAAGAATATTACTACTATAATACTGCCCCTATGTACAAGAATATAACTACTATAATACTGCTCCTATGTACAAGAATATAACTACTATAATACTGCCCCCTATGTACAGAATATAACTACTATAATACTGCCCCCTATGTACAAGAATATAACTACTATAATACTGCCCCATATGTACAATAATATAACTACTATAATACTGCTCCTATATACAAGAATATAACTACTATAATACTGCCCCTATGTACAAGAATATAACTACTATAATACTGGCCCTATGTACAAGAATATAACTACTATAATACTGCTCCTATGTACAAGAATATAACTACTATAATACTGCCCCTATGTATAAGAATATAACTACTATAATACTGCTCACTATGTACAAGAATATAACTACTATAATACTGCCCTCTGTGTGCAAGAATATAACTACTATAATACTGCCCACTGTGTACAAGAATATAACTACTATAATACTGCCTCCTATGTACAAGAATATAACTACTATAATACTGCCCCTATGTACAAGAATATAACTACTATAATACTGCCCCCTATGTACAAGAATATAACTACTATAATACTGCCCCTATGTACAAGAATATAACTACTATAATACTGCCCCTATGTACAAGAATATAACTACTATAATACTGCCCCTATGTACAAGAATATAACTACTATAATACTGCCGCTATGTACAAGAAAATAACTACTATAATACTGCCCCCTATGTACAAGAATATAACTACTATAATACTGCTCCTATGTACAAGAATATAACTACTATAATACTGCCCCCTGTGTACAAGAATATAACTACTATAATACTGCCCCTATGTACAAGAAAATAACTACTATAATACTGCCTCCTATGTACAAGAATATAGCTACTATAATACTGCTCCTATGTACAAGAATATAACTACTATAATACTGCTCCTATGTACAAGAATATAACTGCTATAATACTGCCCCTATGTACAAGAATATAACTACTATAATACTGCCCTTATGTACAAGAATATAACTACTATAATACTGCTCCTATGTACAAGAATATAACTACTATAATACTGCTCCCTATGTACAAGAATATAACTACTATAATACTGCCCCCTTTGTACAAGAATATATCTACTATAATACTGCCCCCTATGTACAAGAATATATCTACTATAATACTGCCCTTGTGTACAAGAATATAACTACTATAATACTGCCCCTATGTACAAGAATATAACTACTATAATACTGCTCCTATGTACAAGAATATAACTACTATAATACTGCTCCCTATGTACAAGAATATAACTTCTATAATACTGCCCCCTATGTACAAGAATATAACTACTATAATACTGCCCCCTGTGTACAAGAATATAACTACTATAATACTGCTCCTATGTACAAGAATATAACTACTATAATACTGCTCCCTATGTATAACAATATAACTACTATAATACTGCTCCTATGTACAGGAATATAACTACTATAATACTGCTCCTATGTACAGGAATATAACTACTATAATACTGCTCCTTTGTACAGGAATATAGCTACTATAATACTGCTCCTATGTACAAGAATATAACTACTATAATACTGCTCCTATGTACAAGAATATAAATACTATAATACTGCCCCTATGTACAAGAATATAACTACTATAATACTGCCCCCTATATACAAGAATATAACTACTATAATACTGCCCCTATGTACAAGAATATAACTACTATAATACTGCCCCCTATGTACAAGAATATAGCTACTATAATATTGCTCCTATGTACAAGAATATAACTACTATAATACTGCTCCCTATGTACAAGAATATAACTTCTATAATACTGCCCCCTATGTACAAGAATATAACTTCTATAATACTGCCCCCTAGGTACAAGAATATAACTACTATAATACTGCCCCCTATGTACAAGAATATAAATACTATAATACTGCCTCCTGTGTACAAGAATATAACTACTATAATACTGTCTCCAATGTACAAGAATATAACTACTATGATACTGCTCCTATGTACAAGAAAATAACTACTATAATACTGCCCCCTATGTACAAGAATATAACTACTATAATACTGCCCCCTATGTACAAGAATATAACTACTATAATACTGCCCCCTGTGTACAAGAATATAAATACTATAATACTGCCCCTATGTACAAGAATATAACTACTATAATACTGCTCCTATGTACAAGAATATAGCTACTATAATACTGCCCCTATGTACAAGAATATAACTACTATAAAACTGCTCCTATGTACAAGAATATAACTACTATAATACTGCCCCTATGTATAAGAATATAACTACTATAATACTGCTCCTATGTACAAGAATATAACTACTATAATACTGCCCCTATGTACAAGAATATAACTACTATAAAACTGCCCCCTATGTACAAGAATATAACTACTATAATACTGCCCCTATGTACAAGAATATAACTACTATAATACTGCTCCTATGTACAAGAATATGACTACTATAATACTGCCCCTATGTACAAGAATATAACTACTATAATACTGCTCCCTATGTACAAGAATATAACTACTATAATACTGCCCCCTATGTACAAGAATACAACTACTATAATACTGCTCCTATGTACAAGAATATAACTACTATAATACTGCCCCCTATGTACAAGAATATAACTACTATAATACTGCTCCTATGTACAAGAATATAACTACTATAATACTGCTTCTATGTACAAGAATATAGCTACTATAATACTGCCCCCTATGTACAAGAATATAACTACTATAATACTGCCCCCTATGTACAAGAATATAACTACTATAATACTGCCCCCTATGAACAAGAATATAGCTACTATAATACTGGCCCCTATGTACAAAAAGATAACTACTATAATACTGCCCCCTATGTACAAGAATATAACTACTATAATACTGCCCCCTATGTACAAGAATATAACTACTATAATACTGCCCCCTATGTACAAGAATAAAACTACTATAATACTGCTTCTATGTACAAGAATATAACTATTATAATACTGCTCCTATGTACAGGAATATAGCTACTATAATACTGAACCCTATGTACAAGAATATAACTACTATAATACTGCCCCCTATGTACAAGAATATAACTACTATAATACTGCCCCCTATGTACAAGAATATAACTACTATAATACTGCCCCCTTTGTACAATAATATATCTACTATCATACTGCCCCCTATGTACAAGAATATAACTACTATAATACTGCCCCTATATACAAGAATATAACTACTATAATACTGCTCCTATGTACAAGAATATAACTACTATAATACTGCCCCCTATGTACAAGAATATAACTAATATAATACTTTCCCCTATGTACAAGAATACTAACTACTATAATACTGCCCCCTATGTACAAGAATATAACTACTATAATACTGCTCCCTATGTACAAGAATATAACTACTATAATACTGCCTCTATGTACAAGAATATAACTACTATAATACTGCCCCTGTGTACAAGAATATAACTACTATAATACTGCCCCTGTGTACAAGAATATAACTACTATAATACTGCTCCTATGTACAAGAATATAACTACTATAATACTGCCCCTATGTACAAGAATATAACTACTATAATACTGCCCCTATGAACAAGAATATAACTACTATAATAGTGCCGCTATGTAAAAGAAAATAACTACTATAATACTGCCCCCTATGTACAAGAATATAACTACTATAATACTGCTCCTATGTACAAGAATATAACTACTATAATACTGCCCCCTGTGTACAAGAATATAACTACTATAATACCGCCCCTATGTACAAGAAAATAACTACTATAATACTGCCTCCTATGTGCAAGAATATAGCTACTATAATACTGCTCCTATGTACAAGAATATAACTACTATAATACTGCCCCCTATGTACAAGAATATAACTACTATAATACAGCTCACATGTACAAGAATATAACTACTATAATACTGCCCCTATGTACAAGAATATAACTACTATAATACTGCCCCTATGTACAAGAATATAACTACTATAATACTGCCCCTATGTACAAGAATATAACTACTATAATACTGCCTCCTATGTACAAGAATATAACTACTATAATACTGCCCCTATGTACAAGAATATAACTACTATAATACTGCCCCTATGTACAAGAATATAACTACTATAATACTGCACCTATGTACAAGAATATAACTACTATAATACTGCCGCTATGTACAAGAAAATAACTACTATAATACTGCCCCCTATGTACAAGAATATAACTACTATAATACTGCTCCTATGTACAAGAATATAACTACTATAATACTGCCCCCTGTGTACAAGAATATAACTACTATAATACTGCCCCTATGTACAAGAAAATAACTACTATAATACTGCCTCCTATGTACAAGAATATAACTACTATAATAATGCTCCTATGTACAAGAATATAACTACTATAATACTGCTCCTATGTACAAGAATATAACTGCTATAATACTGCCCCTATGTACAAGAATATAACTACTATAATACTGCCCTTATGTACAAGAATATAACTACTATAATACTGCTCCTATGTACAAGAATATAACTACTATAATACTGCTCCCTATGTACAAGAATATAACTACTATAATACTGCCCCCTTTGTACAAGAATATATCTACTATAATACTGCCCCCTATGTACAAGAATATATCTACTATAATACTGACCCTATGTACAAGAATATAACTACTATAATACCGCCCCCTATGTACAAGAATATAACTACTATAATACTTCCCCCTATGTACAAGAATATAACTACTATAATACTGCCCCCTATGTACAAGAATATAACTACTATAATACTGCCCCCTATGTACAAGAATATAACTACTATAATACTGCCCCCTATGTACAAGAATATAACTACTATACTACTGCTCCTATGTACAAGAATATAACTACTATAATACTGCTCCCTATGTACAAGAATATAACTACTATAATACAGCTCCCTATGTACAAGAATATAACTACTATTATACTGCTCCTATGTACAAGAATATAACTACTATAATACTGCCCCCTATGTACAAGAATATAACTACTATAATACTGCTTTCTATGTACAAGAATATAACTACTATAATACTGCCCCCTATGTACAAGAATATAACTACTATACTACTGCTCCTATGTACAAGAATATAGCTACTATAATACTGCTCCCTATGTACAAGAATATAACTAATATAATACAGCTCCCTATGTACAAGAATATAACTACTATTATACTGCTCCTATGTACAAGAATATAACTACTATAATACTGCCCCCTATGTACAAGAATATAACTACTATAACACTGCCCCTATGTACAAGAATATAACTACTATAATACTGCTCCCTATGTACAAGAATATAACTGCTATAATACTGCCTCTATGTACAAGAATATAACTACTATAATACTGCCCATGTGTACAAGAATATAACTACTATAATACTGCCCCTATGTACAAGAATATAACTACTATAATACTGCTCCTATGTACAAGAATATAACTACTATAATACTGCTCCCTATGTACAAGAATATAACTTCTATAATACTGCCCCCTATGTACAAGAATATAACTACTATAATACTGCCCCCTGTGTACAAGAATATAACTACTATAATACTGCTCCTATGTACAAGAATATAACTACTATAATACTGCCCCCTATGTACAAGAATATAACTACTATAATACTGCTCCCTATGTACAAGAATATAACTACTATAATACTGCCTCTATGTACAAGAATATAACTACTATAATACTACTATGTACAAGAATATAACTACAATAATACTGCCCCTATGTCCAAGAATATAACTACTATAATACTGCTGCTATGTACAAGAATATAACTACTATAATACTGCCCCTATGTACAAAAATGTAACTACTATAATACTGCCCCCTATGTACAAGAATATAACTACTATAATACTGCCCCTATGCACAAGAATATAACTACTATAATACTGCTCCTATGTGCAAGAATATAACTACTATAATACTGCCCTCTATGTACAAGAATATAACTACTATAATACTGCCCCTATGTACAAGTATATAACTACTATAATACTGCTCCCTATGTACAAGAATATAACTACTATAATACTGCACTTATGTACAAGAATATAACTTCTATAATACTGCCCCCTATGTACAATAATATAACTACTATAATACTGCTCCTATGTACAAGAATATAACTACTATAATACTGCCCCCTATGTACAAGAATATAACTACAATAATACTGCCCCTATGTACAAGAATGTAACTACTATAATACTGCCCCTATGTACAAGAATATAACTACTATAATACTGCCCCTATGTACAAGAATATAACTACTATAATACTGCTCCTATGTACAAGAATATAACTACTATAATACTGATCCTATGTACAAGAATATAACTACTATAATAGTGCCCCACTATGCACAAGAATATAACTACTATAATACTGCTCCTATGTACAGGAATATAACTACTATAATAGTGCTCCTATGTACAGGAATATAGCTACTATAATACTGCTCCTACGTACAAGAATATAACTACTATAATACTGCTCCTATGTACAAGAATATAACTTCTATAATACTGCCCCTATGTACAAGAATATAACTACTATAATACTGCCCCTATGTACAAGAATATAACTACTATAATACTGCCCCCTATGTACAATAATATAACTAGTATAATACTGCTCCTATGTTCAAGAATATAACTACTATAATACTGCCCCCTATGTACAAGAATATAACTAGTATAATACTGCTCCTATGTTCAAGAATATAACTACTATAATACTGCCCCCTATGTACAAGAATATAACTACTATAATACTGCCACCTATGTACAAGAATATAACTACTATAATACTGCCCTCTATGTACAAGAATATAACTACTATAATACTGCTCCTATGTACAAGAATATAACTACTATAATACTGCCTCCTATGTACAAGAATATAACTACTATAATACTGCTCCTATGTACAAGAGTATAACTACTAAAATACTGCTCCTATTTACAAGAGTATAACTACTATAATACTGCCCCCTATATACAAGAATATAACTACTATAATACTGCCCCTATATACAAGAATATAACTGCTATAATACTGCCCCCTATATACAAGAATATAACTATTATATTACTGCTCCTATGTACAAGAATATAACTACTATAATACTGACCCTATGTACAAGAATATAACTACTATAATACTGCTCCTATGTACAAGAATATAACTACAATAATACTGCCCCCTATGTACAAGAATATAACTACTATAATACTGCTCCCTATGTACAAGAATATAACTACTATAATACTGCCCCTATGTACAAGAATATAACTACTATAATACTACTCCTATGTACAAGAATATAACTACTATAATACTGCCCCTATGTACAAGAATATAACTACTATAATACTGCCCCCTATATACAAGAATATAACTACTATAATACTGCCCCTATGTACAAGAATATAACTACTATAATACTGCACCTATGTACAAGAATATAACCACAATAATACTGCCCCTATATACAAGAATATAACTGCTACAATACTGCTCCTATGTGCAAGAATATACCTACTATAATACTGCCCTCTATGTACAAGAATATAATTACTATAATACTGCCCCTATGTACAAGAATATAACTACTATAATACTGCCCCCTATGTACAAGAATATAACTACTATAATACTGCCCCTATGTACAAGAATGTAACTACTATAATACTGCCCCCTATGTACAAGAATATAACTACTATAATACTGCCCCTATGTACAAGAATATAACTACTATAATACTGCTCCTATGTACAAGAATATAACTACTATAATACTGCTCCTATGTACAAGAATATAACTACTATAATACTGCTCCTATGTACAGGAATATAACTACTATAATAGTGCTCCTATGTACAGGAATATAGCTACTATAATACTGCTCCTATGTACAAGAATATAACTACGATAATACTGCTCCTATGTACCAGAATATAACTACTATAATACTGCCCCCTATGTACAAGAATATAACTACGATAATACTGCTCCTATGTACAAGAATATAACTACTATAATACTGCCCCTATGTACAAGAATATAACTACTATAATACTGCTTCTATGTGCAAGAATATAACTACTATAATACTGCCCTCTATGTACAAGAATATAACTACTATAATACCGACCCTATGTACAAGAATATAACTACTATAATACTGCTCCTATGTAGAAGAATATAACTACTATAATACTGCCCCCTATTTACAAGAATATAACTACTATAATACTGCTCCCTATGTACAAGAATATAACTACTATAATACTGCCCCCTATGTACAAGTATATGACTACTATAATACTGCCCCAATGTACAAGAATATAACTGCTATAATACTGCCCCAATGTACAAGAATATAACTACTATAATACTGATCCTATGTACAAGAATATAACTACTATAATACTGCTCCTGTGTACAAGAAAATAACTACTATAATACTGCCCCCTATATACAAGAACATAACTACTATAATACTGCCCCCTATGTACAAGAATATAACTACTATAATACTGCTCCTATGTACAAGCATATAACCACTATAATACTGCCCCTATGTACAAAAATATAACTACTATAATACTGCTCCTATGTACAAGAATATAACCACTATAATACTGCCCCTATGTACAACAATATAACCACTATAATACTACCACTATGTACAAGAATATAACTAATATAATACTGCCCCTATGTACAAGAATATAACTACTATAATACTCTCCCTATGTACAAGAATATAACTACTATAATACTGTTCCTATGTACAAGAATAAAACTACTATAATACTGCCCCTATGTACAAGACTATAACTACTATAATACTGCTACTATGTACAAGAATATAACTACTATAATACTGCTCCTATGTACAAGAATATAACTACTATAATAATGCCCCTATATACAAGAATATAACTACTATAATACTACCCCCTATGTACAAGAATATAACTACTATAATACTGCCCCTTATGTACAAGAATATAACTACTATAATACTGCTCCTATGTACAGGAATATAACTATTATAATACTGCTCCTATGTACAGGAATATAACTACTATAATACTGCCCGTATGTACAGGAATATAACTACTATAATAATGCACCTATATAGAAGAATATAACCACTATAATACTGCCCCTATATACAAGAATATAACTGCTATAATACTGCTCCTATGTACAAGAATATAACTACTATAATACTGCCCCCTATGTACAAGAATATAACTACTATAATACTGCTCCTATGTACAAGAATATATCTGCTATAATACTGCTCCCTATGTACAAGAATATAACTACTATAATACTGCCCCCTATATACAAGAATATAACTACTATAATACTGCCCCAATGTACAAGAATATAACTACTATAATACTGCCCCAATGTACAAGAATATAAATACTATAATACTGATCCTATGTACAAGAATATAACTACTATAACACTGCCCCTATGTACAAGAATATAACTTCTATAATACTGCCCCCTATGTACAAGAATATAACTACTATAATACTGCTCCTGTGTACAAGAAAATAACTACTATAATACTGCCCCCTATATACAAGAACATAACTACTATAATACTGCCCCCTATGTACAAGAATATAACTACTATAATACTGCTCCTATGTACAAGAATATAACTACTATAATACTACCCCCTATGTACAAGAATATAACTACTATAATACTGCTCCTATGTACAAGAATATAACCACTATACTACTGCCCCTATGTACAACAATATAACTTCTATAATACTGCCACTATGTACAAGATTATAACTACTATAATACTGCCCCTATGTACAAGAATATAACTACTATAATACTCTTCCTATGTACAAGAATATAACTACTATAATACTGCTCCTATGTACAAGAATATAACTACTATAATATTGCCCCTATGTACAAGAATATAACTACTATAATACTGCCCCCCTATGTACAAGAATATAACTACTATAATACTACCCCCTATGTACAAGAATATAACTACTATAATACTGCCCCCTATGTACAAGAATATACCTACTATAATACTGCTCCTATGTACAGGAATATAACTACTATAATACTGCTCCTATGTACAGGAATATAACTACTATAATACTGCCCCTATGTACAAGAATATAACTACTATAATACTGCACCTATGTACAAGAATATAACCACTATAATACTGCCCCTATATACAAGAATATAACGGCTATAATACTGCTCCTATGTACAAGAATATAACTACTATAATACTGCCCCCTATGTATAAGAATATAACTACTATAATACTGCTCCTATGTACAAGAATATAACTGCTATAATACTGCTCCTATGTACAAGAATATAACTACTATAATACTGCTCCTATGTACAAGAATATAACTACTATAATACTGCTCCTATGTACAAGAATATAACCACTATAATACTGCCCTCTATGTACAAGAATATAACTGCTATAATACTGCTCCTATGTACAAGAATATAACTACTATAATACTGCTCCCTATGTACAAGAATATAACTACTATAATACTGACCCTATGTACAAGAATATAACTACTATAATATTATAATACTGCCCCTATGTACAAGAATATAACTACTATAATACTGCCCCTATGTACAAGAATATAACTACTATAATACTGCTCCTATGTACAAGAATATAACTACTATAATACTGCCCTCTATGTACAAGAATATAACTACTATAATACTGCTCCTATGTACAAGAATATAACTACTATAATACTGCCTCCTATGTACAAGAATATAACTACTATAATACTGCTCCTAAGTACAAGAGTATAACTACTAAAATACTGCTCCTATTTACAAGAGTATAACTAATATAATACTGTCCCCTATATACAAGAATATAACTACTATAATACTGCCCCTATATACAAGAATATAACTGCTATAATACTGCCCCCTATATACAAGAATATAACTATTATAATACTGCTCCTATGTACAAGAATATAACTACTATAATACTGACCCTATGTACAAGAATATAACTACTATAATACTGCTCCTATGTACAAGAATATAACTACTATAAAACTGCCCCCTATGTACAAGAATATAACTACTATAATACTGCTCCCTATGTACAAGAATATAACTACTATAATACTGCCCCTATGTACAAGAATATAACTACTATAATACTCTTCCTATGTACAAGAATATAACTACTATAATTCTCTTCCTATGTACAAGACTATAAATACTATAATACTGCCCCTATGTACAAGACTATAACTACTATAATACTGCTCCTATGTACAAGAATATGACTGCTATAATACTGCTCCTATGTACAAGAATATAACTACTATAATACTACCCCCTATGTACAAGAATATAACTACTATAATACTGCCCCCTATGTACAAGAATATACCTACTATAATACTGCTCCTATGTACAGGAATATAACTACTATAATACTGCTCCTATGTACAGGAATATAACTACTATAATACTGCCCCTATGTACAAGAATATAACTACTATAATACTACACCTATGTAAAAAAATATAACCACTATAATACTGCCCCTATATACAAGAATATAACTGCTATAATACTGCCCCCTATGTATAAGAATATAACTACTATAATACTGCCCCCTATGTATAAGAATATAACTACTATAATACTGCTCCTATGTACAAGAATATAACTGCTATAATACTGCCCCCTATGTACAAGAATATAACTACTATAATACTGCCCCCTATGTATAAGAATATAACTACTATAATACTGCTCCTATGTACAAGAATATAACTGCTATAATACTGCTCCTATGTACAAGAATATAACTACTATAATACTGCTCCTATGTACAAGAATATAACTACTATAATATTGCCCTCTATGTACAAGAATATAACTGCTATAATACTGCTCCTATGTACAAGAATATAACTACTATAATACTGCCCCCTATGTATAAGAATATAACTACTATAATACTGCTCCTATGTACAAGAATATAACTACTATAATACTGCCTCCTATGTACAAGAATATAACTACTATAATACTGCCTCCTATGTACAAGAATATAACTACTATAATACTGCCTCCTATGTACAAGAATATAACTACTATAATACTGCCTCCTATGTACAAGAATATAACTACTATAATACTGCCTCCTATGCACAAGAATATAACTACTATAATACTGCCTCCTATGTACAAGAATATAACTACTATAATACTGCTCCTATGTACAAGAATATAACTACTAAAATACTGCTCCTATTTACAAGAGTATAACTACTATAATACTGCCCCCTATATACAAGAATATAACTACTATAATACTGCCCCTATATACAAGAATATTACTGCTATAATACTGCCCCCTATATACAAGAATATAACTATTATAATACTTCTCCTATGTACAAGAATATAACTACTATAATACTGCCCCTATGTACAAGAATACAACTACTATAATACTGCTCCTATGTATAAGAATATAACTACTATAATACTGCCCCCTATATACAAGAATATAACTACTATAATACTGCCCCTATGTACAAGAATATAACTACTATAATACTGCACCTATGTACAAGAATATAACCACTATAATACTGCCCCTATATACAAGAATGTAACTGCTATAATACTGCTCCTATGTACAAGAACATAACTACTATAATACTGCCCCCTATGTACAAGAATATAACTACTATAATACTGCTCCTATGTACAAGAATATAACTGCTATAATACTGCTCCTATGTACAAGAATATAACTACTATAATACTGCTCCTATGTACAAGAATATAACTACTATAATACTGCTCCTATGTACAAGAATATAACTACTATAATACTGCCCTCTATGTACAAGAATATAACTACTATAATACTGCTCCTATGTACAAGAATATAACTACTAAAATACTGCTCCTATGTACAGGAATATAACTACTATAATACCGCCCCTATGTACAAGAATATAACTACTATAATACTGTTCCTATGTACAAGAATATAACTACTATAATACTGCCCTCTATGTACAAGAATATAACTACTATAATACTGCTCTTATGTACAAGAATATAACTACTATAATACTGCCCTCTATGTACAAGAATATAACTACTATAACACTGCCCCTATGTACAAGAATATAACTTCTATAATACTGCCCCCTATGTACAAGAATATAACTACTATAATACTGCTCCTCTGTACAAGAAAATAACTACTATAATACTGCCCCCTATATACAAGAACATAACTACTATAATACTGCCCCCTATGTACAAAAATATAACTACTATAATACTGCTCCTATGTACAAGAATATAACTACTATAATACTACCCCCTATGTACAAGAATATAACTACTATAATACTTCTCCTATGTACAAGAATATAACCACTATAATACTGCCCCTATGTACAACAATATAACTACTATAATACTGCCACTATGTACAAGAATATAACTACTATAATACTGCCCCTATGTAGAAGAATATAACTACTATAATACTGTTCCTATGTACAAGAATATAACTACTATAATACTGCCCCTATGTACAAGACTATAACTACTATAATACTGCTCCTATGTACAAGAATATAACTGCTATAATACTGCTCCTATGTACAAGAATATATCTACTATAATACTGCCCCCTATGTACAAGAATATAACTACTATAATACTACCCCCTATGTACAAGAATATAACTACTATAATACTGCTCCTATTTACAAGAGTATAACTACTATAATACTGCCCCCTATGTACAAGAATATAACTACTATAATACTGCCTCTATGTACAACAATATAACTACTATAATACTGCTCCTATGTACAGGAATATAACTACTATAATACTGCCCCTATGTACAAGAATATAACTACTATAATACTGCACCTATGTACAAGAATATAACCACTATAATACTGCCCCTATATAAAAGAGTATAACTACTACAATACTGCCCCCTATATACAAGAATATAACTGCTATAATACTGCTCCTATGTACAAGAATATAACTACTATAATACTGCTCCTATGTACAAGAACATAACTACTATAATACTGCTCCTATGTGCAAGAATATAACCACTATAATACTGCCCTCTATGTACAAGAATATAACTGCTATAATACTGCTCCTATGTACAAGAATATAACTACTATAATACTGCTCCTATGTACAAGAATATAACTACTATAATACTGCTCCTATGTACAAGAATATAACTGCTATAATACTGCCCTCTATGTACAAGAGTATAACTACTATAATACTGCTCCTATGTACAAGAATATAACTACTATAATACTGCCTCCTATGTACAAGAATATAACTACTATATTACTGCTCCTATGTTCAAGAATATAACTACTAAAATACTGCTCCTATGTACAGGAATATAACTACTATAATACCGCCCCTATGTACAAGAATATAACTACTATAATACTGCTCCTATGTACAAGAATATAACTACTATAATACTGCCCTCTATGTACAAGAATATAACTACTATAATACTGCTCCTATGTACAAGAATATAACTACTATAATACTGCTCCTATGTACAAGAATATAACTACTATAATACTGCCCTCTATGTACAAGAATATAACTACTATAATACTGCCCTCTATGTACAAGAATATAACTACTATAATACTGCTCCTATGTACAAGAATATAACTACTATAATACTGCCTCCTATGTACAAGAATATAACTACTATAATACTGCTCCTATGTACAAGAATATAACTACTATAATACTGCTCCTATGTACAAGAATATAACTACTATAATACTGCCCTCTATGTACAAGAATATAACTACTATAATACTGCTCCTATGTACAAGAATATAACTACTATAATACTGCCTCCTATGTACAAGAATATAACTACTATAATACTGCTCCTATGTACAAGAATATAACTACTAAAATACTGCTCCTATTTACAAGAGTATAACTACTATAATACTGCCCCCTATATACAAGAATATAACTACTATAATACTGCCCCTATATACAAGAATATAACTGCTATAATACTGCTCCAATGTACAAGAATATAACTACTATAATACTGCCCCCTATATACAAGAATATAACTATTATAATACTGCTCCTATGTACAAGAATATAACTACTATAATACTGACCCTATGTACAAGAATTTAACTACTATAATACTGCTCCTATGTACAAGAATATAACTACTATAATACTGCTCCTATGTACAAGAATATAACTACTATAATACTGCCCCCTATGTACAAGAATATAACTACTATAATACTGCCTCTATGTACAAAAATATAACTACTATAATACTGCTCCTATTTACAAGAGTATAACTACTATAATACTGCCCCCTATGTACAAGAATATAACTACTATAATACTGCCTCTATGTGCAAGAATATAACTACTATAATACTACTCCTACGTACAAGAATATAACTACTATAATACTGCCCCTATGTACAAGAATATAACTACTATAATACTGCACCTATGTACAAGAATATAACTGCTATAATACTGCTCCTATGTACAAGAATATAACTACTATAATACTGCCCCCTATGTACAAGAATATAACTACTATAATACTGCTCCTATGTACAAGAATATAACTGCTATAATACTGCTCCCTATGTACAAGAATATAACTACTATAATACTGCCCCCTATGTACAAGAATATAACTACTATAATACTGCCCCCTATATACAAGAATATAACTACTATAATACTGCCCCAATGTACAAGAATATAACTACTATAATACTGCCCCAATGTACAAGAATATAACTACTATAATACTGATCCTATGTACAAGAATATAACTACTATAATACTGCCCCCTATATACAAGAACATAACTACTATAATACTGCCCCCTATGTACAAAAATATAACTACTATAATACTGCTCCTATGTACAAGAATATAACTACTATAATACTACCCCCTATGTACAAGAATATAACTACTATAATACTGCTCCTATGTACAAGAATATAACCACTATAATACTGCCCCTATGTACAACAATATAACCACTATAATACTGCCACTATGTACAAGAATATAACTACTATAATACTGCCCCTATGTACAAGAATATAACTACTATAATACTCTCCCTATGTACAAGAATATAACTACTATAATACTCTCCCTCTGTACAAGAATATAACTACTATAATACTGCCCCTATGTACAAGACTATAACTACTATAATACTGCTCCTATGTACAAGAATATAACTGCTATAATACTGCTACTATGTACAAGAATATAACTACTATAATACTGCCCCCCTATGTACAAGAATATAACTACTATAATACTACCCCCTATGTACAAGAATATAACTACTATAATACTACCCCCTATGTACAAGAATATAACTACTATAATACTGCTCCTATGTACAGGAATATAACTACTATAATACTGCTCCTACGTACAGGAATATAACTACTATAATACTGCTCCTACGTACAGGAATATAACTACTATAATACTGCTCCTATGTACAGGAATATAACTACTATAATACTGCCCCTATGTACAAGAATATAACTACTATAATACTGCACCTATGTACAAGAATATAACTGCTATAATACTGCTCCCTATATACAAGAATATAACTACTATAATACTGCCCCAATGTACAAGAATATAACTACTATAATACTGCTCCTATGTACAAGAATATAACTACTATAATACTGCTCCTATGTACAAGAATATAACTGCTATAATACTGCTCCTATGTACAAGAATATAACTACTATAATACTGCTTCTATGTACAAGAATATAACTACTATAATACTGCTCCTATGTACAAGAATATAACTACTATAATACTGCCCTCTATGTACAAGAGTATAACTACTATAATACTGCTCATATGTACAAGAATATAACTACTATAATACTGCCTCCTATGTACAAGAATATAACTACTATAATACTGCTCCTATGTACAAGAATATAACTACTAAAATACTGCTCCTATGTACAGGAATATAACTACTATAATACCGCCCCTATGTACAAGAATATAACTACTATAATACTGCTCCTATGTACAAGAATATAACTACTATAATACTGCCCTCTATGTACAAGAATATAACTACTATAATACTGCTCTTATGTACAAGAATATAACTACTATAATACTGCCCTCTATGTACAAGAATATAACTACTATAACACTGCCCCTATGTACAAGAATATAACTTCTATAATACTGCCCCCTATGTACAACAATATAACTACTATAATACTGCTCCTGTGTACAAGAAAATAACTACTATAATACTGCCCCCTATATACAAGAACATAACTACTATAATACTGCCCCCTATGTACAAAAATATAACTACTATAATACTGCTCCTATGTACAAGAATATAACTACTATAATACTACCCCCTATGTACAAGAATATAACTACTATAATACTTCTCCTATGTACAAGAATATAACCACTATAATACTGCCCCTATGTACAACAATATAACTACTATAATACTGCCACTATGTACAAGAATATAACTACTATAATACTGCCCCTATGTAGAAGAATATAACTACTATAATACTGTTCCTATGTACAAGAATATAACTACTATAATACTGCCCCTATGTACAAGACTATAACTACTATAATACTGCTCCTATGTACAAGAATATAACTGCTATAATACTGCTCCTATGTACAAGAATATATCTACTATAATACTGCCCCCTATGTACAAGAATATAACTACTATAATACTACCCCCTATGTACAAGAATATAACTACTATAATACTGCTCCTATTTACAAGAGTATAACTACTATAATACTGCCCCCTATGTACAAGAATATAACTACTATAATACTGCCTCTATGTACAAGAATATAACTACTAAAATACTGCTCCTATGTACAGGAATATAACTACTATAATACTGCCCCTATGTACAAGAATATAACTACTATAATACTGCACCTATGTACAAGAATATAACCACTATAATACTGCCCCTATATAAAAGAGTATAACTACTACAATACTGCCCCCTATATACAAGAATATAACTGCTATAATACTGCTCCTATGTACAAGAATATAACTACTATAATACTGCTCCTATGTACAAGAACATAACTACTATAATACTGCTCCTATGTGCAAGAATATAACCACTATAATACTGCCCTCTATGTACAAGAATATAACTGCTATAATACTGCTCCTATGTACAAGAATATAACTACTATAATACTGCTCCTATGTACAAGAATATAACTACTATAATACTGCTCCTATGTACAAGAATATAACTGCTATAATACTGCCCTCTATGTACAAGAGTATAACTACTATAATACTGCTCCTATGTACAAGAATATAACTACTATAATACTGCCTCCTATGTACAAGAATATAACTACTATAATACTGCTCCTATGTACAAGAATATAACTACTAAAATACTGCTCCTATGTACAGGAATATAACTACTATAATACCGCCCCTATGTACAAGAATATAACTACTATAATACTGCTCCTATGTACAAGAATATAACTACTATAATACTGCCCTCTATGTACAAGAATATAACTAATATAATACTGCTCCTATGTACAAGAATATAACTACTATAATACTGCTCCTATGTACAAGAATATAACTACTATAATACTGCCCTCTATGTACAAGAATATAACTACTATAATACTGCCCTCTATGTACAAGAATATAACTACTATAATACTGCTCCTATGTACAAGAATATAACTACTATAATACTGCCTCCTATGTACAAGAATATAACTACTATAATACTGCTCCTATGTACAAGAATATAACTACTATAATACTGCTCCTATGTACAAGAATATAACTACTATAATACTGCCCTCTATGTACAAGAATATAACTACTATAATACTGCTCCTATGTACAAGAATATAACTACTATAATACTGCCTCCTATGTACAAGAATATAACTACTATAATACTGCTCCTATGTACAAGAATATAACTACTAAAATACTGCTCCTATTTACAAGAGTATAACTACTATAATACTGCCCCCTATATACAAGAATATAACTACTATAATACTGCCCCTATATACAAGAATATAACTGCTATAATACTGCTCCAATGTACAAGAATATAACTACTATAATACTGCCCCCTATATACAAGAATATAACTATTATAATACTGCTCCTATGTACAAGAATATAACTACTATAATACTGACCCTATGTACAAGAATTTAACTACTATAATACTGCTCCTATGTACAAGAATATAACTACTATAATACTGCTCCTATGTACAAGAATATAACTACTATAATACTGCCCCCTATGTACAAGAATATAACTACTATAATACTGCCGCTATGTACAAGAATATAACTACTATAATACTGCTCCTATTTACAAGAGTATAACTACTATAATACTGCCCCCTATGTACAAGAATATAACTACTATAATACTGCCTCTATGTGCAAGAATATAACTACTATAATACTACTCCTATGTACAAGAATATAACTACTATAATACTGCCCCTATGTACAAGAATATAACTACTATAATACTGCACCTATGTACAAGAATATAACTGCTATAATACTGCTCCTATGTACAAGAATATAACTACTATAATACTGCCCCCTATGTACAAGAATATAACTACTATAATACTGCTCCTATGTACAAGAATATAACTGCTATAATACTGCTCCCTATGTACAAGAATATAACTACTATAATACTGCCCCCTATGTACAAGAATATAACTACTATAATACTGCCCCCTATATACAAGAATATAACTACTATAATACTGCCCCAATGTACAAGAATATAACTACTATAATACTGCCCCAATGTACAAGAATATAACTACTATAATACTGATCCTATGTACAAGAATATAACTACTATAATACTGCCCCCTATATACAAGAACATAACTACTATAATACTGCCCCCTATGTACAAAAATATAACTACTATAATACTGCTCCTATGTACAAGAATATAACTGCTATAATACTGCTCCTATGTACAGGAATATAACTACTATAATACTGCTCCTACGTACAGGAATATAACTACTATAATACTGCTCCTACGTACAGGAATATAACTACTATAATACTGCTCCTATGTACAGGAATATAACTACTATAATACTGCCCCTATGTACAAGAATATAACTACTATAATACTGCACCTATGTACAAGAATATAACCACTATAATACTGCCCCTATATACAAGAGTATAACTACTATAATACTGCCCCCTATATACAAGAATATAACTACTATAATACTGCCCCTATGTATAAGAATATAACTACTATAATACTGCCCTCTATGTACAAGAATATAACTGCTATAATACTGCTCCTATGTACAAGAATATAGCTACTATAATACTGCCCCTATGTATAAAAATATAACTACTATAATACTGCTCCTATGTACAAGAATATAACTACTATAATACTGCCTCCTATGTACAAGAATATAACTACTATAATACTGCTCCTATGTACAAGAATATAACTACTAAAATACTGCTCCTATTTACAAGAGTATAACTACTATAATACTGCCCCCTATATACAAGAATATAACTGCTATAATACTGCCCCCTATATACAAGAATATAACTATTATAATACTGCTCCTATGTACAAGAATATAACTACTATAATACTGACCCTATGTACAAGAATATAACTACTATAATACTGCTCCTATGTACAAGAATATAACTACTATAATACTGCCCCCTATGTACAAGAATATAACTACTATAATACTGCTCCCTATGTACAAGAATATAACTACTATAATACTGCCCCTATGTACAAGAATATAACTACTATAATACTACTATGTACAAGAATATAACTACTATAATACTGCCCCTATGTACAAGAATATAACTACTATAATACTGCTCCTATGTACAAGAATATAACTACTATAATACTGCCCTCTATGTACAAGAATATAACTACTATAATACTGCTCCTATGTACAAGAATATAACTACTATAATCCTGCCTCCTATGTACAAGAATATAACTACTATAATACTGCTCCTATGTACAAGAGTATAACTACTAAAATACTGCTCCTATTTACAAGATTATAACTACTATAATACTGCCCCCTATATACAAGAATATAACTACTATAATACTGCCCCTATATACAAGAATATAACTGCTATAATACTGCCCCCTATGTACAAGAATATAACTATTATAATACTGCTCCTATGTACAAGAGTATAACTACTATAATACTGACCCTATGTACAAGAATATAACTGCTATAATACTGCTCCTATGTACAAGAATATAACTACTATAAAACTGCCCCGTATGTACAAGAATATAACTACTATAATACTGCTCCCTATGTACAAGAATATAACTACTATAATACTGCCCCTATGTACAAGAATATAACTACTATAATACTACTCCTATGTACAAGAATATAACTACTATAATACTGCCCCTATGTACAAGAATATAACTACTATAATACTGCCCCCTATATACAAGAATATAACTACTATAATACTGCCCCTATGTACAAGAATATAACTACTATAATACTGCACCTATGTACAAGAATATAACCACTATAATACTGCCCCTATATACAAGAATATAACTGCTATAATACTGCTCCTATGTACAAGAATATAACTACTATAATACTGCCCCCTATGTACAAGAATATAACTACTATAATACTGCTCCTATGTACAAGAATATAACTGCTATAATACTGCTGCTATGTACAAGAATATAACTGCTATAATACTGCTGCTATGTACAAGAATATAACTACTATAATACTGCTCCTATGTACAAGAATATAACTACTATAATACTGCTGCTATGTACAAGAATATAACTACTATAATACTGCTCCTATGTACAAGAATATAACTGCTATAATACTGCTCCCTATATACAAGAATATAACTACTATAATACTGCCCCAATGTACAAGAATATAACTACTATAATATTGCCCCAATGTACAAGAATATAACTACTATAATACTGCTCCTATGTACAAGAATATAACTGCTATAATACTGCTCCTATGTACAAGAATATAACTACTATAATACTGCCCCCTATGTATAAGAATATAACTACTATAATACTGCTCCTATGTACAAGAATATAACTGCTATAATACTGCTGCTATGTACAAGAATATAACTGCTATAATACTGCTGCTATGTACAAGAATATAACTACTATAATACTGCTCCTATGTACAAGAATATAACTACTATAATACTGCTGCTATGTACAAGAATATAACTACTATAATACTGCTCCTATGTACAAGAATATAACTGCTATAATACTGCTCCCTATATACAAGAATATAACTACTATAATACTGCCCCAATGTACAAGAATATAACTACTATAATACTGCTCCTATGTACAAGAATATAACTACTATAATACTGCTCCTATGTACAAGAATATAACTGCTATAATACTGCTCCTATGTACAAGAATATAACTACTATAATACTGCCCCCTATGTACAAGAATATAACTACTATAATACTGCTCCTATGTACAAGAATATAACTGCTATAATACTGCTCCCTATGTACAAGAATATAACTACTATAATACTGCCCCCTATATACAAGAATATAACTACTATAATACTGCCCCAATGTACAAGAATATAACTACTATAATACTGCCCCAATGTACAAGAATATAACTACTATAATACTGATCCTATGTACAAGAATATAACTACTATAACACTGCCCCTATGTACAAGAATATAACTTCTATAATACTGCCCCCTATGTACAAGAATATAACTACTATAATACTGCTCCTGTGTACAAGAAAATAACTACTATAATACTGCCCCCTATATACAAGAACATAACTACTATAATACTGCCCCCTATGTACAAAAATATAACTACTATAATACTGTTCCTATGTACAAGAATATAACTACTATAATACTACCCCCTATGTACAAGAATATAACTACTATAATACTGCTCCTATGTACAAGAATATAACCACTATAATACTGCCCCTATGTACAACAATATAACTACTATAATACTGCCACTATGTACAAGAATATAACTACTATAATACTGCCCCTATGTACAAGAATATAACTACTATAATACTCTCCCTATGTACAAGAATATAACTACTATAATACTGTTCCTATGTACAAGAATATAACTACTATAATACTGCCCCTATGTACAAGACTATAACTACTATAATACTGCTCCTATGTACAAGAATATAACTGCTATAATACTGCTCCTATGTACAAGAATATAACTACTATAATACTGCCCCCCTATGTACAAGAATATAACTACTATAATACTACCCCCTATGTACAAGAATATAACTACAATAATACTGCCCCCTATGTACAAGAATATAACTACTATAATACTGCTCCTATGTACAGGAATATAACTACTATAATACTGCTCCTACGTACAGGAATATAACTACTATAATACTGCTCCTATGTACAGGAATATAACTACTATAATACTGCCCCTATGTACAAGAATATAACTACTATAATACTGCACCTATGTACAAGAATATAACCACTATAATACTGCCCCTATATACAAGAGTATAACTACTATAATACTGCCCCCTATATACAAGCATATAACTACTATAATACTGCCCCTATGTATAAGAATATAACTACTATAATACTGCCCCCTATATACAAGCATATAACTACTATAATACTGCCCCTATGTATAAGAATATAACTACTATAATACTGCCCTCTATGTATAAGAATATAACTGCTATAATACTGCTCCTATGTACAAGAATATAGCTACTATAATACTGCCCCTATGTATAAGAATATAACTACTATAATACTGCTCCTATGTACAAGAATATAACTACTATAATACTGCCTCCTATGTACAAGAGTATAACTACTATAATACTGCCCCCTATATACAAGAATATAACTGCTATAATACTGCCCCCTATACAAGAATATAACTATTATAATACTGCTCCTATGTACAAGAATATAACTACTATAATACTGACCCTATGTACAAGAATATAACTACTATAATACTGCTCCTATGTACAAGAATATAACTACTATAATACTGCCCCCTATGTACAAGAATATAACTACTATAATACTGCTCCCTATGTACAAGAATATAACTACTATAATACTGCCCCTATGTACAAGAATATAACTACTATAATACTACTATGTACAAGAATATAACTACTATAATACTGCCCCTATGTACAAGAATATAACTACTATAATACTGCTCCTATGTACAAGAATATAACTACTATAATACTGCCCTCTATGTACAAGAATATAACTACTATAATACTGCTCCTATGTACAAGAATATAACTACTATAATCCTGCCTCCTATGTACAAGAATATAACTACTATAATACTGCTCCTATGTACAAGAGTATAACTACTAAAATACTGCTCCTATTTACAAGAGTATAACTACTATAATACTGCCCCCTATATACAAGAATATAACTACTATAATACTGCCCCCTATATACAAGAATATAACTACTATAATACTGCCCCTATATACAAGAATATAACTGCTATAATACTGCCCCTATGTACAAGAATATAACTATTATAATACTGCTCCTATGTACAAGAATATAACTACTATAATACTGCTCCTATGTACAAGAATATAACTACTATAATACTGCTCCTATGTACAAGAATATAACTACTATAAAACTGCCCCCTATGTACAAGAATATAACTACTATAATACTGCTCCCTATGTACAAGAATATAACTACTATAATACTGCCCCTATGTACAAGAATATAACTACTATAATACTACTCCTATGTACAAGAATATAACTACTATAATACTGCCCCTATGTACAAGAATATAACTACTATAATACTGCCCCCTATATACAAGAATATAACTACTATAATACTGCCCCTATGTACAAGAATATAACTACTATAATACTGCTTCTATGTACAAGAATATAACTACTATAATACTGCTCCTATGTACAAGAATATAACTACTATAATACTGCCCTCTATGTACAAGAGTATAACTACTATAATACTGCTCATATGTACAAGAATATAACTACTATAATACTGCCTCCTATGTACAAGAATATAACTACTATAATACTGCTCCTATGTACAAGAATATAACTACTAAAATACTGCTCCTATGTACAGGAATATAACTACTATAATACCGCCCCTATGTACAAGAATATAACTACTATAATACTGCTCCTATGTACAAGAATATAACTACTATAATACTGCCCTCTATGTACAAGAATATAACTACTATAATACTGCTCTTATGTACAAGAATATAACTACTATAATACTGCCCTCTATGTACAAGAATATAACTACTATAACACTGCCCCTATGTACAAGAATATAACTTCTATAATACTGCCCCCTATGTACAACAATATAACTACTATAATACTGCTCCTGTGTACAAGAAAATAACTACTATAATACTGCCCCCTATATACAAGAACATAACTACTATAATACTGCCCCCTATGTACAAAAATATAACTACTATAATACTGCTCCTATGTACAAGAATATAACTACTATAATACTACCCCCTATGTACAAGAATATAACTACTATAATACTTCTCCTATGTACAAGAATATAACCACTATAATACTGCCCCTATGTACAACAATATAACTACTATAATACTGCCACTATGTACAAGAATATAACTACTATAATACTGCCCCTATGTAGAAGAATATAACTACTATAATACTGTTCCTATGTACAAGAATATAACTACTATAATACTGCCCCTATGTACAAGACTATAACTACTATAATACTGCTCCTATGTACAAGAATATAACTGCTATAATACTGCTCCTATGTACAAGAATATATCTACTATAATACTGCCCCCTATGTACAAGAATATAACTACTATAATACTACCCCCTATGTACAAGAATATAACTACTATAATACTGCTCCTATTTACAAGAGTATAACTACTATAATACTGCCCCCTATGTACAAGAATATAACTACTATAATACTGCCTCTATGTACAAGAATATAACTACTAAAATACTGCTCCTATGTACAGGAATATAACTACTATAATACTGCCCCTATGTACAAGAATATAACTACTATAATACTGCACCTATGTACAAGAATATAACCACTATAATACTGCCCCTATATAAAAGAGTATAACTACTACAATACTGCCCCCTATATACAAGAATATAACTGCTATAATACTGCTCCTATGTACAAGAATATAACTACTATAATACTGCTCCTATGTACAAGAACATAACTACTATAATACTGCTCCTATGTGCAAGAATATAACCACTATAATACTGCCCTCTATGTACAAGAATATAACTGCTATAATACTGCTCCTATGTACAAGAATATAACTACTATAATACTGCTCCTATGTACAAGAATATAACTACTATAATACTGCTCCTATGTACAAGAATATAACTGCTATAATACTGCCCTCTATGTACAAGAGTATAATTACTATAATACTGCTCCTATGTACAAGAATATAACTACTATAATACTGCCTCCTATGTACAAGAATATAACTACTATAATACTGCTCCTATGTACAAGAATATAACTACTAAAATACTGCTCCTATGTACAGGAATATAACTACTATAATACCGCCCCTATGTACAAGAATATAACTACTATAATACTGCTCCTATGTACAAGAATATAACTACTATAATACTGCCCTCTATGTACAAGAATATAACTACTATAATACTGCTCCTATGTACAAGAATATAACTACTATAATACTGCTCCTATGTACAAGAATATAACTACTATAATACTGCCCTCTATGTACAAGAATATAACTACTATAATACTGCCCTCTATGTACAAGAATATAACTACTATAATACTGCTCCTATGTACAAGAATATAACTACTATACTACTGCCTCCTATGTACAAGAATATAACTACTATAATACTGCTCCTATGTACAAGAATATAACTACTATAATACTGCTCCTATGTACAAGAATATAACTACTATAATACTGCCCTCTATGTACAAGAATATAACTACTATAATACTGCTCCTATGTACAAGAATATAACTACTATAATACTGCCTCCTATGTACAAGAATATAACTACTATAATACTGCTCCTATGTACAAGAATATAACTACTAAAATACTGCTCCTATTTACAAGAGTATAACTACTAGAATACTGCCCCCTATATACAAGAATATAACTACTATAATACTGCCCCTATATACAAGAATATAACTGCTATAATACTGCTCCAATGTACAAGAATATAACTACTATAATACTGCCCCCTATATACAAGAATATAACTATTATAATACTGCTCCTATGTACAAGAATATAACTACTATAATACTGACCCTATGTACAAGAATTTAACTACTATAATACTGCTCCTATGTACAAGAATATAACTACTATAATACTGCTCCTATGTACAAGAATATAACTACTATAATACTGCCCCCTATGTACAAGAATATAACTACTATAATACTGCCGCTATGTACAAGAATATAACTACTATAATACTGCTCCTATTTACAAGAGTATAACTACTATAATACTGCCCCCTATGTACAAGAATATAACTACTATAATACTGCCTCTATGTGCAAGAATATAACTACTATAATACTACTCCTATGTACAAGAATATAACTACTATAATACTGCCCCTATGTACAAGAATATAACTACTATAATACTGCACCTATGTACAAGAATATAACTGCTATAATACTGCTCCTATGTACAAGAATATAACTACTATAATACTGCCCCCTATGTACAAGAATATAACTACTATAATACTGCTCCTATGTACAAGAATATAACTGCTATAATACTGCTCCCTATGTACAAGAATATAACTACTATAATACTGCCCCCTATGTACAAGAATATAACTACTATAATACTGCCCCCTATATACAAGAATATAACTACTATAATACTGCCCCAATGTACAAGAATATAACTACTATAATACTGCCCCAATGTACAAGAATATAACTACTATAATACTGATCCTATGTACAAGAATATAACTACTATAATACTGCCCCCTATATACAAGAACATAACTACTATAATACTGCCCCCTATGTACAAAAATATAACTACTATAATACTGCTCCTATGTACAAGAATATAACTGCTATAATACTGCTCCTATGTACAGGAATATAACTACTATAATACTGCTCCTACGTACAGGAATATAACTACTATAATACTGCTCCTACGTACAGGAATATAACTACTATAATACTGCTCCTATGTACAGGAATATAACTACTATAATACTGCCCCTATGTACAAGAATATAACTACTATAATACTGCACCTATGTACAAGAATATAACCACTATAATACTGCCCCTATATACAAGAGTATAACTACTATAATACTGCCCCCTATATACAAGAATATAACTACTATAATACTGCCCCTATGTATAAGAATATAACTACTATAATACTGCCCTCTATGTACAAGAATATAACTGCTATAATACTGCTCCTATGTACAAGAATATAGCTACTATAATACTGCCCCTATGTATAAAAATATGACTACTATAATACTGCTCCTATGTACAAGAATATAACTACTATAATACTGCCTCCTATGTACAAGAATATAACTACTATAATACTGCTCCTATGTACAAGAATATAACTACTAAAATACTGCTCCTATTTACAAGAGTATAACTACTATAATACTGCCCCCTATATACAAGAATATAACTGCTATAATACTGCCCCCTATATACAAGAATATAACTATTATAATACTGCTCCTATGTACAAGAATATAACTACTATAATACTGACCCTATGTACAAGAATATAACTACTATAATACTGCTCCTATGTACAAGAATATAACTACTATAATACTGCCCCCTATGTACAAGAATATAACTACTATAATACTGCTCCCTATGTACAAGAATATAACTACTATAATACTGCCCCTATGTACAAGAATATAACTACTATAATACTACTATGTACAAGAATATAACTACTATAATACTGCCCCTATGTACAAGAATATAACTACTATAATACTGCTCCTATGTACAAGAATATAACTACTATAATACTGCCCTCTATGTACAAGAATATAACTACTATAATACTGCTCCTATGTACAAGAATATAACTACTATAATCCTGCCTCCTATGTACAAGAATATAACTACTATAATACTGCTCCTATGTACAAGAGTATAACTACTAAAATACTGCTCCTATTTACAAGATTATAACTACTATAATACTGCCCCCTATATACAAGAATATAACTACTATAATACTGCCCCTATATACAAGAATATAACTGCTATAATACTGCCCCCTATGTACAAGAATATAACTATTATAATACTGCTCCTATGTACAAGAGTATAACTACTATAATACTGACCCTATGTACAAGAATATAACTGCTATAATACTGCTCCTATGTACAAGAATATAACTACTATAAAACTGCCCCGTATGTACAAGAATATAACTACTATAATACTGCTCCCTATGTACAAGAATATAACTACTATAATACTGCCCCTATGTACAAGAATATAACTACTATAATACTACTCCTATGTACAAGAATATAACTACTATAATACTGCCCCTATGTACAAGAATATAACTACTATAATACTGCCCCCTATATACAAGAATATAACTACTATAATACTGCCCCTATGTACAAGAATATAACTACTATAATACTGCACCTATGTACAAGAATATAACCACTATAATACTGCCCCTATATACAAGAATATAACTGCTATAATACTGCTCCTATGTACAAGAATATAACTACTATAATACTGCCCCCTATGTACAAGAATATAACTACTATAATACTGCTCCTATGTACAAGAATATAACTGCTATAATACTGCTGCTATGTACAAGAATATAACTGCTATAATACTGCTGCTATGTACAAGAATATAACTACTATAATACTGCTCCTATGTACAAGAATATAACTACTATAATACTGCTGCTATGTACAAGAATATAACTACTATAATACTGCTCCTATGTACAAGAATATAACTGCTATAATACTGCTCCCTATATACAAGAATATAACTACTATAATACTGCCCCAATGTACAAGAATATAACTACTATAATATTGCCCCAATGTACAAGAACATAACTACTATAATACTGCTCCTATGTACAAGAATATAACTGCTATAATACTGCTCCTATGTACAAGAATATAACTACTATAATACTGCCCCCTATGTATAAGAATATAACTACTATAATACTGCTCCTATGTACAAGAATATAACTGCTATAATACTGCTGCTATGTACAAGAATATAACTGCTATAATACTGCTGCTATGTACAAGAATATAACTACTATAATACTGCTCCTATGTACAAGAATATAACTACTATAATACTGCTGCTATGTACAAGAATATAACTACTATAATACTGCTCCTATGTACAAGAATATAACTGCTATAATACTGCTCCCTATATACAAGAATATAACTACTATAATACTGCCCCAATGTACAAGAATATAACTACTATAATACTGCTCCTATGTACAAGAATATAACTACTATAATACTGCTCCTATGTACAAGAATAT
The DNA here is from genome assembly GCF_046119375.1 of Phyllobates terribilis. NCBI lineage: Eukaryota > Metazoa > Chordata > Amphibia > Anura > Dendrobatidae > Phyllobates > Phyllobates terribilis. Next base: position 25,475,297 of record NW_027362772.1, read on the forward strand.
AACTGCTATAATACTGCTCCTATGTACAAGAATATAACAACTATAATACTGCCCCCTATGTACAAGAATATAACTACTATAATACTGCTCCTATGTACAAGAATATAACTGCTATAATACTGCTCCCTATGTACAAGAATATAACTACTATAATACTGCCCCCTATATACAAGAATATAACTACTATAATACTGCCCCAATGTACAAGAATATAACTACTATAATACTGCCCCAATGTACAAGAATATAACTACTATAATACTGATCCTATGTACAAGAATATAACTACTATAACACTGCCCCTATGTACAAGAATATAACTTCTATAATACTGCCCCCTATGTACAAGAATATAACTACTATAATACTGCTCCTGTGTACAAGAAAATAACTACTATAATACTGCCCCCTATATACAAGAACATAACTACTATAATACTGCCCCCTATGTACAAAAATATAACTACTATAATACTGTTCCTATGTACAAGAATATAACTACTATAATACTACCCCCTATGTACAAGAATATAACTACTATAATACTGCTCCTATGTACAAGAATATAACCACTATAATACTGCCCCTATGTACAACAATATAACTACTATAATACTGCCACTATGTACAAGAATATAACTACTATAATACTGCCCCTATGTACAAGAATATAACTACTATAATACTCTCCCTATGTACAAGAATATAACTACTATAATACTGTTCCTATGTACAAGAATATAACTACTATAATACTGCCCCTATGTACAAGACTATAACTACTATAATACTGCTCCTATGTACAAGAATATAACTGCTATAATACTGCTCCTATGTACAAGAATATAACTACTATAATACTGCCCCCCTATGTACAAGAATATAACTACTATAATACTACCCCCTATGTACAAGAATATAACTACAATAATACTGCCCCCTATGTACAAGAATATAACTACTATAATACTGCTCCTATGTACAGGAATATAACTACTATAATACTGCTCCTACGTACAGGAATATAACTACTATAATACTGCTCCTATGTACAGGAATATAACTACTATAATACTGCCCCTATGTACAAGAATATAACTACTATAATACTGCACCTATGTACAAGAATATAACCACTATAATACTGCCCCTATATACAAGAGTATAACTACTATAATACTGCCCCCTATATACAAGCATATAACTACTATAATACTGCCCCTATGTATAAGAATATAACTACTATAATACTGCCCCCTATATACAAGCATATAACTACTATAATACTGCCCCTATGTATAAGAATATAACTACTATAATACTGCCCTCTATGTATAAGAATATAACTGCTATAATACTGCTCCTATGTACAAGAATATAGCTACTATAATACTGCCCCTATGTATAAGAATATAACTACTATAATACTGCTCCTATGTACAAGAATATAACTACTATAATACTGCCTCCTATGTACAAGAGTATAACTACTATAATACTGCCCCCTATATACAAGAATATAACTGCTATAATACTGCCCCCTATACAAGAATATAACTATTATAATACTGCTCCTATGTACAAGAATATAACTACTATAATACTGACCCTATGTACAAGAATATAACTACTATAATACTGCTCCTATGTACAAGAATATAACTACTATAATACTGCCCCCTATGTACAAGAATATAACTACTATAATACTGCTCCCTATGTACAAGAATATAACTACTATAATACTGCCCCTATGTACAAGAATATAACTACTATAATACTACTATGTACAAGAATATAACTACTATAATACTGCCCCTATGTACAAGAATATAACTACTATAATACTGCTCCTATGTACAAGAATATAACTACTATAATACTGCCCTCTATGTACAAGAATATAACTACTATAATACTGCTCCTATGTACAAGAATATAACTACTATAATCCTGCCTCCTATGTACAAGAATATAACTACTATAATACTGCTCCTATGTACAAGAGTATAACTACTAAAATACTGCTCCTATTTACAAGAGTATAACTACTATAATACTGCCCCCTATATACAAGAATATAACTACTATAATACTGCCCCCTATATACAAGAATATAACTACTATAATACTGCCCCTATATACAAGAATATAACTGCTATAATACTGCCCCTATGTACAAGAATATAACTATTATAATACTGCTCCTATGTACAAGAATATAACTACTATAATACTGCTCCTATGTACAAGAATATAACTACTATAATACTGCTCCTATGTACAAGAATATAACTACTATAAAACTGCCCCCTATGTACAAGAATATAACTACTATAATACTGCTCCCTATGTACAAGAATATAACTACTATAATACTGCCCCTATGTACAAGAATATAACTACTATAATACTACTCCTATGTACAAGAATATAACTACTATAATACTGCCCCTATGTACAAGAATATAACTACTATAATACTGCCCCCTATATACAAGAATATAACTACTATAATACTGCCCCTATGTACAAGAATATAACTACTATAATACTGCCCCTATGTACAAGAATATAACTACTATAATACTGCCCCCTATGTACAAGAATATAACTACTATAATACTGCTGCTATGTACAAGAATATAACTACTATAATACTCCTCCTATGTACAAGAATATAACTACTATAATACTGCTCCTATGTACAAGAATATAACTACTATAATACTGCTCCTATGTACAATAATATAACTACTATAATACTGCCCTCTATGTACAAGAATATAACTACTATAATACTGCTCCTATGTACAAGAATATAACTACTATAATACTGCCTCCTATGTACAAGAATATAACTACTATAATACTGCTCCTATTTACAAGAGTATAACTACTATAATACTGCCCCCTATATACAAGAATATAACTACTATAATACTGCCCCTATATACAAGAATATAACTGCTATAATACTGCCCCCTATATTCAAGAATATAACTATTATAATACTGCTCCTATGTACAAGAATATAACTACTATAATACTCCTCCTATGTACAAGAATATAACTACTATAATACTGCTCCTATGTACAAGAATATAACTACTATAATACTGCTCCTATGTACAATAATATAACTGCTATAATACTGCCCTCTATGTACAAGAATATAACTACTATAATACTGCTCCTATGTACAAGAATATAACTACTATAATACTGCCTCCTATGTACAAGAATATAACTACTATAATACTGCTCCTATTTACAAGAGTATAACTACTATAATACTGCCCCCTATATACAAGAATATAACTACTATAATACTGCCCCTATATACAAGAATATAACTGCTATAATACTGCCCCCTATATTCAAGAATATAACTATTATAATACTGCTCCTATGTACAAGAATATAACTACTATAATACTGCTCCTATGTACAAGAATATAACTACTAAAATACTGCTCCTATGTACAGGAATATAACTACTATAATACTGCCCTCTATGTACAAGAATATAACTACTATAATACTGCTCCTATGTACAAGAATATAACTACTATAATACTGCCTCCTATGTACAAGAATTTAACTACTATAATACTGCTCCTATGTACAAGAATATAACTACTAAAATACTGCTCCTATTTACAAGAGTATAACTACTATAATACTGCCCCCTATATACAAGAATATAACTACTATAATACTGCCCCTATATACAAGAATATAACTGCTATAATACTGCTCCAATGTACAAGAATATAACTACTATAATACTGCCCCCTATATACAAGAATATAACTATTATAATACTGCTCCTATGTACAAGAATATAACTACTATAATACTGACCCTATGTACAAGAATATAACTACTATAATACTGCTCCTATGTACAAGAATATAACTACTATAATACTGCTCCTATGTACAAGAATATAACTACTATAATACTGCCTCTATGTACAAGAATATAACTACTATAATACTGCTCCTATTTACAAGAGTATAACTACTATAATACTGCCCCCTATGTACAAGAATATAACTACTATAATACTGCCTCTATGTAGAAGAATATAACTACTATAATACTGCCCCCTATGTACAAGAATATAACTACTATAATACTGCTCCTATGTACAAGAATATAACTACTATAATACTGCTCCTATGTACAAGAATATAACTACTATAATACTGCTCCTATGTACAAGAATATAACTACTATAATACTGCTCCTATGTACAAGAATATAACTACTATAATACTGCCCCTATGTACAAGAATATAACTACTATAATACTGCTCCTATGTACAAGAATATAACTACTATAATCCTGCCTCCTATGTACAAGAATATAACTACTATAATCCTGCCTCCTATGTACAAGAATATAACTACTATAATACTGCTCCTATGTACAAGAGTATAACTACTAAAATACTGCTCCTATTTACAAGAGTATAACTACTATAATACTGCCCCCTATATACAAGAATATAACTACTATAATACTGCCCCTATATACAAGAATATAACTGCTATAATACTGCCCCTATGTACAAGAATATAACTATTATAATACTGCTCCTATGTACAAGAATATAACTACTATAATACTGACCCTATGTACAAGAATATAACTACTATAATACTGCTCCTATGTACAAGAATATAACTACTATAAAACTGCCCCCTATGTACAAGAATATAACTACTATAATACTGCTCCCTATGTACAAGAATATAACTACTATAATACTGCCCCTATGTACAAGAATATAACTACTATAATACTACTCCTATGTACAAGAATATAACTACTATAATACTGCCCCTATGTACAAGAATATAACTACTATAATACTGCCCCCTATATACAAGAATATAACTACTATAATACTGCCCCTATGTACAAGAATATAACTACTATAATACTGCCCCTATGTACAAGAATATAACTACTATAATACTGCCCCCTATGTACAAGAATATAACTACTATAATACTGCTGCTATGTACAAGAATATAACTACTATAATACTCCTCCTATGTACAAGAATATAACTACTATAATACTGCTCCTATGTACAAGAATATAACTACTATAATACTGCTCCTATGTACAATAATATAACTACTATAATACTGCCCTCTATGTACAAGAATATAACTACTATAATACTGCTCCTATGTACAAGAATATAACTACTATAATACTGCCTCCTATGTACAAGAATATAACTACTATAATACTGCCTCCTATGTACAAGAATATAACTACTATAATACTGCTCCTATTTACAAGAGTATAACTACTATAATACTGCCCCCTATATACAAGAATATAACTACTATAATACTGCCCCCTATATACAAGAATATAACTACTATAATACTGCCCCCTATATTCAAGAATATAACTATTATAATACTGCTCCTATGTACAAGAATATAACTACTATAATACTGCTCCTATGTACAAGAATATAACTACTAAAATACTGCTCCTATGTACAGGAATATAACTACTATAATACTGCCCTCTATGTACAAGAATATAACTACTATAATACTGCTCCTATGTACAAGAATATAACTACTATAATACTGCCTCCTATGTACAAGAATTTAACTACTATAATACTGCTCCTATGTACAAGAATATAACTACTAAAATACTGCTCCTATTTACAAGAGTATAACTACTATAATACTGCCCCCTATATACAAGAATATAACTACTATAATACTGCCCCTATATACAAGAATATAACTGCTATAATACTGCTCCAATGTACAAGAATATAACTACTATAATACTGCCCCCTATATACAAGAATATAACTATTATAATACTGCTCCTGTGTACAAGAATATAACTACTATAATACTGACCCTATGTACAAGAATATAAATACTATAATACTGCTCCTATGTACAAGAATATAACTACTATAATACTGCTCCTATGTACAAGAATATAACTACTATAATACTGCCTCTATGTACAAGAATATAACTACTATAATACTGCTCCTATTTACAAGAGTATAACTACTATAATACTGCCCCTATGTACAAGAATATAACTACTATAATACTGCCTCTATGTAGAAGAATATAACTACTATAATACTGCCCCCTATGTACAAGAATATAACTACTATAATACTGCCCCTATGTACAAGAATATAACTACTATAATACTGCTCCCTATGTACAAGAATATAACTACTATAATACTGCTCCTATGTACAAGAATGTAACTACTATAATACTGCTCCTATGTACAAGAATGTAACTACTATAATACTGCCCCCTATGTACAAGAATATAACTACTATAATACTGCCCCCTATGTACAAGAATATAACTACTATAATACTGCCCCTATGTACAAGAATATAACTACTATAATACTGCCCCTATGTACAAGAATATAACTAATATAATACTGCTCCTATGTACAAGAATATAACTACTATAATACTGCCCCCTATGTACAAGAATATAACTACTATAATACTGCTCCTATGTACAAGAATATAACTGCTATAATACTGCTGCTATGTACAAGAATATAACTGCTATAATACTGCTGCTATGTACAAGAATATAACTGCTATAATACTGCTGCTATGTACAAGAATATAACTACTATAATACTGCTCCTATGTACAAGAATATAACTACTATAATACTGCTGCTATGTACAAGAATATAACTACTATAATACTCCTCCTATGTACAAGAATATAACTACTATAATACTGCTCCTATGTACAAGAATATAACTACTATAATACTGCTCCTATGTACAAGAATATAACTACTATAATACTGCTCCCTATGTACAAGAATGTAACTACTATAATACTGCCTCTATGTACAAGAATATAACTACTATAATACTGTCCCCTATGTACAAGAATATAACTACTATAATAATGACCCCTTTGTACAAGAATATAACTACTATAATACTGTCATCTATGTACAAGAATATAACTACTATAATACTGCTCCTATGTACAAGAATGTAACTACTATAACACTATGAAGCAGAGGTGGTAGCCGCTGAGCCTGCGCACTGCGCACCTAGCTGTACGGCACAGGCTCAGCATTTGGCGGTGCGCTCTGCGGTAATGAGCTGTTCCCGGATGATGACGTTTCTTGTCCGCTTGCACAGACCCATCATTTATTTGCTCCCATGTCGGGGGGCACTTAAGAGGCTTTATCTGTACGCGGAGCCCCTCGCTGATTTTCTGCACTTGTAGCATCCGGCGTGGGCAGCGCGTTTTCTCCAGAGTACATTAGTGATAGAGACAGGATGTAATTGAGGGATCTTGTGGCTCGAGCCGCTGATCTCTGATTACAGAACAGTCATTAACTAGTAACTGCCGTTAATTATCCACAATTATCTCCTTTTTATTGATCTCATGTAATACCTGAAATTAAAATCTGGCTGCAAAATCTATTTCCTTTATTACAATTGTCCAGTTTTTTCTCCCATCATTTGGGTCTCTAAAAACACTGAAGGTAGAAGGACAGACCCCCATGCAGCTGAATTATTACAGGGGGGCTTTCTTGCTGCTATTATTATAGGGGCACTGAAAATGTGATACGCATCTACCTTGTACTTTATTAAACGTGTTTTATCAGCATGCGAATAGTAATAATAATTTACCTTAATTTATTGCACCGGCTATATACTATATGTGTATTAGCATTATATGACTTGCAGTGAATGGGGACACCTAGTGGTGCTTCTAGGAACTGCGCTAGAAACACGATTTCTTATGCAGCACTGACCTCTGGTGTTCAAACTGGAAACTGCAAGTCAGGAAATCGACTCATCAAAGGACCTTTTACAGTTATAAATGTCATCCAAGGACCCCGTAACCAGGTCCGCTCCAGGTTCAATAGGGTCTTTAGGTGACAGAATCCCATTGGAGCCCTTCTTTGCTTTAGATTTGTTCTCAAGAGCTATAAGTCCACTTTTGAGTTACATCGGGGCTTGTTTTTCACAACAATTATCACAGCAGTTGTACTTAACTTTATTCGCCAGGTGCTGACGTCAGCTACAGATATAAGCTGTGTATCTTAACCAATCTTAAATAACTTTTTCTTCAAGTTTGTTGCGTTTTGTGGATTTTTTTTTTCCCAGTTGCTCACCGATGCAGTTTCTTAACAAATATCCCATCAGTATAATTTTTCTAATTAATCTAATGTGATGGCTGGATAGGGTGAAGCTCAAGGATAAAAACGACACCTGTTTCATAGCAATCCGATGTTCCAGTGCTGAGAAATCCTCAAATTTGCCTGGAAGTGCATTGGGGCGTGTCAGTGCACTCTAACACACGCCCCCTTCTGGGCTGATTTGCATATTGCTTCAAAGCTGGATTTCTCAGCACTGGAACATCGGATTCCTACAAGACAGGTGTCATTTTTATCGTTACAGTAGGACCTACGCAGCCGTACCACTAAAATCTTGACTGCTCCCGTTTAATAGTTAGGAGTCATGGTTATAGTAAAATTTATATATTAATACTTATATTAAAGCATTTGCAAGACAGCTGCCTTCTATCAAAAATTGGGCCACATCTGTCCACAGGTTGTATGCGGTATTGCAGCTCAGCCCCATCCCATTTTAGAGTGATGTTGCAGTACCGGATACAAACTGTGGATGATGGTGGCGCTGTTTAAAAAAAAAAAGCAGCCTTATCTAAGCCTTTAACATAGAAGGAACTGACTAATATCAAGTTAAAAGGGAGGATTTTTCTAACTTTTTCTTCTCTACTTTTCCTTTCCGCTGCAGGAATGACTTGTCAAGCGCGCAGCTCCTATGTGGAAAGCGAGGTGCTGTGGGGTCACCGCTTCATGCCGGTCCTCACGCTGGAGGAAGGCTTCTACGAAGTGGACTACGACACTTTCCACAATACTGACGAGACGCCGACGCCGACCTCCAGCGCCAAAGAGCTGGCGGAGCTGAGCGAGAAGGGCGAGGCGCTGCAGCTCACCTCCACCAACAGCAAAGGCAACCAGACCGCCACCGGTGACTTACAGGAAGGGGCGGAGGTGGAGAGCGCGCCAGTCATCTCCAACGGGGACGTCAGTAAAGTAAAGATGGACGCCTGTGAGTGACGGTCGCAAATAATAAAAAAAAATAAAGTAGAATTTTCGCCAGCAATAGGCGGACGGAGAAGAAATCGCTAATATGAGCGCTGGCTAAAAGCTGACGCCAAATTAGACTGTAAGGTTGGCGGCCATATTGTCACGTGGATCGCTGTTCAGCAGGGCGCTCACAAAACCCTAAATCTAGAGGTTATCATCACAGATGAGAGAAAAAAAAGACGCTAAAAAAGAAAAATAAACTCCTTCCTATAAGCCATTACTTATTAATATCTTTTTCCAGGAAAGTCGAGCAACTAATATGACAACCATTTGCGGCAGGTTATACCCCCCCCCCCCCAAGTCAAGGACAGGAACGGTGGTCCTAATGGTCACTCAACTTTCCCAGGAACAAACTTTACAAAACAAAAATGATGACGACTTAAGGACTTTAATGACAATTTTGGGGCACGCATTGGTAATAAAGGGGTTAATATTTGGTGATTGGTCATTACAGACTACCCGCACTAGGACTGAACAATACATGGAGATGGGGGCCTGTTCTGTATTTTACACCGGACCCCGGAGCTTCACGTTACCACATTCTCCTCCTATATGCAAATATTTATAGGATGTGGACACAGTCGGGGGGAAATTATTGTTTTATGCATTTATTTACGGCCTAAAAATCATTTTTGCAATTGGGTTTCATTTAAAAGTTTGCGCCGTTTGACTCTTACAGCTGCTGTGTTTCTTTGCACATTGCCAACTGTAGATAGAGTTAACTGAGAATCCATCAGCGAGCTCATTCTGACAAAGTTTGCAGCTATTTTCTAAGATCTTCTCAGCTCATTTACGACCACGTTAAAGCTCAATTTGATGAGGTCTTTTGTTATAAATCAGCTCAGAGAATGAAAAAAAAGCATAAAAACAGGCCACATGCAGATGGATGCATTTTGTTGTCCCGATTCTTAGTATATCGATTTCGCAGGCAGGGACAGAAAGAGCCAATAAAAGCCAAATGGTGAAGCCAGGTCGGCTTTACCACCACTAGGGTCCTATGGGGGAACGATGCCAATGATGATCATAGGGATCTGGAACTTGTCTCTATATAGCACTGGCCTAACACAGTAACTAAGTGGACATTATCGCATAAGAAATGTAAAACTACAACCGTCGTGGCAGCGAGCACAAGTAGAGATAAAATTTGCAATTGTACTGCAGTTCAGAGAATGCCCACAAGATGGCAGCAGAGCTGTACCTCTAGTATTCCCACGCTCGCCTCTATCAATGCACTGTGACTATACGTTTGCCTGTTCCTCCTGGGTCGTCCGTCTCTTCTATGTTCGTATCCAATAAATATTTAATATATAACATTTGCTGCAGCCGTCGTGATTACTGAGGCGTCACACCCTCCCCTGGTCCGATATTCCTCATCAGGAGCACGAGCAGCGAGGTCCGGGCCGGCACAACTACATGCAGCAAGAAGTCAGCAAACACAGTCTGATACTTGCAATCACACAATGTCTATACGGCACAGGTCATTATGTACAAGGAAATGCAGGGGGGTTTTGTGTTTTTTTTTTTAACTTTATTTTCTTCAATAATAAAATTACTGCAGAAAGTTGGCGGGGGGGGGGGGGATTTGATCTTTTTTTTTTCTTGTGTGGAGATTTTGATTCCCCCCTTAGTCCTAATAGAGGCCGGATTACCTGCTCACTGGTGTAATAAGTAATGGATTTCGGTCTGTAAGATGCACCTCAGGTTTAGGCAGCAGAAAATAGGAAAAACTTTTTTTGTGGAGGAGTCAATATCTCTAATATTAATGTACTAGGGTAGAATAGGAAGGTAATAAATCTATTAGTGTCTCTGCAGTGTTATACACACACACAGCTCTGCTACATGCACATATACATACACACACAGCTCTGCCGCACGTCCATATACACACACAGCTCTGCTACATCCCCATATACACACACACAGCTCTGCTACATCCCCATATACACACACAGCTCTGCTACATCCCCATATACACACACACACACAGCTCTGCCGCACGTCCATATACACACACACAGCTCTGCCGCACGCCCATACACACACAGCTCTGCCGCACGTCCATATACATACACACAGCTCTGCTACATCCCCATATACACACACACAGCTCTGCTACATGCACATATACATACACACACAGCTCTGCCGCACGTCCATATACACACACAGCTCTGCTACATCCCCATATACACACACGCAGCTCTACCGCACGTCCATATACACACACACAGCTCTGCTACATCCCCATATACACACACACACACAGCTCTGCCGCACGTCCATATACACACACACAGCCCTGCTACATCCCCATATACACACACACAGCTCTGCCGCACGCCCATACACACACAGCTCTGCCGCACGTCCATATACATACACACAGCTCTGCTACATCCCCATATACACACACACAGCTCTGCTACATGCACATATACATACACACACAGCTCTGCCGCACGTCCATATACACACACAGCTCTGCTACATCCCCATATACACACACGCAGCTCTACCGCACGTCCATATACACACACACAGCTCTGCTACATCCCCATATACACACACACACACACACACACAGCTCTGCCGCACGTCCATATACACACACACAGCTCTGCTACATCCCCATATACACACACACAGCTCTGCCGCACGTCCATATACACACACACAGCTCTGCTACATCCCCATATACACACACACACACAGCTCTGCCGCACGTCCATATACACACACACAGCTCTGCCGCACGCCCATACACACACAGCTCTGCCGCACGTCCATATACATACACACAGCTCTGCTACATCCCCATATACACACACACAGCTCTGCTACATGCACATATACATACACACACAGCTCTGCCGCACGTCCATATACACACACAGCTCTGCTACATCCCCATATACACACACGCAGCTCTACCGCACGTCCATATACACACACACAGCTCTGCTACATCCCCATATACACACACACACACAGCTCTGCCGCACGTCCATATACACACACACAGCCCTGCTACATCCCCATATACACACACACAGCTCTGCCGCACGCCCATACACACACAGCTCTGCCGCACGTCCATATACATACACACAGCTCTGCTACATCCCCATATACACACACACAGCTCTGCTACATGCACATATACATACACACACAGCTCTGCCGCACGTCCATATACACACACAGCTCTGCTACATCCCCATATACACACACGCAGCTCTACCGCACGTCCATATACACACACACAGCTCTGCTACATTCCCATATACACACACACACACACAGCTCTGCCGCACGTCCATATACACACACACAGCTCTGCTACATCCCCATATACACACACACAGCTCTGCCGCACGTCCATATACACACACACAGCTCTGCTACATCCCCATATACACACACACAGCTCTGCCGCACGCCCATACACACACAGCTCTGCCGCACGTCCATATACATACACACAGCTCTGCTACATCCCCATATACACACACACAGCTCTGCTACATGCACATATACATACACACACACAGCTCTGCCGCACGTCCATATACACACACACAGCTCTGCTACATCCCCATATACACACACACACAGCTCTGCCACACGCCCATACACACACAGCTCTGCCGCACGCACATATATACACACACACACAGCTCTGCTACATGCACATACACACACACACACAGCTCTGCTACATGCACATATACATACACACACACAGCTCTGCCGCACGTCCATATACACACACACAGCTCTGCTACATCCCCATATACACACACAGCTCTGCCGCACGCCCATACACACACACACAGCTCTGCCGCACGTCCATATACACACACAGCTCTGCTACATCCCCATATACACACACGCAGCTCTACCGCACGTCCATATACACACACAGCTCTGCTACATCCCCATATACACACACACACACAGCTCTGCCGCACGTCCATATACACACACACAGCCCTGCTACATCCCCATATACACACACACAGCTCTGCCGCGCGCCCATACACACACAGCTCTGCCGCACGTCCATATACATACACACAGCTCTGCTACATCCCCATATACACACACACAGCTCTGCTACATGCACATATACATACACACACAGCTCTGCCGCACGTCCATATACACACACAGCTCTGCTACATCCCCATATACACACACGCAGCTCTACCGCACGTCCATATACACACACACAGCTCTGCTACATCCCCATATACACACACACACACACACAGCTCTGCCGCACGTCCATATACACACACACAGCTCTGCTACATCCCCATATACACACACACAGCTCTGCCGCACGTCCATATACACACACACAGCTCTGCTACATCCCCATATACACACACACAGCTCTGCCGCACGCCCATACACACACAGCTCTGCCGCACGTCCATATACATACACACAGCTCTGCTACATCCCCATATACACACACACAGCTCTGCTACATGCACATATACATACACACACACAGCTCTGCCGCACGTCCATATACACACACACAGCTCTGCTACATCCCCATATACACACACACACACACAGCTCTGCCACACGCCCATACACACACAGCTCTGCCGCACGCACATATATACACACACACACACAGCTCTGCTACATGCACATACACACACACACACACAGCTCTGCTACATGCACATATACATACACACACACAGCTCTGCCGCACGTCCATATACACACACACAGCTCTGCTACATCCCCATATACACACACAGCTCTGCCGCACGCCCATACACACACACACAGCTCTGCCGCACGTCCATATACACACACAGCTCTGCTACATCCCCATATACACACACGCAGCTCTACCGCACGTCCATATACACACACACAGCTCTGCTACATCCCCATATACACACACACACACAGCTCTGCCGCACGTCCATATACACACACACAGCTCTGCTACATCCCCATATACACACATACAGCTCTGCTACATGCACATATACATACACACACACAGCTCTGCCGCACGTCCATATACACACACACAGCTCTGCTACATCCCCATATACACACACACACAGCTCTGCCACACGCCCATACACACACAGCTCTGCCGCACGCACATATATACACACACACACAGCTCTGCTACATGCACATACACACACACAGCTCTGCTACATGCACATATACATACACACACACAGCTCTGCCGCACGTCCATATACACACACACAGCTCTGCTACATCCCCATATACACACACAGCTCTGCCGCACGCCCATACACACACACACAGCTCTGCCGCACGCACATATACACACACATACAGCTCTGCTACATGCACATATACATACACACACAGCTCTGCCGCACGTCCATATACACACAGCTCTGCTACATCCCCATATACACACACACAGCTCTGCCGCACGCCCATACACACACACACACACACACACAGCTCTGCCGCACGTCCATATACACACACAGCTCTGCCGCACGCCCATACACACACAGCTCTGCCGCACGCATATATACACACACACAGCTCTGCTACATCCCCATATACACACACACACAGCTCTGCCGCACGCCCATACACACACACAGCTCTGCCGCACGTCCATATACACACACACAGCTCTGCCGCACGCCCATACACACACAGCTCTGCCGCACGCATATATACACACACACAGCTCTGCTACATCCCCATATACACACACGCAGCTCTACCGCACGTCCATATACACACACACAGCTCTGCTACATCCCCATATACACACACACACACAGCTCTGCCGCACGTCCATATACACACACACAGCTCTGCTACATCCCCATATACACACACACAGCTCTGCCGCACGCCCATACACACACAGCTCTGCCGCACGTCCATATACATACACACAGCTCTGCTACATCCCCATATACACACACACAGCTCTGCTACATGCACATATACATACACACACAGCTCTGCCGCACGTCCATATACACACACAGCTCTGCTACATCCCCATATACACACACGCAGCTCTACCGCACGTCCATATACACACACACAGCTCTGCTACATCCCCATATACACACACACACACAGCTCTGCCGCACGTCCATATACACACACACAACTCTGCTACATCCCCATATACACACACACAGCTCTGCCGCACGCCCATACACACACAGCTCTGCCGCACGTCCATATACATACACACAGCTCTGCTACATCCCCATATACACACACACAGCTCTGCTACATGCACATATACATACACACACACAGCTCTGCCGCACGTCCATATACACACACACAGCTCTGCTACATCCCCATATACACACACACACACAGCTCTGCCACACGCCCATACACACACAGCTCTGCCGCACGCACATATATACACACACACACACACACAGCTCTGCTACATGCACATACACACACACAGCTCTGCTACATGCACATATACATACACACACACAGCTCTGCCGCACGTCCATATACACACACACAGCTCTGCTACATCCCCATATACACACACAGCTCTGCCGCACGCCCATACACACACACACAGCTCTGCCGCACGCACATATACACACACATACAGCTCTGCTACATGCACATATACATACACACACAGCTCTGCCGCACGTCCATATACACACACACAGCTCTGCTACATCCCCATATACACACACACACAGCTCTGCCGCACGCCCATACACACACACACACACACAGCTCTGCCGCACGTCCATATACACACACACAGCTCTGCCGCACGCCCATACACACACAGCTCTGCCGCACGCATATATACACACACACAGCTCTGCTACATCCCCATATACACACACACACAGCTCTGCCGCACGCCCATACACACACACACACACACAGCTCTGCCGCACGTCCATATACATACACACAGCTCTGCTACATCCCCATATACACACACACAGCTCTGCTACATGCACATATACATACACACACAGCTCTGCCGCACGTCCATATACACACACAGCTCTGCTACATCCCCATATACACACACGCAGCTCTACCGCACGTCCATATACACACACACAGCTCTGCTACATCCCCATATACACACACACACACAGCTCTGCCGCACGTCCATATACACACACACAGCTCTGCTACATCCCCATATACACACACACAGCTCTGCCGCACGCCCATACACACACAGCTCTGCCGCACGCATATATACACACACACAGCTCTGCTACATCCCCATATACACACACACACAGCTCTGCCGCACGCCCATACACACACACAGCTCTGCCGCACGTCCATATACACACACACAGCTCTGCCGCACGCCCATACACACACAGCTCTGCCGCACGCATATATACACACACACAGCTCTGCTACATCCCCATATACACACACGCAGCTCTACCGCACGTCCATATACACACACACAGCTCTGCTACATCCCCATATACACACACACACACAGCTCTGCCGCACGTCCATATACACACACACAGCTCTGCTACATCCCCATATACACACACACAGCTCTGCCGCACGCCCATACACACACAGCTCTGCCGCACGTCCATATACATACACACAGCTCTGCTACATCCCCATATACACACACACAGCTCTGCTACATGCACATATACATACACACACAGCTCTGCCGCACGTCCATATACACACACAGCTCTGCTACATCCCCATATACACACACGCAGCTCTACCGCACGTCCATATACACACACACAGCTCTGCTACATCCCCATATACACACACACACACAGCTCTGCCGCACGTCCATATACACACACACAACTCTGCTACATCCCCATATACACACACACAGCTCTGCCGCACGCCCATACACACACAGCTCTGCCGCACGTCCATATACATACACACAGCTCTGCTACATCCCCATATACACACACACAGCTCTGCTACATGCACATATACATACACACACACAGCTCTGCCGCACGTCCATATACACACACACAGCTCTGCTACATCCCCATATACACACACACACACAGCTCTGCCACACGCCCATACACACACAGCTCTGCCGCACGCACATATATACACACACACACACACACAGCTCTGCTACATGCACATACACACACACAGCTCTGCTACATGCACATATACATACACACACACAGCTCTGCCGCACGTCCATATACACACACACAGCTCTGCTACATCCCCATATACACACACAGCTCTGCCGCACGCCCATACACACACACACAGCTCTGCCGCACGCACATATACACACACATACAGCTCTGCTACATGCACATATACATACACACACAGCTCTGCCGCACGTCCATATACACACACACAGCTCTGCTACATCCCCATATACACACACACACAGCTCTGCCGCACGCCCATACACACACACACACACACAGCTCTGCCGCACGTCCATATACACACACACAGCTCTGCCGCACGCCCATACACACACAGCTCTGCCGCACGCATATATACACACACACAGCTCTGCTACATCCCCATATACACACACACACAGCTCTGCCGCACGCCCATACACACACACACACACACAGCTCTGCCGCACGTCCATATACATACACACAGCTCTGCTACATCCCCATATACACACACACAGCTCTGCTACATGCACATATACATACACACACAGCTCTGCCGCACGTCCATATACACACACAGCTCTGCTACATCCCCATATACACACACGCAGCTCTACCGCACGTCCATATACACACACACAGCTCTGCTACATCCCCATATACACACACACACACAGCTCTGCCGCACGTCCATATACACACACACAGCTCTGCTACATCCCCATATACACACACACAGCTCTGCCGCACGCCCATACACACACAGCTCTGCCGCACGTCCATATACATACACACAGCTCTGCTACATCCCCATATACACACACACAGCTCTGCTACATGCACATATACATACACACACACAGCTCTGCCGCACGTCCATATACACACACACAGCTCTGCTACATCCCCATATACACACACACACACAGCTCTGCCACACGCCCATACACACACAGCTCTGCCGCACGCACATATATACACACACACACACACACAGCTCTGCTACATGCACATACACACACACAGCTCTGCTACATGCACATATACATACACACACACAGCTCTGCCGCACGTCCATATACACACACACAGCTCTGCTACATCCCCATATACACACACAGCTCTGCCGCACGCCCATACACACACACACAGCTCTGCCGCACGCACATATACACACACATACAGCTCTGCTACATGCACATATACATACACACACAGCTCTGCCGCACGTCCATATACACACACACAGCTCTGCTACATCCCCATATACACACACACACAGCTCTGCCGCACGCCCATACACACACACACACACACAGCTCTGCCGCACGTCCATATACACACACACAGCTCTGCCGCACGCCCATACACACACAGCTCTGCCGCACGCATATATACACACACACAGCTCTGCTACATCCCCATATACACACACACACAGCTCTGCCGCACGCCCATACACACACACACACAGCTCTGCCGCACGCATATATACACACACACAGCTCTGCCGCACGCCCATACACACACACAGCTCTGCCGCACGCCCATACACACACACACACAGCTCTGCCGCACGCATATATACACACACACAGCTCTGCCGCACACACATATACACACACACACACAGCTCTGCCGCACGCCCACACACACACACACACCTCTGCCGCACGCCCACACACACACCTCTGCCGCACGCACATATACACACACACACCTCTGCCGCACGCACATATACACACACACACACAGCTCTGCCGCACGCCCACACACAGCTCTGCCGCACGCCCATGCACACACACAGCTCTGCCGCACGCATATATACACACACACAGCTCTGCCGCTCACATATATACACACACACAGCTCTGCCGCACGCCCACACACACATACACACAGCTCTGTCGCACGCCCACACACACACAGCTCTGCTGCACGCCCACACACACACACACACACAGCTCTGCCGCACGCACATATACACACAGCTCTGCCACACGCATATATACACACACACAGCTCTGCCGCACGCATATATACACACACACAGCTCTGCCGCACGCATATATACACACACACAGCTCTGCCGCATGCACATATACACACACAGCTCTGCTACATGCACATATACACACACACACACACACAGCTCTGCCACACGCCCATACACACACAGCTCTGCCGCATGCACATATACACACACACAGCTCTGCTACATCCCCATATACACTGTGTTCCAAATTATTATGCAAATAATATTTTCTCAGATTTTCCCAAATTACCTATATGAATTGCAGTCATTGTAATTTTCCAGTCAAATAACTATTAGAGTACAATTGAAAGGTTTTTGTACAAACTGCCTATGATAACAGTATATTTTTTAAAAAAATAAAACACTCAAACTGCACTCAAAATGCATGTTCCAAATTATTATGCACAGCAGAGTTTTCAACCTTTTCATTTTAATAAAGAACAAAAAAATGTTCATTTTTGAAATTATAAGCATTAGCAGGTTATTACAAACTGAAATCAAACAGTTTTCAACTCAAAACTTTATTCTAGATGATGTTACATTTGCACATAGGACCCCTTGTTCGAAAGGAGCTTCTGAACTCTCTCGTCCATTGAATTTGTCAGGTTTTGGATGGTTTCTGCTTCAATTGTTTTGCATGAGGACAGAATACCCTCCCAGAGCTGTTGCTTAGATGTGAACTGCCTCCCGCCATCATAGACACTCCTTTTAATGATGCTCCAAAGGTTCTGAATGGGGTAGAGGTCAGGGGAGCATGGGGGTCACACCATAAGTTTGTCCCCTTTTATGCCCATAGCAGCCAGAGATGCAGATGTGTTATGTGCAACACACACACAGCTCTGCCACACGTCCATATACACACACACAGCTCTGCTACATCCCCATATACACACACAGCTGTGCCGCACGCACATATATACACACACACAGCTCTGCCACACGCATATAAACACACACACACACACACAGCTCTGCTACATGCACATATACATACACACACAACTCTGCCGCACGCCCATACACACACACACAGCTCTGCTACATCCCCATACACACACACACACACAGCTGTGCCACATGCACATACAGTACAGACCAAAAGTTTGGACACACCTTCTCATTTAAAGATTTATCTGTATTTTCATGACTATGAAAATTGTACATTCACACTGAAGGCATCAAAACTATGAATTAACACATGTGGAATTATATACTTAACAAAAAAGTGTGAAACAACTGAAAATATGTCTTACATTCTAGGTTCTTCAAAGTATCCACCTTTTGCTTTGATGACTGCTTTGCACACTCTTGGCATTCTCTTGATGAGCTTCAAGAGGTAGTCACCGGAAATGGCCTTCCAACAATCTTGAAGGAGTTCCCAGAGATGCTTAGCACTTGTTGGCCCTTTTGCCTTCACTCTGCGGTCCAGCTCACCCCAAACCATCTCGATTTGGTTCAGGTCTGGTGACTGTGGAGGCCAGGTCATCTGGCGTAGCACCCCATCACTCTCCCTCTTGGTCAAATAGCCCTTACACAGCCTGGAGGTGTGTTTGGAGTCATTGTCCTGTTGAAAAATAAATGATGGTCCCACTAAACGCAAACCGGATGGAATAGCATGCCGCTGCAAGATGCTGTGGTAGCCATGCTGGTTCAGTATGCCTTCAATTTTGAATAAATACCCAACAGTGTCACCAGCAAAGCACCCCCACACCATCACACCTCCTCCTCCATGCTTCACGGTGGGAACCAGGCATGTAGAGTCCATCCGTTCACCTTTTCTGCGTCGCACAAAGACACAGTGGTTGGAACCAAAGATCTCAAATTTGGACTCATCAGACCAAAGCACAGATTTCCACTGGTCTAATGTTCATTCCTTGTGTTCTTTAGCCCAAACAAGTCTCTTCTGCTTGTTGCCTGTCCTTAGCAGTGGTTTCCTAGCAGCTATTTTACCATGAAGGCCTGCTGCACAAAGTCTCCTCTTAACAGTTGTTGAAGAGATGTGTCTGCTGCTAGAACTCTGTGCAGCATTGACCTGGTCTCTAATCTGAGCTGCTGTTAACCTGCGATTTCTGAGGCTGGTGACTCGGATAAACTTATCCTCAGAAGCAGAGGTGACTCTTGGTCTTCCTTTCCTGGGGCGGTCCTCATGTGAGCCAGTTTCTTTGTAGCGCTTGATTGTTTTTGCAACTGCACTTGAGGACACTTTCAAAGTTTTTCTTTTCGTTTTTCTTTACTTAGCTGCTTTTTTCTTGCCATAATACAAATTCTAACAGTCTATTCAGTGGGACTATCAGCTGTGTATCCACCAGACTTCTGCACAACACAACTGATGGTCCCAACCCCATTTATAAGGCAAGAAATCCCACTTATTAAACCTGACAGGGCACACCTGTGAAGTGAAAACCGGAATTAGTCTTACCGGTAATGATGTTTCGAGGAGTCCACATGACAGGACCATAGGAGGAGTAATCCCATATCCTGTGTAGGGAAAGGAAGCACAAGAGGTTAAAAGCCCTCCCACCCCAGACCTCCTCAGTGATTTTCCAAGAACCATATTGGCTGGGTACAACAAAATTTTATTTTAGACTGCTTAGACATATGTTAGAGTCACATACAGTAGCAATATAGGGAGGGAAATAAGGGTGCTGTCATGTGGACTCCTGGAAACATCATTACCGGTAAGACTAATTCCGGTTTTCCAGTACGTCCCCATGACAGCACCGTAGGAGTATACCCAAGAACTCATAGCTTAGGGTGGGATAACTGCCTGAAGTACCTTCCTACCAAACGTAGATGTCTGCTGTGAGAGAACATCTAGCTTGTAGTGTTTACAGAAAGTAGTATTTCCTGACCATGTGGCTGCGGTACATATCTGTTCAATGGTAGCCCCTGCTCTAGTTGCCCATGAGGTGGAAATTGCTCTGGTGGAATGGGCTTTGATAGTTTCAGGGGGAGGCTGTCCTTCTGAAAGATATGCTAGATTAATCATGGATGTGACCCATCTAGCTAAGGATGGTTTTGAAGCCTTCCTGCCTCTATTTTTTCCCCCAAACTGTATAAAAAGATTATAGTCTAATCTCCAGTTCTGAGTGGCTTCCAAATAGGCCAACACTGCTCTGCGGACATCGAGATGGTGGAACTCTTCCTCCCTCTGATTCCTAGAGTTTTCGCAGAATGATGGAAGAATCACTTCTTGGTTTAAGGTCATCGATGACACCACCTTCGGGGAGAAACTTGGATCCAGTTTCAGAATGATGCAATCATCCCGAATCAGCATACAAGGCTCGACGACAAACAGAGCCTGGATTTCACCCAACCGTTTAGCTGTGGTGATTGCCACCAAGAAGACTGTTTTCAGAGTCAAGTTCTTTATTCCCAAATCATTAACTGGGCCGAAGGCAGGTTTGCAAAGGACTCTCAGGACAAGATTCAGATCCCACAGAGGGGAAGAAATTCTCTGTGTAGGCCTAAGTCTCTGGATTGCCTTGACAAACCCGATTATCCAGGGATGCGAGGACAATGATGTGTCGAAGAAAGCACTTAGTGCCGCAATCTGCACCTTCAAGGTACTAGGTCTAAGACCTGCGTCAAATCCTGCCTGCAAGAAATCAAGGATCGCAGGGATGTCAGGCTGGGAGGTGTCTACCGTCCTGTGGAAATGACAAAAGGTCCTCCAGAGTTTTTTATATATGGCCTGGGTTACAGGATTTCTACTAGCCTGCATAGTCTGGATCACTCTGGCGGATAAGCCCTTGTTCTTCAGGATCTCCCCTTCAGAAGCCAAGCTGAGAGCTGGAGTTGTTGAAGATTTTGATGAAACAGTGGACCTTGCGTCAGAAGATCTTCCTGAAAAGGTAAAATGATTGGGTCTTCCAACGCTAGATGACGTAGAAGGGAGAACCAACTTCTCCTTGGACAGAACGGGACAGTCGCCCGATCTTCCTGAATTTTTCGCAGCATTCTCAGAATTAGAAGAGCAGGTGGGAAGGCATATGTTAGGCCCTCTCCCCAATATTGTGAGAGTGCGTCCACTGCCAGAGGATGATCTCCTGGGTCGAGAGAGAAGAAAGATATCGTCTTCGCATTTGTTCTGGATGCAAAAAGGTCTAGGTGCGGCTGACCCCATCTGCTGGTTAATTGCTAGAACACCTCTTCCTTCAGTTCCCATTCTGAAGCCTTCATCTGACGCCTGCTGAGGTAATCTGCCTCCTGATTGTCAGATCCCTGAAGGTGAACTGCTGAAATGGAGCTCACTATCTTCTCTATACCTAAGAATATCCTGTTGGCCAGGAACTGGAGAAGTGGATGTCTTGATCCGCCCTGATGTCTGATGAAAGAGACTGCCGTGATGTTGTCCGACAAAATTTTTACACGTTTGTCTTTTAAGACCGCCCGGCTTCTCTCTAGGGCTTCCAAGATTGCCTGTAGTTCCTGAAAATTTGATGATCGGGTCTGAATCTCCATGGACCATGTTCCTTGGAGATAAGAATCTCCCACTCGAGCTCCCCATCCTGAGAGACTTGCGTCCGTGGTCACTAACAGACAAGGTTCCAGAATCCACTGCACTCCCTTCCGTAGATTCTTCTGGTCGAGCCACCAGTGTAGAGAGTCCTGGGCGTCTCTGGACAAAGACATCCTCCTGTCTAGGTAATTCTGATGTCCGTCTGTCACTTCCAGGATGCATTTCTGTAGAAGCCTGGAATGGAACTGGCTCCATCTGACGCAGGAGATGCATGACGTTATGATTCCCAAAATACTCATTGCAGAGGTGGATTAAGAGTAGCAAGGGCCCCGGGCAGTTTAGAAGGCGCGGGCCCACCCCACACACACACACACACACACACACACACACACACACACACACACACACACACACACACACCTGATGTATCACATGACATGTCACATGATCCCCTGTGATAGATCATGTGATAGTTCACGTGAAATTAATTTGGCACAATATTAATATATTAATTATAATATTTTTTTTTAGGCTGTGTGCCCACTATGCGTTTTTTAAGCGTTTCCGCAGGGGCAGTTCCGCTGCAGAAACACTTAAAAACGCATGGTAGAAGGCCTGCCATGTTCCCCAATGATAATCCGCTTGTGCTGTGCACATGCTGCGGAAATTTCCACTGCGGATTATCATTGCGGAAAAATACGCAGCATTACCAATTATTTTGCGGAAGCGTTGCGTTTTCGCCGCCATTGACTTGCATTGGAACGCATGGAATCCGCATCCCTGGATCTGTAGATGCAGAATCCATGCGTTTCATTGTGCGGATGGTACCTGGGTGTGGAGGACAGGAGACTCTCCTCCGGACCCGGGTACCATAGAACCTGTAAAAAAAGAATGAAATAAAAAAAAAATATATTATACTTACCTTCTGATGGCCCCCGGTGTCTTTATCCGATGCGTCCTGGCTTGCCGGCAGCTCGCGATGGTCTGAAAAGGACCTGCCGTGACGTCATTTAGTCATGTGACGGGTCACACAACTGCTGACGTCGGCAGGCCATCAGAAGGTAAGTATATATTTATTTTTTAACATTCTTTTACAGTCACACTATATAAATCCATGCCGGTTGCATGGATTTATATAGTGTGACCAAGTTGTCAAGCACTTTCCAAGTGATGCTAAAATCGCTTGTCAACCCCCATGCGGAAATGCATGTGAAGAACGCTTCACATCCTCATGACCCTGGCAGGAAAAACGCATGTACAATCCGCATGTACAATCTGCATGGGTTTTTTCTGCCAGGGAGATGCAGAAACGCTCAAAAAAAATCAGGAGCATTTCTGCATCATGGGCACATAGCCTTACATTAATTGTATGGCTTAATATTGAGCACACGTAGCCATCTATACACAGCGGGAGGCCGCACGTAGCCATCTATACACAGCGGGAGGCCGCACGTAGCCATCTATACACAGCGGGAGGCCGCACGTAGCCATCTATACACAGCGGGAGGCCGCACGTAGCCATCTATACACAGCGGGAGGCCGCACGTAGCCATCTATACACAGCGGGAGGCCGCACGTAGTCATCTATACACAGCGGAAGGCCGCACGTAGCCATCTATACACAGCGGAAGGCCGCACGTAGCCATCTATACACAGCAGGAGGTTGCACGGCGCCATCTATACACAGCGGGAGGCCGCATGTAGCCATCTATACACAGCGGGAGGCTACACGGCGCCATCTACACACAGCAGGAGGCCACATGTAGCCATCTATACACAGCAGGAGGCCGCACGTAGCCATCTATATACAGTGGGAGGCCGCACGTAGCCATCTATATACAGCGGGAGGCCGCACGTAGCCATCTATACACATCAGGAGGCCGCACGGCGCCATCTATACACAGCGGGAGGCCGCACGGCGCCCCCCCCCCAGAGACAGCGGGAGGCCGCACACAGTCACGCACACACAAACATATACATACACGCATAAACACATTTGAAACACAAAAATACATATAAACAGACATCACACAATGATATCTGCCTGCACACACAATCTCACGCACACACAATCTCACACACACACACACTCACACACACCATCCCCCGGCTCCAGTCCTCCTGCTCCTCTCCGGTGCAGCAACGCAGGCCGGGCGCGCACTGCGTGACGTCACAGCTAGGAGACAAGGCTGCGCACAGGGCCGTGTCTCCTAGCTGTGACGCGGCCGGGCCAGCACAGGGAAGTTAACAGCTGCAGTGCTGGCCCGGCCAAAGAAGAAGTAGCGGCCGTGCACCGCTGCTGGGGGAGCGGTCCGGGTGCCCCCCGCCACTGTCTGCCGGTATGTGCCGCGGCGCAGCACATCTAATGAGGGCAATCTGGCCATAGACATCCTGGAGGCCCGGGGCCCAGGGCATAAGCCCAGATTGCCCTCATTATAATCCGCCTATGACTCATTGCCTTCCGGATTGAAGGTTTCCTCTCTCTTGCAAAAGAACAAATCCTTTGTGGAATTGAGAGCATCTTGTCTTCTGGGAGACAAGACATTCGTATTCGGGAGTCGAGATGGACTCCTAGGAAAATGTGTGATGTATTTGGGACAAAACAGGATTTTTCTTTGTTCACAAACAAACCCAGGCTGGTTAATGTCCGTAGGACAAATTCCAGATGTTGCGTCATATCTAGAGGAGATCCTGCTACCAACAGGAAGTGATCCAAATACAGAATGATGGTAATATCCCTGAGTCGGATATAGGCCACCACCTCTGCCATGGTCTTTGTAAAGATTCTGGGAGCAGATGACAGGCCAAAGGGAAGACATCGGAACTGGTAGTGTAGAATCTGACTGCCTGATGGAAGTGCAAACCTCAGATATTGCTGACTTGAGGAATGTATTAGCAGGTGGTAGTATGCATCCCTGAGGTCCAGGGTGCACATTACCGCATCCATGTTTATTACAGGGATGGCTGATCTTATTGATTCCATGCGGAATTTCTTGTAGCGGACCCACCGGTTTAGGGGTCTCAGGTTGATAATTGTACGGAACTCCCCTGACGGTTTCTTTATTGAAAACAGGGAGGAGTAATGGCCCTTATGTTGTTCGTGTTCTGGAACTGGTACAATAACCCTCTGATGCAGCAGCTTCTCTATGTCTGCCTGCAGACGGGAAAGAGGTAGGGGAAACTTCTCGTCAGGCGGAATTTTTGAGGGGGATTTGAGAAAATTCTATCCTGTAACCCTGCGCTATAGTTGTTAGTATCCAGGGATTTTGAGTTACCCGATGCCAACTGTTTCTGAAAAACTAATGGTCTCACAGTCAGAGTCGCCAGATGGGTCGATTTCACCCTCAGAAGATTGTGCTATATCTTCTCTGGGTCTTTTGGGTCCCAGGACATCCTGGACTCCTGAACCTGGGGGCTGCAGAGATGTGATAGAAGCCTGAACCTCTTCTTTGATTATATTACGCATCTCATTTAATAAAGCCCCGTGCTCCTCCTTTAGCATGGAGGCTCTACATTCAGCACATAGACGCTTTGTATATGAGTCGGGAAGTCTGATGTTACAATCCAGGCACCTCTTGGATTTTACTGTGGCCTTTTTCCCTGTATCCTTCTTTTTCTCAGAAGGAGGTGGTAACTGCCCAGATACAGTACAGACCAAAAGTTTGAACCCACCTTCTCATTTAAAGATTTTTCTGTATTTTCATGACTATGAAAATTGTACATTCACACTGAAGGCATCAAAACTATGAATTACCACATGTGAAATTATATACTTAACAAAAAAGTGTGAAACAACTGAAAATATGTCTTATATTCTAGGTTCTTCAAAGTAGCCACCTTTTGCTTTGATGACTGCTTTGCACACTCTTGGCATTCTCTTGATGAGCTTCAAGAGGTAGTCACCGGAAATGGTCTTCCAACAATCTTGAAGGAGTTCCCAGAGATGCTTAGCACTTGTTGGCCCTTTTGCCTTCACTCTGCGGTCCAGCTCACCCCAAACCATCTCGATTTGGTTCAGGTCTGGTGACTGTGGAGGCCAAGTCATCTGGCGTAGCACCCCATCACTCTCCTTCTTGGTCAAATAGCCCTTACACAGCCTGGAGGTGTGTTTGGGGTCATCGTCCTGTTGAAAAATAAATGATGGTCCAACTAAACGCAAACCGGATGGAATAGCATGCCGCTGCAAGATGCTGTGGTAGCCATGCTGGTTCAGTATGCCTTCAATTTTAAATAAATCCCCAACAGTGTCACCAGCAAAGCACCCCCACACCATCACACCTCCTCCTCCATGCTTCACGGTGGGAACCAGGCATGTAGAGTCCATCCGTTCACCTTTTCTGCGTCGCACAAACACACGGTGGTTGGAACCAAAGATCTCAAATTTGGACTCATCAGACCAAAGCACAGATTTCCACTGGTCTAATGTCCATTCCTTGTGTTCTTTAGCCCAAACAAGTCTCTTCTGCTTGTTGCCTGTCCTTAGCAGTGGTTTCCTAGCAGCTATTTTACCATGAAGGCCTGCTGCACAAAGTCTCCTCTTAACAGCTGTTGAAGAGATATGTCTGCTGCTAGAACTGTGTGTGGCATTGACCTGGTCTCTAATCTGAGCTGCTGTTAACCTGCGATTTCTGAGGCTGGTGACTCGGATAAACTTATCCTCAGAAGCAGAGGTGACTCTTGGTCTTCCTTTCCTGGGGCGGTTCTCATGTGAGCCAGTTTCTTTGTAGCGCTTGATGGTTTTTGCAACTGCACTTTGGGACACTTTCAAAGTTTTTCCAATTTTTCGGACTGACTA
Organism: Phyllobates terribilis; assembly: GCF_046119375.1. Lineage (NCBI taxonomy): Eukaryota > Metazoa > Chordata > Amphibia > Anura > Dendrobatidae > Phyllobates > Phyllobates terribilis. The sequence continues at coordinate 25,503,958 of NW_027362772.1, forward strand.
ACCTTCATTTCTTAAAGTAATGATGGCCACTCGTTTTTCTTTACTTAGAATTTGTATTATGGCAAGAAAAAAAGCAGCTAACAGTCTATTCAGTAGGACTATCAGCTGTGTATCCACCTGACTTCTGCACAACACAACTGATGGTCCCAACCCCATTTATAAGGCAAGAAATCCCACTTATTAAACCTGACAGGGCACACCGGTGAAGTGAAAACCATTTCCGGTGACTACCTCTTGAAGCTCATCAAGAGAATGCCAAGAGTGTGCAAAGCAGTCATCAAAGCAAAAGGTGGATACTTTGAAGAACCTAGAATATAAGGCATATTTTCAGTTGTTTCACACTTTTTTTGTTAAGTATATAATTCCACATGTGTTAATTCATAGTTTTGATGCCTTCAGTGTGAATGTACAATTTTCATAGTCAGGAAAATACAGAAAAATCTTTAAATGAGAAGGTGTGTCCAAACTTTTGGTCTGTACTGTACACACACACACACACACACACAACTCTGCCACACGCACATATACATACACACAGAGGCGGCTCTGCAGCACGCCCATACACACGCGGATCAGCCGCACGCACACATACACGCAGCTGGCTCTGCCGCACGCCCGCACACACACACACACACACGCAGCTGGCGCTGCCGCACACCCATACACACACACACACACACGCAGCTGGCGCTGCCGCACACCCATACACACACACACACGCAGCTGGCGCTGCCGCACACCCATACACACACACACACGCAGCTGGCGCTGCCGCACACCCATACACACACACACACACACACACACACACACACGCAGCTGGCGCTGCCGCATACCCATACACACACACACACACACACGCAGCTGGCGCTGCCGCATACCCATACCCATATACACACACACACACACGCAGCTGGCGCTGCCGCATACACACGCACACGCACACACAGCTGCCGCTGCCGCATACCCATATACACACACACACAGCTGGCGCTGCCGCATACCCATACACACACACACACACACACACACACACACACACGCAGCTGGCGCTGCCGCACACCCATATACACACACACACACGCAGCTGGCGCTGCCGCACACCCATACACACACACACACACACACACACGCAGCTGGCGCTGCCGCACACCCATACACACACACACACGCAGCTGGCGCTGCCGCACACCCACACACACACACGCAGCTGGCGCTGCCGCACACCCACACACACACGCAGCTGGCGCTGCTGCACACCCACACACAAACACAAACACGCAGCAGGCTCTGCCGCGCGCACACACACACACAACTGGCTCTGCCGCACGCCCATACACACACACACACGCAGCTGGCTCTGCCGCACACCCATACACACACACACACACACACACGCAGCTAGCTCTGCCGCACACCCATACACACACACGCAGCTGGCTCTGCCGCACGCCCATACACAGACACACACACGCAGCTGGCTCTGCCGCACGCCCATACATACACAAACACACACACGCAGCTGGCTCTGCCGCACGCCCATACGCACACACACGCAGCTGGCTCTGCCGCACGCCCATACACACACACACACACGCAGCTGGCTCTGCCGCACGCCCACACACACGCACACCTGGCTCTGCCGCACGCCCATACACACACACACACACGCAGCTGGCTCTGCCGCACGCCCATACACACACACACACACGCAGCTGGCTCCGCCGCACGCCCATACACACACACACACACACACGCGCAGCTGGCTCTGCCGCACGCCCATACACACACACACACACGCAGCTGGCTCTGCCGCACGCCCATACACACACACACACACACGCAGCTGGCTCTGCCGCACGGCCATACATACACACACACGCAGCTGGCTCTGCCGCACGCCCATACACACACACACACACACAGCTGGCTCTGCCGCACGCCCAAACATACACACACACACACGCAGCTGGCTCTGCCGCACGCCCATACACACACACACACAGCTGGCTCTGCCGCACACACACACACACACAGCTGGCTCTGCCGCACACCCACACACACAGCTGGCTCTGCTGCACGCCCATACACACACACGCAGCTGGCTCTGCCGCACGCCCATACACACACACGCAGCTGGCTCTGCCGCACACCCATACACACACACAGCTGACTGCCGCACACCCATACACACACACAGCTGGCTCTGCCGCACACCCATACACACACACAGCTGGCTCTGCCGCACACCCATACACACACACAGCTGGCTCTGCCGCACACCCATACACACACACAGCTGGCTCTGCCGCACACCCATACACACACACACACACACACACACACACACACACACGCAGCTGGCTCTGCCGCACGCCCATACACACACACACGCAGCTGGCTCTGCCGCATGCCCATACACACACACACGCAGCTGGCTCTGCCGCACGCCCATACACACACACGCAGCTGGCGCTGCCGCACGCCCATACACACACACGCAGCTGGCTCTGCCGCACGCCCATACACACACACGCAGCTGGCTCTGCCGCACACCCATACACACACACGCAGCTGGCTCTGCCGCACACCCATACACACACACAGCTGACTCTGCCGCACACCCATACACACACACAGCTGGCTCTGCCGCACACCCATACACACGCAGCTGGCTCTGCCGCACACCCATACACACACACACGCAGCTGGCTCTGCCGCACACCCATACATACACACACACACACAAACACACACACACACATACACACACACACACATACACACACACACACACATACACACACACACACACAGCTGGCTCTGCCGCACGCCCATACAAACACACGCAGCTGGCTCTGCCGCACGTCCATACACACACACGCAGCTGGCTCTGCCGCACGCCCATACACACAAGCAGCTGGCTCTGCCGCACGCCCATACACACACAAACACACACACGCAGCTGGCTCTGCCGCACGCCCATACACACACACACACGCAGCTGGCTCTGCCGCACGCCCATACACACACACACGCAGCTGGCTCTGCCGCACGCCCATACACAGGCACACACACGCAGCTGGCTCTGCCGCACGCCCATACACACACACAAACACACACACGCAGCTGGCTCTGCCGCACACCCATACACACACACGCAGCTGGCTCTGCCGCACGCCCATACACACACGCAGCTGGCTCTGCCGCACACCCATACACACACACACACGCAGCTGGCTCTGCCGCACACCCATACACACACACACACACACACACACGCAGCTGGCTCTGCCGCACGCCCATACACACACACACACGCAGCTGGCTCTGCCGCACACCCATACACACACACACACACGCAGCTGGCTCTGCCGCACGCCCATACACACACACACGCAGCTGGCTCTGCCGCACGCCCATACACACACACACGCAGCTGGCTCTGCCGCACGCCCATACACACACACAAACACACACGCAGCTGGCTCTGCCGCACGCCCATACACACACACACGCAGCTGGCTCTGCCGCACGCCCATACACACACACGCAGCTGGCTCTGCCGCACGCCCATACACACACACACGCAGCTGGCTCTGCCGCACGCCCATACACACACACACGCAGCTGGCTCTGCCGCACGCCCATACACACACACACGCAGCTGGCTCTGCCGCACGCCCACACACACACACGCAGCTGGCTCTGCCGCACACCCATACACACACACACACACACACACGCAGCTGGCTCTGCCGCACGCCCATACACACACACGCAGCTGGCTCTGCCGCACGCCCATACACACACACACGCAGCTGGCTCTGCCGCACGCCCACACACACACACACGCACACCTGGCTCTGCCGCACGCCCATACACACACACGCAGCTGGCTCTGCCGCACACCCATACACACACACACACACACACGCAGCTGGCTCTGCCGCACGCCCATACACACACACGCAGCTGGCTCTGCCGCACGCCCATACACACACACACACACGCAGCTGGCTCTGCCGCACGCCCACACACACACACACACGCACACACACACACACACACGCAGCTGGCTCTGCCGCACGCCCATACACACACACACGCAGCTGGCTCTGCCGCACGCCCAAACACACACACACGCAGCTGGCTCTGCCGCACGCCCATACACACACACACGCAGCTGGCTCTGCCGCACGCCCATAAACACACACACACACACACACACACGCACGCAGCTGGCTCTGCCGCACGCCCATACACACACACACACACACACACACACACGCAGCTGGCTCTGCCGCACGCCCATACACACACACACACGCAGCTGGCTCTGCCGCACACCCATACATACACACACACACACGTAGCTGGCTCTGCCGCACGCCCATACACACAAACACACACGCAGCTGGCTCTGCCGCACACCCATACATACACACACGCAGCTGGCTCTGCCGCACACCCATACACACACACGCAGCTGGCTCTGCCGCACGCCCATACACACACACACACACGCAGCTGGCTCTGCCGCACGCCCATACACACACACGCAGCTGGCTCTGCCGCACGCCCATACATACACACACGCAGCTGGCTCTGCCGCACACCCATACACACACACGCAGCTGGCTCTGCCGCACGCCCATACACACACACACACGCAGCTGGCTCTGCCGCACGCCCATACACACACACGCAGCTGGCTCTGCCGCACGCCCATACACACACACACACACACACGCAGCTGGCTCTGCCGCACGCCCATACACAAACACACACGCAGCTGGCTCTGCCGCACGCCCACACACACACAGCTGGCTCTGCCGCACGCCCATACACACACACGTAGCTGGCTCTGCCGCACGCCCATACACACACACGTAGCTGGCTCTGCCGCACGCCCATACACACGTAGCTGGCTCTGCCGCACGCCCATACACACACGCAGCTGGCTCTGCCGCACGCCCATACACACACATGCAGCTGGCTCTGCCGCACACCCATACACACACGCAGCTGGCTCTGCCGCACACCCATACACACACGCAGCTGGCTCTGCCGCACACCCATACACACACACGCAGCTGGCTCTGCCGCACGCCCATACAAACACACAGCTCTGACACACGCACATATAGATATATACACACACACACAGCTCTGCCCCACGCCCATACACACAGCTCTGCCGCACGCACATATACACACACACACACGCAGCTGGCTCTGCCGCACGCCCATACACACACAGCTCTGCCCCACGCACATATAGATATATATACACACACACACACACACACACACACACAGCTCTGCCCCACGCACATATACACACACATGCAGCTGGCTCTGCCGCACGCCCATACACACACACGCAGCTGGCTCTGCCGCACGCCCATACACACACACGCAGCTGGCTCTGCCGCACGCCCATACACACACACGCAGCTGGCTCTGCCGCACGCCCATACACACACACGCAGCTGGCTCTGCCGCACGCCCATACACACACACGCAGCTGGCTCTGCCGCACGCCCATACACACACACGCAGCTGGCTCTGCCGCACACCCATACACACACACGCAGCTGGCTCTGCCGCACACCCATACACACACACACACACACGCAGCTGGCTCTGCCGCACACCCATACACACACACACACACATGCAGCTGGCTCTGCCGCACGCCCACACACACACAGCTGGCTCTGCCGCACGCCCACACACACACAGCTGGCTCTGCCGCACGCCCATACACACACACGTAGCTGGCTCTGCCGCACGCCCATACACACACACGTAGCTGGCTCTGCCGCACGCCCATACACACGTAGCTGGCTCTGCCGCACGCCCATACACACACATGCAGCTGGCTCTGCCGCACACCCATACACACACACGCAGCTGGCTCTGCCGCACACCCATACACACACACGCAGCTGGCTCTGCCGCACGCCCATACAAACACACAGCTCTGACACACGCCCATATAGATATATATACGCCCATACACACAGCTCTGCCGCACGCACATATACACACACACACACGCAGCTGACTCTGCCGCACGCCCATACACACACAGCTCTGACACACGCACATATAGATATATATATATACACACACACACACACACACACACAGCTCTGCCCCACGCACATATACACACACGCAGCTGGCTCTGCCGCACGCCCATACACACACACGCAGCTGGCTCTGCCGCACGCCCATACACACACGCAGCTGGCTCTGCCGCACGCCCATACACACACACGCAGCTGGCTCTGCCGCACGCCCATACACACACACGCAGCTGGCTCTGCCGCACGCCCATACACACACACGCAGCTGGCTCTGCCGCACGCCCATACACACACACGCAGCTGGCTCTGCCGCACGCCCATACACACACACGCAGCTGGCTCTGCCGCACGCCCATACACACACACGCAGCTGGCTCTGCCGCACGCCCATACACACACACGCAGCTGGCTCTGCCGCACGCCCATACACACACGCAGCTGGCTCTGCCGCACGCCCATACACACACACGCAGCTGGCTCTGCCGCACACCCATACACACACACGCAGCTGGCTCTTCCGCACACCCATACACACACACGCAGCTGGCTCTGCCGCACACCCATACACACACACGCAGCTGGCTCTGCCGCACACCCATACACACACACGCAGCTGGCTCTGCCGCACACCCATACACACACACACACACACACACGCAGCTGGCTCTGCCGCACGCCCATACACACACACGCAGCTGGCTCTGCCGCACGCCCATACACACACACGCAGCTGGCTCTGCCGCACGCCCATACACACACACACACACACACACACACGCAGCTGGCTCTGCCACACGCCCATACACACACACACACACACGCAGCTGGCTCTGCCGCACGCCCATACACACACACAGCTCTGCCCCACGCCCATACACACAGCTCTGCCGCACACACACGCAGCTGGCTCTGCCGCACACACACGCAGCTGGCTCTGCCGCACGCCCATACACACACACACACGCAGCTGGCTCTGCCGCACGCCCATACACACACACAGCTGGCTCTGCCGCACGCCCATACACACACACACACACACACGCAGCTGGCTCTGCCGCACGCCCATACACACACACACAGCTCTGCCCCACGCCCATACACACACACACGCAGCTGGCTCTGCCGCACGCCCATACACACACACGCAGCTGGCTCTGCCGCACGCCCATACACACACACGCAGCTGGCTCTGCCGCACGCCCATACACACACACGCAGCTGGCTCTGCCGCACGCCCATACACACACACGCAGCTGGCTCTGCCGCACGCCCATACACACACACACACGCAGCTGGCTCTGCCGCACGCCCATACACACACACACACGCAGCTGGCTCTGCCGCACGCCCATACACACACACACGCAGCTGGCTCTGCCGCACGCCCATACACACACACGCAGCTGGCTCTGCCGCACGCCCATACACACACACACACACACACACGCAGCTGGCTCTGCCGCACTCCCATACACACACACACACACGCAGCTGGCTCTGCCGCACTCCCATACACACACACACACGCAGCTGGCTCTGCCGCACGCCTATACACACACACACACACACACACACGCAGCTGGCTCTGCCGCACGCCCATACACACACACACACACACACACACACACACGCAGCTGGCTCTGCCGCACGCCCATACACACACACACACACGCAGATGGCTCTGCCGCACGCCCATACACACACACACACACACGCAGCTGGCTCTGCCGCACGCCCATACACACACACACACACACGCAGCTGGCTCTGCCTCACGCCCATACACACACACGCAGCTGGCTCTGCCGCACGCCCATACACACACACACACGCAACTGGCTCTGCCGCACGCCCATACACACACAAGCAGCTGGCTCTGCCGCACGCCCATACACACACAAGCAGCTGGCTCTGCCGCACGCCCATACACACACGCAGCTGGCTCTGCCGCACACCCATACACACACACACACACACACACACACGCAGCTGGCTCTGCCGCACGCCCATACACACACACGCAGCTGGCGCTGCCGCACGCCCATACACACACGCAGCTGGCTCTGCCGCACGCCCATACACACACACGCAGCTGGCGCTGCCGCACACCCATACACACACACGCAGCTGGCTCTGCCGCACGCCCATACACACACGCAGCTGGCTCTGCCGCACGCCCATACACACACGCAGCTGGCTCTGCCGCACACCCATACACACACGCAGCTGGCTCTGCCGCACGCCCATACACACACACACGCAGCTGGCTCTGCCGCACGCCCATACACACACACGCAGCTGGCTCTGCCGCACGCCCATACACACACACACACGCAGCTGGCTCTGCCGCACGCCCATACACACACACACACGCAGCTGGCTCTGCCGCACGCCCATACACACACACACACACACGCAGCTGGCTCTGCCGCACGCCCATACACACACACACACACGCAGCTGGCTCTGCCGCACGCCCATACACACACGCAGCTGGCTCTGCCGCACGCCCATACACACACACACACACACACAAACGCAGCTGGCTCTGCCGCACGCCCATACACACACACACGCAGCTGGCTCTGCCGCACGCCCATACACACACACACGCAGCTGGCTCTGCCGCACGCCCATACACACACACACACGCAGCTGGCTCTGCCGCACGCCCATACACACACGCAGCTGGCTCTGCCGCACGCCCATACACACACGCAGCTGGCTCTGCCGCACACCCATACACACACACACACGCAGCTGGCTCTGCCGCACGCCCATACACACACACGCAGCTGGCGCTGCCGCACGCCCATACACACACACGCAGCTGGCTCTGCCGCACGCCCATACACACACACACGCAGCTGACGCTGCCGCACGCCCATACACACACACACACACGCAGCTGGCGCTGCCGCACGCCCATACACACACACGCAGCTGGCTCTGCCGCACGCCCACACACACACACGCAGCTGGCGCTGCCGCACACCCACACACACACACGCAGCTGGCTCTGCCGCACACCCATACACACACGCAGCTGGCTCTGCCGCACGCCCATACACACACACGCAGCTGGCTCTGCCGCACGCCCATACACACACACGCAGCTGGCGCTGCCGCACGCCCATACACACACACGCAGCTGGCGCTGCCGCACGCCCATACACACACACGCAGCTGGCTCTGCCGCACGCCCATACACACACACGCAGCTGGCGCTGCCGCACGCCCATACACACACACGCAGCTGGCTCTGCCGCACACCCATACACACACACGCAGCTGGCTCTGCCGCACGCCCATACACACACACACACACGCAGCTGGCTCTGCCGCACGCCCATACACACACGCAGCTGGCTCTGCCGCACGCCCATACACACACACACACACACACACACACACGCAGCTGGCTCTGCCGCACGCCCATACACACACACACACACGCAGCTGGCTCTGCCGCACGCCCATACACACACACACACGCAGCTGGCTCTGCCGCACACCCATACACACACGCAGCTGGCTCTGCCGCACACCCATACACACACGCAGCTGGCTCTGCCGCACACCCATACACACACACACACACGCAGCTGGCTCTGCCGCACGCCCTTACACACACACGCAGCTGGCGCTGCCGCACGCCCATACACACGCAGCTGGCTCTGCCGCACGCCCATACACACACACGCAGCTGGCTCTGCCGCACGCCCATACACACACACGCAGCTGGCGCTGCCGCACACCCATACACACACACGCAGCTGGCTCTGCCGCACACCCATACACACACGCAGCTGGCTCTGCCGCACGCCCATACACACACACACACACACGCAGCTGGCTCTGCCGCACGCCCATACACACACACACGCAGCTGGCTCTGCCGCACGCCCATACACACACACACACACACACACGCAGCTGGCTCTGCCGCACGCCCATACACACACACACACACGCAGCTGGCTCTGCCGCACGCCCATACACACACACACGCAGCTGGCTCTGCCGCACGCCCATACACACACACACGCAGCTGGCTCTGCCGCACGCCCATACACACACACACACACACGCAGCTGGCTCTGCCGCACGCCCATACACACACACACACACGCAGCTGGCTCTGCCGCACGCCCATACACACACACACACACACGCAGCTGGCTCTGCCGCACGCCCATACACACACACGCAGCTGGCTCTGCCGCACGCCCATACACACACACGCAGCTGGCTCTGCCGCACGCCCATACACACACACGCAGCTGGCTCTGCCGCACGCCCATACACACACACACACACACGCAGCTGGCTCTGCCGCACGCCCATACACACACACACACGCAGCTGGCTCTGCCGCACGCCCATACACACACACACACGCAGCTGGCTCTGCCGCACGCCCATACACACACACACACGCAGCTGGCTCTGCCGCACGCCCATACACACACACACACGCAGCTGGCTCTGCCGCACGCCCATACACACACACACGCAGCTGGCTCTGCCGCACGCCCATACACACACACACGCAGCTGGCTCTGCCGCACGCCCATACACACACACACACGCAGCTGGCTCTGCCGCACGCCCATACACACACACACGCAGCTGGCTCTGCCGCACGCCCATACACACACACACACGCAGCTGGCTCTGCCGCAAGCCCATACACACACACGCAGCTGGCTCTGCCGCACGCCCATACACACACAAGCAGCTGGCTCTGCCGCACGCCCATACACACACAAGCAGCTGGCTCTGCCGCACGCCCATACACACACAAGCAGCTGGCTCTGCCGCACGCCCATACACACACACGCAGCTGGCTCTGCCGCACGCCCATACACACACACGCAGCTGGCGCTGCCGCACGCCCATACACACACACGCAGCTGGCGCTGCCGCACGCCCATACACACACACGCAGCTGGCTCTGCCGCACGCCCATACACACACACGCAGCTGGCGCTGCCGCACACCCATACACACACACGCAGCTGGCTCTGCCGCACACCCATACACACACGCAGCTGGCTCTGCCGCACGCCCATACACACACACACACACGCAGCTGGCTCTGCCGCACGCCCATACACACACACACACGCAGCTGGCTCTGCCGCACGCCCATACACACACGCAGCTGGCTCTGCCGCACGCCCATACACACACACACACACGCAGCTGGCTCTGCCGCACGCCCATACACACACACACACGCAGCTGGCTCTGCCGCACGCCCATACACACACACACACGCAGCTGGCTCTGCCGCACGCCCATACACACACACGCAGCTGGCTCTGCCGCACGCCCATACACACACAAGCAGCTAGCTCTGCCGCACGCCCATACACACACAAGCAGCTGGCTCTGCCGCACGCCCATACACACACAAGCAGCTGGCTCTGCCGCACGCCCATACACACACGCAGCTGGCTCTGCCGCACGCCCATACACACACGCAGCTGGCTCTGCCGCACGCCCATACACACACACGCAGCTGGCTCTGCCGCACGCCCATACACACACACACACACGCAGCTGGCTCTGCCGCACGCCCATACACACACACACACACACACACACGCAGCTGGCTCTGCCGCACGCCCATACACACACACACACACACACACACACGCAGCTGGCTCTGCCGCACGCCCATACACACACACACAAGCAGCTGGCTCTGCCGCACGCCCATACACATACACACACACACACACACACACACACACACGCAGCTGGCTCTGCCGCACGCCCATACACACACACACACGCAGCTGGCTCTGCCGCACGCCCATACACACACACACGCAGCTGGCTCTGCCGCATGCCCATACACACACACACACACACGCAGCTGGCTCTGCCGCACGCCCATACACACACACACACACACACACACACACACAAGCAGCTGGCTCTGCCGCACGCCCATACACACACACACACGCAGCTGGCTCTGACGCACGCCCATACACACACACACACACGCAGCTGGCTCTGCCGCACGCCCATACACACACACACGCAGCTGGCTCTGCCGCACGCCCATACACACACACGCAGCTGGCTCTGCCGCACGCCCATACACACACACGCAGCTGGCTCTGCCGCACGCCCATACACACACACGCAGCTGGCTCTGCCGCACGCCCATACACACACACACACACGCAGCTGGCTCTGCCGCACGCCCATACACACACACACACGCAGCTGGCTCTGCCGCACGCCCATACACACACACGCAGCTGGCTCTGCCGCACGCCCATACACACACACACGCAGCTGGCTCTGCCGCACGCCCATACACACACACACACACGCAGCTGGCTCTGCCGCACGCCCATACACACACACACACACACACGCAGCTGGCTCTGCCGCACGCCCATACACACACACGCAGCTGGCTCTGCCGCACGCCCATACACACACAAGCAGCTGGCTCTGCCGCACGCCCATACACACACAAGCAGCTGGCTCTGCCGCACGCCCATACACACACAAGCAGCTGGCTCTGCCGCACGCCCATACACACACAAGCAGCTGGCTCTGCCGCACGCCCATACACACACAAGCAGCTGGCTCTGCCGCACGCCCATACACACACAAGCAGCTGGCTCTGCCGCACGCCCATACACACACACACACGCAGCTGGCTCTGCCGCACGCCCATACACACACACACACGCAGCTGGCTCTGCCGCACGCCCATACACACACACGCAGCTGGCGCTGCCGCACGCCCATACACACACACGCAGCTGGCTCTGCCGCACGCCCATACACACACACGCAGCTGGCTCTGCCGCACGCCCATACACGCAGCTGGCTCTGCCGCACGCCCATACACGCAGCTGGCTCTGCCGCACGCCCATACACGCAGCTGGCTCTGCCGCACGCCCATACACACACACGCAGCTGGCGCTGCCGCACGCCCATACACACACACACGCAGCTGGCTCTGCCGCACGCCCATACACACACACACACACACGCAGCTGGCTCTGCCGCACGCCCATACACACACACACGCAGCTGGCTCTGCCGCACGCCCATACACACACGCAGCTGGCTCTGCCGCACGCCCATACACACACACACACACACACACGCAGCTGGCTCTGCCGCACGCCCATACACACACACACACACACGCAGCTGGCTCTGCCGCACGCCCATACACACACACACACACACACGCAGCTGGCTCTGCCGCACGCCCATACACACACACAAGCAGCTGGCTCTGCCGCACGCCCATACACACACACAAGCAGCTGGCTCTGCCGCACGCCCATACACACACAAGCAGCTGGCTCTGCCGCACGCCCATACACACACGCAGCTGGCTCTGCCGCACACCCATACACACACACACACACGCAGCTGGCTCTGCCGCACGCCCATACACACACGCAGCTGGCTCTGCCGCACGCCCATACACACACACGCAGCTGGCTCTGCCGCACGCCCATACACACACACGCAGCTGGCTCTGCCGCACGCCCATACACACACACGCAGCTGGCTCTGCCGCACGCCCATACACACACGCACACACACGCAGCTGGCTCTGCCGCACGCCCATACACACGCAGCTGGCTCTGCCGCACGCCCATACACACACGCAGCTGGCTCTGCCGCACGCCCATACACACACGCAGCTGGCTCTGCCGCACGCCCATACACACACGCAGCTGGCTCTGCCGCACGCCCATACACACACACGCAGCTGGCTCTGCCGCACGCCCATACACACACACGCAGCTGGCTCTGCCGCACGCCCATACACACACACACACACACACACACACACGCAGCTGGCTCTGCCGCACGCCCATACACACACACACACACACACACGCAGCTGGCTCTGCCGCACGCCCATACACACACGCAGCTGACTCTGCCGCACGCCCATACACACACGCAGCTGGCTCTGCCGCACGCCCGTACACACACGCAGCTGGCTCTGCCGCACGCCCATACACACACGCAGCTGGCTCTGCCGCACGCCCATACAAGCAGCTGGCTCTGCCGCACGCCCATACACACACACACACGCAGCTGGCTCTGCCGCACGCCCATACACACACACGCAGCTGGCTCTGCCGCACGCCCATACACACACACACACGCAGCTGGCTCTGCCGCACGCCCATACACACACACACGCAGCTGGCTCTGCCGCACGCCCATACACACACACGCAGCTGGCTCTGCCGCACGCCCATACACACACACGCAGCTGGCTCTGCCGCACGCCCATACACACACGCAGCTGGCTCTGCCGCACGCCCATACACACACGCAGCTGGCTCTGCCGCACGCCCATACACACACGCAGCTGGCTCTGCCGCACACCCATACACACACACGCAGCTGGCTCTGCCGCACGCCCATACACACACACACGCAGCTGGAGCTGCCGCACGCCCATACACACACACACCTCTGCCCCACGCCCATACACACACACACACACCTCTGCCCCACGCCCATACACACACACACACACCTCTGCCCCACGCCCATACACACACACACACACCTCTGCCCCACGCCCATACACACACACACACACCTCTGCCCCACGCCCATACACACACACACACACACCTCTGCCCCACGCCCATACACACACACACACACACCTCTGCCCCACGCCCATACACACACACACACACACCTCTGCCCCACGCCCATACACACACACACACACACCTCTGCCCCACGCCCATACACACACACACACACACCTCTGCCCCACGCCCATACACACACACACACACCTCTGCCCCACGCCCATACACACACACACACACACACACCTCTGCCCCACGCCCATACACACACACACACACACACCTCTGCCCCACGCCCATACACACACACACACACACCTCTGCCCCACGCCCATACACACACACACACACACCTCTGCCCCACGCCCATACACACACACCTCTGCCCCACGCCCATACACACACACACACACCTCTGCCCCACGCCCACACACACACACACACCTCTGCCCCACGCCCACACACACACCTCTGCCCCACGCCCACACACACACCTCTGCCCCACGCCCACACCTCTGCCCCACGCCCACACCTCTGCCCCACGCCCACACACACACACACCTCTGCCCCACGCCCACACACACACCTCTGCCCCACGCCCACACACACACCTCTGCCCCACGCCCACACACACACACACCTCTGCCCCACGCCCACACACACACACACCTCTGCCCCACGCCCACACACACACACACCTCTGCCCCACGCCCACACACACACACACCTCTGCCCCACGCCCACACACACACACACCTCTGCCCCACGCCCACACACACACACACCTCTGCCCCACGCCCACACACACACACACCTCTGCCCCACGCCCACACACACACACACCTCTGCCCCACGCCCACACACACACACACACACACACCTCTGCCCCACGCCCACACACACACACACACACCTCTGCCCCACGCCCATACACACACACACCTCTGCCCCACGCCCACACACACACACCTCTGCCCCACGCCCACACACACACACACACACACACACACCTCTGCCCCACGCCCACACACACACACACACACACACCTCTGCCCCACGCCCACACACACACACACACACACACACACACACCTCTGCCCCACGCCCACACACACACACACCTCTGCCCCACGCCCACACCTCTGCCCCACGCCCACACCTCTGCCCCACGCCCACACCTCTGCCCCACGCCCACACACACACACACCTCTGCCCCACGCCCACACACACACACACACCTCTGCCCCACGCCCACACACACACACACCTCTGCCCCACGCCCACACACACACACACCTCTGCCCCACGCCCACACACACACACACCTCTGCCCCACGCCCACACACACACACACACCTCTGCCCCACGCCCACACACACACACACACCTCTGCCCCACGCCCACACACACACACACACACACACCTCTGCCCCACGCCCACACACACACACACACACACACACACACACCTCTGCCCCACGCCCACACACACACACACCTCTGCCCCACGCCCACACCTCTGCCCCACGCCCACACCTCTGCCCCACGCCCACACACACACACACCTCTGCCCCACGCCCACACACACACACACACCTCTGCCCCACGCCCACACACACACACACCTCTGCCCCACGCCCACACACACACACACCTCTGCCCCACGCCCACACACACACACACCTCTGCCCCACGCCCACACACACACACACACCTCTGCCCCACGCCCACACACACACACACACCTCTGCCCCACGCCCACACACACCTCTGCCCCACGCCCACACACACCTCTGCCCCACGCCCACACACACCTCTGCCCCACGCCCACACACACACACACCTCTGCCCCACGCCCACACACACACCTCTGCCCCACGCCCACACACACACACCTCTGCCCCACGCCCATACACACACCTCTGCCCCACGCCCATACACACACCTCTGCCCCACGCCCATACACACACCTCTGCCCCACGCCCATACACACACCTCTGCCCCACGCCCATACACACACCTCTGCCCCACGCCCATACACACACCTCTGCCCCACGCCCATACACACACCTCTGCCCCACGCCCATACACACACCTCTGCCCCACGCCCATACACACACCTCTGCCCCACGCCCATACACACACCTCTGCCCCACGCCCATACACACACCTCTGCCCCACGCCCATACACACACCTCTGCCCCACGCCCATACACACACCTCTGCCCCACGCCCATACACACACCTCTGCCCCACGCCCATACACACACACACACACAGCTCTGCTGCAAGTATTTTTCAAGTCCTGTGATCAGTTAAGACCTGAATGGTCCTGTAATTACTGGAGCAGAAGGTCCTGCAGCTGCTCAGCCTCTGCACCCTCCATTCAGTTCTGGCAGCCTCCTCTCCTGCTCTGCACCGATCACATCGATCAGTGTCAGACAAGAGGAGAGGGCGCAGCTCTTTCTGACCTGGACGGACGCGGTCAGTGTTCTCCTCCATCACAGGAAGCTGCCTCCGGTCTAGAAGACGCACAAACTTTTTAACAAGAGCTTTTCTTGTTAAAAAAGGAGTCTTCTAGTCCAAAAAAAATAAAAATAAAAATACGGTATATAAGACTATGTACAAGGCCTATTAGGCCCTGCTAGATGCCGGACCTGAGAAGCAATGTGAGGCCTCCGGTTACATAAGCCATCAGTTGTCATCACATGATGCACATTTGCATCATTAGAGGCGCTTAGGTGAGAAGATCCCATCCTCTGTGCAGCCCCGCAGCATCTAAAGGGTTAAGCAGTTGTGACTGGAGAGTCAGCTGTAGCGTACGACTGCCGTCCACTGTGCGCCCCCCTCATCCGTTCATTGGACATGCGGCCTCTCTGGATCACTCATTAATCTCCCCTTTTTTATTTATGCAGTGTTATTTCACGAACTATCCATCAGAACATCCTCCCCTACATCCCTGGGGGTTGGGGTTTGCATAAGGATAAGTGACTTTTGAAGCCAGGTCGGTTTTACCACCACTAGGGCCCTATGGGGGAACGATGCCAATGATGATCATAGGGATCTGGAACTTGTCTCTATATAGCACTGGCCTAACACAGTAACTAAGTGGACATTATCGCATACAACATGTAAAACTATAACCATCGAGGCAATGTGCACAAGTAGAAATAAAATTTTCAATTGTGCTGCAGCTCAGAGAATGCCCACAAGGTGGCAGTAGAGCACTACGTCGGCCTCTAGTATTCCCACGAGGCGCCTCTATCAATGCACTGGGACTATACATTTGCCTGTTCCTCCTGGGTTGCTCGCCTCCAATAAATATTTAATATATAACATTTGCTGCAGCCGTTGTGATTACTGAGGCGTCACACCCTCCCCTGGTCTGATATTCCTCATCAGGAGCACGAGCAGCGAGGTTCGGGCCAACACAACTACATGCAGCAAGAAGTCGGCAAACACAGTCTGATACTTTGAGGTTTTTATTTTTTGGACATAGAAATAAATGTACTAGACATTCTCCAACGTTGAGCAGCACGGGGCGGTCGGATTCACGTGGACGATTTCCAGCCGACGGGTCGGGATTCAGGCGACTCCGGATAAGTGGAATCAAGACGAGTCCAATTCAAAGAAGACGCGGCTTTAGATCTTCCCGGGGTAGGTGCCGGCTTCCCTCTGCTCGTCCC
Source organism: Phyllobates terribilis (assembly GCF_046119375.1). Classification (NCBI taxonomy): domain Eukaryota; kingdom Metazoa; phylum Chordata; class Amphibia; order Anura; family Dendrobatidae; genus Phyllobates; species Phyllobates terribilis. The sequence goes on from NW_027362772.1 coordinate 25,522,363, forward strand.
ACTTCTCCACCTACAGGACAGGAGACATGAGCGACGCCCGCAGGATGGACAGACCAGGATTTACCAATAAATAAATAAATTGCGGCATGCGAGTGGCCAAGTCTAATGGACGAGACTTGGCAATGCAAGTCAAGGAATGAGGGGGAAAAAAAACAACGCACGTCACACGCGTGGGCCGTCCGATTTTTTACACACACCTCATTAGAAATTAACAGCAACAACCATCACGATAGAATAGATAGAAAGAGGCGAGTGAGATAATTAGTGCAGTGTGTGTGTAATACTGTACATGTATTTAGCTAATAAATATAAAAGTAAATGAAAAAAAATATATATGACATTGGGTCCCCCATACTTTTATTAGCCAGCTGGGGAAAAGCAAACAGCTGGAAGGCTGGTGTTATTATTCTGGGAAGGGGCCAGTATCCATAAAGGTTCCAGGCCTATTAATATCAGCTCACTGCTGTCCGCTTAGCCTTTACTGGTTATTAAAAGGGGGGGTAAATGTGGGAGTACCTCCTATTTTTAAATAACCAGCAAAGGCTAAACAGACAGCTGCGGGGTGATATGAATAGGCTGGGAAGGGGCCATGGATACTGGCCCCCTCCCAAAGTAATAGCCACCCTAGAAATGTCTCATCTATTAGATGAGCTAGTTCTGGTGCTTAACCTCCGTTCTCGCTTGCCCTGGTGTGTTGGCAAGTGGGGTCATGATTCAGGGGTTGATGTCAGCTGTTTTATGTCCGCTGACATTAAGCCCAGAGGTTAGTAATGGAGAGGCGTCTATCAGGTCCCCAATGGTCAACAGTAATAAAGAAATATACAGCGAAAAGTCCTTTAGGAAAATGACTCCTCAACAATTACTCTCATTTAACCATTTATTACCATAGAAATCAAAGTTATATTCCCCTGTTGGCCGTAAATCCATAATGATGCTGCCCCACGACGATCCAAAACTCTGCTACATCCGGACGGTGTGGTAAGCGGTGACATCAATAATGTGACCGCTCAACACGGGTACCGGAACACAGCGAGTACCTCGAGAACCCGGCTGCAGTGACGTCAGTAAGGTTACCGCCGGTCACAGTCAGCGGTTCTCACGGTAACTTCTGTGTGAACTAGCCTGCGCTGAACTGCAGTAACCTTACTAATGTCACCGCTCACCACACCATCCGGATGTAGCAGAGTGGGGATCGTCGTGGGACCTACTTATTATGGATTTACGGCCGACAGGGGAATAGAACTTTGATTTGTATGGTATTAAATGGGTAAATTAGGGGAGAGATTTTCTTAAAGGACTTTTCTCTCTTTGTGTCTTTATTACTTTTGACTATGTGGTTAGTAGTGGGGGTATCTGATAGACAACTCTCCATTACTAACCTCTGGGCTATATGTAAGCTGCCAATACAAAGCTGATATCAACCCCAATACTATTACCCCACTTAAGAGGGTAAGCACCAGAATTGGCGCATCTAAAGGATGAGCCATTTCTAGGACGGCTGAGGGCTGGTGTTATTAGTCTGGGAGGCGGCCAATATCCATGGCCCTTCCCAGCCAACTAATATCAGCCCGCAGCTGTTTGTTTAGCCTTTGCTGGTTATTAAAAAAAATAGGGGGAACCTCACATCATTTTTTTGGTGTCCCCTCTTTTTAATAACCAGTAAAAGCTACGCAAACAGCTGTGAGCTATTAATAGGCTGGAAACCTTTATTGATATTGGCCCCTTCCCAGAATAACAACACCAGCCCCCCAGCTGTCTGCTTTCCCTCAGCTGGTTAGTAAAAATAAAGGGAACAGGCCATTTTGTAAAAATAAATTTATTTAATAGGATTTAAAAGGCTCAACGGCCTTTAGTGCCACATGAACGGCAATAAAGGGTGCTGGCATATTGTATGTAGGGGGCTTGTGACATTAAATATCTACAGGATACCTATCTTATTTATTCTAGCTAGCTAGCACTGTATATAAGTTTGCTTTATTAGCTGGAAAACTAGCTTTAAATGACAGAATTACAGTATGTAAAAGAGGATATTAAAAATGTACGACACCCGCATTACATCGAAGCGCCCCCCCTCCCCCCTCAGCCGTTCACTGGACATGCGGAAAATGCTGCCCGGCCCGTACATGGAGGTAATACGTGCAAGCACCCGGCATCACCTACCCAGGAGTTGGGGCACATGGAGCAGTAGACGCGGTGGTACCACTCACATGGGTACGGGTCCTTCCCTTTCGCATTCAGAGACTTCTGGCATCGATGATAATCTGAGAAGAAACGAGCAGATAAGAGGCGACATCCCGAGAAATCACAGGGGGCACGTTACACCCACTCACACCCCACAGGAGGCTGGAAGGAGAGCATGAGCCACTCCAGTCACATGATCCCTCTCAGCCAGTAGGCAGCTCCCGTTTCTGGAGGCGTGCGAGTCATGTGATCGCAACGAATGCTGCAGATTTCACAGCCGGATAATTGTAAAGTCAGTGATAATTTCCGGTTTGATGCCACATTTATGGTGGAAAATAAACTTGAGCTGACCACTGATGACACCACGTCTGTCAGGGCATGCTGGGAGTTGTAGTCTTACCAAAGCTGGAGACTCAAATATAATAACGTGCGATTCTGAGCTGAGAAAATCCGGAGATTTATTGCAGAGAAGGCAGAACTGGATCTGAGCGACGGCCATAGTGTGAGCGCAGCTCTGCACAGACAGCAGGGGTTAATAAATAACCTTTAGAGACGCAGCAAAATCCACAGTAAACTACCAGCAGCCGGAGGGAAATTATACATGTCAGTACAGAGGGGACGTCACAGAAGACCCAGCATTTACACAGTGACTTCACTAGCAGAACAGCGAGTGCAGCTCTGGAGTATAATACAGGATGTAACTCAGGATCATTAATGTAATGTATGTACACGGTGACTGCACCAGCAGAATAGTGAGTGCAGCTCTGGAGTATAGTACAGGATGTAACTCAGGATCAGTAATGTAATGTGTGTACACAGTGACTGCACCAGCAGAATAGTGAGTGCAGCTCTGGAGTATAATACAGGATGTAACTCAGGATCAGTAATGTAAAGTATGGACACAGTGACTGCACCAGCAGAATAGTGAGTGCAGCTCTGGAGTATAATACAGGATGTAACTCAGGATCAGTAATGTAATGTGTGTACACAGTGACTGCACCAGCAGAATAGTGAGTGCAGCTCTGGACTATAATAAAGGATGTAACTCAGGATCAGTAATGTATGTACACAGTGACTGCACCAGCAGAATAGTGAGTGCAGCTCTGGAGTATAATACAGGATGTAACTCAGGATCAGTAATGTAATGTATGTACACAGTGACTGCACCAGCATAATAGTGAGTGCAGCTCTGGAGTATAATACAGGATGTAACTCAGGATCAGTAATGTAATGTATGTACACAGTGACTGCACCAGCACAATAGTGAGTGCAGCTCTGGAGTATAATACAGGATGTAACTCAGGATCAGTAATGTAATGTATGTACACAGTGACTGCACCAGCAGAATAGTGAGTGCAGCTCTGGAGTATAATACAGGATGTAACTCAGGATCATTAATGTAATGTATGTACACGGTGACTGCACCAGCAGAATAGTGAGTGCAGCTCTGGACTATAATACAGGATGTAACTCAGGATCAGTAATGTAATGTATGTACACAGTGACTGCACCAGCAGAATAGTGAGTGCAGCTCTGGAGTATAATACAGGATGTAACTCAGGATCAGTAATGTAATGTATGTACGCAGTGACTGCACCAGCAGAATAGTGAGTGCAGCTCTGGAGTATAATACAGGATGTAAATTAGGATCAGTAATGTAATGTATATACACAGTGACTGCACCAGCAGAATAGTGAGTGCAGCTCTGGAGTATAATACAGGATGTAACTCAGGATCAGTAATGTATATACACAGTGACTGCACCAGCAGAATAGTGAGTGCAGCTCTGGAGTATAATACAGGATGTAACTTAGGATCAGTAATGTAATGTATATACACAGTGACTGCACCAGCAGAATAGTGAGTGCAGCTCTGGAGTATAATACAGGATGTAACTCAGGATCAGTAATGTAAAGTATGTACACAGTGACTGCACCAGCAGAATAGTGAGTGCAGCTCTGGAGTATAATACAGGGTGTAACTCAGGATCAGTAATGTATGTACACAGTGACTGCACCAGCAGAATAGTGAGTGCAGCTCTGGAGTATAATACAGGATGTAACTCAGGATCAGTAATGTAATGTATGTACACAGTGACTGCACCAGCACAATAGTGAGTGCAGCTCTGGAGTATAATACAGGATGTAACTCAGGATCAGTAATGTAATGTATGTACACAGTGACTGCACCAGCAGAATAGTGAGTGCAGCTCTGGAGTATAATACAGGATGTAACTTAGGATCAGTAATGTAATGTATATACACAGTGACTGCACCAGCAGAATAGTGAGTGCAGCTCTGGAGTATAATACAGGAGGTAACTCAGGATCAGTAATGTAAAGTATGGACACAGTGACTGCACCAGCAGAATAGTGAGCGCAGCTCTGGAGTATAATACAGGATGTAACTCAGGATCAGTAATGTATGTACACAGTGACTGCACCAGCAGAATAGTGAGTGCAGCTCTGGAGTATAATACAGGATGTAACTCAGGATCAGTAATGTATGTACACAGTGACTGCACCAGCAGAATAGTGAGCACAGCTCTGGAGTATAATACAGGATGTAACTCAGGATCAGTAATGTAATGTATGTACACAGTGACTGCACCAGCAGAATAGTGAGCGCAGCTCTGGAGTATAATACAGGAGGTAACTCAGGATCAGTAATGTATTGTATGTACACAGTGACTGCACCAGCAGAATAGTGAGTGCAGCTCTGGAGTATAATACAGGATGTAACTCAGCATCAGTAATGTATGTACACGGTGACTGCACCAGCAGAATAGTGAGTGCAGCTCTGGGGTATAATACAGGATGTAACTCAGGATCAGTAATGTAATGTATGTACACAGTGACTGCACCAGCAGAATAGTGAGTGCAGCTCAGGGGTATAATACAGGAGGTAACTCAGGATCAGTAATGTAATGTATGTACACAGTGACTGCACCAGCAGAATAGTGAGTGCAGCTCTGGAGTATAATACAGGATGTAACTCAGCATCAGTAATGTATGTACACAGTGACTGCACCAGCAGAATAGTGAGTGCAGCTCTGGAGTATAATACAGGATGTAACTCAGGATCATTAATGTAATGTATGTACACGGTGACTGCACCAGCAGAATAGTGAGTGCAGCTCTGGAGTATAATACAGGATGTAACTCAAGATCAGTAATGTAATGTATGTACACAGTGACTGCACCAGCAGAATAATGAGTGCAGCTCTGGAGTATAATACAAGATGTAACTCAGGATCAGTAATGTAATATATGTACACAGTGACTGCACCAGCAGAATAGTGAGTGCAGCTCTGGAGTATAATACAGGATGTAACTCAGGATCAGTACAGGATTAGTAATGTAATGTATGTACACAGTGACTGCACCAGCAGAATAGTGAGTGCAGCTCAGGGGTATAATACAGGAGGTAACTCAGGATCAGTAATGTAATGTATGTACACAGTGACTGCACCAGCAGAATAGTGAGCGCAGCTCTGGAGTATAATTCAGGGTAAGAAATGTATATACACCGTGACAGTACCAGAAGAATAGTGAGTGCCGCTCTGGAGTATAATACAGGATGTAACTCAGGATCAGTAATGTAATGTATGTACACAGTGACTGCACCAGCAGAATAGTGAGTGCAGCTCTGGAGTATAATACAGGATGTAACTCAGGATCTGTAATGTAATGTATGTACACAGTGACTGCACCAGCAGAATAGTGAGTGCAGCTCTGGAGTATAATACAGGATGTAACGTAATGTATGTACACAGTGACTGCACCAGCAGAATAGTGAGTGCAGCCCTGGAGTATAATGCAGGATGTAACTCAGAATCAGTAATGTAATGTATGTACACAGTGACTGCACCAGCAGAATAGTGAGTGCAGCTCTGGGGTATAATACAGGCTGTAACTCAGGATCAGTAATAGAGATCACTTCTATTTATGACACTTTTCTTACCCAGATAGTTCTGGACACAATGTTTGGTCTGGTTTTGATTTGGAAAGCGGGCGTCGAAAGGAGCAGTTTTGTAGTTCTCAATCTTAGCGCGAATGTTGTCGTCTGCCATTTTGCTTGCTGGAAGCAAGAAAAGAAGAGAGAAAGTATATAATAATCTTGCGGGATTCATTCAGTCTTGCACTAAATATATATTATACAAACACCCTTCTGTGAGAAATATCCAATAATTATTCTTAAAGGAGTTGTTTAATTTTTTAACCAACTTTAAACCATCGGACACAATTGATCAACAATCACAATGTCATATCTGCAGGATCCCCAAGTAGAAACCCATCGATCCCGAGAAGGTGAATATTCATTTCAGTGCTTTTGGGGTTGTTTTTTTCCTCTCCTTCATTCAAGAGACAAACTACAAAAACTTAAAAAGCTTTCTGAATGCAACTAAATGGTGACCACAATATGCAATCCGGCCATCGTTCTCAGGGCTCATTGAGGCGTAAACCATTGGCGGAGCGATTCCCCACGTCTGTGAGATTATGGAGATTCCAACTAATATAGTTTGATTTTTATCGCTTTTGTTTTTTCCTCCCTTCTTCCCACAACCATAACTTTTTTATTTTTCTGTCAAAATGGCCATGTGGGGATTGTTTCTTTGTGGGACAAGTTGCACTTGCAAATGACACCACTGGATTTACCATATTGTGTACTGGAAAAAAAATTAAAAGTGCAGTGAAATTGCGAAAAAAAAAGTGCAATTCCACATTTGTTTTGTGGATTTTTTTTTTTTTTTTTTATACCATGTTGACTGAATGCTAAAACTGACCAGGCAATATGATTTTCCAGGTCAGTTAGAGTTCGTAGACACCAAACATAGAAAAAGAACCTATTTAAGAGTAGTGAAAAAAAATCCAAAAATTTAAGAAAAAAAAAAGTCGCCATTTTCAGAGACTCTTAGCATCTTTATTTTTTGGGATCTGGGGCCGGGTGAGGGCTTATTTGTTTGCATGCCGATCTGATGTTTTTATTGATACCATTTTGGGGTAGATGCAATTTTTAGATCGCCCGTTATTACATTTTATTGCACTGTCGAGGCGATAAAAAAAAAAAAAAAAAAACGTAATTCTGGTGTTTTGATTTTTTTTTTTCTCGTTACACCGTTTACCGATCAGATTAATTCTTTTTATATATTGATAGTTCGTGCAATTCTGAACGTGGCGATACCAAATGTGTGCATAAGTTTTTTTTTATTGTTTTATTTTGAAAGGGGGGAGTGATTTAAACTTAGAGTTTAAAATTTTTTTTCTTGAATCTGCGATCATCTGATTGCCTGGGTGTAGCAGAAATGCTCACAGGCTCTTGAGCACTGACTGCTGGGCCGGCGCTCAAAGCAAGTGGGAAATAGGTTTATGGTTTCACAAATATTTTTTTTTTCAAGCTGAAAAAGGGGAACTTTATTTTTAAAGTTGGAAAAATCATTCCGAATTTTTTTTTTTTTTTTTTAAATCAATCACCAAAGTATGTTCCCTTTTAAAAACTTTTTAATTAACAGACATCTGGTTTCATCTGATGGAGAAGAGGCTGGTAGCAGCAATTACGACCAGCAGCAGGGGAGTGCGGACGCAGGCCACCCCCGCGGATCGGGCGCAGGCCACCCCCGCGGATCGGGCGCAGGCCACCCCCGCGGATCGGGCGCAGGCCACCCCCGCGGATCGGGCGCAGGCCACCCCCGGAGCGGTGGCACAGAAAGCGCAGCACAGGCCACCCCCGGGGCGCGGGCACAGAAAAGGCCACCCCAGGAGACTCACTGATGGGGGTAGAAGTTCCCCATCCAACCTATTAGTCAGAGCAGCCTCCACTGACAGCATTCACTACAGAGCTGCGCTCACTTTATTCAGCAGCCCCATAGGGAATGAATGGAGCAGATTCATGCCGGGCCACCAGTCACCACGCCGGGCCACCATAAAAAAAAAAAAAATAATATATTTATATATAAAAATGATGGGGGGAAAAAAAAAACCTCAAAGACTCCAATGACAACTCACTGTTAATGAGGCTGCGCACTATGAGGCCCCTGCAATGGGCTCATGTCACCTTGTGTCTCCTACAACAGCTCAGCACAGCGCCCACCTCAGTAAACCACATCATTTCCCTCACATTTACACTAACTCTCCCCCCAGAGACCTCCGGCCCGGCCGCCACCATCACCTACTCCAGACCCCGCACTCCGTCCTCTCACCTCACAATCTCCGTCCACACACCCGCCTCAATGTCACAGCTCGCACAGACCGGAAGTGCAGCTCTCTACCGGAAACACGTGACCCGCTCTGAGGGCACTAAAGGGCATTGCGAACTGCACGTAAGGAGAGCAGGGACGTCACGTGTGGGAGGGAGACGCGGGATAATCACGTGACCTGCAACTGCGCTCTATAGACAGAAGGCGCGTCCACAAGCCGAGAAACAGAGAGGACTGGCGGTGTGATTGGCTGACTGGCTGTTGCTAGGGCGGATTGTTAGGCACCATTTTGTGCGTGAAGAACGTCACATAGACCAGTAACAGGGCGGAAGGAGACAGTGCTGATGAGGAGACGATGTAAAACGTGTATATAGTGTATGTGACCGCACTGCAAGATGAGGAACCCGTATACCTACCGACTATAATACTGCCCCCTATGTACAAGAATATAACTACTATAATACTGCTGCTCTGTATAAGAATATAACTACTATAATACTGCTCCTATGTACAAGAATATAACTACTATAATACTGCTCCTATGTACAGGAATATAACTACTATAATACTGCTCCTATGTACAAGAATATAACTACTATAATACTGCCCCCTATGTACAAGAATATAACTACTATAATACTGCTCCTATGTACAAGAATATAACTACTATAATACTGCTGCTCTGTATAAGACTATAACTACTACAATACAGCCCCTATGTACAAGAATATAACTACTATAATACTGCCCCCTATGTACAAGAATATAACTACTATAATACTGCCCCCTATGTACAAGAATATAACTACTATAATACTGCCCCTATCTACAAGAATATAACTACTATAATACTGCTCCTATGTACAAGAATATAACTACTATAATACTGCCCCCTATGTACAAGAATATAACTACTATAATACTGCTCCTATGTACAAGAATATAACTACTATAATACTGCTGCTCTGTATAAGACTATAACTACTACAATACAGCCCCTATGTACAAGAATATAACTACTATAATACTGCCCCCTATGTACAAGAATATAACTACTATAATACTGCCCCCTATGTACAAGAATATAACTACTATAATACTGCTCCTATGTACAAGAATATAACTACTATAATACTGCTCCTATGTACAAGAATATAACTACTATAATACTGCCCCCTATGTACAAGAATATAACTACTATAATACTGCTCCTATGTACAAGAATATAACTACTATAATACTGCTGCTCTGTATAAGACTATAACTACTACAATACAGCCCCTATGTACAAGAATATAACTACTATAATACTGCCCCCTATGTACAAGAATATAACTACTATAATACTGCCCCCTATGTACAAGAATATAACTACTATAATACTGCCCCTATCTACAAGAATATAACTACTATAATACTGCTCCTATGTACAAGAATATAACTACTATAATACTGCCCCCTATGTACAAGAATATAACTACTATAATACTGCTCCTATGTACAAGAATATAACTACTATAATACTGCTGCTCTGTATAAGACTATAACTACTACAATACAGCCCCTATGTACAAGAATATAACTACTATAATACTGCCCCCTATGTACAAGAATATAACTACTATAATACTGCCCCCTATGTACAAGAATATAACTACTATAATACTGCTCCTATGTACAAGAATATAACTACTATAATACTGCTCCTATGTACAAGAATATAACTACTATAATACTGCCCCCTATGTACAAGAATATAACTACTATAATACTGCTCCTATGTACAAGAATATAACTACTATAATACTGCTGCTCTGTATAAGACTATAACTACTACAATACAGCCCCTATGTACAAGAATATAACTACTATAATACTGCCCCCTATGTACAAGAATATAATACTGTTCCCTATGTACAAGAATATAACTACTATAATACTGCTCCTATGTACAAGAATATAACTACTATAATACTGCTCCTATGTACAAGAATATAACTACTATAATACTGCCCCCTATGTACAAGAATATAACTACTATAATACTGCTCCTATGTACAAGAATATAACTACTATAATATTGCTCCTATGTACAAGAATATCACTACTATAATACTGCCCCTATATACAAGAATATCACTACTATAATACTGCCCCCTATGTATAAGAATATAACTACTATAATACTGCCCCCTATGTACAAGAATACACTATAATATTGCCCCCTATGTACAAGAATATAACTACTATAATACTGCCCCCTATGTACAAGAATATAACTACTATAATACTGCCCCCTATGTACAAGAATATAACTACTATAATACTGCCCCCTATGTGCAAGAATATAACTACTATAATACTGCCCCTATGTACAAGAATATAACTACTATAATACTGCCCCCTATGTATAAGAATATAACTACTATAATACTGCCCCCTATGTACAAGAATATAACTACTATAATACTGCTCCTATGTACAAGAATATAACTACTATAATACTGCCCCCTATGTACAAGAATATAACTACTATAATACTGCCCTGTATGTACAAGAATATACTATAATACTGCCCCTATGTATAAGAATATAACTACTATAAAGCTGCTCCTATGTATAAGAATATAACTACTATAATACTGCCCCTATGTACAAGAATATAACTACTATAATACTGCTCCTATGTACAAGAATATAACTACTATAATACTGCCCCTATGTACAAGAATATAACTACTATAATACTGCCCCCTATGTATAAGAATATAACTACTATAATACTGCCCCCTATGCACAAGAATATAACTACTATAATACTGCTCCTATGTACAAGAATATAACTACTATAATACTGCCCCTATCTACAAGAATATAACTACTATAATACTTGCCCCTATGTACAAGAATATAGCTACTATAATACTGCTCCTATATACAAGAATATAACTACTATAATACTGCCCCTATCTACAAGAATATAACTACTATAATACTGCCCCCTATGTACAAGAATATAACTACTATAATACTGTCCCTATGTACAAGAATATAACTACTATAATACTGCCCCTATGGACAAGAATATAACTACTATAATACTGCCCCCTATGTACAAGAATATAACTACTATAATACTGCCCCTATGTACAAGAATATAACTACTATAATACTGCCCCCTATGTACAAGAATATAACTACTATAATACTGTCGCTATGTACAAGAATATAACTACTATAATACTGCTCCTATGTACAAGAATATAACTACTATAATACTGCTCCTATGTACAAGAATATAACTACTATAATACTGCCCCCTATGTACAAGAATATAACTACTATAATACTGCTCCTATGTACAAGAATATAACTACTATAATACTGCTCCTGTGTACAAGGATATAACTACTATAATACTGCTCCTATGTACAAGAAAATAACTACTATAATACTGCTCCCTATGTACAAGAATATAACTACTATAATACTGCTCCTATGTACAAGAATATAACTACTATAATACTGCTCCTATGTACAAGAATATAACTACTATAATACTGCTCCCTATGTACAAGAATACAACTACTATAACACTGCCCCCTATCTACAAGAATATAACTACTATAATACTGCTCCTATGTACAAGAATATAACTACTATAATACTGCCCCTATATACAAGAATATAACTACTATAATACTGCCCCCTGTGTACAAGAATATAACTACTATAATACTGCTCCCTATGTACAAGAATATAACTACTATAATACTGCTCCTATGTACAAGAATATAACTACTATAATACTGCCCCTATATACAAGAATATAACTACTATAATACTGCCCCCTATGTACAAGAATATAACTACTATAATACTGCCCCTATGTACAAGAATATAACTACTATAATACTGCCCCTATGTACAAGAATATAACTACTATAATACTGCCCCCTATGTACAAGAATATAACTACTATATTACTGCCCCCTATGTACAAGAATATAATTACTATAATACTGCTCCTATGTACAAGAATATAACTACTAAAATACTGCCCCTATATACAAGAATATAACTACTATAATACTGCCCCCTATGTACAAGCATATAACTACTATAATACTGCTCCTATGTACAAGAATATAACTACTATAATACTGCTCCTATGTACAAGAATATAACTACTATAATACTGCTCCCTATGTACAAGAATATAACTACTATAATACTGTCCCTATGTACAAGAATACAACTACTATAACACTGCCCCCTATGTACAAGAATATAACTACTATAATACTGCTCCTATGTACAAGAATATAACTACTATAATACTGCCCCTATATACAAAAATATAACTACTATAATACTGCCCCCTGTGTACAAGAATATAACTACTATAATACTGCTCCCTATGTACAAGAATATAACTACTATAATACTGCTCCTATGTACAAGAATATAACTACTATAATACTGCCCCTATGTACAAGAATATAACTACTATAATACTGCCCCCAATGTACAAGAATATAACTACTATAATACTGCCCCTATGTACAAGAATATAACTACTATAATACTGCCCCTATGTACAAGAATATAACTACTATAATACTGCCCCCTATGTACAAGAATATAACTACTATAATACTGCCCCCTATGTACAAGAATATAACTACTATATTACTGCCCCCTATGTACAAGAATATAATTACTATAATACTGCTCCTATGTACAAGAATATAACTACTAAAATACTGCCCCTATATACAAGAATATAACTACTATAATACTGCTCTCTATGTACAAGAATATAACTACTATAATACTGCTCCTATGTACAAGAATATAGCTACTATAATACTGCTCCTATGTACAAGAATATAACTACTATAATACTGCCCCCTATGTACAAGAATATAACTACTATAATACTGCCCCTATGTACAAGAATATAACTACTATAATACTGCTCCTATGTACAAGAATATAACTACTATAATACTGCTCCTATGTACAAGAATATAACTACTATAATACTGCCCCCTATGTACAAGAATATAACTACTATAATACTGCTCCTATGTACAAGAATATAACTACTATAATACTGCTCCTATGTACAAGAATATCACTACTATAATACTGCCCCTATATACAAGAATATCACTACTATAATACTGCCCCCTATGTATAAGAATATAACTACTATAATACTGACCCCTATGTACAAGAATATACTATAATATTGCCCCCTATGTACAAGAATATAACTACTATAATACTGCCCCCTATGTACAAGAATATAACTACTATAATACTGCCCCCTATGTACAAGAATATAACTACTATAATACTGCCCCCTATGTACAAGAATATAACTACTATAATACTGCCCCTATGTACAAGAATATAACTACTATAATACTGCCCCCTATGTACAAGAATATAACTACTATAATACTGCTCCTATGTACAAGAATATAACTACTATAATACTGCCCCCTATGTACAAGAATATAACTACTATAATACTGCCCTGTATGTACAAGAATATAACTACTATAATACTGCCCCTATGTATAAGAATATAACTACTATAATGCTGCTCCTATGTATAAGAATATAACTACTATAATACTGCCCCTATGTACAAGAATATAACTACTATAATACTGCTCCTATGTACAAGAATATAACTACTATAATACTGCCCCTATGTACAAGAATATAACTACTATAATACTGCCCCCTATGTATAAGAATATAACTACTATAATACTGCCCCCTATGCACAAGAATATAACTACTATAATACTGCTCCTATGTACAAGAATATAACTACTATAATACTGCCCCTATCTACAAGAATATAACTACTATAATACTTGCCCCTATGTACAAGAATATAGCTACTATAATACTGCTCCTATATACAAGAATATAACTACTATAATACTGCCCCTATCTACAAGAATATAACTACTATAATACTGCCCCCTATGTACAAGAATATAACTACTATAATACTGTCCCTATGTACAAGAATATAACTACTATAATACTGCCCCTATGGACAAGAATATAACTACTATAATACTGCCCCCTATGTACAAGAATATAACTACTATAATACTGCCCCTATGTACAAGAATATAACTACTATAATACTGCCCCCTATGTACAAGAATATAACTACTATAATACTGTCGCTATGTACAAGAATATAACTACTATAATACTGCTCCTATGTACAAGAATATAACTACTATAATACTGCTCCTATGTACAAGAATATAACTACTATAATACTGCCCCCTATGTACAAGAATATAACTACTATAATACTGCTCCTATGTACAAGAATATAACTACTATAATACTGCTCCTGTGTACAAGGATATAACTACTATAATACTGCTCCTATGTACAAGAAAATAACTACTATAATACTGCTCCCTATGTACAAGAATATAACTACTATAATACTGCTCCTATGTACAAGAATATAACTACTATAATACTGCTCCTATGTACAAGAATATAACTACTATAATACTGCTCCCTATGTACAAGAATATAACTACTATAATACTGTCCCTATGTACAAGAATACAACTACTATAACACTGCCCCCTATCTACAAGAATATAACTACTATAATACTGCTCCTATGTACAAGAATATAACTACTATAATACTGCCCCTATATACAAGAATATAACTACTATAATACTGCCCCCTGTGTACAAGAATATAACTACTATAATACTGCTCCCTATGTACAAGAATATAACTACTATAATACTGCTCCTATGTACAAGAATATAACTACTATAATACTGCCCCTATATACAAGAATATAACTACTATAATACTGCCCCCTATGTACAAGAATATAACTACTATAATACTGCCCCTATGTACAAGAATATAACTACTATAATACTGCCCCTATGTACAAGAATATAACTACTATAATACTGCCCCCTATGTACAAGAATATAACTACTATATTACTGCCCCCTATGTACAAGAATATAATTACTATAATACTGCTCCTATGTACAAGAATATAACTACTAAAATACTGCCCCTATATACAAGAATATAACTACTATAATACTGCCCCCTATGTACAAGCATATAACTACTATAATACTGCTCCTATGTACAAGAATATAACTACTATAATACTGCTCCTATGTACAAGAATATAACTACTATAATACTGCTCCCTATGTACAAGAATATAACTACTATAATACTGTCCCTATGTACAAGAATACAACTACTATAACACTGCCCCCTATGTACAAGAATATAACTACTATAATACTGCTCCTATGTACAAGAATATAACTACTATAATACTGCCCCTATATACAAAAATATAACTACTATAATACTGCCCCCTGTGTACAAGAATATAACTACTATAATACTGCTCCCTATGTACAAGAATATAACTACTATAATACTGCTCCTATGTACAAGAATATAACTACTATAATACTGCCCCTATGTACAAGAATATAACTACTATAATACTGCCCCTATGTACAAGAATATAACTACTATAATACTGCCCCCTATGTACAAGAATATAACTACTATAATACTGCCCCTATGTACAAGAATATAACTACTATAATACTGCCCCTATGTACAAGAATATAACTACTATAATACTGCCCCCTATGTACAAGAATATAACTACTATAATACTGCCCCCTATGTACAAGAATATAACTACTATATTACTGCCCCCTATGTACAAGAATATAATTACTATAATACTGCTCCTATGTACAAGAATATAACTACTAAAATACTGCCCCTATATACAAGAATATAACTACTATAATACTGCTCTCTATGTACAAGAATATAACTACTATAATACTGCTCCTATGTACAAGAATATAGCTACTATAATACTGCTCCTATGTACAAGAATATAACTACTATAATACTGCCCCCTATGTACAAGAATATAACTACCATAATACTGCCCCTATGTACAAGAATATAACTACTATAATACTGCTCCTATGTACAAGAATATAACTACTATAATACTGCTCCTATGTACAAGAATATAACTACTATAATACTGCTCCTATGTACAAGAATATAACTACTATAATACTGCCCCCTATGTACAAGAATATAACTACTATAATACTGCTCCTATGTACAAGAATATAACTACTATAATACTGCTCCCTATGTACAAGAATATAACTACTATAATACTGCTCCTGTGTACAAGAATATAACTACTATAATACTGCTCCTATGTACAAGAAAATAACTACTATAATACTGCTCCCTATGTACAAGAATATAACTACTATAATACTGCTCCTATGTACAAGAATATAACTACTATAATACTGCTCCTATGTACAAGAATATAACTACTATAATACTGCTCCTATGTACAAGAATATAACTACTATAATACTGCCCCCTATGTACAAGCATATAACTACTATAATACTGCTCCTATGTACAAGAATATAACTACTATAATACTGCTCCCTATGTACAAGAATATAACTACTATAATACTGCTCCTATGTACAAGAATATAACTACTATAATACTGCTCCCTATGTACAAGAATATAACTACTATAATACTGCCCCTATGTACAAGAATATAACTACTATAATACTGCTCCCTATGTACAAGAATATAACTACTATAATACTGTCCCCCTATGTACAAGAATATAACTACTATAATACTGCCCCCTATGTACAAGAATATAACTAATATAATACTGCTCCTATGTACAAGAATATAACTACTATAATACTGCTCCCTATGTACAAGAATATAACTACTATAATACTGTCCCTATGTACAAGAATATAACTACTATAATACTGCCCCTATGGACAAGAATATAACTACTATAATACTGCCCCCTATGTACAAGAATATAACTACTATAATACTGCCCCTATGTACAAGAATATAACTACTATAATACTGCCCCCTATGTACAAGAATATAACTACTATAATACTGTCGCTATGTACAAGAATATAACTACTATAATACTGCTCCTATGTACAAGAATATAACTACTATAATACTGCTCCTATGTACAAGAATATAACTACTATAATACTGCCCCCTATGTACAAGAATATAACTACTATAATACTGCTCCTATGTACAAGAATATAACTACTATAATACTGCTCCTGTGTACAAGGATATAACTACTATAATACTGCTCCTATGTACAAGAAAATAACTACTATAATACTGCTCCCTATGTACAAGAATATAACTACTATAATACTGCTCCTATGTACAAGAATATAACTACTATAATACTGCTCCTATGTACAAGAATATAACTACTATAATACTGCTCCCTATGTACAAGAATACAACTACTATAACACTGCCCCCTATCTACAAGAATATAACTACTATAATACTGCTCCTATGTACAAGAATATAACTACTATAATACTGCCCCTATATACAAGAATATAACTACTATAATACTGCCCCCTGTGTACAAGAATATAACTACTATAATACTGCTCCCTATGTACAAGAATATAACTACTATAATACTGCTCCTATGTACAAGAATATAACTACTATAATACTGCCCCTATATACAAGAATATAACTACTATAATACTGCCCCCTATGTACAAGAATATAACTACTATAATACTGCCCCTATGTACAAGAATATAACTACTATAATACTGCCCCTATGTACAAGAATATAACTACTATAATACTGCCCCCTATGTACAAGAATATAACTACTATATTACTGCCCCCTATGTACAAGAATATAATTACTATAATACTGCTCCTATGTACAAGAATATAACTACTAAAATACTGCCCCTATATACAAGAATATAACTACTATAATACTGCCCCCTATGTACAAGCATATAACTACTATAATACTGCTCCTATGTACAAGAATATAACTACTATAATACTGCTCCTATGTACAAGAATATAACTACTATAATACTGCTCCCTATGTACAAGAATATAACTACTATAATACTGTCCCTATGTACAAGAATACAACTACTATAACACTGCCCCCTATGTACAAGAATATAACTACTATAATACTGCTCCTATGTACAAGAATATAACTACTATAATACTGCCCCTATATACAAAAATATAACTACTATAATACTGCCCCCTGTGTACAAGAATATAACTACTATAATACTGCTCCCTATGTACAAGAATATAACTACTATAATACTGCTCCTATGTACAAGAATATAACTACTATAATACTGCCCCTATGTACAAGAATATAACTACTATAATACTGCCCCCAATGTACAAGAATATAACTACTATAATACTGCCCCTATGTACAAGAATATAACTACTATAATACTGCCCCTATGTACAAGAATATAACTACTATAATACTGCCCCCTATGTACAAGAATATAACTACTATAATACTGCCCCCTATGTACAAGAATATAACTACTATATTACTGCCCCCTATGTACAAGAATATAATTACTATAATACTGCTCCTATGTACAAGAATATAACTACTAAAATACTGCCCCTATATACAAGAATATAACTACTATAATACTGCTCTCTATGTACAAGAATATAACTACTATAATACTGCTCCTATGTACAAGAATATAGCTACTATAATACTGCTCCTATGTACAAGAATATAACTACTATAATACTGCCCCCTATGTACAAGAATATAACTACTATAATACTGCCCCTATGTACAAGAATATAACTACTATAATACTGCTCCTATGTACAAGAATATAACTACTATAATACTGCTCCTATGTACAAGAATATAACTACTATAATACTGCCCCCTATGTACAAGAATATAACTACTATAATACTGCTCCTATGTACAAGAATATAACTACTATAATACTGCTCCTATGTACAAGAATATCACTACTATAATACTGCCCCTATATACAAGAATATCACTACTATAATACTGCCCCCTATGTATAAGAATATAACTACTATAATACTGACCCCTATGTACAAGAATATACTATAATATTGCCCCCTATGTACAAGAATATAACTACTATAATACTGCCCCCTATGTACAAGAATATAACTACTATAATACTGCCCCCTATGTACAAGAATATAACTACTATAATACTGCCCCCTATGTACAAGAATATAACTACTATAATACTGCCCCTATGTACAAGAATATAACTACTATAATACTGCCCCCTATGTACAAGAATATAACTACTATAATACTGCTCCTATGTACAAGAATATAACTACTATAATACTGCCCCCTATGTACAAGAATATAACTACTATAATACTGCCCTGTATGTACAAGAATATAACTACTATAATACTGCCCCTATGTATAAGAATATAACTACTATAATGCTGCTCCTATGTATAAGAATATAACTACTATAATACTGCCCCTATGTACAAGAATATAACTACTATAATACTGCTCCTATGTACAAGAATATAACTACTATAATACTGCCCCTATGTACAAGAATATAACTACTATAATACTGCCCCCTATGTATAAGAATATAACTACTATAATACTGCCCCCTATGCACAAGAATATAACTACTATAATACTGCTCCTATGTACAAGAATATAACTACTATAATACTGCCCCTATCTACAAGAATATAACTACTATAATACTTGCCCCTATGTACAAGAATATAGCTACTATAATACTGCTCCTATATACAAGAATATAACTACTATAATACTGCCCCTATCTACAAGAATATAACTACTATAATACTGCCCCCTATGTACAAGAATATAACTACTATAATACTGTCCCTATGTACAAGAATATAACTACTATAATACTGCCCCTATGGACAAGAATATAACTACTATAATACTGCCCCCTATGTACAAGAATATAACTACTATAATACTGCCCCTATGTACAAGAATATAACTACTATAATACTGCCCCCTATGTACAAGAATATAACTACTATAATACTGTCGCTATGTACAAGAATATAACTACTATAATACTGCTCCTATGTACAAGAATATAACTACTATAATACTGCTCCTATGTACAAGAATATAACTACTATAATACTGCCCCCTATGTACAAGAATATAACTACTATAATACTGCTCCTATGTACAAGAATATAACTACTATAATACTGCTCCTGTGTACAAGGATATAACTACTATAATACTGCTCCTATGTACAAGAAAATAACTACTATAATACTGCTCCCTATGTACAAGAATATAACTACTATAATACTGCTCCTATGTACAAGAATATAACTACTATAATACTGCTCCTATGTACAAGAATATAACTACTATAATACTGCTCCCTATGTACAAGAATATAACTACTATAATACTGTCCCTATGTACAAGAATACAACTACTATAACACTGCCCCCTATCTACAAGAATATAACTACTATAATACTGCTCCTATGTACAAGAATATAACTACTATAATACTGCCCCTATATACAAGAATATAACTACTATAATACTGCCCCCTGTGTACAAGAATATAACTACTATAATACTGCTCCCTATGTACAAGAATATAACTACTATAATACTGCTCCTATGTACAAGAATATAACTACTATAATACTGCCCCTATATACAAGAATATAACTACTATAATACTGCCCCCTATGTACAAGAATATAACTACTATAATACTGCCCCTATGTACAAGAATATAACTACTATAATACTGCCCCTATGTACAAGAATATAACTACTATAATACTGCCCCCTATGTACAAGAATATAACTACTATATTACTGCCCCCTATGTACAAGAATATAATTACTATAATACTGCTCCTATGTACAAGAATATAACTACTAAAATACTGCCCCTATATACAAGAATATAACTACTATAATACTGCCCCCTATGTACAAGCATATAACTACTATAATACTGCTCCTATGTACAAGAATATAACTACTATAATACTGCTCCTATGTACAAGAATATAACTACTATAATACTGCTCCCTATGTACAAGAATATAACTACTATAATACTGTCCCTATGTACAAGAATACAACTACTATAACACTGCCCCCTATGTACAAGAATATAACTACTATAATACTGCTCCTATGTACAAGAATATAACTACTATAATACTGCCCCTATATACAAAAATATAACTACTATAATACTGCCCCCTGTGTACAAGAATATAACTACTATAATACTGCTCCCTATGTACAAGAATATAACTACTATAATACTGCTCCTATGTACAAGAATATAACTACTATAATACTGCCCCTATGTACAAGAATATAACTACTATAATACTGCCCCTATGTACAAGAATATAACTACTATAATACTGCCCCCTATGTACAAGAATATAACTACTATAATACTGCCCCTATGTACAAGAATATAACTACTATAATACTGCCCCTATGTACAAGAATATAACTACTATAATACTGCCCCCTATGTACAAGAATATAACTACTATAATACTGCCCCCTATGTACAAGAATATAACTACTATATTACTGCCCCCTATGTACAAGAATATAATTACTATAATACTGCTCCTATGTACAAGAATATAACTACTAAAATACTGCCCCTATATACAAGAATATAACTACTATAATACTGCTCTCTATGTACAAGAATATAACTACTATAATACTGCTCCTATGTACAAGAATATAGCTACTATAATACTGCTCCTATGTACAAGAATATAACTACTATAATACTGCCCCCTATGTACAAGAATATAACTACCATAATACTGCCCCTATGTACAAGAATATAACTACTATAATACTGCTCCTATGTACAAGAATATAACTACTATAATACTGCTCCTATGTACAAGAATATAACTACTATAATACTGCTCCTATGTACAAGAATATAACTACTATAATACTGCCCCCTATGTACAAGAATATAACTACTATAATACTGCTCCTATGTACAAGAATATAACTACTATAATACTGCTCCCTATGTACAAGAATATAACTACTATAATACTGCTCCTGTGTACAAGAATATAACTACTATAATACTGCTCCTATGTACAAGAAAATAACTACTATAATACTGCTCCCTATGTACAAGAATATAACTACTATAATACTGCTCCTATGTACAAGAATATAACTACTATAATACTGCTCCTATGTACAAGAATATAACTACTATAATACTGCTCCTATGTACAAGAATATAACTACTATAATACTGCCCCCTATGTACAAGCATATAACTACTATAATACTGCTCCTATGTACAAGAATATAACTACTATAATACTGCTCCCTATGTACAAGAATATAACTACTATAATACTGCTCCTATGTACAAGAATATAACTACTATAATACTGCTCCCTATGTACAAGAATATAACTACTATAATACTGCCCCTATGTACAAGAATATAACTACTATAATACTGCTCCCTATGTACAAGAATATAACTACTATAATACTGTCCCCCTATGTACAAGAATATAACTACTATAATACTGCCCCCTATGTACAAGAATATAACTAATATAATACTGCTCCTATGTACAAGAATATAACTACTATAATACTGCTCCCTATGTACAAGAATATAACTACTATAATACTGTCCCTATGTACAAGAATACAACTACTATAACACTGCCCCCTATGTACAAGAATATAACTACTATAATACTGCTCCTATGTACAAGAATATAACTACTATAATACTGCCCCTATATACAAGAATATAACTACTATAATACTGCCCCCTGTGTACAAGAATATAACTACTATAATACTGCTCCCTATGTACAAGAATATAACTACTATAATACTGCTCCTATGTACAAGAATATAACTACTATAATACTGCCCCTATATACAAGAATATAACTACTATAATACTGCCCCCTATGTACAAGAATATAACTACTATAATACTGCCCCTATGTACAAGAATATAACTACTATAATACTGCCCCTATGTACAAGAATATAACTACTATAATACTGCCCCCTATGTACAAGAATATAACTACTATATTACTGCCCCCTATGTACAAGAAATATAATTACTATAATACTGCTCCTATGTACAAGAATATAACTACTAAAATACTGCCCCTATATACAAGAATATAACTACTATAATACTGCTCTCTATGTACAAGAATATAACTACTATAATACTGCCCCTTATGTACAAGAATATAACTACTATAATACTGCTCCTATGTACAAGAATATAACTACTAAAATACTGCCCCTATATACAAGAATATAACTACTATAATACTGCTCCTATGTACAAGAATATAACTACTATAATACTGCTCCTATGTACAAGAATATAACTACTATAATACTGCTCCCTATGTACAAGAATATAACTACTATAATACTGCCCCTATGTACAAGAATATAACTACTATAATACTGCTCCCTATGTACAAGAATATAACTACTATAATACTGTCCCCCTATGTACAAGAATATAACTACTATAATACTGCCCCCTATGTACAAGAATATAACTAATATAATACTGCTCCTATGTACAAGAATATAACTACTATAATACTGCTCCCTATGTACAAGAATATAACTACTATAATACTGTCCCTATGTACAAGAATACAACTACTATAACACTGCCCCCTATGTACAAGAATATAACTACTATAATACTGCTCCTATGTACAAGAATATAACTACTATAATACTGCCCCTATATACAAGAATATAACTACTATAATACTGCCCCCTGTGTACAAGAATATAACTACTATAATACTGCTCCCTATGTACAAGAATATAACTACTATAATACTGCTCCTATGTACAAGAATATAACTACTATAATACTGCCCCTATATACAAGAATATAACTACTATAATACTGCCCCCTATGTACAAGAATATAACTACTATAATACTGCCCCTATGTACAAGAATATAACTACTATAATACTGCCCCTATGTACAAGAATATAACTACTATAATACTGCCCCCTATGTACAAGAATATAACTACTATATTACTGCCCCCTATGTACAAGAATATAATTACTATAATACTGCTCCTATGTACAAGAATATAACTACTAAAATACTGCCCCTATATACAAGAATATAACTACTATAATACTGCTCTCTATGTACAAGAATATAACTACTATAATACTGCCCCTTATGTACAAGAATATAACTACTATAATACTGCTCCTATGTACAAGAATATAACTACTAAAATACTGCCCCTATATACAAGAATATAACTACTATAATACTGCTCCTATGTACAAGAATATAACTACTATAATACTGCCCCTATGTACAAGAATATAACTACTATAATACTGCTCCTATGTACAAGAATATAACTACTATAATACTGCCCCCTATGTACAAGAATATAACTACTATAATACTGCTTCTGTGTACAAGAATATAACTACTATAATACTGCTCCTATGTATAAGAATATAACTACTATAATACTGCCCTCTAAGTACAAGAATATAACTACTATAATACTGGTCCTATGTACAAGAATATAACTACTATAATACTGCTCCTATGTACAAGAATATAACTACTAAAATACTGCCCCTATGTACAAGAATATAACTACTATAATACTGCCCCCTATGTACAAGAATATAACTACTATAATACTGCCCCCTATGTACAAGAATATAACTACTATAATACTGCCCCTATGTACAAGAATATAACTACTATAATACTGCCCCCTATGTATAAGAATATAACTACTATAATACTGCCCCCTATGCACAAGAATATAACTACTATAATACTGCTCCTATGTACAAGAATATAACTACTATAATACTGCCCCTATCTACAAGAATATAACTACTATAATACTTGCCCCTATGTACAAGAATATAGCTACTATAATACTGCTCCTATATACAAGAATATAACTACTATAATACTGCCCCTATCTACAAGAATATAACTACTATAATACTGCCCCCTATGTACAAGAATATAACTACTATAATACTGTCCCTATGTACAAGAATATAACTACTATAATACTGCCCCTATGGACAAGAATATAACTACTATAATACTGCCCCCTATGTACAAGAATATAACTACTATAATACTGCCCCTATGTACAAGAATATAACTACTATAATACTGCCCCCTATGTACAAGAATATAACTACTATAATACTGTCGCTATGTACAAGAATATAACTACTATAATACTGCTCCTATGTACAAGAATATAACTACTATAATACTGCTCCTATGTACAAGAATATAACTACTATAATACTGCCCCCTATGTACAAGAATATAACTACTATAATACTGCTCCTATGTACAAGAATATAACTACTATAATACTGCTCCTGTGTACAAGGATATAACTACTATAATACTGCTCCTATGTACAAGAAAATAACTACTATAATACTGCTCCCTATGTACAAGAATATAACTACTATAATACTGCTCCTATGTACAAGAATATAACTACTATAATACTGCTCCTATGTACAAGAATATAACTACTATAATACTGCTCCCTATGTACAAGAATATAACTACTATAATACTGTCCCTATGTACAAGAATACAACTACTATAACACTGCCCCCTATCTACAAGAATATAACTACTATAATACTGCTCCTATGTACAAGAATATAACTACTATAATACTGCCCCTATATACAAGAATATAACTACTATAATACTGCCCCCTGTGTACAAGAATATAACTACTATAATACTGCTCCCTATGTACAAGAATATAACTACTATAATACTGCTCCTATGTACAAGAATATAACTACTATAATACTGCCCCTATATACAAGAATATAACTACTATAATACTGCCCCCTATGTACAAGAATATAACTACTATAATACTGCCCCTATGTACAAGAATATAACTACTATAATACTGCCCCTATGTACAAGAATATAACTACTATAATACTGCCCCCTATGTACAAGAATATAACTACTATATTACTGCCCCCTATGTACAAGAATATAATTACTATAATACTGCTCCTATGTACAAGAATATAACTACTAAAATACTGCCCCTATATACAAGAATATAACTACTATAATACTGCCCCCTATGTACAAGCATATAACTACTATAATACTGCTCCTATGTACAAGAATATAACTACTATAATACTGCTCCTATGTACAAGAATATAACTACTATAATACTGCTCCCTATGTACAAGAATATAACTACTATAATACTGTCCCTATGTACAAGAATACAACTACTATAACACTGCCCCCTATGTACAAGAATATAACTACTATAATACTGCTCCTATGTACAAGAATATAACTACTATAATACTGCCCCTATATACAAAAATATAACTACTATAATACTGCCCCCTGTGTACAAGAATATAACTACTATAATACTGCTCCCTATGTACAAGAATATAACTACTATAATACTGCTCCTATGTACAAGAATATAACTACTATAATACTGCCCCTATGTACAAGAATATAACTACTATAATACTGCCCCTATGTACAAGAATATAACTACTATAATACTGCCCCCTATGTACAAGAATATAACTACTATAATACTGCCCCTATGTACAAGAATATAACTACTATAATACTGCCCCTATGTACAAGAATATAACTACTATAATACTGCCCCCTATGTACAAGAATATAACTACTATAATACTGCCCCCTATGTACAAGAATATAACTACTATATTACTGCCCCCTATGTACAAGAATATAATTACTATAATACTGCTCCTATGTACAAGAATATAACTACTAAAATACTGCCCCTATATACAAGAATATAACTACTATAATACTGCT
Organism: Phyllobates terribilis; assembly: GCF_046119375.1. Lineage (NCBI taxonomy): Eukaryota > Metazoa > Chordata > Amphibia > Anura > Dendrobatidae > Phyllobates > Phyllobates terribilis. The sequence goes on from NW_027362772.1 coordinate 25,549,706, forward strand.
CTCTATGTACAAGAATATAACTACTATAATACTGCTCCTATGTACAAGAATATAGCTACTATAATACTGCTCCTATGTACAAGAATATAACTACTATAATACTGCCCCCTATGTACAAGAATATAACTACCATAATACTGCCCCTATGTACAAGAATATAACTACTATAATACTGCTCCTATGTACAAGAATATAACTACTATAATACTGCTCCTATGTACAAGAATATAACTACTATAATACTGCTCCTATGTACAAGAATATAACTACTATAATACTGCCCCCTATGTACAAGAATATAACTACTATAATACTGCTCCTATGTACAAGAATATAACTACTATAATACTGCTCCCTATGTACAAGAATATAACTACTATAATACTGCTCCTGTGTACAAGAATATAACTACTATAATACTGCTCCTATGTACAAGAAAATAACTACTATAATACTGCTCCCTATGTACAAGAATATAACTACTATAATACTGCTCCTATGTACAAGAATATAACTACTATAATACTGCTCCTATGTACAAGAATATAACTACTATAATACTGCTCCTATGTACAAGAATATAACTACTATAATACTGCCCCCTATGTACAAGCATATAACTACTATAATACTGCTCCTATGTACAAGAATATAACTACTATAATACTGCTCCCTATGTACAAGAATATAACTACTATAATACTGCTCCTATGTACAAGAATATAACTACTATAATACTGCTCCCTATGTACAAGAATATAACTACTATAATACTGCCCCTATGTACAAGAATATAACTACTATAATACTGCTCCCTATGTACAAGAATATAACTACTATAATACTGTCCCCCTATGTACAAGAATATAACTACTATAATACTGCCCCCTATGTACAAGAATATAACTAATATAATACTGCTCCTATGTACAAGAATATAACTACTATAATACTGCTCCCTATGTACAAGAATATAACTACTATAATACTGTCCCTATGTACAAGAATACAACTACTATAACACTGCCCCCTATGTACAAGAATATAACTACTATAATACTGCTCCTATGTACAAGAATATAACTACTATAATACTGCCCCTATATACAAGAATATAACTACTATAATACTGCCCCCTGTGTACAAGAATATAACTACTATAATACTGCTCCCTATGTACAAGAATATAACTACTATAATACTGCTCCTATGTACAAGAATATAACTACTATAATACTGCCCCTATATACAAGAATATAACTACTATAATACTGCCCCCTATGTACAAGAATATAACTACTATAATACTGCCCCTATGTACAAGAATATAACTACTATAATACTGCCCCTATGTACAAGAATATAACTACTATAATACTGCCCCCTATGTACAAGAATATAACTACTATATTACTGCCCCCTATGTACAAGAATATAATTACTATAATACTGCTCCTATGTACAAGAATATAACTACTAAAATACTGCCCCTATATACAAGAATATAACTACTATAATACTGCTCTCTATGTACAAGAATATAACTACTATAATACTGCCCCTTATGTACAAGAATATAACTACTATAATACTGCTCCTATGTACAAGAATATAACTACTAAAATACTGCCCCTATATACAAGAATATAACTACTATAATACTGCTCCTATGTACAAGAATATAACTACTATAATACTGCTCCTATGTACAAGAATATAACTACTATAATACTGCTCCCTATGTACAAGAATATAACTACTATAATACTGCCCCTATGTACAAGAATATAACTACTATAATACTGCTCCCTATGTACAAGAATATAACTACTATAATACTGTCCCCCTATGTACAAGAATATAACTACTATAATACTGCCCCCTATGTACAAGAATATAACTAATATAATACTGCTCCTATGTACAAGAATATAACTACTATAATACTGCTCCCTATGTACAAGAATATAACTACTATAATACTGTCCCTATGTACAAGAATACAACTACTATAACACTGCCCCCTAGGTACAAGAATATAACTACTATAATACTGCTCCTATGTACAAGAATATAACTACTATAATACTGCCCCTATATACAAGAATATAACTACTATAATACTGCCCCCTGTGTACAAGAATATAACTACTATAATACTGCTCCCTATGTACAAGAATATAACTACTATAATACTGCTCCTATGTACAAGAATATAACTACTATAATACTGCCCCTATATACAAGAATATAACTACTATAATACTGCCCCCTATGTACAAGAATATAACTACTATAATACTGCCCCTATGTACAAGAATATAACTACTATAATACTGCCCCTATGTACAAGAATATAACTACTATAATACTGCCCCCTATGTACAAGAATATAACTACTATATTACTGCCCCCTATGTACAAGAATATAATTACTATAATACTGCTCCTATGTACAAGAATATAACTACTAAAATACTGCCCCTATATACAAGAATATAACTACTATAATACTGCTCTCTATGTACAAGAATATAACTACTATAATACTGCCCCTTATGTACAAGAATATAACTACTATAATACTGCTCCTATGTACAAGAATATAACTACTAAAATACTGCCCCTATATACAAGAATATAACTACTATAATACTGCTCCTATGTACAAGAATATAACTACTATAATACTGCCCCTATGTACAAGAATATAACTACTATAATACTGCTCCTATGTACAAGAATATAACTACTATAATACTGCCCCCTATGTACAAGAATATAACTACTATAATACTGCTTCTGTGTACAAGAATATAACTACTATAATACTGCTCCTATGTATAAGAATATAACTACTATAATACTGCCCTCTAAGTACAAGAATATAACTACTATAATACTGGTCCTATGTACAAGAATATAACTACTATAATACTGCTCCTATGTACAAGAATATAACTACTAAAATACTGCCCCTATGTACAAGAATATAACTACTATAATACTGCCCCCTATGTACAAGAATATAACTACTATAATACTGCCCCCTATGTACAAGAATATAACTACTATAATACAGCCCCTATGTACAAGAATATAACTACTATAATACTGCCCCTATGTACAAGAATATAACTACTATAATACTGCCCCTATGTACAAGAATATAACTACTATAATACTGACCTTATGTACAAGAATATAACTACTATAATACTGCTCCTATGTACAAGAATATAGCTACTATAATACTGCTCCTATGTACAAGAATATAACTACTATAATACTGCTCCTGTGTACAAGAATATAACTACTATAATACTGCTCCCTATGTACAAGAATATAACTACTATAATACTGCCCCCTATGTACAAGAATATAACTACTATAATACTGCTCCTATGTACAAGACTATAATTACTATAATACTGCTCCTATGTACAAGAATATAACTACTATAATACTGCTCCCATGTACAAGAATATAACTACTAAAATACTGCCCCTATATACAAGAATATAACTACTATAATACTGCCCCCTATGTACAAGAATATAACTACTATAATACTGCCCCTATGTACAAGAATATAACTACTATATTGCTGCTCCTATGTATAAGAATATAACTAGTATAATACTGCCCCTATGTACAAGAATATAACTACTATAATACTGACCCTATGTACAAGAATATAACTACTATAATACTGCTCCTATGTACAAGAATATAGCTACTATAATACTGCTCCTATGTACAAGAATATAACTACTATAATACTACTCCTGTGTACAAGAATATAACTACTATAATACTGCTCCCTATGTACAAGAATACAACTACTATAATACTGCCCCCTATATACAAGAATATAACTACTATAATACTGCTCCTATGTACAAGACTATAATTACTATAATACTGCTCCTATGTACAAGAATATAACTACTATAATACTGCTCCTATGTACAAGAATATAACTACTAAAATACTGCCCTATATACAAGAATATAACTACTATAATACTACCCCCTATGTACAAGAATATAACTACTATAATACTGCCCCTATGTACAAGAATATAACTACTATATTGCTGCTCCTATGTATAAGAATATAACTACTATAATACTGCCCTCTATATACAAGAATATAACTACTATAATACTGCCCCTATGTACAAGAATATAACTACTATAATGCTGCTCCTATGTATAAGAATATAACTACTATAATGCTGCCCCCTTTGTACAAGAATATAACTACTATAATACTGCTCCTATGTACAAGAATATAACTACTATAATACTGCTCCTATGTACAAGAATATAACTACTAAAATACTGCCCCTATGTACAAGAATATAACTACTATAATACTGCCCCCTATGTACAAGAATATAACTACTATAATACTGCCCCTATGTACAAGAATATAACTACTATAATACTGCCCCTATGTACAAGAATATAACTACTATAATACTGCCCCTATGTACAAGAATATAACTACTATAATACTGCCCCTATGTACAAGAATATAACTACTATAATACTGACCCTATGTACAAGAATATAACTACTATAATACTGCTCCTATGTACAAGAATATAGCTACTATAATACTGCTCCTATGTACAAGAATATAACTACTATAATACTACTCCTGTGTACAAGAATATAACTACTATAATACTGCTCCCTATGTACAAGAATACAACTACTATAATACTGCCCCCTATATACAAGAATATAACTACTATAATACTGCTCCTATGTACAAGACTATAATTACTATAATACTGCTCCTATGTACAAGAATATAACTGCTATAATACTGCTCCTATGTACAAGAATATAACTACTAAAATACTGCCCCTATATACAAGAATATAACTACTATAATACTGCCCCCTATGTACAAGAATATAACTACTATAATACTGCCCCTATGTACAAGAATATAACTGCTATATTGCTGCTCCTATGTATAAGAATATAACTACTATAATACTGCCCTCTATGTACAAGAATATAACTACTATAATACTGCCCCTATGTACAAGAATATAACTACTATAATACTGCTCCTATGTACAAGAATATAACTACTATAATACTGCTCCTATGTACAAGAATATAACTACTAAAATACTGCCCCTATGTACAAGAATATAACTACTATAATACTGCCCCCTATGTACAAGAATATAACTACTATAATACTGCCCCTATGTACAAGAGTATAACTACTATAATATTGCCCCTATGTACAAGAATATAACTACTATAACACTGCCCCTATGTACAAGAATATAACTACTATAATACTGCTCTTATGTACAAGAATATAACTACTATAATACTGCCCCTATGTACAAGAATATAACTACTATAATACTGCCCCTATGTACAGAATATAACTACTATAATACTGCCCCTATGTACAAGAATATAACTACTATAATACTGCCCCCTATGTACAAGAATATAACTACTATAATACTGCCCCTATGTACAGAATATAACTACTATAATACTGCTCCTATGTACAAGAATATAACTACTATAATATTGCCCCTATGTACAGAATATAACTACTATATTACTGCCCCTATGTTCAAGAATATAACTACTATAATACTGCTCCCTATGTACAAGAATATAACTACTATAATACTGCTCCTATGTACAGAATATAACTACTATAATGATCTTTTTATTTAAAAACTGACAACCAAATATTACAGAATAATTACATTAAAATCACAAAGTAATAAATATTAAAGAAAATAGTGTGTTGTTACATTGACGCACCCCCAGGGCCATGGGGTACTCGGCAGCCGGGCCTCTGGTTGCTAGGGGATATCACGGTAGCTGGCCCGGTCCGTGACCCAGGGCGGTCAGTAAAAGGGGGGGATAGTTTATAGGGGATTTGGGAAAGTTTGTGACGCCACCTGTGGAATGCGGCTAAGCGGTGCCGCCGCTGCGGAGCTGTCCTCTGGAGCTTGTGTTATGGCAGCAGGGATGGTGTGGCTCTCCACAGGTAGAGCTAGCTCCAGGGCAGCCTGGGGTGTAATGGATGGTGGTGCAGGGGAGAGACAGCAGGACGGTCCCGGGGGAAAGACGGACACTCACACGGGGGTAAGCTTCAGTACCTTTACTGGTGGTGTTGCAGGCACGGTCCAGGGTACTCCAGGCGAAGGGCACACTTTTGGACTCTCCCCAGTGAGCGGGTATAGGGCCTCCTGATCGTTGGCTTTACTTGTTAAGCTTCTGACCTGCCTGGAGCTAGGCCTAGCTTGGTTACTGTCTCTCTTTGCACCTGCTGACCTGGTGGTAGGGCCTTCTCTTTGGAGATCACTCTCCCTTTACGCTGGGGCCTCCGTGACTCCTAGCCCTGGTGCTGTAGTCAGTGTTTGGTGAACCTGGGACCTGTAGTCCTCCAGGGGTTCCGGTGGCTCCTACTGGGTATAAATGTCCCTGTAGGCACGGACCCGGTGTCCGGTATATATATTGGGGTGAGCCTGGTATGCTCCTCTGCCCCCTTGCTACTTCTTCCTTCTCCTCTCACCTTCGGCCCACTCAAGGCCCTCACTAGGCCTTCACACGTGCTGTAGGTCTTGGCTCGCCTAAGCACAGCAGCCAGCGTGCTGCTCTCTGAGCGTCAGCACGTTCTCTGCTCAGCTCTGAGCTGTGTTCCTCTCTGTCTCTGAACACTAATCTGAAACTGAACTGAGCTGCCTAGCTCCACCCTCCCTTTATATATCCCTAACAGGCTCCCTCTGCTGGTCTGAGGTGGTAGGGTGGAGATGTGTGAATGTGTGAGGGCCTCTTGTGGAGAAGTCCATCCATGCACCCTTCTGGGTTCTGTGGCACCAATGCGCAGCAGGGCGCCACATTCCCCCCTAGTAAAACTCAGCACTCCTGGACTGAAGCATTTTTTTCAAAACAGGTTAACAAATAACATTTCTTCCCTTTATGGGAGGCACATGTCTTGAACGTTACAGGTAACATTATAATACAATAATAACAATAAAGTTACAGCAAGTCCCGTAACCTGGTGTCCATTTCACCGAAGAAGGAACATGAGCAATATGAGGGACCCGCCTGAAAACCCTCAACGTAGGCCCTGGGCGTGGCTACAGGGCATAGGTGATCCAGGTGCTGGACCACGTCTTCGGCCACGCCAAATGGGTTTTTGTTCCGTGGTCACTAAAGGGGCACTCCAGGGAGTGCAACTATGTACATGACAGTTTTTGGGCTGCTCACAGTCCTCAGCCACCGAGTCCTTTATATATATACCCTTACGGGTAACCAAATAAACACATACATTTTTCAGTTTATACAATAAACATTACGCAATACCCTACTGGGTAACTATTCACACTGTCAGTGTTTCTCTCTTTACTCTCTATACCAGACAAGGGTCTGGCCTTTTGTGCTACGCGATGACCTACGTAGTACTGGGATGCATGTAGTGTGGATGCTTGCGCTATTTTCCGCTCTATGTGTTGGTGGACTGCAAGACTGCCTTAACCTCTCTACGGGACTGGCAAGTACACTGGTTACTGGGCCTACTGGCTCTGCTTCTACCGGTGATCCTTCTTCTGGGGATTCTTCCTGAGCAGGCTCTTCCGGGGCACTTACAGGTCTTACTTGCGGTGAAGAGTCTTCTGGCTGTTAGTAGAAGTGTAGCACAGGTATTATTACCGCTCCATCCTGTTGAGGCCAATCTGCCGGGAAATCTCCTAAGACAGTATGGAGTACTTCTACTTTAGGCTCCTCCGGTACGGTGAGAGGAACTTCGCTCCTGGGGCTTCAGCGGACTTGGGCACAACTTCAGATGGTCTCTCGATACCGTTGCAGTTGTTCTTCCTCCGTCTTTGCTAATCAGACAGGTTTTCCTATTGTCAAAATCTGGAATTCAACACAGTGTAAGGTTCCCTTTCCCACTGGTCGTCAAGTTTGTGGCTTCTTATCTTTCGTTTCAGCACAACTTCTCCAGGTGTCAAGGGTTCAGCTGCTGCACTCTTGTTGTTCTGTGCTTCCTGCTTATCTCTCACCCTAGTTAGACTGTCTTCGACACAGGCCTGTACTCTTCTGTACTGCTCCCGTCGAGTCACATCCCAATGTTCCGTGTTCATATCTGCTTCTGGCTCTACCACTCCAAGCTCCAGGTCCATGGGCAACTTTCCGGGTCTTGCTCTCATGAGGTACGCTGGAGTCCAATTGGTGGAACTCACAGGTATGTGATTGTACAGATCTACCAGGTCAGGTAGTTTGTCTGGCCACTGGTTTCTTTCTTCTAGAGGTAAGGTCTTCAACAGGTCGATGACTATGTTATTCATCTTTTCACATAACCTATTGGTTTGGGGGTGGTACGGTGTAGTCCGGATCTTCTTACACCCGTACAGATGGCAAAACTCTTTGAACAGCTCGCCTTCAAAGGCAGGGCCTTGATCCGTCAGCACCTTATCCGGGTATCCATGGGGCCTGCAGAAGTAGGCTTGAAACGTCCTTGCTGCAGTTTCTGCCGTCAGATCCTTGACGGGGCCTACCACCAGGAACCGGGAGTAGTGATCCACCATGGTCAGGGAATACGAGTAGCCTGACCTGCTGGGTGACAGCTTGACGTGATCCAAAGCGACGATCTCCAGGGGCTGGGTTGTCTTGATGGACTGCAGGGGTGCCTTCTGGCTGCTGTAGTCTTTTCTTCTAAGGCTACAGGGTCCACAATCCCGGCACCACCTCTCTATGGAACTCCGCATTCCAACCCAATAAAACCGATTCTTCAGGAGGGTTTCCAGCTTCTTCCAGCCATAGTGCCCCGTTTGATCGTGGTAGGCCTCCAACACTATCTGGATGTCTGTCCTGGGCACTACGATCTGCCATACCATCTCATGGGTCCTAGGGTTGACGTACCTTCGGCACAGCTTCTCTCTATAGATGAACAGCCAGCTTCTCTCATTCCATAGTTGCTTGGCTTGGGGAGGAGCGTCCTTCTCCAGGGAGGAACCTTCCTGGGTTATCAGTTCTTTGATACGGCTGACAACCGGGTCGCTGTCCTGGGTCTCCTTCCAACTGTGGTGATGTAAAGGGTTTAGTGTCTTACCACGATACCTCCTGGAGGTGCGCTGCTCGTGGACCATCCCATTTCTGTGGAAGGCAGGTAGCTCAATCTCCTCCAGGTCATCCACTTCTTCAGTATCCGACTGGTGCGGCATTCTGGATAGGGCATCGGCGTTAGCGTTCTTGTGGCCTGCCCGGTACTTGATGGTGAATTGATAGTTTGACAGCCGGGCCATCCAACGCTGTTCCATGGCTCCTAACTTGGCTGTCTCTAGATGTGTCAAGGGGTTGTTGTCAGTGTAAGCCATGAAATTACTGGAGGCTAAGTAGTGCTTGAATCGTTCAGTGATGGCCCAGACCAAGGCCAGGAGCTCCAACTTGAAGGAGCTATAATTTTCTGGATTCCTCTTGGTCGGACGAAGCTTCCTGCTAGCATAGGCGATCACCTTCTGTTTGCCATACTGCTTCTGGCTTAACACAGCTCCTAGTCCCTCGTTGCTGGCATCAGTGTACAGCAGGAAAAGTTGGCTGTAGTCAGGGTAGGCCAGGATTTCTTCGCCAGTCAGGATCTCTTTCATCACTGCAAAGGACTCAGCCTGTTCTTTACCCCACTGGAAGGGGGGGTTCTTGCCTCTGTTGGACTGTCCCACCAGGAGATCTTGCAAAGGTGCTGCCTTCTTGGTGTAGTCCTTCACAAATCTCCGGTAGTACCCGACCAGTCCCAGGAACTGACGTACCTCCTTGAGATTCTTCGGCTCCCGCCATTTCTGGATGGCAGTGACCTTCTCCGGGTCTGGTGCTACTCCTTCTGGACTGACGATGTGCCCCAGGTACTGAACCTTCCGTTTAAGCAGGTGGCACTTGGAAGGCTTCAATTTCATCCCATACCGGGACAACGATTCAAATACCTCCGCCAGGTGCTTCAAATGGTCCTCATACATCTTGGGGTACACTATCACGTCATCCAGGTATAGCAGCTCGGTCTCGAAGTTACGGTGTCCCAAAAAGCACTCCATCAATCTCTGGAACGTTCCAGGGGCGTTGCAGAGTCCGAACGGCATACTGTTGAACACGCAGAGTCCCATCGGGGTAGTGAAGGCCGTCTTCTCCCGTCCTCCTCAGCAACTGCTACTTGCCAGTACCCACTAGTGAGGTCAAGGGTAGAGAAGTAATTTGCAGATGTTAATGCAGCCAGGGATTCCTCTATACGGGGCAAAGGGTATGCATCTTTATGTGTTAGGCTATTTACCTGTCTGTAATCTACACACATCCTCATGCTTCCATCCTTTTTCCTGACCAGGACCAGGGGAGCTGCCCAGGGGCTACAGCTATCTCTTATTACCCCTGCCTTCCTCATGTCATGCAACATTTCCTTCGCTTTCTGGTAGTGTGCTGGTGGGATTGGCCTGTAATGTTCTTTGATGGGTGGATGGTCACCTGTGGGTATATAGTGTTGTACCCCTTTAATCCTCACAAAATCAAGTGGGTGTTTGCGGAATACCTGCTCGTATTCCTGGACCACCCTGTATACACCTTGTTTTTGATGGACTGGAGTGGCGTCAGTCCCAACATGGAGCTGTTGACACCAATCCTCCAACTGAGCTTCGGAGTCATTGTCCTCCACTGTATCTGGTGGGGTCAAGGATTCCACTGTGTGTATGGCGTTGTTATCCACAGTATACAACCTGGCGCCGGTGGCATATCTTGGTAATTTAACTTCATCCTCCCAATAATTTAGGAGTCGTACAGGTACCCTCCCATTGCGTACATCAACCACCCCTCTGGCAGTTAAGAGTGTAGGTCTGTGCTCCGAACTAATGGGCTCCACTACCGCCTGATAGTTCTGTCCTATAAGACCTATTGCTGCTCTACACCAAATCAGCATTTCACTCATTGGGGGAATCACAATGGGTATCGGGTCTGTCACCCGTACATTACCAATTTCACCACCTGATAGCTTTACCTGTTGCTGGTATATAAGGGCTCGGATCTCTTTCTGTAGCACCCTCCTCTGCCCTGGTTTGGCAGTGTCAGCAATCTGTTGGAGCGAAAACAACACTTCTCCCAAACAGTTACCGACAATATTTGTACCAAGTATCATATACGGATTGGTATCACCAGGATTAGACTCCACTACAATTAGTCCTTGGTCCTTAAGTTCCGCTCTCCCCACCTTCACTGTCACATTCTTAACCGCTACTAGGTTAAGAGGAAGGCCGTTAGAGGCATACACGGAGAGGTTCAGGGCTGGCGGCTGGAGTTCGTCTATCGACCAGAACCTTTTGTAGAGGACATCAGGCATGATGGTTACCTGAGATCCAGTGTCCAGCAGGGCAGGTGTCGCGATGCCATCCAGCACAATGGACAGGAAAGGTCTTCCTCCCACGAAACGATGGTACCAGTTTGATGTGCCTGCTTGATTTACTCCTGGGTGTCGGCCCTCGGCCCCAGGGTTTGCTCGTTTAAAGGACAGTTCCGTGCTGGGTGGCCTGCCTTTTGGCAGCGATAGCAGATGAACTCTCCTGGAGGGCGACGTTGGTCGTTGGTCCTCCCACAGGGTGGCGTTGTCCTCCTACGGGGTGGCGTTGTCCTCCTTCTTCTCATCCAGGGGACATCCTCAGGGCTGTCGGCAAGTAGTATACTTCCTTCCGGCTCGGCCTCCTCCTGTAGCTGCAGGGTGCTCAGGACAGTGGCAGGGTCTTACTTAACTGACACACTTCAGAGCGCAGACTGTCCAACTCACTAGGGGGCACTGTTTGCACCTTTGTTTCAGCCGTTAATGAAGGAGCAGTGGGTGCTGCGGGCACTGGGGTGGCCCCACCCTGGTAACGCTGGGGCTGCAGACCCTTTATAGCCATGTCCTTCAGGGTGTCAAAGGTGGCATCTGGATGATCTAAGGCCCACCACCGTACAGTTCTGCTCTCCTCCAGGGACCTCAACCCCCGGATGAACTGTTCTGTCAGCATTTTATTTTCATTTTGTATGCTGGCTGGACTAACCTGTTTCAGGGCCAGCAGGGCTTCCTGTAAGCGCCAGGCATAGTCCCAGACACTGTCCTCAGGTTTCTGGACACAGTGGTAGAACTTCATCCGGAGATCTGTCTCAGTGCGGTTTTCAAACACAGTTTGCAGTCTCTTAAAGATGATGGATACTGATTCCTGGTCTGCGGCTGGCCAGGTTTCAACTTCCCGCTCTGCGGCACCAGTCAATTGTCCCAGCACAACAGCGGCTCTCTGTTTACCGGTCATAGAATACATATTTAGCACTCCGCATATTTTTCTCTTGAATCCGGACAGGGTGTCTGGATTGCCATTATACTGGGGAAGCCACTTCGCTCCAGGGATATACGGCAGGGCCATGGGTATCAACGGGGTCACGACCCCTGCTGGTGGAGCGGCCGCTTCGGCCTGTGCAGCGCCGGGCGCAGGTTGGGCATCAGGAGCGTTAACCGGTGCTCCGGCGGCTTGCTGATCGTCGGCCATGGTTGCGCCCCCCCTAGTGAACCGGAGCCAACCTTCTTCACTTCCTTTATCAGGTAGGCTGCAGCTCCGTGGGTGACGGTCTTCTTCCGGACCTTGCGTCGCTCGCGTCTGACGTCAGAGCGTCCTCCGGGCTCCTTCCAGGACCTGACGCTTCCTGGTTCGACGTCAGGGGCGGGGCGTGTCCTGGGCTTCGTGCGCTTCCAGCGGTTACGCCTCTCCGATTCCCGCGGTTACGCCCCTCTTCTTCCCGCGCGGCGACAGGAAAATGGCAGACAATGGCGGGAAATCTTCACCACAGGGAGTAACACAGTCTTTTAAGGCGCACAGTACCTGGTGGCAACGGGCACGCAATCCTGTTTGTGACGCCAAGACATGACGCGCCCCCAGGGCCGTGGGGTACTCGGCAGCCGGGCCTCTGGTTGCTGGGGGATATCACGGTAGCTGGCCCGGTCCTTGACCCAGGGCGGTCAGTAAAAGGGGGGAATAGTTTATAGGGGATTTGGGAAAGTTTGTGACGCCACCTGTGGAATGCGGCTAAGGGGTGCCGCTGCTGCGGAGCAGTCCTCTGGAGCTGGTGTTACGGCAGCAGGGATGGTGTGGCTCTCCACAGGTAGAGCTAGCTCCAGGGCAGCGTGGGGTGTAATGGATGGTGGTGCAGGGGAGAGACGGCAGGACGGTCCCGGGGGAAAGACGGACACTCACACGGGGGTAAGCTTCAGTACCTTTACTGGTGGTGTTGCAGGCACGGTCCAGAGTACTCCAGGTGACGGCACACTTTTGGACTCTCCCCAGTGAGCGGGTATAGGGCCTCCTGATCCTTGGCTTTACTTGTTAAGCTTCTGACCTGCCTGGAGCTAGGCCTAGCTTGGTTACTGTCTCTCTTTGCACCTGCTGACCTGGTGGTAGGGCCTTCTCTTTGGAGATCACTCTCCCTGGACGCTGGGGCCTCCGTGACTCCTAGCCCTGGTACTGTAGTCAGCGTTTGGTGAACCTGGGACCTGTAGTCCTCCAGGGGTTCCAGTGGTTCCTACTGGGTAGAAATATCCCTGTGGGCGCGGACCCAGTGTCCGGTATATATATTGGGGTGAGCCTGGTATGCTCCTCTGCCCCCTTGCTACTTCTTCCTTCTCCTCTCGCCTTCGGCCCACTCAAGGTCCTCACTAGGCCTTCCCACGTGCTGTAGGCCTTGGCTCGCCTAAGCACAGCAACCTGCGTGCTGCTCTCTTCGCTACTCTCTGAGCGTCAGCACGTTCTCTGCTCAGATCTGAGCTGTGTTCCTCTCTGTCTCTGAACACTAATCTGAAACTGAACTGAGCTGCCTAGCTCCACCCTCCCTTTATATATCCCTAACGGGCTCCCTCTGCTGGTCTGAGATGGTAGGGTGGAGGTGTGTGAATGTGTGAGGGCCTCTTGTGGAGAAGTCCATCCATGCACCCTTCTGGGTTCTGTGGCATCAATGCGCAGCAGGGCGCCACAACATCACTTACTCAATAACATTAGATAACATTGATAAATCCAGCTACATGAATGTTCCTCCAGTTCATATTACTTGAGTTAATCTTTATATCCTTCTTATACACTGACTTGAGACTTTCCAGGATCTTATACCTGACACTATCACAGGACAGGACCTCCTTATTGATGAGCAGGTAGCACCGTGCACACCACAGATGATAGATGGTCACCACATTTATTACATACAGTGAGCTTCTGTTATACGCCCTGAGCTCAGGTTGGAAGTCTCTGTACAGCAGTTGACCATACGACTGTCCCACCAGGTGCAGTAACTTTAGGGACAAGGACACAGACTCCCATACCTGCATACTAAAAGGACACTCTAGCAGCAGATGTTCCATGGTCTCCTGTATATGGGGACACTCTTCTCTAGGACATGATCTGTCTGATACATTCCTGCACTTTAGGTTATCTCTAATGTACATCTTACCATGGAGCCCCAGCCACGCTACGTCTCTCATATGAGGGGGAACTCTGGGATCTAGCACATTTTTTGCAGCCTGTTTTACATCTAGACTTGGGGCGCCCCTCAATTGAACATGGACACTAAAGTGAGATGACAGAACGTTCTTATACAGCTCCTTCCTACTGAGCTGCTTGACGTCATCATACAGGATCCTCCATCTAACGACCTTATTTATTACATGGACACCATACCAAGAAACATTATTCTTTAGTCGTCCTGAGATTCTCTTGATGGGGTCCCCTACCGACCACACAGACATAAACTGCTAGATCTGGCTCTTAAACGAACAAGACCATGGTGTCTTCTCTGAATTCTTACAAAATGAAAAATTCTTCATAAGAAACATGAGATTAAAGAAGAGCTCCGGACAGGTCATGGAGAGACCACCCTCCTTATGGGAGAGATAGACAATGTTTCTTCTGACCACATTCACTCTGTTACCCCACAAGAAGTGAAAGAAGACATTTGTAAGTCTGGGGAGTAACACATCGGGCACCGGGAACACCACACTGATATAGAGGAAGAGCGGGAGCAGGAAGGTCTTCAGCAGGCGGACCTTCTCCAGATACGTCAGCTTCCAATGTCTCCAGCTCTGCACCTTCTGCTCACACACCACCAGCTTCTCCTCCCAGTTCACCTTTCCATCATCTACAGCACCAAACACTACTCCCAAAATCTTTATCTGATTCTGAACTATTCTGAAGGGCACAGAGAAGACATCACTGTCACCTCTCAACCACAATGCCTCGCTCTTCTCCATGTTCACAGAGGAGTTAGACACATTGAAGAAGGCTGTGATCTCCTGCTGTAGAGCCGCACAGTCATCTCTAGAAGAAACCACCACCGACACGTCATCCGCATAGGCGCAGAACTTTACATCCTCCACTGTACTCTGCAGGTGACACCTCAGCCCTGTAAAATCTCTATGATCCTGCACTTTTCTGAGGAAAGGATCCAGACTAAATACATACAACAATGGGCTGAGAGGACTGCCCTGCCTCACCCCTGACATGATCCTGAAGGGCTCGGCCAAGTGACCATTAATCAGCGGCAGGCTTACAGCCTCCTTATACAGAAACTGCAGCCACTGCACAAACCGCACCGGAAGGCCATAGTGTAACAACACCTGGTATAGGTAGTCATGATGGACTCTATCAAAGGCTTTACTCTGGTCTAAGCCCACAATATACGCCCCCACATTGTGCTGCTTAATGAACGTCACAGCTTCTCTCACCAGCAACAATGAGTCTTCTATCGTCCGACCCTTCACACCACACGTCTGATTGGCGATGATCAGCTCACCTGCCACCTCGCTAAGCTGATAATACAAGATCTTGGCCAGGATTTTATAATCGGTGTTTAGCAAAGACAGTGGACGCCAGTTCTTTATATCTTTTAGATTTTCCTTCTTTGCCAGGAGAACCAGAACAGAGCTATACTGGGACTGTAGAAGCTTTCCTGCAGAGAGGCAATCATTATAGACCTGCACCAGGTCCGAAGCCAATAAGTCCCTGAACTCTCTATAAAACTCACTGGTCAGGCCGTCCAGCCCTGGGCTTTTGTTGACCTTTAAGGAGTCAATGCTCCTCTTCACCTCATCCTTAGTTATGGGATCGGCCATACTATCTGTCTGCACCGGGTCTAACATTGGTAGGGATGCCCCCTTCAGATAGGCTTTAATGGCATCCCTATCAATATGAGCCCCTTTATACAGATCTCTATAATAATCCCCAATGATCCTGTGGACTTCCTCTAGCTGTGACTGCTCCACCCCATTCTCATCTAACAAGCCAGTGATCAGCTTCTTACTGACCCTGTTCTTACAGGCAATAAAGGGATCTGGATTATGGACGCCCCAACTATCAAACTGTCCCTCCGCCTTGAGAGACTTGAGGCGATCGTACTGCAGCTCCCTCATCCGCTGCTTTATATGGCTGACGCTCCGTCCGTCCACCTCCTCACCACCATTCATCCTGCTGTATAGCCGGCTGAGGTGCAATCTCAGGGCTGTGTATCTCATATAATCCATATTACTACGTCTTCTGGCTGTTCGTATAATAAACTGCTTGATGTCACTCTTCATGATCTCCCACCACTCAGCTGTATCATCACACATACATTGGGTGGTCCTACGTTCATTATAGAATGTGGTGAAGGCCTCTCTGAACCGTGGATCATGGACCACAGAGCTGTTCACCTTCCAGTAACCCTTTCCACAGACCACAGCTTGGGCCAGATCCAGCGTCACACTCACCATACAATGGTCCGAATACTCCAGGGGGCTGATCCTGTACTGAGAGCATCTCACCTCCCTCTTTATATACACCCGGTCTATCCTACTGGCATTACCACCCTTATGGTAAGTGTACGTCTTACTGGCATGATGAGACCCATAGGGGTCTACTAGGTGGGCCTTCTGGACTATATTATTAAGGAACATCTCATCATATCTTAGTTTCTTATGACTGCTGGATCTGTCCACATTACAGGACACATTATTAAAGTCCCCACACAATATAAATACTTTAGATGTAAAGCAATATGGTTTCATGTGATCAAATAGTTCCCTCCGCTCTTTCCTGGTCTGCGGAGCATAAATGTTTATCGCTCTATAATGGATGGAGTCCAATGTAAAGTCCAGCATCAGACAGCGGCCCGGACAGATCTCCAGGACTCTGTCCACTTGGACATTCATGGTATTAAAAAGGATCCCCACACCGTCATTTCTCTCCAGACCGAAGGACCAGTATGACGGCCCAAGTCTCCAGTCTCTCTTGGCTGCATACACATGAGCATTGCTCCTGCAAGAAGAAGACATCAGCTCTCTCGTCAGACAAACGCTTGTAAATTGCCTGCCGCCGGCTCGCAGTCCTCACACTGTTCACATTAATGAAGCTTATTCTCAGCCGCATCCTGATCACTTAGACTTTCTGGTCTTCTTCCTCCTTCCACTGCTGTCACGTGCAGTGCCCCATCTCTTCGTGGACACGGGAGGGTCAGGATCCCCCTCATCAGAGACATTTTCTAAGATGCATGAAGGACTTTGCTCCATTTGTGCCTCTTCTTCTTGGTCGTCTTCTCCCAGCACATTGTAACGTCCAGGACTTATCGCCATCACTGGAGGTTCAGAGGTTTTCTGTACTGTTGTGACTTTTCTGGTGGGATCCACAGATGCATTTTTTCTTTTCACGGTCACAAAGCCTTCCTCATCCACACTGGACAGTTCAGGCGGACTAACTGCTTCCACAGATGTACTGGGCTGATGCTTGGATGGTTTGGTGACAGGCTTTCTGGACACCTTAGGCCTCTCTTTAACAACTGGCATTTTAGGCCCTACTTTAGTGGCTGATCAAAGCTTAGGTCTTATTTTAGTGGCTGATGGCCGTTTAAGTCTTTCTTTAGTGTCTGGTGGGCCTTTAGGAGGTTCTTCAGTGGCTGGTGGTCCTAGTAGTGCAGCATCCATTAGTACATGAGACTCTGGAGCAGGTTCACTGATACTGTGACTTCTGTCCTCATCCATACCGGCTTCTGGGACAACATCAGAACCTCTGGTGACATCTTCCTGTATAACTTCTGAGGAGGTCTGGCCATTATATTTATTGTGTTCTGCATGCCGGCAATCCCGGAACGTATGCCCTGGTTCTGAGCACAGATTACAGATGACGGGTCCTGTGCATTTGTCCTTTGTATGACCGCACTGTCCACATAATGAGCACGTGATAAGAGAGCAGTTTATGGCGAGATGCCGGCCCCCACATCTATGGCACAGACGTGGCTGACCAGGGTAGTAGCAGACCCCCCTCTCTCAGCCCAGGTTGAAGGAGTGCGGCAGGTGTCTGGTCACACCGCTCTCTTGTATCAGCTGGATTTTCAGTGTATATCCTCCATTCCATATCTGCTCCTCATCATAGATCTTGTCAGGATGACTTCTCACTATGCACTGCCGGTTCAGCCAGTGCTGCAGATCCGCCACCGCCACCACCTCAGACTGGAACAGGACAGTGGCCGTTATCTCCTGCGGCTTAGACAGCTGGATACAATGGAGGTGATCCCAGATCTTATCTTCTCTGGTGTCATTATATATATTCCAGAACAAATCCAGATCGCACTGGAGCTTAAAGCAGATGTCATAGATCCTGCTGGATGGGATATGGATCAGAGCGTAGACCTCAGACGCATTGAACTTCATGAACTCTTTCAAGAGAACTTTCCCAATGTGGATTCTGGATGGGATGTTCTCCTCTGGTCCTGTGTATTTTATCCTGACTGCGTTTCTCCTCTGAGGTGGGGGATTCACTGGTCTGGTGACATTAGAGAACAGTCTCCTGAACTGATGGTCAGCAGATGGGTCAGTGCCGGAGCTTTCACCAGCCGCCGATGGGTCAGTGCCGGAGCTTTCACCAGCCGCAGGTGGATCAGTGCTGGAGATCTCCACCGCTGCTGGAGCTCTCCCTAGCTCCATGATTACTGACACCTGACTGTGCTGCAACAACACCCAGATCTACTACTGATTGTTGCACAGTATTGTCTCTATTCACTGACATGGAGTGTTGAGAGTCCATTACCACTGCAGTGTGGTCTCCATCCGCTGACATACATGACATAGAGTCCATCACCACTGATTGCTGCACAGTATTGTCTCCATTCACTGACATGGAGGGTTCAGAGTCCATTATCACTGCAGTGTGGTCTCCATCCACTGACATACATGACATAGAGTCCATTACCACTGATTGTTGCACAGTATTGTCTCCATTCACTGACATGGAGGGTTCAGAGTCCATTACCCCTGCAGTGTGGTCTCCATCCGCTGACATACATGACATAGAGTCCATCACCACTGATTGCTGCACAGTATTGTCTCCATTCACTGACATGGAGGGTTCAGAATCCATTATAATATTTGTATTATCTGTTGCAGACAGACATTCGCTAGCACCAGTGAGCGGGGTCTCACTCACAGCGCTGAGGGGGGTCTCACTCACAGTATCAGTACAGGGTGCACTTTCTTTCTCACTCTCAGCAGCTGAGCTCACTTCATTGCTGCATAGAGAGGTCACTGCAGTTAACCCCTCGTTTGCTGGCACACTTTCCTCTGCAGCACTTTCTGGTGTCTCGCACCCCTCACATTGTGCTCCTGATATCAGCGCTGCACTTCTCACTGGGCTTCCTTGCTCCACAATGCTGTACACAGTTTAATATTTAATGTCCTTATTCCCTATGAAGCGTTTTCTGCTCACAGTCTGCGCTCTGGATTCCTTCTTTCTCTCTTTAGCCCAAGTCTCCTTTCTGGGCGCAGAGTTTAAACCTTTCTCCAGTTTTTCTTTCCTGATCAGCAGCTCTCGGCTGCAATCATCCAGACACTCACACTTCATCAGCTTTACCTTAGGATCAGTCTCTTTCTTCATTTCTTCTTTTAGTTTGTTGATATGCAATTCCAGCTTAAATATACTTTGCCTTGTAACTTTACCACTTAATCCAGCAACATTACAAGCAGGTTTAGAAGACTCACCAGCCACCATCTCCAGCTTTCCATTACCATCAGGTGCAGGCTGCAGGCCAGACTCCAGACCAGGGGCTTTCCCTGGATCATCAGCCCAGCTCCCCTCCCCTCCACCTGGGTCAGAAGCCTCCGCCCTGCTGAGAGCTCTCAAGCACACGTCTATCCTCTCCTATGGACAAGAATATAACTACTATAATACTGGCCCCTATGTACAAGAATATAACTACTATAATACTGGCCCCTGTGTACAAGAATATAACTACTATAATACTGCTCCTATGTACAAGAATATAACTACTATAATACTACCCCCTATGTACAAGAATATAACTACTATAATACTGCCCCTATGTACAAGAATATAACTACTATAATACTGCCTCTATGTACAAGAATATAACTACTATAATACTGCCCCCTATTTAGAAGAATATAGCTACTATAATACTGCCCCCTATTTACAAGAATATAACTACTATAATATGGCCCCTATGTACAAAATATAACTACTATAATACTGCTCCTATGTACAAGAACATAACTACTATAATACTGCTCCTTTGTACAAGAATATAACTACTATAATACTGCCCCATATGTAGAAGAATATAACTACTATAATACTGCCCCTATGTACAAGAATATAACTATACTATACTACTGCCCCCTATGTACAAGAATATAACTGTATAATACTGTTCCTATGTACAAGAATATAACTACTATAATACTGTTCCTATGTACAAGAATATAACTTTTATAATACTGCCCTCTATGTATAAGAATATAACTACTATAATACTGGCCCCTATGTACAAGAATATAACTACTATAATACTGGCCCCTGTGTACAAGAATATAACTACTTTAATACTGCTCCTATGTACAAGAATATAACTACTATAATACTACCCCCTATGTACAAGAATATAACTACTATAATACTGCCCCTATGTACAAGAATATAACTACTATAATACTGCCTCTATGTACAAGAATATAACTACTATAATACTGCTCCTATGTACAAGAACATAACTACTATACTACTGCCCCCTATGTACAAGAATATAACTACTATATTACTGCCCCTATGTACAAGAATATAACTACTATAATACTGCTCCTATGTACAAGAACATAACTACTATACTACTGCCCCCTACGTACAAGAATATAACTACTATATTACTGCCACCTATGTGGAAGAATGTATCTACTATAATACTGCCCCGTATGTACAAGAATATAACTACCATAATACTGTTCCTAAGTACAAAAATATATCTACTATAATACTGCCCTCTATGTACAGAATATAACTATTATAATACTGCTCCTTTGTACAAGGGTATAACTACTATAATACTGCCTCTATGTACAAGAATATAACTACTATAATACTGCCTCTATGTACAAGAATATAACTACTATAATACTGCCTCTATGTGCAAGAATATAACTACTATAATACTGCCCCTATGTACAAGAATATAACTACTATAATACTGCCCCTATGTACAAGAATATAACTACTATAATACTGCCCCCTATTTAGAAGAATATAGCTACTATAATACTGCCCCCTATTTACAAGAATATAACTACTATAATATGCCCCCTATGTACAAAATATAACTACTATAATACTGCTCCTATGTACAAGAACATAACTACTATAATACTGCTCCTTTGTACAAGAATATAACTACTATAATACTGCCCCATATGTAGAAGAATATAACTACTATAATACTGCCCCTATGTACAAGAATATAACTATACTATAATACTGCCCCCTATGTACAAGAATATAACTGTATAATACTGTTCCTATGTACAAGAATATAACTACTATAATACTGTTCCTATGTACAAGAATATAACTTCTATAATACTGCCCTCTATGTATAAGAATATAACTACTATAATATTGCCCCCTATGTACAAGAATATAACTACTATAATACTGCCCCATATGTACAAGAATATAACTACTATAATACTGCCCCCTATTTACAAGAATATAACTACTATAATACTGCCTCCTATGTACAAGAATATAACTACTATAATACTGCTCCTATGTACAAGAACATAACTACTATACTACTGCCCCCTATGTACAAGAATATAACTACTATATTACTGCCCCTATGTACAAGAATATAACTACTATAATACTGCTCCTATGTACAAGAACATAACTACTATACTACTGCCCCCTACGTACAAGAATATAACTACTATATTACTGCCCCTATGTACAAGAACATAACGGCTATAATACTGCCCCCTATGTACAAGAATATAACTACTATAATACAGCTCCATATGTACAGGAATATAACTACTATAATACTACTCCCTATGTGCAAGAATATAACTACTATAATACTGCTCCTATGTACAAGAATATGACTACTATAATACTGCCCCCTATGTACAAGAATATAACTACTATAATACTGCTCGCTATGTACAAGAATATAACTACTATAATACTGCCCTCTATGTACAGGAATATAACTACTATAATACTGCTCCCTATGTAGAAGAATATAACTACTATAATATTGCCCCCTATGTACAAGAATATAACTACTATAATACTGCCCCCTAAGTACAAAAATATAACTACTATAATACTGCTCCCTATGTACATGAATATAACTTCTATAATACTGCCCCTATGTACAAGAATATAAATACTATAATACTGCCCCCTATGTACAGGAATATAACTACTATAATACTGCCCCTATGTACAAGAATATAACTACTATAATACTGCCCCCTATGTACAAGAATATAACTACTATAATACTGCTCCTATGTACAAGAATATAACTACTATAATACTGCTCCTATGTACAAGCATATAACTACTATAATACTGCTCCCTATGTACAAGAATATAACTACTATAATACTGCCCCTATGTACAAGAATATAGCTACTATAATACTGCCCCCTATGTACAGGAATATAACTACTATAATACTGCTCCTATGTACAAGAATATAACTACTATAATACTGCTCCTATGTACAGGAATATAACTACTATAATACTGCTCCCTATGTACAAAAATATAACTACTATAATACTGCCCCTATGTACAAGAATATAGCTACTATAATACTGCCCTCTATGTACAGGAATATAACTACTATAATACTGCTCCCTATGTACAAGAATATAACTACTATAATACTGCCCCCTATGTACAAGAATATAACTACTATAATACTGCTCCTATGTACAAGAATATAACTACTATAATACTGCCCCCTATGTACAAGAATATAACTACTATAATACTGCCCCCTATGTACAAGAATATAACTACTATAATACTGCCCCCTGTGTACAAGAATATAACTACTATAATACTGCCCCCTATGTACAAGAATATAACTACTATAATACTGCTCCTATGTACAAGAAAATAACTACTATAATACTGCTCCTATGTACAAGAATATAACTACTATAATACTGCCCTGTATGTACAAGAATATAACTACTATAATACTGCTCCTATGTACAAGAATATAACTACTATAATACTGCTGCTCTGTACAAGAATATAACTACTATAATACTGCTCCTATGTACAAGAATATAACTACTATAATACTGCTCCTATGTACAAGAATATAACTACTATAATACTGCCCCCATGTACAAGAATATAACTACTATAATACTGCTCCTATGTAAAAGAATATAACTACTATAATACTGCTCCTATGTACAAGAATATAACTACTATAATACTACCCCCTATGTATAAGAATATAACTACTATAATACTGCTCCTATGTACAAGAATATAACTACTATAATACTGCCCCCTATGTACAAGAATATAACTACTATAATACTGCCCCTATGTACAAAAATATAACTACTATAATACTGCCCCTATGTACAAGAATATAGCTACTATAATACTGCCCCTATGTACAAGAATATAACTACTATAATACTGTCCCATATGTACAAGAATATAACTACTATAATACTGCCCCTATGTACAAGAATATATCTACTATAATACTGCCCCCTGTGTACAAGAATATAACTACTATAATACTGCTCGTATGTACAAGAATATAACTACTATAATACTGCCCCTATGTACAGAATATAACTACTATAATACTGCCCCTATGTACAGAATATAACTACTTTAATACTGCCCCTATGTACAAGACTCTAACTACTATAATACTGCCCCTATGTACAAGAATATAACTACTATAATACTGCCCCTATGTACAAGAATATAACTACTATAATACTGCTCCTATGTACAAGAATATAACTACTATAATACTGCCCCCTATGTACAAGAATATAACTACTATAATACTGTCCCCTATGTACAAGAATATAACTACTATAATACTGCCCCTATGTACAAGAATATAACTACTATAATACTGCCCCCTATGTACAAGAATATAGCTACTATAATACTGCCCCTATGTACAAGAATATAACTACTATAATACTGTCCCCTATGTACAAGAATATAACTACTATAATACTGCCCCTATGTACAAGAATATATCTACTATAATACTGCCCCCTGTGTACAAGAATATAACTACTATAATACTGCTCGTATGTACAAGAATATAACTACTATAATACTGCCCCTATGTACAGAATATAACTACTATAATACTGCCCCTATGTACAGAATATAACTACTATAATACTGCTCCTATGTACAAGAATATAACTACTATAATACTGCCCCCTGTGTACAAGAATATAACTACTATAATACTGCTCCTATGTACAAGAATATAACTACTACAATACTGCCCCTATGTACAAGAATATAACTACTATAATACTGCCCCTATGTACAAGAATATAACTACTATAATACTGCCCCCTATGTACAAGAATATAACCACTATAATACTGCCCCTATGTACAAGAATATAACTACTATAATACTGTCCCCTATGTACAAGAATATAACTACTATAATACTGCCCCCTATGTAAATGAATATAACTACTATATCACTGCCCCCTGTGTACAAGAATATAACTCATAAAATACTGCCCTCTATGTACAAGAATATAACTACTATAATACTGCCACTATATACAAGAATATAACTATTATAATACTGTCCCCTATCTACAAGAATATAACTACTATAATACTGCCCTCTATGTACAAGAATATAACCACTATAATACTGTCCCCTATGTACAAGAATATAACTACTATAATACTGCCCCCTATGTACAAGAATATAACTGCTATAATGCTGCCCCCTATGTACAAGAATATAACTAATATAATACTGCCCAATATGTACAAGAACATAACTACTATAATACTGCCCCCTATGTACAAGAATATAACTACTATAATACTGCCACCTATGTTAAGAATGTATCTACTATAATACTGCCCCGTATGTACAAGAATATAACTACCATAATACTGTTCCTAAGTACAAAAATATATCTACTATAATACTGCCCTCTATGTACAGAATATAACTATTATAATACTGCTCCTTTGTACAAGGGTATAACTACTATAATACTGCCTCTATGTACAAGAATATAACTACTAAAATACTGCCTCTATGTACAAGAATATAACTACTATAATACTGCCTCTATGTACAAGAATATAACTACTATAAAACTGCCCCTATGTACAAGAATATAACTACTATAATACTGCCCCTATGTACAAGAATATAACTACTATAATACTGCCTCTATGTACAAGAATATAACTACTATAATACTGCCCACTATTTAGAAGAATATAGCTACTATAATACTGCCTCCTATTTACAAGAATATAACTACTATAATATGCCCCCTATGTACAAAATATAACTACTATAATACTGCTCCTATGTACAAGAACATAACTACTATAATACTGCTCCTTTGTACAAGAATATAACTACTATAATACTGCCCCATATGTACAAGAATATAACTACTATAATACTGCCCCCTTTTTACAAGAATATAACTACTATAATACTGCCCCTATGTACAAGAATATAACTATACTATAATACTGCCCCCTATGTACAAGAATATAACTGTATAATACTGTTCCTATGTACAAGAATATAACTACTATAATACTGTTCCTATGTACAAGAATATAACTACTATAATACTGCTCCTATATACAAAAATATAACTACTATAATACTGCCCCTATGTACAAAAATATAACTTCTATAATACTGCCCTCTATGTATAAGAATATAACTACTATAATACTGCCCCCTATGTACAAGAATATAACTACTATAATACTGCCCCATATGTACAAGAATATAACTACTATAAAACTGCCCCCTATTTACAAGAATATAACTACTATAATACAGCCTCCTATGTACAAGAATATAACTACTATAATACTGCTCCTATGTACAAGAACATAACTACTATACTACTGCCCCTATGTACAAGAATATAACTACTATATTACTGTAACATACCTGGCGGCGTCCTTGCATAGTGGTCCATCTCCCACTGTGCAAGAGCGCGCACTTGATCTCCTGTCCAGAATGTCTCTCTGGCTTCCCTCCATGCTGTCTGTTTGTGTCTGTTTCTGCTGCTTAAGGGCGGCGCCCGATCACTTCCTGCTTTTTGTACCTGCTGTGGGTCACGCCCCTTGTGCGTCCTCAGCCTATTGCTGTCTGTCACCTGGTATATAGCTCAGCTGCTTCCATCTATCCCTGCCTGAGCATAGTGTTTCTTTCAGTGTGTGCTTGCACTCTGAAGGTGCCAGGTCCCGTTCTGTGTTCTCTTGTCTGCCTATCCTGGAGGCTGTATTTCCAGGCCTGTCTGAACACGCTCCTAGCCTGTTCCTCCTGCCTTCTAGGGGCCGATTACCTAGACCCGTTCCTGTATCTTGTCTGACCTGTCTGAACACGCTCCTAGCCTGTTCCTCCTGCCTTCTAGGGGCCGATTACCTAGACCTGCTCCTGTATCTTGTCTGTCCTGTCTGAACACGCACCTTGCCTGTTCGTCCTGCCTCTCTGGGGGCTGTATTCCCAGACCCGCTCCTGTATTCCGCTGCAGTGTCGGTCTCCTCCGTACACTCAGTTCCAGTCTGAACTCTCTCCTATCCTTTACCTGTTTTGCCTCTATGTCCGTTCCCTTCCTTTTTCTGCAGAGTCTGAACTCGTACCTAACTCCTGCTTGTTGTCTCTGTACTCCCGTTTGTGAGTTTGTGGTCCACTCGCTACTTCTCTGCTAGTACCCTGTGGGTGTCTGGCTCTGCCTTTCCCTTCCTGTCTGTTCCGTGTGAACAGAGCCCTGTCCCCCCTACTCAGCCTAGCCTGCTCTGACTCCTTTGCTCACCGCTCCGGCGGTTCTAGTCTGCTCTTACTCCTTTGCTTACCGCTCCGGCGGTTCTAGCCTGCCCTGCTTCTGCCCACTGCTCCGGCAGTCCTGTCCTGCCCTGCTTCTGCCCACTGCTCCGGCAGTCCTGTCCTGCCCTGCTTCTGCCCGCTGCTCCGGCAGTCCTGTCCTGCCCTGCTTCTGCCCGCTGCTCCGGCAGTCCTGTCCTGCCCTGCTTCTGCCCGCTGCTCCGGCAGTCCTGTCCTGCCCTGCTTCTGCCCGCTGCTCCAGCAGTCCTGTCCTGCCCTGCTTCTGCCCGCTGCTCCGGCAGTCCTGTCCTGCCCTGCTTCTGCCCGCTGCTCCGGCAGTCCTGTCCTGCCCTGCTTCTGCCCGCTGCTCCGGCAGTCCTGTCCTGCCCTGCTTCTGCCCGCTGCTCCGGCAGTCCTGTCCTGCCCTGCTTCTGCCCGCTGCTCCGGCAGTCCTGTCCTGCCCTGCTTCTGCCCGCTGCTCCGGCAGTCCTGTTCTGCCCGCTGCTCCGGCAGTCCTGTCCTGCCCTGCTTGTGCTCGCTGCTCCTGCAGCCCCGTCCTGCTCTGTTCTTGCCCACCGCTTCGGGCGTTCCCTCTCTGCTGTGGTTGTCTACCGCATCTGCGGTTCTGTGACCCAGTCTGTACTGGGTCTTAACCTTTCTGTGCTCCAGCCCGTCCTTTCGGCCAGTACCTCCCTGCCTGCATACTCGCCTGTATCCACCCATCTGCATACCTGCCGTGTTTGCTTATATCCACCAGTCTGTGCCAGCCTAACCTGCCTGTTCCTGAGTCCCAGTGTGTACTGGGTCCTATCCCGCCTGTGTTCCTACCTGCTAGTGCCTCCCTGTCTGCACTCTAGCTGTGCTTGCCTGTACCCCTCTACCTGTATTGTTCCTGAGTCCCAGTGTGTACTGGGTCCTATCCCGCCTGTGTTCCTACCTACTAGTGCCTCCCTGTCTGCACTCTAGCTGCGCTTGCCTTTACCCGCCTGCCTGCATACCTGTCGTGCCTGCCTATACCCTCCAGTCTGTGCGCCAGCCTACCAGCCTGATCCAGTAATCCCTGTGTGGGTCAACCCCCGTGTCCGGAGTTTGACCTGGAGTAGCACCTGGTCCCTCTGCCCGGTTTCTCCCTGGTGCACTGGCGTCGTATGCCGTCGTGCCATCTTGGTCGGATCGGCCAGATACTTAGTCACGCCCCTCCAGGCACTCTCCGGTTCATGGTCCAGTGGAATCACTACAATCACACGCACACGCCGCTCAGCCCGGGCGTGTGCATAACAGCATGCTCAGGCCATGGTTCCCGTTGAGCCCCACGGCCTTCGCTCTCTGAGAAGTTTTCCAGCGAATACATGCATTAAAATAAATAAATAAATATTTTTTTTTCCCTTTAGCTGAGTTCCAGGCGAATTACTCACCCGTCCAGATGGATCTATCTGCTCTCGTTCCCGCGGATCCGCTACGTTATTATGGGGATCCTAGACAAAGTCGTGCATTTGTGGAGCAATGCATGCTACACTTCAAGTTCTACCCTCTATGTTTTCCCACCGATCGGGTTAAGGTGGCATTCATTATGTCTTACCTGGCGGGTGATGCCTTGGAATGGATCAACCCCCTATATGAAACACAGGATCCGATCCTCCTGGACCTAATGGCCTTCCTGGTGGCCTTTCTAATGGTCTTCGATGATCCTAACCCGGAGGCTCCTGCTGAAGCTTCACTTCCCAATATCCCGGAGCAGCCCCAGTGGGTAATGTGTGTGGGTAGCGCAATAGTCCTCCAGCCCAATGAGACTACTGCCCACCCAGAATCCTCACAGGGTGACTACGCTTTCCGGAATACTTCTCCCAACCTCAAGAGGCAGTCCAGACGTGCTAGACGTAGAGGCAAGCCGTCACGCCAGGGTCTGTCCTCCCTGAGACCTCCTGACCCCAACCTTGAAGTCCCTACTGAAGCTTCATCTCCCTGTATCCCGGAGAAGCCCCAACGGGTAATCTGCGTGGGTAGTGCACCAGTTCTCCTGCCCGAAGAGACTTCTGCCCATCCAGACTCCACACAGGAGAACTTCCTGCACCCGGCATCAGATGCTTCACCCACTTTAACCGGTGTGCATGTCCAAGGATGCTCCAAAGCTGTGGTTACCTCAGAGTCTGTGCACCTCTACTACCTGGCGGAGGACCCCCTGTTGCCTCCTGAATCCTCCGGGATACCACTCGATGACAAATGGAGAGAGAATTCTCTACACCCGGTACTCGATACTTTGTCCGCTTCGTCCTGTGAGCCTGACAATGGGTACCCCAAAGTGGTAGTTACCCCCGAGTCTCTACATCCCTCCGACCAGGCGGAGGACCTCCAGTTGTCTCCTGAACCCTTCGGGGTGCTACCTGGTAGCGAAAGGATAGAGACTCTCCTATACTCTGTACCTGATACCTCGCTCGCTTCGTCCAGTGAGTCCAACCTAGTGTACTCCGAAGCAGAGGTTACTCCCGAGTCTCTACACCCCTCCGACCAGGCGGAGGACCTCCAGTTGTCTCCTGAACCCTTCGGGGTGCTACCTGGTAGCGAAAGGACAGAGACTCTCCTATACTCTGTACCTGATACCTCGCTTGCTTCGTCCAGTGAGTCCGACCTAGTGTACTCTGAAGCAGAGGTTACCCGTGAGTCTCTACACCCCTCTGACCAGGCGGAGGACCGCCAGTTGACTCCAGAACCCTTCGGGGTGCCACCTGGTGGAGAATGGACAGAGACTTTCCTATACTCGGTACCCGATACCTCGCCTGCTTCGTCCAGTGAGTCCGACCTAGTGTACTCTGAAGCAGATGTTTTCTCTGAGCCTCTGCACTCTTCTGACCCGGCGGAGGACCTCCAGTTGTTTCCTGAATCCTCCGGGGTACCACCAGAAAACAAAGAGACAGTGACTTTTCCTCATTATGTACCTGATAACCCGTCTATTTCTTCCTGTGAGCTTGACAAGATGTACCTCGAAGCAGAGATTACCCCCAAGTCTCTGTCCCCCTCCAACCCGGTGGAGGACTTCCAGTTGTCTCCTGTACCCTCTGGGGTGCCACCTGAAAATATGTGGAGAGAGACTTCCTTGTGTGCTGTTCCTGGTACTCCACCCGTTTCGTCTGTTGCTAAGGGTGGCTGGATGGGAGGTAGCATCCTAGCTACCCAGAGGAGACCAGTTTTTCCGGTGGACAGGGGAAGTGATCTCTTCGAAGTGAACGACTGGTCCTCGAATTCCCTGCGGAAGATTCTGGCAGGCCTGAAGAAGAGGGGGCGTAAGGGGGGGGGGTACTGTAACATACCTGGCGGCGTCCTTGCATAGTGGTCCATCTCCCACTGTGCAAGAGCGCGCACTTGATCTCCTGTCCAGAATGTCTCTCTGGCTTCCCTCCATGCTGTCTGTTTGTGTCTGTTTCTGCTGCTTAAGGGCGGCGCCCGATCACTTCCTGCTTTTTGTACCTGCTGTGGGTCACGCCCCTTGTGCGTCCTCAGCCTATTGCTGTCTGTCACCTGGTATATAGCTCAGCTGCTTCCATCTATCCCTGCCTGAGCATAGTGTTTCTTTCAGTGTGTGCTTGCACTCTGAAGGTGCCAGGTCCCGTTCTGTGTTCTCTTGTCTGCCTATCCTGGAGGCTGTATTTCCAGGCCTGTCTGAACACGCTCCTAGCCTGTTCCTCCTGCCTTCTAGGGGCCGATTACCTAGACCCGTTCCTGTATCTTGTCTGACCTGTCTGAACACGCTCCTAGCCTGTTCCTCCTGCCTTCTAGGGGCCGATTACCTAGACCTGCTCCTGTATCTTGTCTGTCCTGTCTGAACACGCACCTTGCCTGTTCGTCCTGCCTCTCTGGGGGCTGTATTCCCAGACCCGCTCCTGTATTCCGCTGCAGTGTCGGTCTCCTCCGTACACTCAGTTCCAGTCTGAACTCTCTCCTATCCTTTACCTGTTTTGCCTCTATGTCCGTTCCCTTCCTTTTTCTGCAGAGTCTGAACTCGTACCTAACTCCTGCTTGTTGTCTCTGTACTCCCGTTTGTGAGTTTGTGGTCCACTCGCTACTTCTCTGCTAGTACCCTGTGGGTGTCTGGCTCTGCCTTTCCCTTCCTGTCTGTTCCGTGTGAACAGAGCCCTGTCCCCCCTACTCAGCCTAGCCTGCTCTGACTCCTTTGCTCACCGCTCCGGCGGTTCTAGTCTGCTCTTACTCCTTTGCTTACCGCTCCGGCGGTTCTAGCCTGCCCTGCTTCTGCCCACTGCTCCGGCAGTCCTGTCCTGCCCTGCTTCTGCCCACTGCTCCGGCAGTCCTGTCCTGCCCTGCTTCTGCCCGCTGCTCCGGCAGTCCTGTCCTGCCCTGCTTCTGCCCGCTGCTCCGGCAGTCCTGTCCTGCCCTGCTTCTGCCCGCTGCTCCGGCAGTCCTGTCCTGCCCTGCTTCTGCCCGCTGCTCCAGCAGTCCTGTCCTGCCCTGCTTCTGCCCGCTGCTCCGGCAGTCCTGTCCTGCCCTGCTTCTGCCCGCTGCTCCGGCAGTCCTGTCCTGCCCTGCTTCTGCCCGCTGCTCCGGCAGTCCTGTCCTGCCCTGCTTCTGCCCGCTGCTCCGGCAGTCCTGTCCTGCCCTGCTTCTGCCCGCTGCTCCGGCAGTCCTGTCCTGCCCTGCTTCTGCCCGCTGCTCCGGCAGTCCTGTTCTGCCCGCTGCTCCGGCAGTCCTGTCCTGCCCTGCTTGTGCTCGCTGCTCCTGCAGCCCCGTCCTGCTCTGTTCTTGCCCACCGCTTCGGGCGTTCCCTCTCTGCTGTGGTTGTCTACCGCATCTGCGGTTCTGTGACCCAGTCTGTACTGGGTCTTAACCTTTCTGTGCTCCAGCCCGTCCTTTCGGCCAGTACCTCCCTGCCTGCATACTCGCCTGTATCCACCCATCTGCATACCTGCCGTGTTTGCTTATATCCACCAGTCTGTGCCAGCCTAACCTGCCTGTTCCTGAGTCCCAGTGTGTACTGGGTCCTATCCCGCCTGTGTTCCTACCTGCTAGTGCCTCCCTGTCTGCACTCTAGCTGTGCTTGCCTGTACCCCTCTACCTGTATTGTTCCTGAGTCCCAGTGTGTACTGGGTCCTATCCCGCCTGTGTTCCTACCTACTAGTGCCTCCCTGTCTGCACTCTAGCTGCGCTTGCCTTTACCCGCCTGCCTGCATACCTGTCGTGCCTGCCTATACCCTCCAGTCTGTGCGCCAGCCTACCAGCCTGATCCAGTAATCCCTGTGTGGGTCAACCCCCGTGTCCGGAGTTTGACCTGGAGTAGCACCTGGTCCCTCTGCCCGGTTTCTCCCTGGTGCACTGGCGTCGTATGCTGTCGTGCCATCTTGGTCGGATCGGCCAGATACTTAGTCACGCCCCTCCAGGCACTCTCCGGTTCATGGTCCAGTGGAATCACTACAATCACACGCACACGCCGCTCAGCCCGGGCGTGTGCATAACAATTACTGCCCCTATTTACAAGAATATAACTACTATAATACTGCTCCTATGTACAAGAACATAACTATTATACTACTGCCCCCTATGTACAAGAATATAACTACTATATTACTGCCCCTATGTACAAGAACATAACGGCTATAATACTGCCCCCTATGTACAAGAATATAACTACTATAATACAGCTCCCTATGCACAGGAATATAACTACTATAATACTACTCCCTATGTGCAAGAATATAACTACTATAATACTGCTCCTATGTACAAGAATATGACTACTATAATACTGCCCCTTATGTACAAGAATATAACTACTATAATGCTGCTCTCTATGTACAAGAATATAACTACTATAATACTGCCCTCTATGTACAGGAATATAACTACTATAATACTGCTCCCTATGTACAAGAATATAACTACTATAATACTGCCCCCTATGTACAAGAATATAACTACTATAATACTGCCCCCTATGTACAAGAATATAACTACTATAATACTGCTCCCTATGTACATGAATATAACTACTATAATACTGCCCCTATGTACAAGAATATAACTACTATAATACTGCCCCCTATGTACAGGAATATAACTACTATAATACTGCTCCTATGTACAAGAATATAACTACTATAATACTGCTCCTATGTACAAGAATATAACTACTATAATACTGCTCCCTATGTACAAGAATATAACTACTATAATACTGCCCCTATATGCAAGAATACAACTACTATAATACTGCCCCCTATGTACAGGAATATAACTACTATAATACTGCTCCTATGTACAAGAATATAACTACTATAATACTGCTCCTATGTACAAGAATATAACTACTATAATACTGCTCCCTATGTACAAGAATATAACTACTATAATACTGCCCCTATGTACAAGAATATAACTACTATAATACTGCCCTCTATGTACAGGAATATAACTACTATAACACTGCTCCCTATGTACAAGAATATAACTACTATAATACTGCCCCCTATGTACAAGAATATAACTACTATAATACTGCTCCTATGTACAAGAATATAACTACTATAATACTGCCCCCTATGTACAAGAATATAACTACTATAATACTGCCCCCTATGTACAAGAATATAACTACTATAATACTGCCCCCTGTGTACAAGAATATAACTACTATAATACTGCCCCCTATGTACAAGAATATAACTACTATAATACTGCTCCTATGTACAAGAAAATAACTACTATAATACTGCTCCTATGTACAAGAATATAACTACTATAATACTGACCTGTATGTACAAGAATATAACTACTATAATACTGCTCCTATGTACAAGAATATAACTACTATAATACTGCTGCTCTGTACAAGAATATAACTACTATAATACTGCTCCTATGTACAAGAATATAACTACTATAATACTGCTCCTATGTACAAGAATATAACTACTATAATACTGCCCCCATGTACAAGAATATAACTACTATAATACTGCTCCTATGTACAAGAATATAACTACTATAATGCTGCTCCTATGTACAAGAATATAACTACTATAATACTGCCCCCTATGTATAAGAATATAACTACTATAATACTGCTCCTATGTACAAGAATATAACTACTATAATACTGCCCCCTATGTACAAGAATATAACTACTATAATTCTGCCCCCTATGTACAAGAATATAACTACTATAATACTGTCCCCTATGTACAAGAATATAACTACTATAATACTGCCCCTATGTACAAGAATATAACTACTATAATACTGCCCCCTATGTACAAGAATATAACTACTATAATACTGCCCCTATGTATAAGAATATAACTACTATAATACTGTCCCCTATGTATAAGAATATAACTACTATAATACTGCTCCTATGTACAAGAATATATCTACTATAATACTGCCCCCTGTGTACAAGAATATAACTACTATAATACTGCTCGTATGTACAAGAATATAACTACTATAATACTGCCCCTATGTACAGAATATAACTACTATAATACTGCCCCTATGTACAGAATATAACTACTTTAATACTGCCCCTATGTACAAGACTCTAACTACTATAATACTGCCCCCTATGTACAAGAATATAACTACTATAATACTGCCCCTATGTACAAGAATATAACTACTATAATACTGCTCCTATGTACAAGAATATAACTACTATAATACTGCCCCCTATGTACAAGAATATAACTACTATAATACTGTCCCCTATGTACAAGAATATAACTACTATAATACTGCCCCTATGTACAAGAATATAACTACTATAATACTGCCCCCTATGTACAAGAATATAACTACTATAATACTGCCCCTATGTACAAGAATATAACTACTATAATACTGTCCCCTATGTACAAGAATATAACTACTATAATACTGCCCCTATGTACAAGAATATAACTACTATAATACTGCCCCTATGTACAAGAATATAACTACTATAATACTGCCCCTATGTACAAGAATATAACTACTATAATACTGTCCCCTATGTACAAGAATATAACTACTATAATACTGCCCCTATGTACAAGAATATAACTACTATAATACTGCCCCCTATGTACAAGAATATAACTACTATAATACTGCCCCTATGTATAAGAATATAACTACTATAATACTGTCCCCTATGTATAAGAATATAACTACTATAATACTGCTCCTATGTACAAGAATATATCTACTATAATACTGCCCCCTGTGTACAAGAATATAACTACTATAATACTGCTCGTATGTACAAGAATATAACTACTATAATACTGCCCCTATGTACAGAATATAACTACTATAATACTGCCCCTATGTACAGAATATAACTACTTTAATACTGCCCCTATGTACAAGACTCTAACTACTATAATACTGCCCCCTATATACAAGAATATAACTACTATAATACTGCCCCTATGTACAAGAATATAACTACTATAATACTGCTCCTATGTACAAGAATATAACTACTATAATACTGCCCCCTATGTACAAAAATATAACTACTATAATACTGTCCCCTATGTACAAGAATATAACTACTATAATACTGCCCCTATGTACAAGAACATAACTACTATAATACTGCCCCCTATGTACAAGAATATAACTACTATAATACTGCCCCTATGTACAAGAATATAACTACTATAATACTGTCCCCTATGTACAAGAATATAACTACTATAATACTGCCCCTATGTACAAGAATATAACTACTATAATACTGCCCCTATGTACAAGAATATAACTACTATAATACTGCCCCTATGTACAAGAATATAACTACTATAATACTGTCCCCTATGTACAAGAATATAACTACTATAATACTGCCCTCTATGTACAAGAATATAACTACTATAATACTGCTCCTATGTACAAGAAAATAACTACTATAATACTGCTCCTATGTACAAGAATATAACTACTATAATACTGACCTGTATGTACAAGAATATAACTACTATAATACTGCTCCTATGTACAAGAATATAACTACTATAATACTGCTGCTCTGTACAAGAATATAACTACTATAATACTGCTCCTATATACAAGAATATAACTACTATAATACTGCTCCTATGTACAAGAATATAACTACTATAATACTGCCCCCATGTACAAGAATATAACTACTATAATACTGCTCCTATGTACAAGAATATAACTACTATAATACTGCTCCTATGTACAAGAATATAACTACTATAATACTGCCCCCTATGTATAAGAATATAACTACTATAATACTGCTCCTATGTACAAGAATATAACTACTATAATACTGCCCCTTATGTACAAGAATATAACTACTATAATACTGTCCCCTATGTACAAGAATATAACTACTATAATACTGCCCCTATGTACAAGAATATAACTACTATAATACTGCCCCCTATGTACAAGAATATAACTACTATAATACTGCCCCTATGTACAAGAATATAACTACTATAATACTGTCCCCTATGTACAAGAATATAACTACTATAATACTGCCCCTATGTACAAGAATATATCTACTATAATACTGCCCCTTGTGTACAAGAATATATCTACTATATTACTGCCCCCTGTGTACAAGAATATAACTACTATAATACTGCTCGTATGTACAAGAATATAACTACTATAATACTGCCCCTATGTACAGAATATAACTACTTTAATACTGCCCCTATGTACAAGACTCTAACTACTATAATACTGCCCCCTATGTACAAGAATATAACTACTATAATACTGCCCCTATGTACAAGAATATAACTACTATAATACTGTCCCCTATGTACAAGAATATAACTACTATAATACTGCCCCTATGTACAAGAATATATCTACTATAATACTGCCCCCTGTGTACAAGAATATAACTACTATAATACTGCCCCCTATGTACAAGAATATAACTACTATAATACTGCTCGTATGTACAAGAATATAACTACTATAATACTGCCCCTATGTACAGAATATAACTACTATAATACTGCCCCTATGTACAGAATATAACTACTATAATACTGCTCCTATGTACAAGAATATAACTACTATAATACTGCCCCCTGTGTACAAGAATATAACTGCTATAATACTGCTCCTATGTACAAGAATATAACTACTATAATACTGCCCCTATGTACAAGAATATAACTACTATAATACTGCCCCTATGTACAAGAATATAACTACTATAATACTGCCCCTATGTACAGAATATAACTACTATAATACTGCTCCTATGTACAGAATATAACTACTATTATACTGTTCCTATGTACAAGAATATAACTACTATAATACTGCCCCCTATGTACAAGAATATAACTACTATAATACTGCTCCCTATGTACAAGAATATAACTACTATAATACTGCCCCCTATATACAAGAATATAACTACTATAATGCTGCTCTTATGTACAAGAATATAACTACTATAATACTGCCCCTATGTACAAGAATATAACTACTATAATACTGCCTCCTATGTACAAGAATATAACTACTATAATACTGCCCCTATGTACAAGAATATAACTACTATAATACTGCCCCCTATGTACAAGAATATAACTACTATAATACTGCCCCTATCTACAAGAATATAACTACTATAATACTACTCCTATGTACAAGAATATAACTACTATAATACTGCTCCTATGTACAAGAATATAACTACTATAATACTGCCCCTATCTACAAGAATATAACTACTATAATACTACTCCTATGTACAAGAATATAACTACTATAATACTGCTCCTATGTACAAGAATATAACTACTATAATACTGCCCCTATGTACAAGAATATAACTACTATAATACTGCCTCCTATGTACAAGAATATAACTACTATAATACTGCTCCTATGTACAAGAATATAACTACTATAATACTGTCCCCTATGTACAAGAATATAACTACTATAATACTGCCTCCTATGTACAAGAATATAACTACTATAATACTGCTCTTATGTACATATGTAGGAATCTTACACCGTAGTGTTTAACCCTCTGGTTCATTGTTACACGTTTCATTACTTGATAACTTCGGCTTTATTATGTTTACAGTAATATAAAAATCTATAAATGAATGGGCAGAACATTCTCTGCTCCCGTCCTCGCGGTCTGCACACAATCTGTACATAGTGAGGCTCTGGCTGTTCTTGGCTGAGGTCGTACCGTGTCCCTCATACTTTATGACTTGTTACCCAGTAAGGTAATGTTATGTAACACAATGATACAGTGTTAGTGATTAGCAATATTTGGAGTTTCTCTTCCAGGTATCCCGAGAATAAATTTCCATGACGTGATAAGATGGTGGTTTATCTGCTTCACTTTTCAGCAATCACTTGTGATGCCGCTACTATGTGACAGGAGGTCAGTCACAGGACAAGGCATTCCTTACAGCCACAACTTGGTATGTAGAATATTTCCCGCTAGTACATAGCTGCAGTCACATGCACTGGGACTATCACACTCGTGCCCTCATCTGTGCCCACTTCTATGGCTACCTTTGCTCTACTACAGTGCTCTGTAACAGGGGTAAAACTTATAGCTTCATACCCAAAAATGCATTCACACGTGCCCCCTAACATATCCAATTACCTCACTAAGATTAAAGGATGACTTAATTTCAGTTTTTTTCTATTGGAGTCCTTTTTTGTGACAAACAAAATCCCTGTGCATATACATAACTGACACTGATCCAGAGTCACATCCTGTATTATACTCCAGAGCTGCACTCACTATTCAGCTGGTGCAGTCACTGTGTACATACATTACATTACTGATCCTGAGTTACATCCTGTATTATACTCCAGAGCTGCACTCACTATTCTGCTGGTGCAATCACTGTGTACATACATTACATTACTGATCCTGAGTTACATTCTGTATTATACACCAGAGCTGCACTCACTATTCTGCTGGTGCAGTCACTGTGTACATACATTACATTACTGATCCTGAGTTACATCCTGTATTATACTCCAGAGCTGCACTCACTATTCTGCTGGTGCAGTCACTGTGTACATACATTACATTACTGATCCTGTACTGATCCTGAGTTACATCCTGTATTATACACCAGAGCTGCACTCACTATTCTGCTGGTGTAGTCACTGTGTACATACATTACATTACTGATCCTGTACTGATCCTGAGTTACATCCTGTATTATACTCCAGAGCTGCACTCACTATTCTGCTGGTGCAGTCACTGTGTACATACATTACATTACTGATCCTGAGTTACATCCTGTATTATACTCCAGAGCTGCACTCATTATTCTGCTGGTGCAGTCACTGTGTGCAGACATTACATTACTGATCCTGTACTGATCCTGAGTTACATCCTGTATTATACTCCAGAGCTGCACTCACTATTCTGCTGGTGCAGTCACTGTGTACATACATTGCAATACTGATCCTGAGTTACATCCTGTATTATACTCCAGAGCTGCACTCACTATTCTGCTGGTGCAGTCAATGTGTACATACATTACATTACTGATCCTGTATTATACCCCAGAGCTGCACTCACTATTCTGCTGGTGCAGTCACTGTGTACATACATTACATTACTGATCCTGAGTTACCTCCTGTATTATACTCCAGAGCTGCACTCACTATTCTGCTGGTGCAGTCACTGTGTACATACATTACATTACTGATCCTGAGTTATATCCTGTATTATACTCCAGAGCTGCACTCACTCTTCTACTGGTGCAGTCACTGTGCAAATACATTACATTACTGATCCTGAGTTACATCCTGTATTATACTACATAGCTGCACTCACTATTCTGCTGGTGCAGTCACTGTGTACATACATTACATTACTGATCCTGAGTTATATCCTGTATTATACTCCAGAGCTGCACTCACTCTTCTACTGGTGCAGTCACTGTGTAAATACATTACATTACTGATCCTGAGTTACATCCTGTATTATACTACATAGCTGCACTCACTATTCTGCTGGTGCAGTCACTGTGTACATACATTACATTACTGATCCTGTACTGATCCTGAGTTACCTCCTGTGTTATACTCCAGAGCTGCACTCACTATTCTGCTGGTGCAGTAACTGTGTACATACATTACATTACTGATCCTGTACTGATCCTGAGTTACATCCTGTATTATACTCCAGAGCTGCACTCACTATTCTGCTGGTGCAGTCACTGTGTACATACATTACATTACTGATCCTGAGTTACATCCTGTATTATACTCCAGAGCTGCACTCATTATTCTGCTGGTGCAGTCACTGTGTGCAGACATTACATTACTGATCCTGTACTGATCCTGAGTTACATCCTGTATTATACTCCAGAGCTGCACTCACTATTCTGCTGGTGCAGTCACTGTGTACATACATTGCAATACTGATCCTGAGTTACATCCTGTATTATACTCCAGAGCTGCACTCACTATTCTGCTGGTGCAGTCAATGTGTACATACATTACATTACTGATCCTGTATTATACCCCAGAGCTGCACTCACTATTCTGCTGGTGCAGTCACTGTGTACATACATTACATTACTGATCCTGAGTTACCTCCTGTATTATACTCCAGAGCTGCACTCACTATTCTGCTGGTGCAGTCACTGTGTACATACATTACATTACTGATCCTGAGTTATATCCTGTATTATACTCCAGAGCTGCACTCACTCTTCTACTGGTGCAGTCACTGTGTACATACATTACATTACTGATCCTGAGTTACATCCTGTATTATACTACATAGCTGCACTCACTATTCTGCTGGTGCAGTCACTGTGTACATACATACATTACATTACTGATCCTGTACTGATCCTGAGTTACCTCCTGTGTTATACTCCAGAGCTGCACTCACTATTCTGCTGGTGCAGTAACTGTGTACATACATTACATTACTGATCCTGTACTGATCCTGAGTTACATCCTGTATTATACTCCAGAGCTGCACTTACTATTCTGCTGGTACAGTCACTGTGTACATACATTACATTACTGATCCTGTACTGATCCTGAGTTACCTCCTGTGTTATACTCCAGAGCTGCACTCACTATTCTGCTGGTGCCGTAACTGTGTACATACATTACATTACTGATCCTGAGTTACATCCTGTATTATACTCCAGAGCTGCACTCACTATTCTGCTGGTGCAGTCACTGTGTACATACATTACATTACTGATCCTGAGTTACATCCTGTATTATACTCCAGAGCTGCACTCACTATTCAGCTGGTGCAGTCACTGTGTACATACATTACATTACTGATCCTGAGTTACATTCTGTATTATACTCCAGAGCTGCACTCACTATTCTGTTGGTGCCGTCACTGTGTACATACATTACATTACTGATCCTGAGTTACATCCTGTATTATACTCCAGAGCTGCACTCACTATTCTGTTGGTGCCGTCACTGTGTACATACATTACATTACTGATCCTGAGTTACATCCTGTATTATACTCCAGAGCTGCACTCACTATTCTGCTGGTGCAGTCACTGTGTACATACATTACATTACTGATCCTGAGTTACATCCTGTATTATACCCCAGAGCTGCACTCACTATTCTGCTGGTACAGTCACTGTGTACATACATTACATTACTGATCCTGAGTCACCTCCTGTATTATACTCCAGAGCTGCACTCACTATTCTGCTGGTGCAGTCACTGTGTACATACATTACATTACTGATCCTGAGTTACATCCTGTATTATACTCCAGAGCTGCACTCACTATTCTGCTGCTGCAGTCACTGTGTACATACATTACATTACTGATCCTGAGTTACATCCTGTATTATACCCCAGAGCTGCACTCACTATTCTGCTGGTGCAGTCACTGTGTACATACATTATATTACTGATCCTGAGTTACATCCTGTATTATACCCCAGAGCTGCACTCACTATTCTGCTGGTACAGTCACTGTGTACATACATTACATTACTGATCCTGAGTCACCTCCTGTATTATACTCCAGAGCTGCACTCACTATTCTGCTGGTGCAGTCACTGTGTACATACATTACATTACTGATCCTGAGTTACATCCTGTATTATACTCCAGAGCAGCACTCACTATTCTGCTGGTGCAGTCACTGTGTACATACATTACATTACTGATCCTGAGTTACATCCTGTATTATACTCCAGAGCTGCACTCACTATTCTGCTGGTGCAGTCACCGTGTACATACATTACATTACTGATCCTGAGTTACATCCTGTATTATACTCCAGAGCTGCACTCACTATTCTGCTGGTGCAGTCACTGTGTACATACATTACATTACTGATCCTGAGTTACATCCTGTATTATACTCCAGAGCTGCACTCACTATTCTGCTGGTGCAGTCACTGTGTACATACATTACATTACTGATCCTGAGTTACATCCTGTATTATACTCCAGAGCAGCACTCACTATTCTGCTGGTGCAGTCACTGTGTACATACATTACATTACTGATCCT
Source organism: Phyllobates terribilis (assembly GCF_046119375.1). Taxonomy (NCBI): domain Eukaryota; kingdom Metazoa; phylum Chordata; class Amphibia; order Anura; family Dendrobatidae; genus Phyllobates; species Phyllobates terribilis. The sequence goes on from NW_027362772.1 coordinate 25,592,645, forward strand.
GAGTTACATCCTGTATTATACTCCAGAGCAGCACTCACTATTCTGCTGGTGCAGTCACTGTGTACATACATTACATTACTGATCCTGAGTTACATCCTGTATTATACCCCAGAGCTGCACTCACTATTCTGCTGGTGCAGTCACTGTGTACATACATTACATTACTGATCCTGAGTTACATACTGTATTATACTCCAGAGCTGCACTCACTATTCTGCTGGTGCAGTCACTGTGTGCATACATTACATTACTGATCCTGAGTTACATCCTGTATTATACTCCAGAGCTGCACTCACTATTCTGCTGGTACAGTCACTGTGTACATACATTACATTACTGATCCTGAGTTACATCCTGTATTATACTCCAGAGCATCACTCACTATTCTGCTGGTGCAGTCACTGTGTACATACATTACATTACTGATCCTGAGTTACATCCTCTATTATACTCCAGAGCTGCACTCACTATTCTGCTGGTGCAGTCACTGTGTACATACATTGCAATACTGATCCTGAGTTACATCCTGTATTATACTCCAGAGCTGCACTCACTATTCTGCTGGTGCAGTCACTGTGTACATACATTATATTACTGATCCTTAGTTATATCCTGTATTATACTCCAGAGCTGCACTCAGTATTCTGCTGGTGCAGTCACTGTGTACATACATTACTGATCCTGAGTTACATCCTGTATTATACTCCAGAGCTGCACTCACTATTCTGCTGGTGCAGTCACAGTGTACATACATTACATTACTGATCCTGAGTTACATCCTATATTATACTCCAGAGCTGCACTCATTATTCTGCTGGTGCAGTCACTGTGTACATACATTACATCCTGTATTATACTCCAGAGCTGCACTTACTATTTTGCTGGTGCAGTCACTGTGTACATACATTACATTACATCCTGTATTATACTCCAGAGCTGCACTCATTATTCTGCTGGTGCAGTCACTGTGTACATACATTACATTACATCCTGTATTATACTCCAGAGCTGCACTCACTATTCTGCTGGTGCAATCACTGTGTACATACATTACATTACTGATCCTGAGTTACATCCTGTATTATACTCCAGAGCTGCACTCACTATTCTGCTGGTGCAGTCACTGTGTACATACATTACATTACTGATCCTGAGTTACATCCTGTATTATACTCCAGAGCAACACTCACTATTCTGCTGGTGCAGTCACTGTGTACATACATTACATTACTGATCCTGAGTTACATCCTGTATTATACTCCAGAGCTGCACTCACTATTCTGCTGGTGCAGTCACTGTGTACATACATTACATTACTGATCCTGAGTTACATCCTGTATTATCCTCCAGAGCTGCACTCACTATTCTGCTGGTGCAGTCACTGTGTACATACATTACATTACTGATCCTGAGTTACATCCTGTATTATACTCCAGAGCTGCACTCACTATTCTGCTGGTGCAGTCACTGTGTACATACATTACATTACTGATCCTGAGTTACATCCTGTATTATACTCCAGAGCTGCACTCACTATTCTGCTGGTGCAGTCACTGTGTACATACATTACTGATCCTGAGTTACATCCTGTATTATACTCCAGAGCTGCACTCACTATTCTGCTGGTGCAGTCACAGTATATACCTTGTGTTTTGCACTCCTTTATCAGGTGACGTTTTCTTGCCTGTATATTTATGGCGCTTTGCTTTTGGAAGATCTGTGAAGATTTGAGAAAACCCATTCCGATTACAGAAAATGAGAAATCCATATAGAATTACAGTCAGGAACTTGGAAAAGACCCTTGTGTTGCCCCCAGTCCTCCAGGCAGTGACGTCACATCCCTTGAGATGTCCCCTCACATGACCATATCAGTCAATCTTTGCAGAACCCTCCGGAGCCTGCTGTATAGAACTACTCCTGGTCGGTACCATTTATTTTTGTCACTGTGTTACTTTTAGTTTTAGACCTGGATAATTTATTGTTAATTCATGGTAGAGATAATTCTCAGAATATAATCTGGGTCACAAAGTAAGCAGCGTTTGGGTGAGTATCGTCTCTTACCATCCAGGAGAGGGCAGCAGAGTCTTCATAGTCACTTGCTGCCGCTCATAGGCTTCACCATGAGTACAGAACATTAGGAAAGTCTGTAAGGGGAACATACAAAATGTCTAATGCACAATCCATGTATTCCAAAACCCTTAACAAAACGCTCACTCAGATTATTAATTTGGTTCAGGATTTTTTTTTGTGATGGGAATATGGGCTGCCATTATATAGGGTGGCATATTCATCTGATAGTTCCCAATCAAGATATTTCCTTACATTTTGCTGTTTAAGAGTCCAAGTTATGTATATAGGTGGCTGTCATGCTGCTTCTGATCAAAAGTAGATCTGACCACACACTGCTAGATTTATCAGCTGCTTTTTGCTGGCGTTAGATCAGAGTTTGGTGAGGAGAAAGCATCTAAGGCTTCAAGGAGGGCAGATCTGCTGTATCAGTGTAGATTGGGAGGAGAGCACAGGAGGAATCACAAAGGCTTTGTGTGAGAGTAGAGAGGAACAAAAAAGTACCAATGGCAGACTCTGAGGATAGAGGAAAAGGAGGAATCAATCACGGCTCAGCATCAGTGTCTGACAGCAGAAGGAAGAAGAGATTCATAGGTTGTAGAAAGAGAAATCTGTCCAGGAATGAGGCTGTGCTGATACACGAGAGCTGGTGAAGATGGCAGAGACAACGCCCATTAAGCATGAGCTGCTAAGAGGGACATCAGTGTCGGGCAGCAGAAGGAAGAAGAGACTCATAGGTTGTAGAAACAGAAATCATTCCAGGAATGAAGCCGTGCTGATACATGAGAGCTGGTGAAGATGGCAGAGACAACTCCCATCCAATATAAATTACTAAGAGGAACATCAGTGTCTGGCAACAGAAGGAAGTAGAGACTCATAGGTTGTAGAAAGAGAATTCAGTCCAGGAATGAAGCTGCGCTGATACATGAGAGCTGGTGAAGACGGCAGAGACAACGCCCATTAAGCATGAACTATTAAGAAGGACATCAGTTACTGGCAGCAGAAGGAAGAAAAGACTCATAGGTTGTAGAAAGAGAAATCTGTCCAGGAATGAGGCTGTGCTGATACACGAGAGCTGGTGAAGATGGCAGAGACAACTCCCATCCAATATGAATTACTAAGAGGGACATCAGTGTCTGGCAACAGAAGGAAGTAGAGACTCATAGGTTGTAGAAAGAGAATTCAGTCCAGGAATGAAGCTGCGCTGATACATGAGAGCTGGTGAAGACGGCAGAGACAACACCTATTAAGCATGAACTACTAAGAGTGACATCAGTGTCTGGCAGCAGAAGGAAGAAGAGACTCGTCGGTTGTAGAAAGAGAGACTAGTCCAGGAATGAAGCTGTGCTGATACGTGAGAGCCGGTGAAGACGACAGAGACAACTTCCATCCACCATTAATTTCTAAGAGGGACTTCAGTGTATGGCAGCAGAAGGAAGAAGAGACTCATAGGTTGTAGAAAGAGAAATCAGTCCACGAATGAAGCTGTGCTGATACATGAGAGCTGGTGAAGACGGCAGAGACAACTTCCATCCAGCATTAATTACTAAGAGGACTCGTCTACAGTTATAGCATGTCCTACACTCCCATCATACTGTACATCGCTTACTCCCTCTTTGTCCTGTTTTCTGTAAATGACCTATAGTGCCAATGGCAAATGCTGCTGCCAATTGCCCTAGGAGGGCAGACTAAACCCGTCTGGGGTCACCTTGTTAGTATAGGTGTACTCGAGTAAATGGGGGTCTTCTGAATGGTTAAAAAGGAAACCCATTTATGAGTATGGTAAATTTAGCAGCAGAGGGAGACAGCCTTGTGGCCGTGTCCGAGGTGAGGGGATATAAATACAGCTCTCGGCTTGGGCATCAGTGCCCGCGTTCTCTCAAAGTGACAAAACTTGTCAGGAACATTCTTTAACAGATGGTGGTATGTCTCCGCTGTGTGACCTATTGTCAGGGGCCCAAGATGTAACCTGGAACGAGGCCCCAATTTACCGAGACCATCTATAGTATTAGGCTTAGAACCAGAAACGTTCATGATTATTTTAACCCCTTCACCACCTTGCCACTTTCCATTTTTGCACTTTCGTTTTTTTCCTCCCCTTCTTCCCAGAGCCATAACTTTTTTTTATTTTTCCGTCAATCAGGCCATGTGAGGGGTTGTTTTTCGTGGAACCAGTTGTACTTTTGAACGACATCATTGATTCTACCATATCGTGTACCTGAAAATGGGGAAAAAATTCCAAGTGCGGTGAAATTTAAAAAAAAAATGCAATTCCACAAATGTTTTTTGGGTTTTTATTTACCATGTTCACTAAATGCTAAAATTGAGCTGCCATTATGATTTCCCGGGTCAGTACGAGTGCGCAGATACCAAACATGGATAGGTTCTGTTTTATTTAAGTGGTGAAAAAAAAAATCCAAAATTTGTAGCAGAAAAAAAAAATGTGCTTATGTCACCATTTTCCAAGACCCGCAGTGTTTCCATTTTTCGGGATCTGGGGCCGGGTGAGGACTTATTTTTTGCGGCCTGAGCTGACGTTTTCATTGATACCATTTTGGAGTAGAAATTATGTTTCGATCGCCCGGTATTGCATTTCATTGCAATGTTGCGGCGGCCAAAAACCGTAATTCTGGCGTTTCAATTTTTGCTGTTAATGATTGACAGCGGCATTTAACTGGTTAACCCACAGCATTCTGGAATCGGAACACTGGTTTAATATATACTTATATACAGTTATATGAAAAAGTTTGGGCACCCCTATTAATCTTAAGCTTAATGTTTTCTTAAAATTGGTGTTTTTGCAACAGCTATTTCAGTTTGATATATGTAATAACTGTTGGACACAGTAATGTTTCTGCCTTGAAATGAGGTTTATTGTACTAACAGAAAATGTGCAATCTGCATTCAAACAAAATTTGACAGGTGCATAAGTATGGGCACTCTTATCATTTTCTTGTTTTAAATACTCCTACCTACTTTTTACTGACTTACTAAAGCACTTTTTTTGGTATTGTAACCTCATTGAGCTTTGAACTTCATAGCCAGGTGTATGCAATCATGAGAAAAGCTACTTAAAGTGGCCACTTGCAAGTTGTTCTCCTGTTTTAATCTCCTCTGAAGAGTGGCATCATGGGCTCCTCAAAACAACTGTCAAATGATCTGAAAACAAAGATTATTCAACATAGTTGTTCAGGGGAAGGATACAAAAAGCTGTCTCAGAGATTTAACCTGTCAGTTTCCACTGTGAGGAAAATAGTAAGGAAATGGAAGAACACAGGGACAGTTCTTGTTAAGGCCAGAAGTGGCAGGCCAAGAAAAACATCAGAAAGGCAGAGAAGAAGAATGGTGAGATCAGTCAAGGACAATCCTCAGACCATCTCCAGAGAGCTGCAGCATCAACTTGCTGCAGATGGTGTCACTGTGCATCGGTCAACTATACAACGCAGTTTGCACAAGGAGAAGCTGTATGGGAGAGTGATGCAAAAGAAGCCGTTTCTGCAAGCACGCCACAAACAGAGTCGGCTGAGGTATGCAAAAGCACATTTGGAGAAGCCAATTTCTTTTTGGAAGAAGGTCCTGTGGACTGATGAAACCAAGATTGAGTTGTTTGGTCATACAAAAAGGCGATATGCATGGCGGCAAAAAAAACACAGCATTCCAAGAAAAACACTTGCTACCCACAGTAAAATTTGGTGGAGGTTCCATCATGCTTTGGGGCTGTGTGGCCAATGCCAGCACCGGGAATCTTGTTAAAGTTGAGGGACGCATGGATTCCACTCAGTATCAGCAGATTCTTGACAATAATGTTCAAGAATCAGTGATAAAGTTGAAGTTACGCAGGGGATGGATCTTTCAGCAAGACAATGATCCAAAACACCGCTCCAAATCTACTCAGGCATTCATGCAGAGGAACAATTACAATGTTCTGGAATGGCCATCCCAGTCCCCAGACCTGAATATCATTGAACATCTGTGGGATCGTTTGAAGAGGGCTGTCCATGCTCGGCGACCATCAAACTTAACTGAACTGGAATTGTTTTGTAAAGAGGAATGGTCAAAAATACCTTCATCCAGGATCCAGGAAATCATTAAAAGCTACAGGAAGCGACTAGAGGCTGTTATTTTTGCAAAAGGAGGATCTACTAAATATTAATGTCACTTTTCTGGTGAGGTGCCCATACTTATGCACCTGTCAAATTTTGTTTGAATGCAGATTGCACATTTTCTGTTAGTACAATAAACCTCATTTCAAGGCAGAAACATTACTGTGTCCAACAGTTATTACATATATCAAACTGAAATAGATGTTGCAAAAACACCATTTTTTATAAAACATTAAGCTTAAGATTAATAGGGGTGCCCAAACTTTTTCATATAACTGTATATGTATTAATTATGTATGGATTAATGGGTTGGAGTGGCAATCGGCGAGGGCAAGTGTAGATTTTTATCTTGTGCCACTCCGAGGTCGTGGACAACCCCTTTAAATTAAACCTTTAAAACCAAAAGGTATTTTTATTATTTTTCTTCGACACCATTTAAGCTCGTGACCTCACACTTGGCATTTATTCTAATTTTTTATTTTTATTTTGGAGCTGCCGGGCTGTGAAGGAGGCCGAACAGCTGCACCAAAAGTTTATAAGACCCAGGTCATTTACGGTCACTAAAAGGGGGTGTCACTGTGTCACTGTTACTGTATGGCCTGGTCACTAAGAGGTTAATGACATGGTTTGCCGTTTTTAGCATCGAATAATCTGTCACGAGCGGCCATCTCCCCGCAGCAGGTGAAAGCGTTTATCGGGTGTCACAGCATCAAAGGTAACGGCGGGGCGACTCTCAAGGAAAAAGGGAAACTAAATATAAAAGAAAAAAAAAATCACCACAATTCTTTGAAAGTTCCTCATGCTGCATATATATATACTATATATGTGCGGGAGGGACGGCTCAGCGTATCACACACACCGGCCACAGGGACAAATTACCCGAGATTCAGAGAGGCAAAAGTATTTTCTCCTATTTTGTCCAGTATCAGCTTCTTACCTATTATCAGTCACTGTACAGGAGGAGGAGGAGGTGAGCTGTGACATCACCTATTGTGAATGGTGGATCCTGTGTTATCTACTGTATATAGAGGTGTTATCAGTCATTGAACAGGAGGAGGAGGTGAGCTGTGACATCACCTATTGTGGATGGTGGATCCTGTGTTATCTTCTGTATATAGAGGTGTTATCAGTCATTGTACAGGAGGAGGAGGAGGTGAGCTGTGACATCACCTATTGTGGATGGTGGATCCTGTGTTATCCACTGTATATAGAGGTGTTATCAGTCATTGTAGAGGAGGAGGAGGTGAGTTGTGACATCACCTATTGTGAATGGCAGATCCTGTGTTATCTACTGTATGTAGAGGTGTTAATAGACATTGTACAGGAGGAGGAGGAGGTGAGCTGTGACATCACCTATTGTGAATGGTGGATCCTGTGTTATCTACTGTATATAGAGGTGTTATCAGTCACTGTACAGGAGGAGGAGGAGGTGAGCTGTGACATCACCTATTGTGAATGGTGGATCCTGTGTTATCTTCTGTATATAGAGGTGTTATCAGTCATTGTACAGGTGGAGGAGGAGGTGAGCTGTGACATCACCTTTTGTGGATGGTGGATCCTGTGTTATCTACTGTATATAGAGGTGTTATCAGTCATTGTAGAGGAGGAGGAGGTGAGCTGTGACATCACCTATTGTGAATGGTGGATCCTGTGTTATCTACTGTATATAGAGGTGTTATCAGTCACTGTACAGGAGGAGGAGGTGAGCTGTGACATCACCTATTGTGGATGGTGGATCCTGTGTTATCTACTGTATATAGAGGTGTTATCAGTCATTGTACAGGAGGAGGAGGAGGTGAGCTGTGACATCACCTATTGTGGATGGTGGATCCTGTGTTATCTACTGTATATAGAGGTGTTATCAGTCACTGTACAGGAGGAGGAGGAGGTGAGCTGTGACATCACCTATTGTGAATGGTGGATCCTGTGTTATCTTCTGTATATAGAGGTGTTATCAGTCATTGTACAGGAGGAGGAGGAGGTGAGCTGTGACATCACCTATTGTGGATGGTGGATCCTGTGTTATCTACTGTATATAGAGGTGTTATCAGTCATTGTAGAGGAGGAGGAGGTGAGCTGTGACATCACCTATTGTGAATGGCGGATCCTGTGTTATCTACTGTATATAGAGGTGTTATCAGACATTGTACAGGAGGAGGAGGAGGTGAGCTGTGACATCACCTATTGTGAATGGTGGATCCTGTGTTATCTACTGTATATAGAGGTGTTATCAGTTACTGTACAGGAGGAGGAGGTGAGCTGTAATATTATCTATTGTGAATATATTATAGATTTATAATGTATTTTATCTTCTGCGCATCAGATTGTAAAGTAAAAAACTCATCAAGACGGTGTGTTTATCCAGAAACTTCAGTTATCATGGAAGCCTAATGAGAGCTGCAGGCCGTTGTCTTCAGCTGGATATCGCCCATACACAAGAGCAATGTTGGCCTAAGCTGCTATTTTGGGCTGGACGGGCTACATATCATATGTGTATGGGGTTTCCCCTCCAGATTAGGTCAAGTCTAAAGAAGAAAGAGTTAAACTTTAAAGGGAACCTGTCACCTTGGAATAAGCTAATTACCTGTATATATATATAGGGTTAACCTGCAATTATATAGTGTTATAATGCTTCCCGACCGCATTCCTGAAAGTGCGGCTACCTGAGGGGAAATGAACCTCCGGCTTTCAGTCATGGGGGCGGTGGCTATAAGCATGCCCAAGCAATATGATTGACAGCTCGCTCGGCACAGATACACTGCAGAACCAGCTGTCAATCAAGATGTCGGGGCGAGCGTACATCTGCCTCTCATAGTATACTACACAGTATAGTGAGCGGTGACTGTAGTCGCCCTCCATGACTTAAAGCCAGCGGCTCCCATGGGGAAATAAGTTTATTTTTTTCCAGTAGCCGCACTCAATAAGGTCTCCTTCACATGTCCTGGTGGTTCCTGTACAGGAAAAAACAGTACTGGTGAGATTCATGTCCGCATCCCATCCATATGCATGTATGTGACATCCGTGTATCCATTTGCTGTCCATGCTTTCGTGTTGCACATCCGTGTGCCGTCCGTGTGACACGTACCAGCGCCAGGGAAAAAGCAGTACAGTTCGCGCTGATGCCTGGCAGCGGCTGCTGAAGGCAGCTCTCATCATTGTCACCTGGTCACGCTTAGATCAGCACCCGCTGTGTACATCCTGTGTAAAATTAAGAATTAAATTAAAAAAAAGAAGTGGGTTCACACCGATTATTCATAACCAGCATAGGGAAAGCCAATGGCTGATATTACTAGCCAGGGAAGGGGCCATTAGCAAAAAATGTTCCCTCGCTATTAATAACAGCTCACATTGTTTGATTAGCGTTTACTGGCTAGATTACAGGGAGACCCCAGAAAAAAATTGATATAGGGTCCCCCTATAAATTCTAACCAGCAAAGGCTAAGCAGACAGTTGTGGGCTGATATTAATAACCAGGAAAGAGGCCATGGATATTTGCTCCCCTCCAAGGCTAATAACATCATCAATGAGATGCGCCAAATCTGGTGCTTAGCCTCCGCTCTTCTACATGCCTTGGTGTGGTGGCAAGTTGGGGATATAGGGTTGGGTTTGATGTCAGCCTTGTATTGCCAGCTGACATGAAGCCCAGGTTAGTAATGGATAGACGTCTATGTAGCGTCGGCGTCCCTGCCCTCTGCTAGGCAGGGACGCTGTTCTCCTCACCTCTCTGCTCCGAGCCCGGCGTCCTCCTCCCGCTCTGCTGGCAGCTCGCGCTCCTTCCCGGCCACTGTGCTTAGGGCGCGCGCGCGCCGTCCTAAGGAGTCCCCGGCCAATGGCCGGAGGACTTCACCATATATAAGGCACCTCCTCCAAAATGGAGGTGCCCGAGCAATGTTGTTGCACTGTTCTCTACTCTGCTTCAGCCCTCAGGTCCCGTTGCCAGTTACCTGCCAGATTCCTGCCAGAGTCCTGCCAGTTTGCTGTCTGTTTCCTGCCTGATATTCCTGCTACCTGCTTGCTAGCCTGAGGTCCGACGGTCTGCCTTCCTACTCCTGTCAGTCTGTCTATGGACCAGCTTGGCCGCTCACCTGGGAGCGCACATCTGCTACCTGCCTGCTAGCCTACCTGGAGGCTCCGCCGTCACATGCTGTGACCACCCGTTCATCCAGAGACTCTCGCTTGCTCACCTGGGAGCATACATCTTCCATCTGCCTGCTAGCCTACCTGGAGGTTCAGCCATCACAGGTCGTACCTACCCTTTACCCAGAGACTGCCCCGGTCACTTGCCGTGACCTCCAGCCCGTTCATCCAGAGACTGCCCCGGTCACTTGCCGTGACCTCCAGCCCGTTCTTCCAGAGACTGCCCCGGTCACTTGCCGTGACCTCCAGCTCGTTCATCCAGAGACTGCCCCGGTCATTTACCGTGACCTCCTGCCCGTTCACCCAGAGACTGTCCCGGTCACCTGCTGTGACTGCCTGCCCGTCTTCCCTGGTCGCCACCCGCTCCCTTACAAGGACCGCTCCCTTGTATAGTAGCTCTGAGGTTCCGCCTCCCAGACCCGTTACAGTTTGCTCGGGCCATGGAACCCGGTGGCACCCAAGCTCCCTCGCTCTCGGACCTCTGTCATGAACTGTCCCGTCAGAGGTCCCAACAGGAGTCCATCCTGGGTCACCTGCGGAATGTCAATTCTCGCCTGGACACTCTGACTGCTCCACCAGCAACCTCCGCCAGTGCCATGACTTGCAACCCGGCAGCCCCGCTGCCCACCAATACCATGGTATCCTACCCCGGACCCCGGCTTTCTGCACCTCCTCGCTTCGGAGGCGACTCCGCTCAGGCTCGGGGCTTCATAAATCAGTGCACCCTGCACTTTGAACTCCTGTCCCACCAGTTTAACTCCGACCGGGCCAAAATTGCCTTCATCATGTCCCATCTCACCGGGGAGGCCCTGGCCTGGCTAAATCCTCTATGGGAGAGAGGAGACCCCCTGGTGTCCGACTTGCCTGCCTTTCTCACGGCTTTCCGGAAAGTCTTCGACGAACCCGGACGGAAGACCTCATCCGCATCATCTTTGCTACGCCTCCACCAGGGAAATCTCACCGTGGGCCAATATGCCATACGGTTCCGTACCCTTGCCTCAGAGCTGGCTTGGGATAACGACGCTCTGGTGTCTGTCTTCTGGGAGGGTCTGTCCGGCCGTATTAAAGATGAACTTGCGGGTCGAGACATTCCTACCACTCTCGATGACCTAATAACTCTTGCCACCCGGATTGACCTACGGTTCCAGGAGCGTGCCAAAGAGGTCACCCGTGAGAGGAGGTTTCCACGTCTAGCTCCTACTTTTCAGAAACCCGTCACTCCCTCCGTTTCTCCCCAGGTACATTCTCCTGAGCCTATGCAGGTCGACCAGACCAAGATTGTCAAAACCCGTCAGGACTTACGCCGTGCCGAAGGGAGCTGCTTCTACTGTGGCAGTAAGGAGCACCGGATCCGTACCTGCCCGGAGAGGTCGGGAAACGCCTGTGTCTAGGTTCGCTCAGAGAGATCGACCTAGACAAGAATAAATCCTCTCCATCTCTGCTACTGTCAGTCTCTATTATCTGCGGGGAGAATCGTTATTTCGAACTAGCCCAACTTGACTCTGGAGCGGCCGGGAATCTTATTTCACAGTCCCTGGTAGAAAAATACCGCATTCCCACCAAACCTCTGGCTGTACCATTATCTGTCGCTGCTGTGGATGGGGGCCTCTTACCACGTCCCATCCAACTCATCACCGAATCCATAACTCTGCAGGTGGGAATGCTGCATTCTGAGAGCATCTCTTTTCATGTTCTGCCTGGACTCTCTCACGCCCTCTTACTAGGTCTACCTTGGCTCCAGAGACATGCACCCGTGCTTGACTGGCAGACCGGAGAAGTCCTTCGCTGGGGACAGGACTGTCATAAGACTTGTTTGGTTCCTGTTCATCCCGTCCTTCCTTCTCCTACCCCAACTAATCTACCTGGACTTCCGATTCCTTATTGGTCATTTGCTGATGTCTTTAATAAAAAGGAGGCAGAGACATTACCCCCTCATAGACCATACGACTGTCCTATCGACCTGTTACCCGGTACTACTCCTCCCCTTGGGCTTATTTACCCATTGTCCGCTGCTGAGACCCGGTCGATGTCCGAATATATTGAGGAGAATTTGGCCAGGGGATTCATCCGGAAATCTACCTCCCCGGCGGGAGCAGGCTTCTTCTTCGTAAAAAAGAAGGACGGCTCTCTCCGTCCCTGTATAGACTATAGAGGCCTTAACCAGATCACGGTGAAGAATAAGTACCCCCTTCCGCTCATTCCAGAATTATTTGATCGCCTGAGGGGGGCTAGAGTCTTCACCAAACTGGACCTCCGTGGGGCGTACAACCTGGTCCGTATCCGTCAAGGGGATGAATGGAAGACTGCATTCAACACCCGGGACGGCCACTATGAATATCTGGTAATGCCCTTTGGTCTCTGTAACGCTCCTGCCGTCTTTCAAGAGTTGGTCAATGACATCTTCCGGGACCTTCTCTACTCCTGCGTTGTGGTGTACCTGGACGACATCTTGGTCTTCTCTCCGGATCTCCAGACTCACCGGAGGGACGTTCGTCAGGTCCTGCTCAGGCTCAGGCAGAACCACCTCTTCGCTAAATATGAGAAGTGCCTCTTTGAGCAGACCTCGCTTCCGTTTTTTGGCTACATTATTTCTCAGACCGGCCTACGAATGGATCCAGAGAAACTGTCTGCCATCGAGAAATGGCCCCGACCGGAGGGGTTGAAGGCCATTCAGCGGTTCCTGGGCTTCGCCAACTACTACCGCCTCTTCATACCACACTTCTCTTCCCGGACTGCCCCAATTTCCGCGCTCACACGTAAGGGTACTAATCCCAAGGAATGGCCGTCCGAAGCAGAGGAGGCCTTTCTTTCCTTAAAACAGGCCTTCTCTTCCGCCCCGGTGCTGCATCGTCCGGACGGCAACAAGCAGTTCTTTCTGGAGGTTGACGCCTCCTCTGGAGCCGGAGCTGTACTTACTCAAAAATCTTCTTCCGGGAGGATGGTAACTTGCGGCTTCTTCTCCAAACTCTTCTCCTCTTCTGAGCGCAATTATTCCATAGGAGACCGAGAGTTATTGGCCATCAAGCTGGCATTGGAGGAGTGGCGTTACCTACTCGAGGGGGCTCTTCATCCGGTAATAATTTACACTGACCACAAGAACTTGGCTTATCTCCAGCATGCCCAGAGACTTAATCCGCGCCAAGCCCGGTGGTCCTTGTTTTTTGCTCGCTTTGATTTTGTTCTACATTTTCGCCCGGCTGACAAGAACATCAAAGCGGACGCCTTGTCCCGATCCTTTCTGGTATCTGACCTCGAGGAAGAACCTAAACATATCATCGATCCCGCCAGAGTAATGCAGGTGGCTCCCGTGAGTCTAAATCGTCTCCCTCCCGGTAAGACGTTCGTTTCGGTACCTGATCGGGAGAAGATCCTACACTGGGGTCATTCGTCTAAACTAGCTGGCCACGCCGGTCAGAAAAAGACCCTCCAGCTTATTACCCGGCACTACTGGTGGCCTAACCTGCACAAGGATGTAATAGACTTTGTTTCTGCCTGTGTGTCCTGCGCCCGCAACAAAGTTCCGAGACACCTGCCAGCCGGTCGCCTCCTTCCTCTGCCAGTACCTGCTGCCCCCTGGCAGCATATAGCGATGGACTTCATAACTGATCTTCCCGTCTCTGCCGGTTGTACGGTCATTTGGGTGGTCGCTGACCGCTTTTCCAAGATGGCTCACTTCATTCCCCTGCCAGGCCTCCCGTCTGCACCCGAGCTGGCTAAAGACTTTATCCGCCACATCTTCCGTCTTCATGGCCTGCCCCGTCACATCGTGTCGGATCGTGGGGTACAGTTCACTTCTCGTTTCTGGAGAGCCACTTGTAAATTGCTAGACGTCACCCTGGACTTCTCCTCCGCTTACCACCCACAGTCTAATGGTCAAGTGGAGCGGATCAATCAGATCCTGACCAGTTACCTCCGGCACTTCGTTGATGCCCACCATTCTGACTGGGTGGATCTCCTGCCATGGGCCGAATTCTCGTACAACAATCACGAGAGCGAATCTTCCTCCAAATCCCCGTTTTTTGTAGTCTTCGGTCAGCATCCTCGGATCCCGTTTCCCGTCTCCACCTCGGTGGACAATCCGGCTGCGGAATCTCTTGTTAACAAATTTTCCTCCATATGGGAGAGTACCCGGTCCGCACTCCTTCTGTCATCCGAGCGTATGAAAAGACATGCTGACAAAAAACGTCTGGATCCTCCTCAATTCCGTCCAGGGGATAAGGTCTGGCTCTCGTCCAAGTATGTCCGGCTCAAGATTCCTTCCTATAAGTTAGGGCCTCGGTTCATCGGTCCTCTGGAGGTCATCAGTCAGATCAACCCGGTGGCCTATAAATTGAAACTCCCGGCCAACTTGCGGATCCCTAACTCCTTCCATGTATCTCTCCTCAAACCTGTGGTACTTAACTCTTTTTCCAAGTCTACAGGCACGCCTCCTGCTCCGTTTTCCGCTGAAAACGAATTTGAGGTAGAGAACATTCTGGCCACCAAAAGGGTAAGAGGGCCGCGCTCCCTCCCTCTTAAAGGGGCCGCGCGCGCCGTCCTAAGGAGTCCCCGGCCAATGGCCGGAGGACTTCACCATATATAAGGCACCTCCTCCAAAATGGAGGTGCCCGAGCAATGTTGTTGCACTGTTCTCTACTCTGCTTCAGCCCTCAGGTCCCGTTGCCAGTTACCTGCCAGATTCCTGCCAGAGTCCTGCCAGTTTGCTGTCTGTTTCCTGCCTGATATTCCTGCTACCTGCTTGGTAGCCTGAGGTCGGACGGTCTGCCTTCCTAGTCCTGTCAGTCTGTCTATGGACCAGCTTGGCCGCTCACCTGGGAGCGCACATCTGCTACCTGCCTGCTAGCCTACCTGGAGGCTCCGCCGTCACATGCTGTGACCACCCGTTCATCCAGAGACTCTCGCTTGCTCACCTGGGAGCATACATCTTCCATCTGCCTGCTAGCCTACCTGGAGGTTCAGCCATCACAGGTCGTACCTACCCTTTACCCAGAGACTGCCCCGGTCACTTGCCGTGACCTCCAGCCCGTTCATCCAGAGATTGCCCCGGTCACTTGCCGTGACCTCCAGCCCGTTCTTCCAGAGACTGCCCCGGTCACTTGCCGTGACCTCCAGCTCGTTCATCCAGAGACTGCCCCGGTCATTTACCGTGACCTCCTGCCCGTTCACCCAGAGACTGTCCCGGTCACCTGCTGTGACTGCCTGCCCGTCTTCCCTGGTCGCCACCCGCTCCCTTACAAGGACCGCTCCCTTGTATAGTAGCTCTGAGGTTCCGCCTCCCAGACCCGTTACAGTCTATAAGACACCCCCATTACTAACCCCACAGTAAGTTTGGAAATAAACACACGGCAAGAATAAAATCCTTTATTTGAAAGAAAAGTCAACCCTCTGTTTTACACAATTATTAAAAAATAAAAAGCACTGTATACTCACCTAACGCCTAACCCATTGAAGCCAATGTCCCCTGTAAAAAAATAAAAATAATAAACAACCATATCCCTTGCCTGACCAACGTGAAAATAATCCATACTGTCCCACCCCGTAATCAAACATCTGTGAGCTTTTATTAATAGCCAGGGAACATTTTGGGCTAATGGCCCCTTTCCCTGGCTAGTAATATCTGCCCCCAGAGGGCGGCTTTCCCTCTGCTGGTTATGAAAATGACGCGGAAGCTCACGCCAATTTTGTTTATTTAATTCTTCATTCTACACTGGATGTACTCAGCAAAGGCTCAGTACAACTCCCTTCATTGTCTCCTGCTCTCACTGATCTCATTGAATACAGTGGATGTGTGTATGTCCATATTTGCGGTCTTTAACCCCTTAACAACATTAGACGTACTAATACGCGTCTGTGCCCTGGGACTTAAGAGCCAGACCCGTATTAGTACGTCATCGCGATCGCGCGCGCGCACAGGCTGTGCGGGCGCGATCGCCGCCGGGTGTCAGCTGATTGTCACAGCTGACACCCGATACTATGTGCAGGGAGCTGTCCCGCACCGCTCCCAGCACATTAACCCCCGCAATGCTGCGATCGAAGTCGATCGCAGCATTGCGGTGGCAAGGGGAGGTGATCGCAGATACTCACCTCTTCCGGCCTCCAGCGCTGTCTGCCGTGGCTTCCAGGATGTTGCCATGACGACCCGATGTCGTCATGACAACATCCGGGTCACCAGACAGCAGGAAGATTGTTTGGACATGCGCATTGCATCTCCAAACTATCTTCTCCCTGTCCAGCGCTGACAGCCTGCACGACACAGGAATGGTGCTCCATTCCTATGCCATGCAGGTGATCAAAATAAAAAAAGTGAAAGTCCCAGAGTGGGACAGAGTAAAAAAGTGTAAAAACTGTCAGAAAGTAAAAAAAAAAAAAAAAAATTGTAAAAATATATAAAAAAAAATAAAAAAAATAATCCACCAAAAATAAAAATATAATGTACCCATCAATAAATATTATTATAAAAAAAAAAGAAAAACCAATAAAAGTACACATATTTGGTATCGCCGCGTCCAGAACAACCTGAGCTATAAAACTGTCCCACTAGTTAACCCCTTCAGTGAACACGGTAAAAAATAAAAATAAAAAACTAAGCAAAAAACAATGCTTTATCATCATACCGCCAAACAAAAAATGGAATAACACACGATCAAAAAGACGAATATAAATAAAAATGGTACCGCTGAAAATGTCATCTCGTCCCGCAAAAAACAAGCTGCCATACAGCTCCATCAGCCGAAAAATAAAAAAGTTATAGCTCTCAGAATAAAGCTATGCTAAAAAATATTTTTTTCTATAAAATTGCTTTTATTATGTAAAAGTGCAAAACATAGAAAAACGATATAAATGTAGTACCGCTGTAAACATACTGACCCGAAGAATAAAGCTGCCTTTTCAATTTTACCACACGCGGAACAGAATAAAAAAAAAATAAATAAACAATTCCTGAATTGTTGGTTTTTGTTTATTCTGCCTCCCAAAAATCAGAATAGAAACAATTTGAGCCGATTTTCCATTCAATTTGTTAGCGGACACCATGTTGCATTTGGAGAGTCCCTGTGTGCCTAAACGTTGGAGCTCCCCCACAAGTGACCCCATTTTGGAAACTAGACCCCCCAAGGCACCTATCTAGATGCATAGTGAGCACTTGGAACCCCCAGGTGCTTCACAAATTTATTCGTAAAAATGAAAATGTGGAAAAAAAAATACTTTTTCATTTTTACGAATCAATTTGTGAAGCACCTGGGGGTTCCAAGTGCTCACTATGCATCTAGATAGGTGCCTTGGGGGGTCTAGTTTCCAAAATGAGGTCACTTGTGGGGGAGCTCCAATGTTTAGACACATCAGGGGCTCTCCAAACGCAACATGGCGTCTGCTAATTATTCAAGCAAATTTTACAATCAAAAAGTCAAATGGCGCTCCTTCCCTTCCGAGCCCTGCCGTGTGCCCAAACAGTGGTTTTTCCCCACATATGGGGTATCTGCATGCCCAGGGAAAATTGCACAACAAATTTTGGGGTCCATTTTTTTTTTCTTGTTACCCCTGTGAAAATAAGAAAAATTGGGTCTAAAGTAACATTTTTGTGAAAAAAGTTAAATGTTCATTTTTTTCTTCCACATTCAAAAAATTCCTGTGAAGCACCTGAAGGGTTAATAAAGTTCTTGAATGTGGTTTTGAGCACCTTGAGGTGTGCAGTTTTTAGAATGGTGTCACTTTTGGGTATTTTCTGTCATAAAGACCTCTCAAAGTGACTTCAAATGTAATGTGGTCCCTAAAAAAATGGTTTTGTAAATTTTGTTGGAAAAGTGAGAAATCGCTGGTCAACTTTTAACCCTTATAGCTCCCTAACAAAAAAAAAATTTGGTTCCAAAATTGTGCTGATGTAAAGTAGACATGTGGGAAATGTTATTTATTAAGTATTTTGTGTGACATATCTCTCTGATTTAAGGGCATAAAAATTCAAATTTAGAAAATTGCAAAATTTACAAAATTTTCGCCAAATTTCTGTTTTTTTCACAAATAAACGCAAGTGATATCGAAGAAATTTTACCAAAATCATGAACTACAATATGTCACGAAAAAACATTCTCAGAATCAGGGGGATCCGTTGAAGCGTTCCAGAGTAATTACCTCATAAAGTGACAGTGGTCAGAATTGTAAAAATTGGCCTGGTCATTAACGTGCAAACCACCCTCGGGGGTTAAGGGGTTAAAAAATGGACCGCATACGGACATAAAAAACGGACCCAGCTTTATAGCACTTTTTACTTGTAGATGAGTGTTTTACTTGGTGAAAGGTTCTCTTTAACATCCGATCCTTTTAATCTCTTGGAGATGTCTTTGTGCACATCTGAAAAAAGACGAACACTGCCGAGACGGAGTCCAATGTGACTCAGTTGACCTTATAGTCGTGAATGGCTCCATCAGGGTTTTCGAGGATTCCTGTGTTTTGGAGATTCCTATAGAAGACCCAAAGTACTGCTCTGCAGATATCATGGTGTACATGTGAACATGGCCTTACGCGACAGTTGTCCTGTTATTGTCTCATTGTCTGCCCCGAATTTATGGGAAAGCATTCTAACATTGAACTGCTAAGACCAGACATCGCTGCCCGGGACCTGGGCGTTACCGCTCCCCAAGCCCATTGTTCGGGTTGTGTCCTCAAGGGCTCGGAAGCATCCATGGTATTTAGATTCTGTTCACTCCTATTGGAGCATTACTCCATATATACCCCGACAGCGGGCTCCTCCATATGTGCTCTTCTTACCAAAGGCACCAACGAGTAGAAGGGAACCACAAGGAGCTCTGAAAAAAGGAGCGAACCAGACCACAAAGATCTGATTTTGGGCAAGTTCTACCGTTTTTTTTCCTTTTTGTGCAAGCTTTCAACCCTGGTTACCTTTATGTGTTATACTGTAACCCCTTTAGCACTACTAAGACTTTCAGCATTACTATTGATGGCAGTACAGCATCTTTAATGGGAGTACCCAGAGTATTCACGTGGGTGCACTCCAGCACTATTCTCTCTGCAGCATTCGACGCTGTGTATCTCCAGCTCCTCCTGACTATGCTCCGCTCTATCGGCCTCAAGGATACTGTTCTCTCCTGGTTCTCCTCCTACCTATCTGACCGCTCCTTCACTGTATCTTTTGCTGGCTCATACCCCTCTCCTCTTCCTCTTACTATTGAGGTTCCTCAAGGTTCCGTCCTAGGACCCCTCCTCTTCTTCTTAATGTTGAGGTTCCTCAAGGTCCCGTCCTAGGTCCCCTCCTCTTCCTCTTACTGTCGGGGTTCCTTAAGGTTCGGTCCTAGGTCCCCTCCTCTTCTTCTTACTGTCGAGGTTCCTCAAGGTTCCGTCCTAGGTCCCCTCCTCTTCCTCTTACTGTCGAGGTTCCTCAAGGTCCCGTCCTAGGGCCCCTCCTCTTCCACTTACTGTCGAGGTTCCTCAAGGTTCGGTCCTATGTCCCCTCCTCTTCCTATTACTGTCGAGGTTCCTCAAGGTTCTGTCCTAGGTCCCCTCCTCTTCCTCTTACTGTTGAGTTTCCTCAAGGTCCCGTCCTAGGTCCCCTCCTCTTCCTCTTACTGTCGAGGTTCCTCAGGATTCAATCCTAGGCCCCTTCCTCTTCTCTTTATACACCGTTCCTATAGGACAAACCATCCATAGATTTGATTTCCACTATCATCTCTATGCTGATGATACCAATTATACACATAGTCTTCTGACGTCACCCCCGCATTACTACAAAATACCAGGGATTGTTTCCCCACTGTCTCTAACATTATGTTCTCCATCTATCTAAAACTGAATCTCTCCAAAACTGAACTTGTGTTTCCTCCCTCTACTAACCTACCTATACCCGATATTGCAATTACCTTGGAGGGTTCAACCCTAACTCCCAAGCTGCACACTCACTGTCTTGGTGTCATATTTGGCACAAAACTTTACATGATTCTCTATATCCATTCACTCACTAGCTCAAATTACCTGAATCTAAAAAACATCTCCGGAATCCGACCTCTTCTCATCTTTGAAACTCTTACTGTCCCTCTTATTTATTCTCATCTGGACTCCTGCAACTCTCTACTGATTGGTCTCTCTCTAACCAAACTTTCTCCTCTACATTCCATCCTGAATGTGGCAGCCAGGGTCGTATTTCTGTCCAGCCGCTACACCGATGTCTCCACCATGTGCCAGTCATTACACCGGTTACCCATTCACTATAGAATACAATATAAACTTATCTCTCTCACTCACAAAACTCTCCACAGTTCTGCACCATTAGGCTGAATTCACACTGAGCATATTTTGAAAATAAGTTTCACAGCGGAAAATCTGCAGTGGTAGAACTTCATTGTCTACATTGCAAAGGGTGAAATCTGTTGTGAAAAGGTGCAGCATTGATTGATACTGATGTCTTATCTGCAGCATGGCTCAATTTACAACATATGTCTGACCAGTGTGAACAGATCCTAAATGAGGAAGCTCCTACACTGTTAATAGAAACTCCTAAGCACTAGGGAACCCAGCATTACTAGTGTGGGCACTTCAAAGCTTCTAGTTAGCACTCTCCAGCACTAAGAATGGTGGCACTGCAGTGCTAATTGTCCAAACTTTCCAGCACTGTTACTGGGGGTACTATACCATTAGTGGGGCTCTCCAGCACCATTAATGGGGGTACTCCAGCACTAATAATGAGGACTCTCCAGCTCTATAAATGGGGGTATTTCAGCACTAATAATCAGGGCTCTGCAACTGTATTAATTGGATTACTCCAGTACTAATATTTAGAGCTCTCCATCCCATTTAATGGGGTTAATCCATTTTTCTAATGAGGGCTTTCCAGCTCTATTAATAGGGGTACTCCAGGGCTAATAATCAGGGCTGTCCAGCACTATTAATGGAGGTACTCCAGGGCTAATGATAGGGCTGACCAGCACTATTAATGGGGGTATTTCAGCACTAATGAACAGGGCTCTGCAGCTGTATTAATGGGGATACTCCAGGGCTAATAATCAGAGCTCTCCAGCACTAGTAATGGGGGTATTCCAGGGCTAGTAATAAGAGCTCTCCAGCTCTATTAGTCTGTGTCCATCACCATAAGTGTCCCATTGCTTAAGTGTGAGAAATATGAATTAATCCTGAATTGAACCTGAAGGGAACTGAAGGTAACTAGTAAACAGTAAACAATGTTTCTTTGTTTTTACTCTCACCCCCTTAATCCTTCACCTTTTCCAATCACCCCTAATCCCTACACCTAGTAATGAACTCTTCATTTCTCCCTCTATCCTCCCCACCCATCTCACCTCGTCCTCAGAGCTATTCCTCAACATACAATCCTTTGTCTCCAAACACAGACAGCCACCCCATGCCCTCTCCTGCTCCCACTTGCTAACACTTTCTCTTCTCCTCCTCACTGCCGACCACATCTCTCCAAATCCTGGCCCTCCTCACCACATCCCTACAATCACTTCCACCTCCTACCCACGATCTGTGCCAGACTCTCGTAACCCTTCTAACCTTATACCCATCCGCCCAGCCCCCGCTTCCCCAGTCCCTCTAACAGGAGCTCTATGGAACGCTCGCTCCGTCTGCAACAAACTTTCCTACATTCACGATCTCTTCATCACTAACTAGCTTTCCTTCCTTGGCATCACTGAAACCTGGCTCACCCCCTCCGACAAGGCTTCTCCTGCTGCACTTTCGTACGGTGGATTCCACCTTTCCCATACCCCCCGCTCCAATGGCAAGCATGGTGGAGTAGATTTCCTCCTATCAGATAACTTCTCCTTCACCCAAATCCCACTTCTGCCCTCCATTACACTCCCCTCTTTTGAGGTGCACTGCGTGCGCATTTACTCCCCCCTCCAACCTCCAACTGGCTGTCATTTACCACCCCCAGGATCAACCATCACCTTCTTTGACCACTTCACCACCTGGCTAGTTCATTTCCTCTCCGTTGCCATCCCCACTATCCTCATGGGTGACTTCAACATCCCTATTGACACTTCCCTCCCAGCTGTCTCTAAGCTTCTGTCCCTCACTTCCTCCTTCGGCCTTACTCAGTGGTCTTTCAAATCCACCCACAAAGACGGCCACACACTGGACCTCATCTTCACCCGCCTCTGTTCCTATCTAACCTTTCTAATTCACCTATCCCTCTTTCTGACCACAACCTACTTACATTCTCTACCCTCTCCTCTCCAGGGCAACAATTCCCACTACACAAACTTGCATACCCTCGCAGAAATCTTAAAGACCTTGACCTACATTCACTCTCTGAATCCCTTCTCCCTCTTACAGACATTAGGTCCTTACATGATGCAGATGTTGCTGCCACTTTATACAACACCACAATAGCTGAAGCTCTCAAATTGGTCACCCCCCCTCACACATACCAAAGCTCGCACAATCAACAGACAACCCTGGCACAAAAAACTGCGACAGGCCTCCAGGGTTGCTGAGCGTAGATGGAAAAGATCCCACTCCAATGAGCACTTCATCGCATTCAAACAGTCCCTCACTACCTTCAAGTCCACACTCACTACAGAAAAACACACATACTTCTCATCTTTCATATCCTCCCTGTCTCACAACCCCAAACAACTATTCAACACCTTCAATTCTCTCCTCCGTCCCCCAGTGCCTTTCTCCCTCTCCTCTTATTTCAGCCGAAGACTTTGCCTCATTCTTCAAGCAGAAGATTGACACCATCAGACAACGCTTTTGCCTAAAGTCCCTGCAGCCCCTCCTCACACCTCCTCAACCCTCCTCCTCTAAAACCACCTTCTCCACCATTACGGAAGATCAATTTTCCTCTTTACTCTCCAAATCACACCTCACACCTGTGAACCTGACGCAATCACGTCCCAACCTCATCCCAAACCTTACCACTATCTTCATCCCAACCCTAGCCCACCTCTTCAACCTGTCACTAACAACTGGCATCTTCCCCTCATGCTTCAAACATGCCTCGATCACACCCATCCTCAAAAAGCCCTCCCTTGACCCATCCTCTGTGTCTAGATATCGCCGCCCCATATCACTTCTACCCTATGCCTCAAAACTACTGGAACAACACGTCCATTCTGAACTGTCCTCCCACCTCTTCTCCTGCTCCCTCTTTGACCACCTACAATCTGGTTTCCCACCACACCATTCTACTGAAACTGCACTGACTAAAGTCACCAACGACATACTAACTGCCAAATCCAAGCGACACTACTCTGTCCTCCTCCTCCTAGACCTGTCATCTGCCTTCGACACAGTGGACCATTCCCTCTTAGTACAAACTTTCTCATCTCTTGGCATCATAGACTTGGCCCTATCCTGGATCTCCTCATACCTAACAGACTGGACATTCAGTGTCTCCCACTCACACACCACCTCCTCATCTCACCCCCCATCTGTTGGTGTCCCCCCAAGGTTCAATTCTAGGACCCCTAGTCTTCTCCATCTACACCATAGGCTTGGGACAGCTCATAGAGTCTCATGGCTTTCAGTATCACCTCTATGCTGATGACACACAGATCTACCTCTCCGGACCCGATATCTCCTCCCTACTAACCAGAATCCCACAATGTCTGTCCACTATTTCATCCTTCTTCTCTGCTATATTTCTAAAACTTAACATGAGCAAAACAGAATTCATCATCTTTCCGCCATCTCATTCAACCCCCTCAACTGACCTATTTATCAACGTCAATGGCTGTCCACTCTCCCCAGTCTCTCAAGCTCGCTGCCATGGGGTAAGCCTGGACTCTGAACATATCCAACCCCTCTCCACTTCCTGCCGACTCCAAATTAAAAGTATCTCCCTGATCCGCACATTCCTCAACCATGAATCTACAAAAACACTAGTGCACGCACTCATCATCTCCCGCCTTGACTACTGCAACCTCCTGCTCTGTGTCCTCCCTTCCAACACTCTCTCACCCCTCCAATTCATCCTAAACTCCGACTAATCCACCTGTCCCCCCAGGGCCTCTCCTCTCTGTCAATCTCTTCACTGGCTCCCCAATGCTCAGAGACTCCAGTTCAAAACCATAACCATGGCATACAAAGCCATTCATAACCTGTCTCCTCTATATATCTCTGACCTAGTCTCCCGGTACATACCCGCACGCAACTTCCGATCATCACAAGATCTCCTTCTCTACTCCCCTCTTATCTCCTCCTCACACAATCGCATACAAGATTTCTCACGTGCATCCCCCCTACTCTGGAACTCTCTACCCCAACACATCAGACTCTCGCCGACCTTGGAAACCTTCAAAAGGAAACTAAAGACCCACCTCTTCCGACAAGCCTACAACTTGCATTAACCATCGCTCCACCATACTGCTCCATGACCAGCCCTACCCTCACCTACTGTAATCTTCACCCATCCTTGTAGACTGCGAGCCCTCACGGGCAGGGTCCTCGCGCCTCCTGCACCAGTCGCCGTCACGTTTTGTTCAAGATTATTGTAATTGTTTTTCCTATGTATACCCCATTTCAAATGTAAAGCGCCATGGAATAAATGGCGCTATAATGATAATAATATGATTTCAACCAGGTATTTTTACTCTTAAATGCTGTAAGGCCAACCGGGAACTATGTATTTCGCCGGCTCATTCTCAGCTGGTCCTCCGCTGGCTTGTCTTCAGCTGGCCCTCCGCTAGCTCATCCTCAGCTGCTCCTCCACTGACTCATCCTCAGCTGCTCCTCAGCTGGCTCGTCCTCAGCTGCTCCTCCGCTGGCTCGTCCTCAGCTGCTCCTCTGCTGGTTCGTCCTCGCTGCTCCTCTGCTGGTTCATCCTCAGCTGCTCTTCTGCTGGTTCGTCCTCAGCTGCTACTCTCCTGGCTCGTCCTCAGCTGCTCCTCTGCTGGTTCGTCCTCAGCTGCTACTCTGCTGGTTCGTGCTCAGCTGCTACTCTGCTGGCTCGTCCTCAGCTGCTCCTCCGCTGGCTCGTCCTCAGCTGCTCCTCCACTGGCTCGTCCTCAGCTGCTCCTCCTCTGGCTCGTCCTCAGCTGATCTGCCGCTGACTCGTCCTCAGTTAGTCCCCCGCTGACTTGTCCTCAGCTGCACCTCTACTGGCTCGTCCTCAGCTACTCTTCTACTGGCTCGTCCTCAGCTACTCCTCTACTGGTTCGTCCTCAGCTAGTCCTCTACTGGCTCGTCCTCACCTGCTCCTCCGCTGGCTCTTCCTCAGCTGCTCCTCCGCTGGCTCTTCCTCAGCTGCTCCTCCGCAGACTCTTCCTCAGCTGCTCCTCTGCTGGCTCGTCCTCAACTTCTCCTCTGCTGGCTCGTCCTCAGCTTCTCCTTTGCTGGCTCTTCCTCAGCTGCTCCTCCGCTGGCTCTTCCTCTGCTGCTCCTCCGCTGGCTCTTCCTCAGCTGCTCCTCTGCTGGCTCTTCCTCAGCTGCTCCTCTGCTGGCTCTTCCTCAGCTGCTCCTCTGCTGGCTCTTCCTCAGCTGCTCCTCCACTGGCTCGTCCTCAGCTGCTCCTCTGTTGGCTCGTCCTCTGCTGCTCCTCCGCTGGCTCGTTCTCAGCTGGTCCGTCGCTGACTCGTCCTCAGTTGCTCCTCTGTTGGCTCTTCCTCAGCTGCTCCTCTGCTGGCTCGTCCTCAGCTGCTCCTCTGTTGGCTCGTCCTCAGCTGATCTGTCGCTGGCTCTTCCTCAGCTGCTCCTCTGCTGGCTCGTCCTCAACTTCTCCTCTGCTGGCTCGTCCTCAGCTTCTCCTTTGCTGGCTCTTCCTCAGCTGCTCCTCCGCTGGCTCTTCCTCTGCTGCTCCTCCGCTGGCTCTTCCTCAGCTGCTCCTCTGCTGGCTCTTCCTCAGCTGCTCCTCTGCTGGCTCTTCCTCAGCTGCTCCTCTGCTGGCTCTTCCTCAGCTGCTCCTCCACTGGCTCGTCCTCAGCTGCTCCTCTGTTGGCTCGTCCTCTGCTGCTCCTCCGCTGGCTCGTTCTCAGCTGGTCCGTCGCTGACTCGTCCTCAGTTGCTCCTCTGTTGGCTCTTCCTCAGCTGCTCCTCTGCTGGTTCGTCCTCGCTGCTCCTCTGCTGGTTCATCCTCAGCTGCTCTTCTGCTGGTTCGTCCTCAGCTGCTACTCTCCTGGCTCGTCCTCAGCTGCTCCTCTGCTGGTTCGTCCTCAGCTGCTACTCTGCTGGTTCGTGCTCAGCTGCTACTCTGCTGGCTCGTCCTCAGCTGCTCCTCCGCTGGCTCGTCCTCAGCTGCTCCTCCACTGGCTCGTCCTCAGCTGCTCCTCCTCTGGCTCGTCCTCAGCTGATCTGCCGCTGACTCGTCCTCAGTTAGTCCCCCGCTGACTTGTCCTCAGCTGCACCTCTACTGGCTCGTCCTCAGCTACTCTTCTACTGGCTCGTCCTCAGCTACTCCTCTACTGGTTCGTCCTCAGCTACTCCTCTACTGGCTCGTCCTCACCTGCTCCTCCGCTGGCTCTTCCTCAGCTGCTCCTCCGCTGGCTCTTCCTCAGCTGCTCCTCCGCAGGCTCTTCCTCAGCTGCTCCTCTGCTGGCTCGTCCTCAACTTCTCCTCTGCTGGCTCGTCCTCAGCTTCTCCTTTGCTGGCTCTTCCTCAGCTGCTCCTCCGCTGGCTCTTCCTCTGCTGCTCCTCCGCTGGCTCTTCCTCAGCTGCTCCTCTGCTGGCTCTTCCTCAGCTGCTCCTCTGCTGGCTCTTCCTCAGCTGCTCCTCTGCTGGCTCTTCCTCAGCTGCTCCTCCACTGGCTCGTCCTCAGCTGCTCCTCTGTTGGCTCGTCCTCTGCTGCTCCTCCGCTGGCTCGTTCTCAGCTGGTCTGTCGCTGACTCGTCCTCAGTTGCTCCTCTGTTGGCTCTTCGTCAGCTGCTCCTCTGCTGGCTCGTCCTCAGCTGCTCCTCTGTTGGCTCATCCTCAGCTGATCTGTCGCTGGCTCTTCCTCAGCTGCTCCTCCACTGGCTCTTCCTCAGCTGTTCCTCCGCTGGCTCATCCTCAGCTGCTCCTCTGCTGGTTCGTCCTCAGCTGCTACTCTGCTGGTTCGTCCTCAGCTGCTCCTCTGCTGGTTCGTCCTCAGCTGCTACTCTGCTGGCTCGTTCTCAACTGCTCCTCCGCTGGCTGGCCACAACGGCTCCTCCTCTGGCTCGTCCTCAGCTGGTCTGCCGCTGACTCATCCTCAATTAGTGCACCACTGGCTTGTCCTCAGCTGCACCTCTACTAGCTCATCCTCAGCTACTCCTCTACTGGCTCGTCCTCAGCTACTCCTCTACTGGCTCGACCTCAGCTACTCCTCTACTGGCTCTTCCTCAGCTGCTCCTCCGCTGGCTCTTCCTCCTCTGCTCCTCCGCTGGCTCTTCCTCAGCTGCTACTCTGCTGGCTCGTCCTCAGCTGCTCCTCCGCTGTCTGGCCACAGTGGCTCCTCCTCTGGCTCGTCCTCAGCTGGTCTTCCGCTGACTCGTCCTCAGTTAGTCCCCCGCTGGCTTGTCCTCAGCTGCACCTCTACTGGCTCGTCCTCAGCTACTCCTCCGCTGGCTCTTCCTCAGCTGCTCCTCCGCTGGCTCTTCCTCAGCTGCTTCTCTGCTGGCTCTTCCTCAGCTGCTCCTCTGCTGGCTCATCCTTGTAGCATCGGCGTCTCTGCCCCCTGACAGGCAGAGACGCCGTCCCCCTTACCGCCGCGCTCCTGGCCCGGCGTCTTCCGGCCCTCCTGCTGCTGCTGCCGGCGCACGCAGCTTCCCAAGCACTTTGCTTAGGGCGCGCTCCCTCCCTCTTAAAGGTGCCGCGCGCGCTGTCCTAAGACGTCCCCGGCCAATGGCCGGAGGACCTCTCATATAAAAGGCACCTCCTCCTCCTCCAGTCCGCCAGCCTAACTACCAGTCCAGTCCGCCAGCCTGACTACCAGTCCAGTCCGCCAGCCTGACTACCAATCCAGTCCGCCAGCCTGACTACCTGTCCAGTCCTCCAGCCTGTCTACCTGTGTCCGCCAGCCAAGTACACTCTCCAGCCCGACGGTCTGCCTACGGTCCTAACCCCCAAGCCTGTCTATGGGCCAGGCTTGCCTGCCTACCCGGAGAACGTACCAGTTACCTGCCATGCCTACCAGCCAGCCTACCTGGAGGCTCCTGCCAGTTACCTGTGGTGTCTGCCAGTCCGTCTTCCCGGATAACCCGTCAGCCTGCCTGCCATGCTCATCTGCTGTACCGGTCAGTCCCAGCCTTCTGACCCGTGGGAGTCACCTGCTCTCATACAAGGACTGGTCCAGAGTAGCACCTGGTCCCTCTGCTCGGTCCTTCCCTGGTTAACGGAGTCGATTGAGCCACCGTGCGACCTTGGTCTGTCTGAGTTGATACCTAGTTACGCCCCTCTGGTCCCTCCTTGCACCGCAGCACAGAGGTTCCACCACCCGGATCCGTAACAGTTTACACGGGCCATGGAACCCAGTGGCCCCCCAGGCTCCTTCACTTGCTGACCTGTACCAGGAGGTTTCTCGTCAGAGATCCCAACAGGAAACCATCCTGACCTACCTGCGGTCTGTCAACTCTCGCCTGGACACGTTGTCGGTCCCACCAGTATCCGCCTCGAGCCAAGCGACACCCGCTCGGGCGGCACCTCTGCCTACCAGTGCCACGGCAGCCAGCTCAGGACCTCGGCTCTCTGTGCCTTCTCGTTTTGGGGGTGACCCCGTCTTATGTCGGGGTTTTCTAAACCAGTGCACACTGCACTTTGAACTACTGGCACATCAGTTTCCCTCCGACCGGGCCAAGGTGGCGTTCATCATGTCTCACCTCACCGGAGAAGCATAGGCATGGCTAAACCCTCTATGGGAGAGAGGGGATCCCTTGGTGTCCAATCTTCCAGCTTTCCTCACTGCCTTCCGGATGTTAGAACCCTCCTGTTAGTTATTTTTCTATTTTGTTGGTCACATGACTTTCTGCCCATATAATCCAGCTCCGCCCTTCTGGCCTTGCTGGACTTCAGTGTTACATTTACTCTTAAGCTAGCCAGGTGCCTTGTACCCAAGTCTGTAGTTTGCTTGGTCTTTGGACCACTAGTACTTTTGTTTGTTTGTCTTTGCTCTGCTACAATTTCTGCTAGGAGGTGTCCAACTATATCCCAGTCCTTAGTTCATGTAGGGACCCCTCCCTTATATCTATAGGTCTGCGTTCAGACTAGCCGAGGACTTAGGCGGGTCTGTTCACAAGGAACAGGTCCCCCGCTGCATCGTAGGGAATCAGCTTAGTCCTATTGTAGGGACAGTTTTCCTTTCTTTCCTTAGTGCTTGTAGCAGTTCATAACAGTAAGTCCAGCCCAAAATAAAACACTCTAAGGAAAGGAATCCAGATATCAGCATGGTGTCAGTTCAGGAGTTGGCTCAACGCCTGCAGGGACTGTCTTTGGAGGTGGCCAAGCTCCAGCAACACGTGAGTAGCTGTCCTGGAGCGCATTTTGTCGAACCGAAGGTAAGACTGCCAGATTTTTTTTTATGGTAAACAGCATGATTTTTTTTCCTTTAAAAACGCTTGTTTATTATCACAGCGCATTGGGTTTATAATGTCACTTTTGCGTAAAGAACCACAGGGATGGGCCTTTTCTCTACAACCTAATGATCCATGTTTTAGATCTGTGGAAGATTTTTTTTCTGCTATGGGGTTGTTGTATGATGATCCTGATCGAGTCTCATCTGCTGAAACTAAATTAAGACGTTTGAAGCAGGGATCAGGTGATGTGGAAAATTATTGTACTACTTCAGAAGATGGTCGGCCGAAGTGGAATGGAATGACTCAGCATTAAAATGTCTGTTTCTTGCTGGTCTGGGTGAAAGGGTTAAGGATCTGCTGATTGCCTTCCCAAAACCTGGAACCTTGCAGGAGGCAATGCAATTAGCTATACGTGTGGACAGGAGACTGCGTGCTAGGATTAATGAGGAGAAATCTACTGCTATGGCAGCTCCTAGTTTTCAGAGGGTCTGCTCGGAAGGTGGAGAACCGATGAAGATTGGGGCGATGTCACCCCACTCTCAGGAAAAAGACCGCAGGTTTGCTAAGGGATTGTGTTTTTATTGCGGTAAATCTGACCACTTTATTAAGAAATGTGTGCTTCGTTTGAACAAAGAAAAAAAAAAAGAGGTCAGTTACGCCCGTATAGCTTGTTTAAACTCAAAAGGTGTATTTCTTTCTGGAAGCACCTCATTCCAGGAGGAGTTGATTGAATTTCAGGTATTTGTGGATTGTGGTTCTACACTCAATGTGATTGATAAGGGATTTTTTGGAAAAATTTAAATTAGAATCCAAACTTTTGTCATCTCCTATTTCTGTGGTTGCTGTTGATGGCTCTCCCTTGAAATGTATTACTCACAAGGTTTTTGAATTTTCCCTCACCATTAATGGTATTCACCAAGAGAATTTGGATTTGGCGGTATTAAATAATTTGCCTGCTCCAGTGGTTTTGGGGTTACCTTGGTTAAAATTGCACAATCCTGTAATGGACTGGTCTACCCATGAAATTAAGTCTTGGAGTCCTAAGTGTCATGATAAATGTTGTAACGGTCGCATTGCTGCTGTGGAAAGAGGGGAATTACCTGTACCTATTCAGGATTTTTGGAAGGTTTTTTCTGAGGAGGAGTCACAAGTTTTGCCTCCTCATAGGGACTATGATTGCACCATTGAGTTTGTTCCTGGAGCTACTCTTCCCAAGAGTCGCTTATTTAATCTGACTATCCCTGAGAGAAAGGCCTTGGAGGAATACATACAGACGAGCTTGGCTGCTGGTCACATTAGACCTTCTAAGTCTCCTGTGGCTGTTGGATTTTTTTTTGTAAAAAAAAAGGACGGCGGTTTTGCGAAATTAATAAAATTACCGTACGCAATTCCTACCCACTGCCATTAATTCCTGACTTGTTTAACCAGTTAGTGGGGGCCAAGTGGTTCTCTAAAATTGATCTCCGGGGGGCATACAATTTGTTACGTATGAAGGAAGGTGATGCATGGAAATCTGCTTTTAACACTCCGGTGGGTCATTTTGAGAATCTGGTTATGCCTTTTGGTCTTACCAATGCACCAGCGTTTTTTCAGAACCTTATTAATGACATCCTAAGACCGTTGATTGGTAAGAATGTGGTGGTGTATTTGGATGACATTTTGATTTATTCGCCGGATCTGGAGTCTCATTGGCAGAGCTTACGTGAGGTATTGCAGATGTTAAGTGACAATTCGCTTTTTGCTAAGCTGGAGAAATGTGAGTTCGCTGTGCAGAGAATTAGTTTTTTGGGCTACATTATCTCCAGGGAGGGCTTTGAGATAGACCCTCTGAAGGTTCAGGCTGTGCAGGAATGGCCTAGGCCTATTGGTTTGAAATCGATACAGAGATTTTTGGGTTTCGCCAATTATTACAGAAAATTCATTAAGAATTTTTCTATAATTGTTAAGCCGCTGACCGATCTCACCAGGAAAGGTGCGAATACGGTTCAGTGGACTACTGAGGCCATTGAAGCTTTTGTGTATCTCAAGGAGAGGTTCAGTTCTGCCCCCATCCTTATGCAGCCTGATGAGACCAAGCCTTTTTTGGTCGAGGTTGATGCTTCTTCGGTGGGAGTCGGGGCTGTTTTGTCTCAGGAAAACAAGGATGGAGTACATCCCTGTGCCTGTTTTTCAAAAAAAAATTCTGAGACCGAACTTAATTACGATGTTGGTAATCGGGAATTGCTGGCTATTAAACTCGCATTTGAACATTGGCGTCATCTCTTGGAAGGTGCTATATTTCCCATTCAGGTTTTCACTGATCATAAGAATCTGATCTATCTTGATGCTGCCTAGCGCTTGAATGCCCGTCAAGCTAGGTGGGCACTTTTTTTTTTGCGGTTTAATTTTTCTGTTACTTACATCCCGGGTACCAAGAATGTAAAAGCTGATGCGTTGTCTCGCAGTTTTTCTCCCATGGTTGGTACCGAGGAGGAGGAGAGCATTTTACAGGAAGGAGTTGTGATAGCAGCATTGGACTCCATTTTGGAAGATGGGATTCTGAAAGCCCAGGAGGATGCCCCGTCTAACACTCCCCATGGGAGGTTGTTTGTGCCTAGGAACTTTAGGACAGATTTGTTTGTGGAGTGTCATGAGTCTCGGTTGGCAGGTCATCCAGGAGTTTCGGAGACTAAGAGACTTATCAGTCGCAGTTTTTGGTGGCCTGGGTGGCAGAAGGAAGTCATTAAGTGGGTGCGTCAATGTACTGTATGTGCTAGATCTAAGTCTTCACATGCTCCTGCTGCGGGGTTGCTTTGCCCTCTGGAGGTTCCTAGTGCACCTTGGACGCATCTTGCTATGGATTTTATTACTAACCTTCCTGCCTCTGAGGGTTTCACTGTTATCTGGGTGGTCGTGGACCGTTTTAGCAAGATGTGTCACTTGGTTCCTTTCATCAAACTGCCCTGCGCTAAGACACTCGCTAAGGCTTTTGTTAAGGAAATTGTCAGACTCCTTGGTATTCCTACCGACATTGTTTCCGATAGGGGACCTCAGTTCGTGGCTCGTTTTTGGCGTGCCTTTTGTGACAGGTTGGGAGTTCATTTGTCATTTTCATCTGGATATCATCCTGAGTCTAATGGACAGACAGAAAGAAAGAACCAGAATGTTGAGCAGTTTTTGCGTTGTTTTGTGGCAGACAATCAAGAGGTGTGGTCTGAGTTTCTGCCACTTGCTGAATTTGCTCTTAACAACCATACATCCTCTTCTGCTGGGTGTTCTTTACTTTTTTTTGTTGTACTGGGAGACATCCATCGTTTGGTCATTCTCCAAATTGGTATCGGCTGTGCCGAAGGAGGAGAATTTTTCCGGTAATTTGGAGAGAGTTTGGACTGATGTACATTGTAACCTTCAAGAGGCTAACGAAAAATCTAAGAGGTACTTTGACAGGAAACGTCAAGAGGTTTTGTTTACGGTTGGTGACATGGTTTGGTTGTCCTCTAAGAATCTGCGGTTGAGGATTCCTTCTAAGAAATTGGGCCCGAAATTTGTAGGGCCGTTTAAGGTACTTCAGGTAGTTAACCAATCTGCTGTTAGGTTGGAGGTTCCTACCTCCTGGAAGATTAATCCGGTGTTTCATGTTTCCTTATTGAAAAAAGCTGAGGTTTCGGATAGGGACGCCACTGTCTCTGTTCCTCCTGTGGTGGAAGACGGTGAATATGAAATTTCTCGCATTCTTAATTCTAGATGGCATAGAGGGAGATTGCAGTATCTCGTCGCTTGGAAAGGTTTCGGTCCCGAGGATAACTCCTGGGTAAAGGCGGATGATGTCTCTGCTCCTAGACTTATCAGAGCGTTTCACAGGAGGTTTCCTGATAGACCTGGGCCTGGAGGATCTGGAGGATCCTCATAGAAGAGGGGGTACTGTTAGAACCCTCCTGTTAGTTCTTTTTCTATTTTGTTGGTCACATGACTTTCTGCCTATATAATCCAGCTCCGCCCTTCTGGCCTTGCTGGACTTCAGTGTTACATTTACTCTTAAGCTAGCCAGGTGCCTTGTACCTAACTCTGTAGTTTGCTTGGTCTTTGGACCACTAGTACTTTTGTTTGTTTGTCTTTGCTCTGCTACAATTTCTGCTAGGAGGTGTCCAACTATATCCCAGTCCTTAGTTCTTGTAGGGACCCCTCCCTTATATCTATAGGTCTGCGTTCAGACTAGCCGAGGACTTAGGCGGGTCTGTTCACAAAGAACAGGTCCCCCGCTGCATCGTAGGGAATCAGCTTAGTCCTATTGTACGGACAGTTTTCCTTTCTTTCCTTAGTGCTTGTAGCAGTTCATAACACCGGAAGGTCTTCGATGTGCCCGGATGAAGGACTTCTACTTCCTCCTCATTGCTCCGACTCCACCAAGGGAGTCTCACCGTGGGCCAGTATGCCATACCGTTCCGTACCCTCGCTTCTGAGCTTGCCTGGAACAACGAAGCCCTGGTGTCCACCTTCTGGGAGGGTCTTTCCGGACGGATCAAGGACGAGCGAGCCGGCCGGGACATTCCTACCACCCTGGATGACCTGGTGTCACTAGCCACCTGGATTGACATCCGTTTCCTGGAACGAGCTAAGGAGACTACCCGGGAGAGAAGAGTTCCTCGTCTTGCTCCTGTTTTCTAGAAACCTGTCTCCCAACCTGCAACTCCCCGGGCACGCTCACCCGAACCCATGCAGATCGACCAGACCAAGTTGGTCAAGTCTCGCCAAGAAACATGCCGTGCCGAGGGGAGCTGTTTCTATAGTGGTAGTAAGGAGCATCTGATCCGTTCCTGCCCGGAGAAGCCGGGAAACTCCAGTGTCTAGGACCACTCGGAGAGGTGATCCTAGGCAAGAGTAAATCCTCTCCGTTCTTGACTCTATCCATTTCTATTTCCTGTGGAGAGACCCTCTTCTTTGAAACTGCCCACCTGGATTCCGGAGCCACTGTGAATCTCATTTCTCAGTCCCTTGTAGAGAAGTATCAGATTCCCACCAAACCTCTGGCTGAACCATTGGCAGTCGCTTCCGTAGATGGAAGACTCCTTCCGGTGACCATCACGCTCGTCACAGAGCCTGTAACCCTTCAGGTGGGAATGTTGCACTCGGAGAGGATCTCCTTCCATGTGCTATCCGGACTCTCTCACTCCCTTTTGCTAGGTCTACCCTGGCTACAGCGACATGAACCCGTTCTGAATTGGCGTCCGGTGAGGTGCTGCATTGGGGGCAGGATTGCTATGAGACCTGCCTGGTTCCAGTTCGCCCGGTTCGACCTCCGTCTACCCCGGCTAATTTACGTGGTCTACCGGCACCTTACTGGTCCTATGCAGATGTCTTCGACAAGAAGGAAGCAGAGACACTGCCACCTCATAGGCCATATGATTGCCCTATCGACCTGGTACCCGGTGCCACTCCACCCCATGGGCGTATCTACCCCTTGTCGCTGGCCGAAACCCTGGCCATGTCGGAGTACATCGAAGAAAATCTGGCTTGGGGATTCATCCAGAAATCTACCTCCCCGGCTGGATTCTTCTTCGTAAAAAAGAAAGACGGTTCACTACGCCCCTGTATCGATTATAGGGGACTTAACCAGATTACTATCAAAAATAAATACCTCCTGCCACTCATCTCAGAGCTGTTGGACCACCTTAAAGGCGCAAAGATCTTCTCCAAGTTCGATCTTCGTGGGGCGTATAACTTAGTCCGGATCCGCCAAGGAGACGAGTGGAAGACGGCATTCAATACCTGGGACGGCCACAATTAATACCGTGTGATGCCCTTCGGTGTCTGTAATGCTCCAGCCGTCTTCCAAGAACTAGTTAATGACATCTTCCGTGACCTCTTATATTCATGCGTGGTGGTGTATCTGGACGACATCTTGGTCTTCTCTCCGGATCTATCCACACACTGGAAGGATGTTCGTCAGGTCCTGCTTAGGCTCAGACAGAATCACCTATACGCAAAATTTGAGAAATGCCTCTTTGAGCAGACCTCTCTTCCGTTCCTGGGCTATATTATCTCTAAGACTGGTCTACGGATGGACCCCGAGAAGGTCTCTGCCGTCTTAAAGTGGCCCAGACCGGAGGGGTTGAAGGCGATTCAGCGATTCCTGGGCTTAGCTAACTATTACCGCCTCTTCATCCCGCATTTCTCTTCCCGGACTGCACCCATCTCTGCGCTCACCCGTAAGGGTGCTAATCCTAAGGAATGGACATCCGAAGCGGAGGAGGCCTTCCTTTCCTTAAAACAAGTCTTCTCTTCTGCCCCGGTGCTGCACTGTCCGGATTGCGACAAACAGTTCTTTCTGGAGGTTGATGCTTCCTCTTCCGGAGCCGGAGCAGTGCTCACCCAGAAATCTCCGTCCGGGAGAATGGTAACCTGCAGCTTCTTCTCCAAGCTCTTCTCCTCGTCCAAGCGCATCTATTCCATAGGAGACCGAGAACTGCTAGCCATCAAATTAGCGCTGGAGGAGTGGCGTTACCTGCTAGAGGGGGCGCTGCACCCGGTGGTCATCTATACTGACCACAAAAAACTGTCATATCTACAAAATGCCCAAAGACTCAATCCGCGTCAGGCCCGGTGGTCTTTGTTCTTCGCCCGTTTCAACTTTACCCTACATTACTGCCTGCGGACATGAACATTAAAGCCGACGCTTTGTCCCGATCCTTACTGTCTTCCGATCAAGAGGAGGAGCCTATGCATGTCATCGATCCCTCCAAAGTGATGAATGTGGCTCCCTTGGACCTGTCTCATCTCCCACCCGGTAAGACATTTGTAGCGGTTCCGGATCGTAGGAAGGTTCTTCACTGGGGCAATTCATCTAAACTAGCCGGCCATGCTGGCCAGCGCAGGACCTTCCTGCTCATTACCCGGCATTACTGGTGGCCTTCCCTGCGCAAGGATGTTGTAGACTTCGTCACGGCCTGTTCATCCTATGCCCGCAACAAGGTTCCCAGACGTCTTCCAGCCCGCCGTCTCCTGCCTCTTCCCGTACCTGCTGCCCCGTGGCAACACATTGCTCTGGACTTTATTACTGATCTCCCTGTTTCTGCCGGTTGTACTGTCATTTGGGTGGTCGCTGACCGCTTTTCTAAAATGGCCCACTTTATCCCTCTGCCTGGTCTCCCGTCTGCATCTGTGCTCGCTAAGGACTTCATCCATCACATCTTTCGTCTCCACAGCCTACCCCCCCTCCACATTGTGTCTGATCGAGGGGTCCAGTTCACTTTGCGCTTCTGGAGAGCTACGTGTAAGCTGCTGGATGTCTCTCTGGATTTCCCCTCTGCTTATCATCCTCAGTCCAATGGCCAAGTAGAACGTATCAACCAGATCCTTACCAGCTTCCTCCGGCATTTCGTCAACGCTCACCATACCGATTGGGTAGAGCTCCTACCATGGGCCGAGTTCTCCTATAATAACCATGAGAGCGAATCTTCTTCCAAGTCCCCGTTCTTTGTGGTCTATGGTCAACACCCCCAGATTCCGTTTCCCGTCTCCGCTTCAGTGGACAATCCTGCCGCGGAGTCTCTGGTCAGCGAATTTTCCACCATTTGGGAGGACACTAGATCCGCACTTCATCAATCCTCCGAGCGGATGAAGAGACATGCTGATAAGAGACGTCTGGATCCCCCTGCAATTCCATCCGGGAGACAAGGTTTGGCTCTCCTCCAAACATGTTCATCTCAAAATACCCTCCTACAAGTTGGGTCCACGGTTCATCGGTCCATTTGAAGTCCTCAAGCAAATCAATCCAGTGGCCTACAAGTTAAAACTCCCGGCCACCTTACGGATTCCCAACTCCTTCCACATATCTCTCCTCAAACCGGTTGTTCTTAGTTCTTTTTCCAACGATCCAGTTACCTCCCCAGCTCCGGTCTCCGCTGAGGACGTCTATGAGGTAGAGAACATTCTGGCCACCAAGAGAGTAAGAGGAAAAACCTTTTTTTCTGGTGGATTGGAAGGGGTTTGGCCCAGAGGAGAGAACTTGGGAACCCAGGGAGAACATCCACACCTGGCTTCTTAAAATTTTTTTTTCAGGCCTAAAAAAGAGGGGGCGTAAAGGTGGGGGTACTGTAGCATTGGCGTCTCTGCCCCCTGACAGGCAGAGACGCCGTCCGCCTTACCGCCACGCTCCTGGCCCGGCGTCTTCCGGCCCTCCTGCTGCTGCTGCTGCCGGCGCGCGCTGCTTCCCGAGCACTGTGCTTAGGGCACGCGCGAGCTCCCTCCCTCTTAAAGGGGCCGCGCACGCCGTCATAAGGAGTCCCCGGCCAATGGCCGGAGGACCTCTCATATAAAAGGCACCTCCTTCAAAATGGAGGTGCCCGTGCAAGGTTGTAGCTTTGTGTTCTAAACTCTGCTTCAGCCCTCAGGTCCCGCTGCTAGTCTGACTACCAGTCCAGTCCGCCAGCCTGACTACCAGTCCAGTCCACCAGCCTGACTACCAGTCCAGTCCGCCAGCCTGACTACCAGACCAGTCCTCCAGCCTGTCTACCTGTGTCCTCCAGCGAAGTACACTCTCCAGCCCGACGGTCAGCCTACGGTCCTAACCCGCCATTCTGTCTATGGGCCAGGCTTGCCTGCCTACCCGGAGAACTTACCAGTTACCTGCTGTGCCTACCAGCCAGCCTACCTGGAGGCTCCTGCCAGTTACCTGTGGTGTCTGCCAGTCCGTCTTCCCGTATCACCTGTCAGCCTGCCTGCCATGCTCATCTGCTGTACCGGTCAGTCCCTGCCTTCTGACCCGTGGGAGTCACCTGCACTCCTCATACAAGGACTGGTCCAGAGTAGCACCTGGTTCTTCTGCTCGGTCCATCCCTGGTTCACGGAGTCAATAGAGCCGCCGTGCGACCTTGGTCAGTCCGAGTTGATACCTAGTTACGCCCCTCTGGTCCCTCCTTTCACCGCAGCACAGAGGTTCCACCACCCGGATCCGTAACAGTCCTCAGCTGGTGTGTCGCTGACTCGTCCTCAGCTGCTCCTTCGTTGGCTCTTCCTCAGCTGCTCCTTTGCTGGCTCATCCTCAGCTGCTCCTTCGCTGGCTCTTCCTCTGATGGTCTGTCGCTGACTCGTCCTCAGCTACTGCTCCGCTGGCTTGTCCTCAGCTTCTCCTCTGCTGACTCGTCCTCAGCTGCTCCTCAGCTGGCTCTTCCTCAGCTGCCCCTCCTCTGGCTCTTCCTCAGCTGCCCCTCCGCTGGCTCTTCCTCAGCTGCTCCTCTGCTTGCTCGTCCTCAACTTCTCCTTTGCCAGCTGGTCCTCAGCTGCTCCTCCACTGGCTTTTCCACAGCTGCTCCTCCGCTGGCTCTTCCTCAGCTGCTCCTCCACTGACTCTTCCTCAGATGCTCCTCCGCTGGCTCTTCCTCAGCTGCTCCTCTGCAGGCTCTTCCTCAGCTGCTCCTCTGCTGGCTCTTCCTCAGCTGCTCATCTGCTGGCTCTTCCTCAGCTGGTCCTCTGCTGGCTCTTCTTCAGCTGCTCCTCTGCTGGCTCTTCCTCAGCTGCTCCTCTGCTTGCTCGTCCTCAGCTGCTCCTCTACTGGCTTGTCCTCAGATGGTCTGTCGCTGACTCATCCTGAGCTACTGCTCCGCTGGCTTGTCCTCAGCTTCTCCTCCGCTGGCTTGTCCTCAGCTACTCCTTCTGCTGGCTCGTCCTCAGCGGCTCCTCCGCTGACTCGTCCTCAGCTGCTCCTCCGCTGGCTCTTCCTTAGCTGCTCCTCCGCTGGCTCTTCCTCAGCTGCTCCTCCGCTACCTCTTCCTCAGCTGCTCCTCTGCTTGCTCGTCCTCAGCTGCTCCTCTACTGGCTTGTCCTCAGATGGTCTGTCGCTGACTCATCCTGAGCTACTGCTCGCTGGCTTGTCCTCAGCTTCTCCTCCGCTGGCTTGTCCTCAGCTACTCCTTCTGCTGGCTCGTCCTCAGCGGCTCCTCCGCTGACTCGTCCTCAGCTGCTCCTCCGCTGGCTCTTCCTTAGCTGCTCCTCCGCTGGCTCTTCCTCAGCTGCTCCTCCGCTACCTCTTCCTCAGCTGCTCCTCCGCTGCCACTTCCTCAGCTGCTCCTCTGCTGCCTCTTCCTCAGCTGCTCCTCTGCTGGCTCTTCCTCAGCTTCTCCTCTGCTGGCTCTTCCTGAGCTGCTCCTCTGCAGGCTGTTCCTCAGCTGCTCCTCTGCTGGCTCTTCTTCAACTGCTCTTCTGATGGTTCTTCTTCAGCTTCTCCTCTGCTGGCTCTTCTTCAGCTGCTCCTCTGCTGGCTCTTCTTCAGCTGCTCCTCTGCTGGCTCTTCTTCAGCTGCTCCTCTGCTGGCTCTTCTTCAGCTGCTCCTCTGCTGGCTCATCCTCAGCTGCTCCTCTGCTGGCTCGTCCTCAGCTGCTCCTCTGCTGGATCATCCTCAGCTGCTCCTCCTCTGGCTTGTCCTCAGCTGCTCCTCTGCTGGCTCATCCTTAGCTGGTCTGTCACTGACTCGTCCTCAGCTGCTCCTCTGTTGGCTCTTACTCAGCTGCTCCTCTGCTGGCTCGTCCTCAGCTGCTCCTCCCCTGGCTCATTCTCAACTGGTCCGTCGCTGACTCCTCCTCAGCTGCTCCTCCGTTGGCTTGTCCTCAGCTGCTCCTCCGCTGGCTCGTCCTCAGCTGCTCCTCCGCTGGCTCGTCCTCAGCTGCTCCTCCGCTGGCTCGTCCTCAGCATGCTCCTCTGCTGGCTCATCCTCAGCTGGTCTGTCGCTGACTCGTCCTCAGCTGCTCCTCTGTTGGCTCTTCCTCAGCTGCTCTTCTGCTGGCTCGTCCTCAGCTCCTCCTCCGCTGACTCTTCCTCAGATGATCTGTTGCTGACTTGTCCTCAGCTACTCCTCCGCTGGCTTGTCCTCAGCTTCTCCTTCGCTGGCTCGTCCTCAGCTGGTCTGCCGCTGACTCATCCTCAGTTACTCCTCTGCTGGCTTGTCCTCAGCTGCTTCTCTACTGGCTCGTCCTCAGCTACTCCTCCGCTGGCTCGTTCTCAGCTGCTCCTCCTCTTGCTCTTCCTCAGCTGCTCCTCCGCTGGCTCTTCCTCAGCTGCTCCTCCTCTGGCTCTTCCTCAGCTGCTCCTCCGCTGGCTCGTCTTCAGCTGCTGCTCCGCTGGCTCATCTTCAGCTGCTCCTCTGCTGGCTCATTCTCAGCTGTTCCTCTGCTGGCTCTTCCTCAGCTGGTCTGCCACTGACTCGTCCTAAGCTGCCCCTCTACTGGCTCGTCCTCCTCTACTCCTCCGTTGGCTCTTCCTCAGCTGCTCCTCTACTGGCTCGTCCTCAGCTGGTGTGTCGCTGACTCGTCCTCAGCTACTGCTCCGCTGGCTGGTCCTCAGCTGCTCCTCCGCTGGCTCGTCCTCAGCTACTCTTCCGCTGGCTCGTCCTCAGCGGCTCCTCCATTGACTCATCCTCTGCTGCTCCTCC
The DNA here is from genome assembly GCF_046119375.1 of Phyllobates terribilis. NCBI lineage: Eukaryota > Metazoa > Chordata > Amphibia > Anura > Dendrobatidae > Phyllobates > Phyllobates terribilis. The sequence continues at coordinate 25,633,780 of NW_027362772.1, forward strand.
GCTGGCTCTTCCTCAGCTGCTCCTCCGCTGGCTTGTCCTCAGCTGCTCCTCCTCTTGCTGGTCCTCATTTGCTCCTCTGCTGGCTCATCCTCAGCTGCTACGTCGCTGGCTCGTCCTCAGCTGCTCCTCCGCGGGCTCATCCTCAGCTGCTCCTCCGCTGGATCGTCCTCAGCTGCTCCTCTGCTGGTTCGTCCTCAGCTGCTACTCTGCTGGCTCATCCTCAGCTGCTCCTCCGCTGGCTGGCCTCAGCGGCTCCTCCTCTGGCTCGTCCTCAGCTGGTCTGCCGCTGACTTGTCCTCAGTTACTCCTCCGCTGGCTCGACCTCAGCTGCTCCTCCTCTGGCTCATCCTCAGCTGCTCCTCCGCTGGCTCTTCCTTAGTTGCTCCTCCACTGGCTCTTCCTCAGTTGCTCCTCCGCTTGCTCTTCCTCAGTTGCTCCTCCGCTGGCTCTTCCTCAGTTGCTCCTCCACTGGCTCTTCCTCAGTTGCTCCTCTGCTGGTTCTTCCTCAGCTGCTCCTCCGCTGGCTCGAACTCAGCTGCTCCTCTGCTGGCTCATCCTCAGCTGCTCTTCCACTGGCTCTTCCTCAGCTGCTCCTCCGCTGGCTCTTCCTCAGCTGCTCCTCCGCTGGCTGTTCCTCAGCTGCTCCTCTGCTGGCTGTTCCTCAGCTGGTCTGCCGCTGACTCTTCCTAAGCTGCCCCTCTACTGGCTCGTCCTCCGCTACTCTTCCGCTGTCTCATCCTCAGCTGCTCCTCTGCTGGCTCGTCCTTAGCTGCTCCTCTGCTGGCTCTTCCTCTAGGGGACCCAGCATTACTAGTGGGGGCACTTCAGAGTTTCTAGTTAGCACTCTCCAGCACTAATATTGTTGGCACTACAGTGTTAATAGTCCGATCTCTCCAGCACTGTTACTAGGGGTACTATACCAGTAATAGGACTCTCCAGCACCATTAATGGGGGTACTCCATCACTAATAATGAGGACTCTCCAGCTCTATTAATGGGGGTATTGGAGCTCGTCCTCAGCTGCTCCTTTGCTGGCTTGTCCTCAGCTGCTCCTCCGCTGGCTGGTTTCAGCTCCTCCTCCGCTAGCTCATCCTCAGCTGGCTCCTCCACTGACTCATCCTCAGCTGCTCCTTCGCAGGCTCGTCATCGTCTGCTCCTCCGCTGGCTCGTCCTCGGCTGCTCCTCCGCTGGCTCGTCCTCGGCTGCTCCTCCGCTGGCTCGTCCTCGGCTGCTCCTCCGCTGGCTCGTCCTCGGCTGCTCCTCCGCTGGCTCGTCCTCGGCTGCTCCTCCCCGGGCTCGTCCTCGGCTGCTCCTCCCCGGGCTCGTCCTCGGCTGCTCCTCCCCGGGCTCGTCCTCGGCTGCTCCTCCCCGGGCTCGTCCTCGGCTGCTCCTCCGCGGGCTCGTCCTCGGCTGCTTCTCCGCTGGTTCATCCTCAGCTGCTCCTCTGCTGGTTCGTCCTCAGCTGCTCCTCTGCTGGCTCGTCCTCAGCTGCTCCTCAGCTGGCTGGCCACAGCTGCTCCTCTTCTGGCTGGCTTCAGCTGCTCCTTTGCTGGCTCGTCTTCAGCTGGTATGCTGCTGATTCTTCCTCATCTGCTCCTCCGCTGGCTCTTCCTCAGCTGCTCCTCTGCAGGCTCATCCTCAGCTTCTCCTCCGCTGGCTCTTTCCCAGTTGCTCTTCCGCTGGCTTGTCCTCAGCTACTCCTCCGCTGGCTTGTCCTCAGCTACTCCTCCGCTGGCTGTTCCTCAGCTGGTCTGCCGCTGACTCTTCCTAAGCTGCCCCTCTACTGGCTCATCCTCCGCTACTCTTCCGCTGGCTTTTCCTCAGCTGCTCCTCTGCTGGCTCGTCCTTAGCTGCTCCTCTGCTGGCTCTTCCTCTAGGGGACCCAGCATTACTAGTGGGGGCACTTCAGAGCTTCTAGTTAGCACTCTCCAGCACTAATAATGTTGGCACTACAGTGTTAATAGTCCGATCTCTCCAGCACTGTTACTAGGGGTACTATACCAGTAATAGGACTCTCAAGCACCATTAATGGGGATACTCCATCACTAATAATGAGGACTTTCCAGCTCTATTAATGGGGGTATTGGAGCTCGTCCTCAGCTGCTCCTCTGCTGGCTTGTCCTCAGCTGCTCCTCCGCTGGCTGGTTTCAGCTGCTCCTCCGCTAGCTCATCCTCAGCTGGCTCCTCCACTGACTCATCCTCAGCTGCTCCTCCGCAGGCTCGTCCTCGTCTGCTCCTCCGCTGGCTCGTCCTTGGCTGCTCCTCCACTGGCTCGTCCTCGGCTGCTCCTCCGCTGGCTCATCCTCGGCTGCTCCTCTCCGGGCTCGTCCTCGGCTGCTCCTCCCCGAGCTCGTCCTTGGCTGCTCCTCCCCGGGCTCGTCCTCGGCTGCTCCTCCGCGGGCTCGTCCTCAGCTGCTTCTCCGCTGGCTCATCCTCAGCTGCTCCTCTGCTGGCTCGTCCTCAGCTGCTCCTCAGCTGGCTGGCCACAGCTGCTCCTCCTCTGGCTGGCTTCAGCTGCTCCTTTGCTGGCTCGTCTTCAGCTGGTATGCTGCTGATTCTTCCTCATCTGCTCCTCCGCTGGCTCTTCCTCAGCTGCTCCTCTGCAGGCTCGTCCTCAGCTGCTCCTTCGCTGGCTTTTCCTCAGCTGCTCCTCCGCTGGCTCTTCCTCAGCTGATCCTCTGCAGGCTCGTCCTCAGCTGCTCCTCTGCTGGCGTTTCCTCAGCTGCTCCTCCGCTGGCTTGTCCTCAGATACTCCTCCGCTGGCTTGTCCTCAGCTTCTCCTCCACTGGCTCGTCCTCAGCTACTCTTCTGCTGGCTAGTCCTCAGCTGCTGCTCCGCTGGCTCATCCTCAGCTGTTCCTCCGCTGGTTCGTCCTCAGCTGCTCCTCCGCTGGCTCGTCCTCAGCTGCTCCTCTGCTGGCTCTTCCTCAGCTGCTCCTCTGCTGTTTCTTCCTCAGCTGCTCCTTTTCTGGCTCGTCCTCAGCTGTTCCTCCTCTTGCTTGTCCTCAGCTGCTCCTCCGCTGGCTTCTTCCCACATTTCACTAGGTGACTGGCAGGTCTCTCTGTACATACCTGGTTTGGTCAGCATGAATCTGATGACACGTTCCCTTTTACGTACACGCAGGAGTAATTTGTGGGGGTGGCAGCCATGCCCCCCAGGACGCTTATTCATCACAATGGTTCTGTATTATGTGCTCTTCACACAACAACAGTGACTCATCCCCGACATATGAGTGGTCACATTACAGCCCCTGGTGACACATCACACACAATATGACCCCTTTTTCTCTTATTCTATTCTCAAGGCCATTCACCAGGGTCAGGAAAATGAAATATCATTCATTGACAATATGAAACTCAAGGTTTTTGTATCATTTTATTTTCCTTTTTTTTTTTGCAAATATTTCCTTGCTCTCTATATGTTCTGTGCTTTATATTGTGCAGCACAAAAAAACCCTGCCAATATGGTCTCACTTATAGCTCGCCCGAGCGTCTGAACAGCAGATCTATGAACAGAGATGAATCTCTGTGCAATCAGTGAGCCTTCCAGGACAATGGAAAAGCTGGGTGTAAGGAGCAATGGCGGCCATCTTGATCGGCACCCAGCTTTCCCAGAAACGGATACAAGAAATGACTTAACCCTTCTTCGTCAGTTTCGGATTTTCCTCCCCTTGTTCCAGGGGCCATAACTTTTTTCCATTTCCGTATGAAGACTTGTTGTTTTGTGGGATAAGTTGTTTTGTTGGGATTTTGAGTTACACCATTAACGTCATGTACTGAAAAGTGAGAAAAAACTGGGGTGAAAAATAAAGAGGAATAAAAATTTATTTTAAATTTGGTTTGTGTCTCCATCTCCTCACTTTTTTATTTTGCCATTGATGGAGTTTTTGCAGGACGAGCTGTAGTTTTATTTGGTACCATTCAGGGGCGCATACGACTTCTTGTACACTTTTTATTACATTTCTTTGGGGAGGTGATATGGCGATGCCCCCCAGCCACTGTTGTAACATTTGCCACCCTGCATTGCACCGTCAGGGGAGAATGGATGACTTAATTACCCTCCTCTTGAATCCAACCATTAATGGGTTTGCGGATTTGTCGTAGCCTTAATTGTTTTTTTTGGGGCGGGGGCTAAAGAAAAACTGTAATTTATCCAATGCCATACAGTGCTGCTCACCATTATTGGCACCCCTTAATTTTTTTCATAGACTGTCCAATATCTTCAGAAATAAATGGAATTGTACCAAAGTTACATCCTCAGGATTGTTTTAAATTAGAGGTCCAAAGTAACACAACAATAAAACATTGTTTTTCAACTTCCATGTTGCAATGTCAAAGAAGAAACAGAATAAACAGCATGTGCAGAAATAAAGGCACCCCTAATTAATACTCGGCTGCACACCCTTTGGCATTGCTGACAGCCTTCACATGTTCCTTGTAGCCATCTATAAGCTTCTTGCTCTTCTCAGCTGGAATTTTCTCCCACTCTTCCTTTGCAGTTTGTTCACGCTCTTGAATGCTTGCAGGGTTCTTTTCCCCAAATGCCGATTTCAGCTCACCCCAAAGATTTTCAATGGGATTGAGGTCAGGACTCGTTGCTGGCCATTTTAAAACAATCCATTTTTTCTTTTTCAACCATTCCTGTATACTTTTGGATGTGTGCTTTGGGTCATTGTCTTGCTGGAGGACCCATGATCTTCGACTGAAACCAAGTTTTCTTACACTGGGTAGGACATTTCGCTCTAAAATCTTTTGATAATTCTCTGATTTCATGATTCCTGTGATACGGTCAAGGCCTCCAGTACTAGACTCAGCACAGTAACCCCACAGCATTATGGATCCTCCACCATGCTTAACTGTTGGTAAGGTGTTATTTTCCTTATAAGCTTCATTGCTTATAGCTGTTGCTTTGCATTGCCAAAAAACTCTATTTTTGTTTCATCTGTCCACGAAACATTTTCCCAGAAGGATTGTGGTTTGTCAGTGTACTCTTTGGCAAAGATCAGTAGTTCCTTTTTATGTCTTTTCTTCAGTAATGGTTTCTTCCTTGGCCTTTGCCCATAAAACTCTGCTTGGTTTAGTGTGCGGCATTAAATACTAAAGTCCACAATCAATGGGGTGGCACTCCATATAAGATACACCAACAAATGACTCATACCTACTGTAGCATCGGCGTCCCTGCCTCCTGCTAGGCAGGGACGCCGTTCCCCTCACCTCTCCTCTCCGTGCCCGGCGTCTTCCTCCCGCTCTGCTGGCAGCGCGCGCTGCTTCCTGGTCTCTGTGCTTAGGGCACGCGCGCGCTCCCCCTCTCTTAAAGGGGCCGCGCGCGCCGTCCTAAGGAGTATCCGGCCAATGGCCGGAGGACCTCACCTTATATAAGGCACCTCCTCCAAAATGGAGGTGCCCGAGCAATGTTGTTGCAAAGTCTTTCAACTCTGCTTCAGCCCTCAGGTCCCGTTACCAGTTACCTGCCAGATTCCTGCTTGATACCTGCCTGATTCCTGCCTGATATCTGCTTACCTGCTTGCTATCCTGTGGTCCGACAGTCTGCCTACCAGCACCTGCCAGTCTGTCTATGGATCAGTCTGCCTGCGGACCAGGAAGTACCTGCCAGATACCTGCCTGATACCTGCCTGCCTGTCCTGAGACTCTTACTCGCTCACCTGCTACCTGCCTGCTAGCCTACCTGGAGGCTTAGCCGTCACTTGCTGTGACCACCTGCCTGTCCAGAGACTCTTACTCGCTCACCTGGGAGCGCTTACCTGCTACCTACCTGCTAGCCTACCTGGAGGCTTAGCCGTCACTCGCTGTGACCACCTATCTGTCCAGAGACTCTTGCTCGCTCACCTAGGAGCGCTCACCTGCTACCTGCCTGCTAGCCTACCTGGAGGCTCAGCCGTCACTTGCCGTGACCACCTGCCTGTCCAGAGAATCTTGCCCGCTCACCTGGGAGCGCTCACCTGCTACCTGCCTGCTAGCCTACCTGGAGGCCCTGCCGTCACTTGCCGTGACCACCTGCCTGTCCAGAGACTCTTGTCTGCTCACCTGGGAGCACTCAAATGCTACCTGCCTGCTAGCCTATCTAGAGACTCTTCCCTGCTGTCACTTGCCGTGACCACCTGCCCGTCTAGAGACTCTTTCCCTGCTGTCACTTGCCGTGACCACCTCCCCGTCTAGAGACTCTTACCCTGCTGTCACTTGCCGTGACCAACCGCCTGTCAAGAGACTGTCCCCGTCACTTGCCGTGACTTCCTGCCCCTTCTACCCAGAGACTGTCCCTGTCACTTGCCATGACTACCTGCCCGCCTTCCCTGGGAGCCACCCGCTTCCTTACAAGGACTGCCCCTTTGTATAGTTGCTCAGAGGTTCCACCTCCCAGACCCGTTACACCTACTAGTACATGTGTCCGAGATAAGAAGCGATCCATCATATTAAAAACATAATTTATTGAGAAAATAATAAAAACAACACTAAAAAAGCAGAATGCCGTATAGTGGAAGCTGAATATAGGTACACATCAATAAATACAAAAATAACACTTGTAACTATAGATGGGATGCTATAGTAGCCCAAAAAATCACAAAGTCCCTATCTATAGAGCTAGAATAACTAAGGGAATCACATCACACAAAAGGCCTCAAAAATACATTAATAAATCCAATTTACCCAATCTATGACAAAAGTGGAATAGAAATTCTGCTGTAAGACGACCCAAGGTACTTAATAAGAGCACATAAAACTGTGCTCACTGTTGATACACAGCTAACCAATGAAAGAATCAGTGAGAGGTCTTTATAGGAAGCAGGTTAAAGCAGAGAAAGAGAAACACATATAGGGGAGGAAAAAGGTACCAAAGTCCCCTATAAGCCCCTGTGTCGTCCTCTATACATAGTGGTGAGACATTGCCAGGTTTGAATTACATGTACCTGTACGTGGAGTGTTCCCAAGGTAACCAGTGAATAGAGCTCAGCCTCCCCACACTCCGACGCGCGTTTCGCCACCAGCTTCTTCCGGGGGTGTTAGGGTGAGGGGCGGACATCTATTTAAATGCAGCGCTGTCCAATTGGCACTAGAACAGGGTCAGGGTCAGGGTCATTCTGACGTTGGCGGCGCATGCCGCGTCCACCCGCTTTTAGTTAGCCTGCGTGTCACTGTGTGAGGGTCCCTGGAAGAACCAGAGGCATGTGAGGCCGCGCATGCGCACAGGCAGTATGACATAATAGAACCTAGTGTAGGAAAAGGCTGCGGGACCACACAGCAGAGTGATATTAAGCTGGGAGCCTGAAAGAACTACAAACTTAATCTTAGCACCGACCAAGGGAAACAAAGACCATGTCTGTTCTTCAGTAATGGTTTCTTCCTTGGGCTTCACCAATAAAGCTCTGCTTGGTTTTTGTGTGCGGCGTATGGTACTTGTTGAAACCATGACCCCAGACTGTTCCAGGTTGGCCTTCAGGTCTTTGGATGTTTGACGTGGTGTTTTTTCCACCATTCGCCCCAACCTTCGAAGACATCTCTTGTCAATTTTCCTCTTTCCCCCACGTGCAGGGAGGTTCTTGACTGTTCCATGCTTGACAAACTTCTTAACAACATTGTGCACTGTTGAAAATGGGATACTAAGGTCTTTGGATATGGCCTTATACCCTTTGGAAGTCTTGTGTTTGCTAATAATAGCAGTTCTGATGTCCTCAGACAGCTCCTTTGTCTTCACCATTGTGACAAAGGAACAAGGCCTACCATGTAGATTTTTAAAACACTGAAGTCATCATTCATTGGATAATTCATGTCACAAGTGCTCTATACAAAAAAACTTTCACTTGATTCATTGTTTTCAGGAGATATTCCACATTATGTACTTAAACTTCATGGGTGCCAATAACGATGAGCAGGACTGTACAAAGCGGGATATAAGAGAAACATAAATGACTAAATACATAGTAATTCAGCTGTAGCACGTCAAGGAGCTTGGTAATTTCCTCACCTGCATAGTCGGGCTGCAACTCCCAGATCGTGTTGGGAGCCAATGTGATGACAGGTTCACATGTTGCACCCTTGATGTCTTTTTCATTAAATTGTTGCAAAATGCATAATTTTTGCCCAAATTTCAGAAAGTCACGTCAAAAGAGAATCGTTCTGCAGTTGCTAAGTGAACCTAAAAAAGTCCCCCCCCCCTCCCCCAAAAAAACAACAAATTTTCTCCAATCCTAAATTGCTGGGAACCTCAGTGATGTTAAGATTGGGGCTCTAAAATCAGGAACAAGGCTCTGCACAGCCCCAGGTCAGCCTTTGTACCATTCATTGTCTATGAGACTGCGGGAGAAAGCCGAGCCCAGCACTTGCTGTTTCCGGCACACAATGAATGGGGTGCAGGTTGAGCATGAGCACCTCTGCTCCATTCAAGATGGGATGGACCCCAGCGATGAGCACATTACCCCCTATCTGTCTGCAAATCGGACCAGATTAGCATATGGTGCAAATGATGAATTGGTTATGGAGAAGCACAAGGACTGGATGTGACTGGTCCGCAAAGTTCAGTGCTAGGCTGGATTTAAAGGGATTGTCCACTACCAGGGCATAAAATTAGAAAACTAAACTGCATACTCACCTCTCGGACCGTCTCGTCTGATCTCAGTGGACACGGTTCTTCTGCTCAGATGGAGTAATGAAGGTCGCAGCCAGTCACCAACCACCGATTGTCCTCGGCGGTCACATGACATTGTTTTTGATAGATGATAGGGAAGGAGATAAGTATAGAGTTTTTTTATTTTACACAGCATCCTGGAACTATTAGGAAGGGATGGTCCGGGAGTGAACGACTCCTTTAACCTTGGGCTGAGTTCACATCTGTGTTAACATTTCTGGGTTTCTGTTCCATTATAGCACTGGATAAAGGACTACTGATTACGTTACAATGAGGTCCATTGGCTTCTGTCATGGTGTCCTGCAATTTAGCAAGAAAAATAGCACAGAATCTGCATTTTTCTTTTGCCAAGTGTGAACGACCCAATGACGACGCTCTACCAATATTTGTATGGACACCTGTAGACATATCCCAGTGACTATGCGGCATCTGCATTGGGCCATCTTCGGCCAGCTTGGTTATCTCCTGGGGACACAGGTTTGGTGACTCGGTGGCAGATGTAATAATTACGTCACAAAAGGCACAATCTGCAGCTGTCGTGGAGTGCAACTCTCAGAGGAGACGACAGGGCCTGATGGATCTGTAGTCTAGTGACTGACAGAGCATGCTGGGGGTTGTAAGCAAGTGAAGGGGGTCTTTCAGTCTTATAATCATAACGCTATACCATAGTAGCATGAAACCTTTTTATTACTTCCCATTATACTTCATATTTTCAGTTTATCACCATTTTAAAGATCTTGGCTTGCTGTCAGTGAATGGAAACATAACACAGGCTAAAAACTAGTCCTCAAACAGCTGCACTGCTCGCTGACATTGGGAAAAATTGACATAAAATAAAGACCCCTGATAAATCCTCTGCAGTGGTCATTTGGGACGCTCTAGGACTAGGGGCCCATGAATATTATTTTTTTAGTTGAGGTGCGGTGACCTGCACCCTAGGGCTCACATGGCACCCAGCCATGGGTGAGTGCGGCCCTGACGCTGCCACACACAGTGCCTTAATGCAGGCTTTGGAGTGAGGAGGTTGTGGGGTGGGGATGCCCGGGAGTGACCAGAAGTGCAAGGAGCAGAGGGAGGAGGAGAACTGTACGGCTGGGTCTATGGGGTCTGGTCTAAGGTCTGTATCAGTAGCATGGGGTCCTGGTCTGCAGAGAGAGTGGACAGGGGTGGGTGTAACTGAGGTCTGATCTGGGGTCTGCAAATAAGTGGTCTGGATTGGAGTCTATGTCTTTATTTTACATATTTATATGTTGATACATTGTAGCTGTCCTATCATCCCTGTGACCCCCCAGCATCTGGCACCATGCACTTTATATCACGTTTCTCTATGATCTCATACTTGTCATTATGTATTTTCTATTTAATAAAATTATGCTTTTTATGCCACATTACTCATTTGTTCTCCTTCTTCAATGTCTTTAACAGGTCTGGTCTGGAGTGTAAATAAAGAAGGGAGTCTGTATAAATTGGGTCTTTATAATTGTGGGATTGATCTGGGGTCTGTATAGATGGGGTCTGATCTGGGGTCTGTATAGATGGGGGTCTGATTTGGGGTCAATATAGATGGGGGTCTGATCTGGGGTCAGTATAGATGGGAGTTTGATCTGGGGTCTGTATAGATGGGGTCTGTATAGATGGAGGTCAGATCTGGGGTCTGTATAGATGGGGTCTGATCTGGGGTCTTTATAGATGGGGGTCTTATTGGGGTCTGATTGGGGGTCTGTATAGATGGGGTTTGATCTGGGGTCTCTATAGATGGGGGTATGATCTGGGGTCTGTATAGATGGGGGTCTGATCTGGGGTCGGTATACATGGGGGTCTGATCTGGGGTCTGTATAGATGGGGGTCTTATCTGGGGTCTGTATAGATGGGGGTCTGTATAGATGGGGGTCTGATCTGGGGTCAGTATAGATGGAGTTTGATCTGGGGTCTGTATAGATGGGGGTCTGATCTGGGGTCTGTATAGATGGGGGTCTGATCTAGAGTCTGTATAGATGTAGGTCTGATCTGGGGTCTGTATAGATGGGGGTCTGTATAGATGGAGTCTGATCTGGGGTCTGTATAGATGGGGGTCTGATCAGGGGTCTGTATAGATGGAGGTCTGATCTGGGGTCTGTGTAGATGGGAGCCTAACCTGGGGTCTGTATAGATGGGGGTCTGTATAGATGGGGTCTGATCTGGGTCTGTATAGGGGGGTCTGTATAGATGGGGTCTGATCTGGGGTCTTTATAGATGGGGGTCTGTATAGATGGGGTCTGATCTGGGGTCTGTATAGATGGGGGTCTGATATGGGGTCTGAATAGATGGGGTCTGTATAGATGGGGTCTGAATAGATGGGGGTCTGTATAGATGGGGTCTGATCGGGGGTCTGTATAGATGGGGTCTGATCTGGGGTCTGTATAGATGGAGGTCTGATCTGGGTCTGTATAGGGGGGTCCGTATAGATGGGGACTGATCTGGGGTCTTTATAGATGGGGGTCTGATCGGGGGTCTGATCTGGGGTCTGTATAGATGGGGGTCTGATCTGGGGTCTGTATAGATGGGGGTCTGATCTGGAGTCTTTATAGATGGGGGTCTGATCGGGGGTCTGATCTGGGGTCTGTATAGATGGGGGTCTGATCTGGGGTCTGTATAGATGGGGGTCTGATCTGGGGTCTATATGTCTAAGGGGTCTGTGATGTGTATAAATAGTGGGGGGTTGTATAAATGGGGAGTCTAGTCTGGGGTCTGTATAGATGGGGTCTGTACAAAAGGGGGTCTTCATTGAAAGGGGCTTTGGTCTGAGATCTTTATAAATAGGGGGGCATGTGTACAGCATGTTTTTCGGTTTGTACAGATGGGAGGGTCTGTTGCCATATATTGGGGGTGTGACCTATATAAATGCGCGGGGCATAAGGAAACATTTTTTAGTAACCTTCCTGATGTCCCTTTTTAAAAATTGCCCAGTATAATATTGCACAGAATTTGGTGCACTATCTGGTGCTGACTGATGTTTTCAGCTAAAAATGTTTGCACCTAAAAATGTCCACCTCCTTTTCTTCCAGGCATTTAGTGTAGTAAATCTTCTGTGACTTTGTGATTAATAATTACAAAGGGTAAAGTAAAGGGACTTCGCTTTCAACGTTTCGGCTCCCGCGCTCTTCTGCGGCCGAGCCGGGTGGGCGGGGCCTGTGACGGTAGTGGGCGGGGCTCCCGATGTGACGCAGAGCGCTGGCTGCTGCTGCTGCTCAGCGGGGCTCTGCGCATGCGCTCTCACGTGACTTCTCTTCAGCGGCTGTTGCGTCGGTTTGTTTTCGCAGCCATTTTGTGTTGCATTACTGGGAAAAAAAAAAAAAAAAAAACCCGTCAGAACGTCGGAGCCGGAGTGCGGGGCAGAGGCGGCGAGCTGTCACAGCCTCCCCTCCCCGCCTCCACCTGCCGCTGCTGCCCACCACCGGGGAGGGAGCGGACGCCGGGGCTGCGTGTACGAGGCCTGCGGAGAGCTCGTCAGGATGTGCGTCCGCCCGAGGAGAAGCAGCAGCAGCCGCCGCCGCGCCTGAGGTAAGCGCTGACGGCTCCGGTGTCCGGGGAGGCGGCTGTATCCAGGGGCGGCCGGATTCTGCCCGCGCCGCTGTTTCTGGGGGGAGCACGGATTCTGCCGGGGAGGATGAGGGGGGCTGCAGGTGTGTGACGGCTACATCACCCCCCCACCTGGCAGTGGTACGGCCCATCCCGGCAACTGTCACCTATGGAAGTTAACCACTTCAGGTCCTACCATTACATCTAATTAGGGGGGGGGGGGTCATTACACTTTAATGCAATTTTTTTTTTTTTTTTTTTTGTGGTGACCCCGAAAAAAAAAAATTGTGCCCCCCCCCCCCTCTATAAAATTCTGATTTAACCTGCCTCTGTTATTCCTCCTGGAAATATGTGAATAAAGTGGTGCCACCATTTTTTTTTTTTTTTTTTTCTTCTTTAATTTTTTTTTTCAAAGCGAGGAATGAGGCTAAAATTCTCATATGGAAAAAAGCAACAACTTTAGTCTCACTCTTCCTCAGCTTTTCTGGCTCCGCCACAGCCTCGGGTCGACTCTTCATGGGCCCTTGTCATGTGACCGCATGAGGCCAATCATTGATCTCAGTGGCAGAATAGCGTGAAGGAGGTGAAGACCGGGAGCGTAGGCGTATATATAATTTATTATTTAAAAAATTTTTTTTACCCTTTTGTTGATTTAAATATTAAATATTTGTATTAATAGCAATAAAAATATTCGGAATTCCAAGTTGAGCTCAGCAGGCCAAAAAAAAAAAGAAAAATAATTTAAAAATAATAATAAAAAAAAAATAGAAATATTTGGAATTTAAATTTTGGCTCAGCAGCCCCCCCCCCCCACAAAAATAGTAAAAAAAATGATTAAAAATAATAAAAAATAGAGATATTCAGAATTTCAAGTTGAACTCAGCAGCCAAAGAAGCGTAAAAATAAATAATTAAAATACTGAAATGTATTTTTTATTTTTTTACTCTTTTTTTGCCTGCTGATTTCAACTTGAAATTCCGAAGATTTTTATTTTTTAATTCAATTTTTTTTTTTACCTGCTGAGATCAAAAAGAAATTCTAAATATTTCTAATATTCAGAATTTCAACTTGAACTCAGTAGGCAAAAAAGAGAAAAAAATAAAATTATATATATATATTATGCGTTTTTGCGTGCGGAGTTCAACTTTGAATTCTGAATATTTCTATTTTTTTATTTTATTTTTTATCTATTTATTTTGCTTGCTGAGTTCAAAGCCAAATTCAGAATATTTCGGGCTGAGGCGCATCTGGTTTTTATTTTTTAGCAGCTACAAATCAATTTTGCTTTTCTCTATCATTGCCACTGATTGGACAAAGTCATCCCTTGTAAGACTGTAACGCCCATTTGCTCATTTATTCATATGTTTCCAGGAGGAGTAACAGAGGAACGCCACCCAACCCCAAAAAAACCTCCTGAGTTTACATAGAAAAACTTATTTCAGCAGTAAAGAGGGACAGGGCTTTATTACTGACCACATGGGCAGCTAATATTGGTGGTTTTGTAGGTAAGGTACTAATGCTGCTTTGGGCAAGTGAAGCATCGCCGTTGCCCATTGATTCATATGGGGGGGGGGGGGGGGGAGGTTACAGTCAGGTCTAGGCTCCCCCTACATTGTCATCAAAGTCCTCATGAGATATTATTGGCAATGACAGAGTTAACACCGGGGGGTCAGGCTATGCAGTACTAGGGTGAGGGATGATATGATCAAGGACTGCTCCTAATTTGGGGTCCCCATGTCCTGGCCCTGTGTGGATAGCACCCTGCCTGCTACTTATAGCGAACCCCCGCCCCCATCCCCAGTATATGTGCAGGGTAGTGTCGGCGTCATCATGTACCTACCGCCTGTTACTGTTACATTATCAGATGCTTTATAAGTAATTGTTATGTAATAAAATGTAACAAGTTGTGTTCCTGAAAGTGGCCACAACGGTGACACAAGGGGCGCGGGTGGCGTCGTGTATGCGCACAGCGACGGCGAGCCCATTCATAGATGAGCAGCTGGATTGTGGGTAATCAGATAGATTACATGAAAGAGTCAGATTGGAGATGGATCGTGGGGACGGCGTTACACTCGGCTCTCGGATAAGCAGAGTGGAAGTTGCTGGATTAAGGACTAAACGATGAAGGGATATAATGTCATAGACCGGATGGCTGCAGTGTAGATTTTAGCAAGCGGATCCCTCCAATGACTATGTGATGGGTCTAAGAGAGTAGAAAAGGGTCCTACAGGTTGGATTTTTACTTGTCTCATCCATAATTCCCACAGAAATAGAGAGTGACAATTATCTGTCATCATTACATTTTCAGGAAAGAGAGATGATAGCTAGTTGATGCACAAACTGTTGGCCATCACCTTTTTGATTGTCCTTTTAACATGGAAAAAGTGATTTTTACATATTAGTGGTTACTTTAAGTTTATAAAATTGTAGCCATTTTCAGCCTACAATCGTCATTTCTTTATTCATTTTCAACCGCCTCTTCCCATGGTATGTAGTTTGCTGCCTGATCCTAGTTTCAGATCTTTTTCTTGTGAGAGTGTCTCTCACAGTAATATAGGCTGGATGTGAGTGCTGTGTGTCTTCTTAGTAATATAGGCTGGATGTGAGTTCTGTGTGTGTCTCCCAGTAATATAGGCTAGATGTGAGCACTGTGTGTCTTCTCAGTACTATAGGCTGGATGTGAGCACTGTGCGTGTCCTCTCGGTACTCTAGGTTGGATGTGAGCAATGTGCGTGTCCTCTCGGTACTATAGGCTGGATGTGAGCTTTGTGCATGTCCTCTCGGTACTATAGGCTGGATGTGAGCTCTGTGGGTGTCCTCTCGGTACTATAGGCTGGATGTGAGCTCTGTGGGTGTCCTCTCGGTACTATAGGCTGGATGTGAGCTCTGTGCATGTCCTTGGTAATATAGGCTAGATGTGAGCTCTGTGCGTGTCCTCTCGGTACTATAGGCTGGATGTGAGCTCTGTGCGTGTCCTCTCGGTACTATAGGCTGGATGTGAGCTCTGTGCGTGTCCTCTCGGTACTATAGGCTGGATGTGAGCTCTGTGCGTGTCCTCTCGGTACTATAGGCTGGATGTGAGCTCTGTGCGTGTCCTCTCGGTACTATAGGCTGGATGTGAGCTCTGTGCGTGTCCTCTCGGTACTATAGGCTGGATGTGAGCTCTGTGCGTGTCCTCTCGGTACTATAGGCTGGATGTGAGCTCTGTGCGTGTCCTCTCGGTAATATAGGGCCCACCAATTCGTAAAGTTAATATAGAGTTCTGTAATCAATAAATAACATAAGGCTGAAGAAAAAAGGTAGCATGTGTGCAGGATAAATGCATGGCCTATTGATAAAGTATTAATGGCCCACATAAGGGCAGACGAATATGGAGCAAGGTGTCAGAATCCACCGTACACCTTAGTAACCTCCCATAACCATGCTGGTGTTAGAACCCCTCTGGATAGTCAGAGTACCTGTATGGAGTTAGGATGAATCCCCAAGGAATGGAAATGACCAGCTCCGCATCCCCTCACCCCATTCCTAGTAATATAGGCTGGATGTGAGCGCTGGGTGTCTCCTCTCGGTATTGTAGGCTGGATGTGAGCTGTGTGTGTGTCCTCTCAGTAATATAGGCTGGATGTGAGCTGTGTGTGTGTCCTCTCAGTAATATAGGCTGGATGTGAGCTGTGTGTGTGTCCTCCGAGTAATATAGGCTGGATGTGAGTGCTGTGTGTCCTCCGAGTAATATAGGCTGGGTGTGAGCACTGTGTGTCTCCTCTCGGTAATATAGGCTGGATGTGCGCTCTGTTGGTGTCCTCTTAGTAATATAGGCTAGATGTGAGATCTGTGGGTGTCCTCTCGGTAATATAGGCTGGATGTGAGCTCTGTGCGTGTCCTCTCGGTAATATAGGCTGGATGTGAGATCTGTGGGTGTCCTCTCAGTAATATAGGCTGGATGTGAGATCTGTGGGTGTCCTCTCAGTAATATAGGCTGGATGTGAGATCTGTGGGTGTCCTCTTAGTAATATAGGCTGGATGTGAGCTCTGTGTGTGTCCTCTCGGTAACTTAGGCCGGATGCAAGTTGTGTGTGTCTATACCAGTAATATAGGCTGGATGTGACGTGTGTTTGTGTCCTCTTAGTAATATAGGCTGGATGTGAGTGCTGTGTGTGTCCTCTTAGTAATATAGGCTGGATGTGACGTGTGTTTGTGTCCTCTTAGTAATATAGGCTGGATGTGAGTGCTGTGTGTGTCCTCTCAGTAATATAGGATGGATGTGACCGCTGTGTGTGTCCTCTCAGTAGTATAGGATGGATGTGACCGCTGTGTGTGTCCTCTCAGTAGTATAGGATGGATGTGACCGCTGTGTGTGTCCTCTCAGTAGTATAGGATGGATGTGACCGCTGTGTGTGTCCTCTCAGTAGTATAGGATGGATGTGACCGCTGTGTGTGTCCTCTCAGTAGTATAGGATGGATGTGACCGCTGTGTGTGTCCTCTCAGTAGTATAGGATGGATGTGACCGCTGTGTGTGTCCTCTCAGTAGTATAGGATGGATGTGACCGCTGTGTGTGTCCTCTCAGTAGTATAGGATGGATGTGACCGCTGTGTGTGTCCTCTCAGTAGTATAGGATGGATGTGACCGCTGTGTGTGTCCTCTCAGTAGTATAGGATGGATGTGACCGCTGTGTGTGTCCTCTCAGTAGTATAGGATGGATGTGACCGCTGTGTGTGTCCTCTCAGTAGTATAGGATGGATGTGACCGCTGTGTGTGTCCTCTCAGTAGTATAGGATGGATGTGACCGCTGTGTGTGTCCTCTCAGTAGTATAGGATGGATGTGACCGCTGTGTGTGTCCTCTCAGTAGTATAGGATGGATGTGACCGCTGTGTGTGTCCTCTCAGTAGTATAGGATGGATGTGACCGCTGTGTGTGTCCTCTCAGTAGTATAGGATGGATGTGACCGCTGTGTGTGTCCTCTCAGTAGTATAGGATGGATGTGACCGCTGTGTGTGTCCTCTCAGTAGTATAGGATGGATGTGACCGCTGTGTGTGTCCTCTCAGTAGTATAGGATGGATGTGACCGCTGTGTGTGTCCTCTCAGTAGTATAGGATGGATGT
This sequence comes from Phyllobates terribilis, assembly GCF_046119375.1. Lineage (NCBI taxonomy): Eukaryota > Metazoa > Chordata > Amphibia > Anura > Dendrobatidae > Phyllobates > Phyllobates terribilis. The sequence continues at coordinate 25,651,080 of NW_027362772.1, forward strand.
GACCGCTGTGTGTGTCCTCTCAGTAGTATAGGATGGATGTGACCGCTGTGTGTGTCCTCTCAGTAGTATAGGATGGATGTGACCGCTGTGTGTGTCCTCTCAGTAGTATAGGATGGATGTGACCGCTGTGTGTGTCCTCTCAGTAGTATAGGATGGATGTGACCACTGTGTGTGTCCTCTCAGTAGTATAGGATGGATGTGACCACTGTGTGTGTCCTCTCAGTAGTATAGGATGGATGTGACCACTGTGTGTGTCTTCTCAGTAATATAGGCTGCATGTGAGGTCTGTGTGTCTCTCCCAGTAATATAGGCTGGATATGAGCTCTGTGTGTCCTCTCAGTAATAGAGGTTGGATGTGACCACTGTGTGTGTGTCCTTTCAGTAATATAGGATGGATGTTAGCTATGTGTGTATCTCTGAGTAATATAGGCTGGTTGTGAAGTGTTTTTCTCTCCTATTAAAGCTTGGTTCCGTTCGGGTGTATTTCATAGTTTGTATATAGACCACAATGCTTGGACAAACTGCGGTTTTCCCGACCTGAATGTACAGTTTCATAGATACACACAAGTCTGTAAGTTCGGGTCAGTAGACCTGCAGTCAGTCTGGGCATTGAGGCCTGTATACGCCCCCCATGAAATATGCTGTGAACTAGCCAACTATGGGCTGGATGTGAGGTTCATGTGCACGTCTCAGTAATCTAGGCTGAATGCAAGCTCTTTGTGTATATTGGGTGCTGCTGTCTCCTTTAGCTCATAAATCAGCACAGCTTCTATCCTGCGCAGCTTTCCTATCTTACCTGTAGAAATGATCCTGCATTTATTCCTACTGGCTCATTATACAGTACTTTCCCAGTCAGTCCTCTGAACTCCATCTTTGAGAAACGATATTGTGCACCATGGCCTAGGAGGCCATGTTTGCCTTATAGCTGTGTCCATGGCAGTCACTATTGGGACCCTCTGTGGACATTGATCCTCTCATCATGTGTATATTTTTTAGGATGGGGAAATAAAGCTTGCGGGATTTCTACAGCCAATACAGTTGCCTTATAATGCAGCTTTTTCTCTGGATATAACACCGGTGAGCCAGTATAAGATCTCTTGCATCCAATGTTCAGATGTCAGAGGATTAGTGTGGATCACAGGAGGTCATATTTGTTTCCTAAATATTGTGCAGATAGTTGTTCCCCTCTGAATAATGTTCCCACATGATTTTGTATTGATCCATGTGAAATATGGATGTGAGGTCAAATATGGTGCTCCTGCAATGTAAAGTGGAGATTGCCACAAGAAGAAGCCTCTGAACGCCATGGCAATGCAGGTGGGCTGATTGCAAGTGACATGCGCTATCATATGGATCATATTACTATGGATTATAGTGCTGAAAACAGGGAGCTGTAGATTAGTAGACATAAGATTTACTGTTAGTAATAGAGGCTGGATGTGAGCGCTGTGTGTCCTCTTAGTAATATAGGCTGGATGTGAGCGCTGTGTGTCTCTCCCAGTAATGTAGGCTGGATGTGAGCGCTGTGTGTCCTCTTAGTAATATAGGCTGGATGTGAGCGCTGTGTGTCCTCTTAGTAATATAGGCTGGATGTGAGCGCTGTGTGTCCTCTTAGTAATATAGGCTGGATGTGAGCGCTGTGTGTCCTCTTAGTAATATAGGCTGGATGTGAGCGCTGTGTGTCCTCTTAGTAATATAGGCTGGATGTGAGCTCTGTGTCTCCTCTTAGTAATATAGGCTGGATGTGAGCTCTGTGTCTCCTCTTAGTAATATAGGCTGGATGTGAGCGCTGTGCGTCCTCTTAGTAATATAGGCTGGATGTGAGCGCTGTGCGTCCTCTTAGTAATATAGGCTGGATGTGAGCGCTGTGCGTCCTCTTAGTAATATAGGCTGGATGTGAGCGCTGTGTGTCCTCTTAGTAATTTAGGCTGGATGTGAGCGCTGTGTGTCCTCTTAGTAATTTAGGCTGGATGTGAGCGCTGTGTGTCCTCTTAGTAATTTAGGCTGGATGTGAGCGCTGTGTGTCCTCTTAGTAATATAGGCTGGATGTGAGCTCTGTGTGTCTCTCCCAGTAATATAGGCTGGATGTGAGCTCTGTGTGTCTCTCCCAGTAATATAGGCTGGATGTGAGCTCTGTGTGTCTCTCCCAGTAATATAGGCTGGATGTGAGCTCTGTGTGTCCTCTTAGTAATATAGGCTGGATGTGAGCTCTGTGTGTCTCTCCCAGTAATATAGGCTGGATGTGAGCGCTGTGCGTCCTCTTAGTAATATAGGCTGGATGTGGGCGCTGTGTGCCCTTTCAGTATTATAGGCTGGATGTGAGCTCTGTGTGTCCTCTTAGTAATATAGCGTGGATGTGAGCGCTGTGTGTCCTCTTAGTAATATAGGCTGGATGTGAGCTCTGTGTGTCCTCTTAGTAATAGAGGCTGGATGTGAGTTCTGTGTGTCCTCTTAGTAATATAGGCTGGATGTGAGTTCTGTGTGTCCTCTTAGTAATATAGCGTGGATGTGAGTGCTCTGTGTGTCCTCTTAGTAATATAGGCTGGATGTGAGCTCTGTGTGTCCTCTTAGTAATATAGGCTTGATGTGAGTGCTCTGTGTGTCCTCTTAGTAATATAGGCTGGATGTGAGTGCTCTGTGTGTCCTCTTAGTAATATAGGCTGGATGTAAGCTCTGTGTGTCCTCTTAGTAATATAGGCTGGATGTGAGCTCTGTCTGTCCTCTTAGTAATATAGGCTGGATGTGAGTGCTCTGTGTGTCCTCTTAGTAATATAGGCTGGATGTGAGCTCTGTCTGTCCTCTTAGTAATATAGGCTGGATGTGAGTGCTCTGTGTTTCCTCTTAGTAATATAGCGTGGATGTGAGCGCTGTGTGTCCTCTTAGTAATATAGGCTGGATGTGAGCTCTGTGTGTCCTCTTAGTAATAGAGACTGGATGTGAGCGCTGTGTGTCCTCTTAGTAATATAGGCTGGATGTGAGCTCTGTGTGTCCTCTTAGTAATATAGGCCGTATGTGAGCTCTGTGTCTCCTCTTAGTAATATAGGCTGGATGTGAGCTCTGTGTGTCCTCTTAGTAATATAGGTCGTATGTGAGCTCTGTGTCTCCTCTTAGTAATATAGGCTGGATGTGAGCTCTGTGCGTCCTCTTAGTAATATAGGCTGGATGTGAGCGCTGTGCGTCCTCTTAGTAATATAGGCTGGATGTGAGCTCTGTGTGTCCTTTTAGTAATATAGGCTGGATGTGAGCGCTGTGTGTCTCTCCCAGTAATGTAGGCTGGATGTGAGCGCTGTGTGTCCTCTTAGTAATATAGGCTGGATGTGAGCGCTGTGTGTCCTCTTAGTAATATAGGCTGGATGTGAGCGCTGTGTGTCCTCTTAGTAATATAGGCTGGATGTGAGTGCTGTGTGTCTCTCCCAGTAATGTAGGCTGGATGTGAGCGCTGTGTGTCCTCTTAGTAATATAGGCTGGATGTGAGCGCTGTGTGTCCTCTTAGTAATATAGGCTGGATGTGAGCGCTGTGTGTCTCTCCCAGTAATGTAGGCTGGATGTGAGCGCTGTGTGTCCTCTTAGTAATGTAGGCTGGATGTGAGCGCTGTGTGTCCTCTTAGTAATATAGGCTGGATGTGAGCGCTGTGTGTCCTCTTAGTAATATAGGCTGGATGTGAGCGCTGTGTGTCCTTTTAGTAATATAGGCTGGATGTGAGCGCTGTGTGTCTCCTCTTAGTAATATAGGCTGGATGTGAGCGCTGTGTGTCTCCTCTTAGTAATATAGGCTGGATGTGAGCTCTGTGTCTCCTCTTAGTAATATAGGCTGGATGTGAGCGCTGTGCGTCCTCTTAGTAATTTAGGCTGGATGTGAGCGCTGTGCGTCCTCTTAGTAATTTAGGCTGGATGTGAGCGCTGTGTGTCCTCTTAGTAATTTAGGCTGGATGTGAGCGCTGTGTGTCCTTTTAGTAATATAGGCTGGATGTGAGCTCTGTGTGTCTCTCCCAGTAATATAGGCTGGATGTGAGCTCTGTGTGTCTCTCCCAGTAATATAGGCTGGATGTGAGCGCTGTGCGTCCTCTTAGTAATATAGGCTGGATGTGGGCGCTGTGTGCCCTTTCAGTATTATAGGCTGGATGTGAGCTCTGTGTGTCCTCTTAGTAATATAGCGTGGATGTGAGCGCTGTGTGTCCTCTTAGTAATATAGGCTGGATGTGAGCTCTGTGTGTCCTCTTAGTAATAGAGACTGGATGTGAGCGCTGTGTGTCCTCTTAGTAATATAGGCTGGATGTGAGCTCTGTGTGTCCTCTTAGTAATATAGGCCGTATGTGAGCTCTGTGTCTCCTCTTAGTAATATAGGCTGGATGTGAGCTCTGTGTGTCCTCTTAGTAATATAGGCTGGATGTGAGCGCTGTGCGTCCTCTTAGTAATATAGGCTGGATGTGAGCTCTGTGTGTCCTTTTAGTAATATAGGCTGGATGTGAGCGCTATGTGTCTCTCCCAGTAATGTAGGCTGGATGTGAGCTCTGTGTGTCCTCTTAGTAATATAGGCTGGATGTGAGCGCTGTGTGTCCTCTTAGTAATATAGGCTGGATGTGAGTGCTGTGTGTCTCTCCCAGTAATGTAGGCTGGATGTGAGCGCTGTGTGTCCTCTTAGTAATATAGGTTGGATGTGAGCGCTGTGTGTCCTCTTAGTAATATAGGCTGGATGTGAGCGCTGTGTGTCCTCTTAGTAATATAGGCTGGATGTGAGCGCTGTGTGTCTCCTCTTAGTAATATAGGCTGGATGTGAGCGCTGTGTGTCTCCTCTTAGTAATATAGGCTGGATGTGAGCTCTGTGTCTCCTCTTAGTAATATAGGCTGGATGTGAGCGCTGTGCGTCCTCTTAGTAATATAGGCTGGATGTGAGCGCTGTGCGTCCTCTTAGTAATATAGGCTGGATGTGAGCGCTGTGCATCCTCTTAGTAATATAGGCTGGATGTGAGCGCTGTGTGTCCTCTTAGTAATTTAGGCTGGATGTGAGCGCTGTGTGTCCTCTTAGTAATTTAGGCTGGATGTGAGCGCTGTGTGTCCTTTTAGTAATATAGGCTGGATGTGAGCTCTGTGTGTCTCTCCCAGTAATATAGGCTGGATGTGAGCTCTGTGTGTCTCTCCCAGTAATATAGGCTGGATGTGAGCGCTGTGCGTCCTCTTAGTAATATAGGCTGGATGTGGGCGCTGTGTGCCCTTTCAGTATTATAGGCTGGATGTGAGCTCTGTGTGTCCTCTTAGTAATATAGCGTGGATGTGAGCGCTGTGTGTCCTCTTAGTAATATAGGCTGGATGTGAGCTCTGTGTGTCCTCTTAGTAATAGAGGCTGGATGTGAGAGCTGTGTGTCCTCTTAGTAATAGAGGCTGGATGTGAGCTCTGTGTGTCCTCTTAGTAATATAGGCTGGATGTGAGTGCTCTGTGTGTCCTCTTAGTAATATAGGCTGGATGTGAGCTCTGTGTGTCCTCTTAGTAATATAGGCTTGATGTGAGTGCTCTGTGTGTCCTCTTAGTAATATAGCGTGGATGTGAGTGCTCTGTGTGTCCTCTTAGTAATATAGGCTGGATGTGAGCTCTGTGTGTCCTCTTAGTAATATAGGCTTGATGTGAGTGCTCTGTGTGTCCTCTTAGTAATATAGGCTTGATGTGAGTGCTCTGTGTGTCCTCTTAGTAATATAGGCTGGATGTGAGTGCTCTGTGTGTCCTCTTAGTAATATAGGCTGGATGTGAGCTCTGTGTGTCCTCTTAGTAATATAGGCTGGATGTGAGCGCTGTGTGTCCTCTTAGTAATAGAGGCTGGATGTGAGTGCTCTGTGTTTCCTCTTAGTAATATAGCGTGGATGTGAGCGCTGTGTGTCCTCTTAGTAATATAGGCTGGATGTGAGCGCTGTGTGTCTCTCCCAGTAATGTAGGCTGGATGTGAGCGCTGTGTGCCCTCTTAGTAATATAGGCTGGATGTGAGCGCTGTGTGTCCTCTTAGTAATATAGGCTGGATGTGAGCTCTGTGTGTCCTCTTAGTAATATAGGCTGGATGTGAGTGCTCTGTGTGTCCTCTTAGTAATATAGGCTGGATGTGAGCGCTGGGTGTCCTCTTAGTAATATAGGCTCGATGTGAGCGCCGTGTGTCCTCTATAGGCTGGATGTGAGCGCTGTGCGTCCTCTTAGTAATATAGGCTGGATGTGAGCGCTGGGTGTCCTCTCAGTAATATAGGCTGGATGTGAGCTCTGTGTGTCCTCTTAGTAATATAGGCTCGATGTGAGCGCCGTGTGTCCTCTATAGGCTGGATGTGAGCGCTGTGCGTCCTCTTAGTAATATAGGCTGGATGTGAGCTCTGTGTGTCCTCTTAGTAATATAGGCTGGATGTGAGTGCTCTGTGTGTCCTCTTAGTAATATAGGCTGGATGTGAGCGCTGGGTGTCCTCTTAGTAATATAGGCTCGATGTGAGCGCCGTGTGTCCTCTATAGGCTGGATGTGAGCGCTGTGCGTCCTCTTAGTAATATAGGCTGGATGTGAGCGCTGGGTGTCCTCTCAGTAATATAGGCTGGATGTGAGCTCTGTGTGTCCTCTTAGTAATATAGGCTCGATGTGAGCGCCGTGTGTCCTCTATAGGCTGGATGTGAGCGCTGTGCGTCCTCTTAGTAATATAGGCTGGATGTGAGCGCTGGGTGTCCTCTCAGTAATATAGGCTGGATGTGAGCTCTGTGTGTCCTCTTAGTAATATAGGCTGGATGTGAGCGCCGTGTGTCCTCTATAGGCTGGATGTGAGCGCTGTGTGTCTCTCCCAGTAATGTAGGCTGGATGTGAGCGCTGTGTGTCCTCTTAGTAATATAGGCTGGATGTGTGAGGTCTGTGGGGTTGTAAACTTTTTACCAGACTTCAGCATCATGTGTTGTTACTTGCCTTGGGCTGGGGTACGTGCCGCCTTTTGCTGCTGTCCTATCCTTATATTTGCATCCAGTAAAAGTATCTTGCCTAATAAATAGGTCAGTGCGATTCATGAGGAAATCAATGTCGCCATTAGATCACTTTCACCAATATGTCGCCCAGTCTGCCGGAGGCCTGGATGTGATTGTGGCTTCTGTTCCTCTGACGGGGGATGATACTGATAACCAAGTGTCCGCTGCTGGGGGGCTGGTGTGTGATTGGGACTGTGCTTTATATTATTATATTATCATTATGTCATGGAGTTGCTCTTTGAGCACTTTCTTAATCCTTACCCAAGCATAGGTCTGTGGGGCGTGAGTTAAGTCGGGGAAGGGTGTCTGGCATTTTCTTGGCAATTTCTTTGGCATTTGGAAAAGTTGTTGTAATACAGTTATCTGATGGTGATCTCCCATCTTTCTCTATAGTCCAGGGTCCTAATCTCAAACGCGAATCTAAAAGCAGCCCCCTGTATAGAGATGGATATATATATTTATGTATGTATATGTAGATAAATATAGATATGTATATATGTGTAATATTATTTATATACAGTACAGACCAAAAGTTTGGACACACCTTCTCATTTAAAGATTTTTCTGTATTTTCATGACTATGAAAATTGTACATTCAGGGTATGTGCACACGATGCAGAAATGAAGCAGAAAATTTCTGCATCTCCCTGGCAGAAAAAACGCATGCAGATTGTGCATGCGTTTTTCCTGCAGAATACATGCGGATTCACATGCGTTTCTGCATGCAGATTGACAAGCGCTTTCCAGGCGATAGCATCACTTGAAAAGTGCTTGACAACTAGGTCACACTATATAAATCCATGCAAACAGCATGGACTTATATAGTGTGACCCGAGAGAGTGTATATACTTACCTCCGATGGTCCGCGCTGTCCTGCTCACTCCGTTCTCCCGGCAACTTTGAATTGAAAGACCTGCCGACGTCAGCGTCACGTGACCCGTCACATGACTCTGACGTCAGCGCAGGTCCTTCAACTCACTGCAAGTGCCGGGAACCAAGCAGGAGCGGTGCGCGGGCCGACAGATGGTAAGTATATATATATATTTTTTATTTTATTCTTGTTTTACAGCTTTTTAAATGGTACCTGGGTATGGATGAGACTCTCCTCTCCTCTACTCCCGGGTACCATCTGCACATTAGAACGCGCCAATAACGCAAGTACAGATGCAGTCTTGCGGAATTGGCGCATTCTAATGCAAGTCAATGGCGGCGAAAACGCCGCGTTTACGCAAAATTAATTGACATGCTGCGGATTTTTGAGCGCAGCGTTTACGCTGCGGAAAAATCCGCATCATGGGCACAGCACATGCGGATTTCAATTGGGGAACATTGCAGGCCCTTCTACCATGCGTTTTTCATGCGTTTCCACGGCGTTTACGCAACTGCAAAAACGCAGCGGAAACGCATTAAATACGCATCGTGTGAACTCAGCCTCACACTGAAGGCATCAAAACTATGAATTAACACATGTGGAATTATATACTTAACAAAAAAGTGTGAAACAACTGAAAATATGTCTTATATTCTAGGTTCTTCAAAGTATCCACCTTTTGCTTTGATGACTGCTTTGCACACTCTTGGCATTCTCTTGATGAGCTTCAAGAGGTAGTCACCGAAAATGGTCTTCCAACAATCTTGAAGGAGTTCCCAGAGATGCTTAGCACTTGTTGGCCCTTTTGCCTTCACTTTGCGGTCCAGCTCACCCCAAACCATCTCAATTGGGTTCAGGTCTGGTGACTGTGGAGGCCAGGTCATCTGGTGCCTGTGGAGGCCAGGTCATCTGGCGTAACACCCCATCACTCTCCTTCTTGGTCAAATAGCCCTTACACAGCCTGGAGGTGTGTTTGGGGTCATTGTCCTGTTGAAAAATAAATGATGGTCCAACTAAACGCAAACCGGATGGAATAGCATGCCGCTGCAAGATGCTGTGGTAGCCATGCTGGTTCAGTATGCCTTCAATTTTGAATAAATCCCCAACAGTGTCACCAGCAAAGCACCCCCACACCATCACACCTCCTCCTCCATGCTTCACGGTGGGAACCGGGCATGTAGAGTCCATCCGTTCACCTTTTCTGTGTCGCACAAAGACACGGTGGTTGGAACCAAAGATCTCAAATTTGGACTCATCAGTCCAAAGCACAGATTTCCACTGGTCTAATGTCCATTCCTTGTGTTCTTTAGCCCAAACAAGTCTCTTCTGCTTGTTGCCTGTCCTTAGCAGTGGTTTCCTAGCAGCTATTTTACCATGAAGGCCTGCTGCACAAAGTCTCCTCTTAACAGTTGTTGTAGAGATGAGTCTGCTGCTAGATCTCTGTGTGGCATTGACCTGGTCTCTAATCTGAGCTGCTGTTAACCTGCGATTTCTGAGGCTGGTGACTCGGATAAACTTATCCTCAGAAGCAGAAGTGACTCTTGGTCTTCCTTTCCTTGGGCGGTCCTCATGTGAGCCAGTTTCTTTGTAGTGCTTGATGGTTTTTGCAACTGCACTTGGGGACACTTTCAAAGTTTTCCCAATTTTTCGCACTGACTGACCTTCATTTCTTAAAGTAATGATGGCCACTCGTTTTTCTTTACTTAGCTGCTTTTTTCTTGCCATAATACAAATTCTAACAGTCTATTCAGTAGGACTATCAGCTGTGTATCCATCAGACTTCTGCACAACACAACTGATGGTCCCAACCCCATTTATAAGGCAAGAAATCCCACTTATTAAACCTGACAGGGCACACCTGTGAAGTGAGAACCATTTCCGGTGACTACCTCTTGAAGCTCATCAAGAGAATGCCAAGAGTGTGCAAAGCAGTCATCAAAGCAAAAGGTGGCTACTTTGAAGAACCTAGAATATAAGACATATTTTCAGTTGTTTCACACTTTTTTGTTAAGTATATAATTCCACATGCGTTAATTCATAGCTTTGATGCCTTCAGTGTGAATGTACAATTTTCATAGTCATGAAAATACAGAAAAATCTTTAAATGAGAAGGTGTGTCCAAACTTTTGGTCTGTACTGTATATAATTATTTTTTTTTACTAATTTACATAATACTGCAAAGTTTTATATTTTAGAATTTTTACCCCCCCCCCCCCATATGTCAGGACATAAGAAGTGACCACCCTAGATCGCCTCCCCTTGCATGCTGGGGTGTCAGAACATGCCATCTGCTTGTGTCAGGGCCGGGCTATACATGGCTGATTGTCCCGTGGCTGTCGCCCCCCGGCGCTTCCCCATCCGCGGCGGGGCATGTGTTTAGCTGTTCAGCATTGGTGGCTGCGCGCTGCCTGCTGGATGTAGCACCGCCGGAGCCCAGCGCCTGTCACGTTGTGTTATAGGCAGAGCAGGAAGTCCTCACACGTTCCCTGTTACTAGGGAATAATAGCCAGCAGTTCTGCTGTGCAGTTTGCGTGCCTTTGATGTAGTGCAGCGCAGCAGTGAAGGAGTTAAGAGCGCCGCCGCGGCGGAGGACTGCTGCTGCTCTGGAAATAGATGTAGTTGCAGTGCATTTTGCAGCAAAGTTCCCCTCCACGTGCTCCACCTGTTTTTTGCTGGAGAGGGCATTGGATCCTGGAGCACTTTATGTATTTTTTTTGTTGGTGTAAAATTTTGGCAGGTGTTGGGGGGGCACCTCTGATTCGTTGGGCTATTGGTGACGAATCGGGATTGGTAACTGCAGCAGTGCGTTATTTATATCTGCATGTTCCTGGAAGGAACAGTGGCTTTGAAAAAGAGGGGGGTATTTTTGGAGAGAGCCTGAACTGCTCCGGTTTCTCTCTTTGTTTGGGCATAATCATTCACTGCATCATATATAACCTAGCAACATGCATCACCGCAGAGCCGCTCCCGGGATTGGCTGCAAGTAGCATTTGTGGCAGCCAATAGGGAGGCTGTTACCATAGCAGAGGAAATGTTAGAGGTGAGTCTGCAGAGGCATGCACGGGAACATTTGTGCCCTTCTGCTCCGTGCTCGGGGAATCTGTGATACTTACCAAAGGCTGATTGATAGCGCTGTATGCGCACATGGAGCATTTATCCCCTTGCAAAATATAGGGGGGGAGGGGGTTAAAGCTATACGAAATTTGATTCCCCTCCCCCAACCTTGATAAAATCTAATTATAGAAGGGGCTGCCATTTTTTTTTCACTGCCCCCTCCTCACTAATAGCAGTGCTCCTATATAGGCTTCTCTGAGACCACCTTCTTCACTTGTGATATTAGCTGTGTTTTGTAGGATGTGGCTGAGGGGGGGAAAAAAAGGAGGGGGGGGAGTAGTGATGCTTTATTTTGTTAACCCCTGCCGTGCCGGGGAGAAGCTTAGTTCCATGCATCAGATGCATCCTCCCCCTTTTTGCACCGGCGGTTAGTGCGGAGTGGACTGGTGACCTGCAGCTGTCAGGTACACTGCAAACAGCGTGGGCTTCAGGCGGGCCCGCCAGGACTTGTGCATGCTGCTTGTTGGTCGAGGAGGGTCCCCCCTTCTTAAATATATACATATATTGGGGTCTGAGTTGCATTCGCTGCAGTGTGGAGAGGGGGGCCGGGCTGCTGCAACTCGCTGAACTCGTGTTATACCGTGCTTGCATCATCTTTAAAGACTATGTATATACAGCTAAATTGGTTGTGGGCGCGTGGTGATTTTTATTTTTTTGGGGGGAGGGAGGGGAGTCCCATATTTAGAGGGGCAGAGAGTAAAGTAAATGAGGTGAAGAGGAAACATGTCTGCATTGTATCATTAGAAATTCTCACCTTCAGACTTCTATGTGGCGGTACTTTGGATTCCGATATAATGGCACTGATATGACTGCAGCAGATAAAGGGGCATTTGCCCAGTTATAGACCCCTGATGCTACAGATACTTTACATGTTAATACTTAGTAACTTTATAAGCGTGAGAAAAGTCATTGGCAGTGCAGATGTTGGTGTAGGAGAGGCCTGTACATCTCTCTTCTTTTGGTGGGCTGTATAGTTATTTGGTGCCGATTTCCACCTCGGCCATAACGAGGCTCTATGGACTGGAAATGAAACACATCCATGAGCGCCATGGACACATCCTTCATCCACTATTCTATGTGCCTGGGATTTTGGCTTGTAGAAATCCAAGCTGAGTCATTCATGGTTGGGTCTGTCTGGTTTTATTTTTTTTTACTTTTAGATAGCAGATCGAACTCAAATGTTGTAGTAGTCATTACATGATGGCCTGAAAAAAAAAAAAAAAAAAAAAACGAGAAAAGTTTAGAATACTTTTTGAAAAGTTAGCCCATGGTGACGCTGCCGTCTGTAGAGATTGGCCCGCATACTTTCCATTTCAATGTGATTTTTAGGCCTGACCTCCGTATCGCCGGTGCCTCGTTTACCATCGCTCTGGTATCGGTGACCTAATGTGTGGCATTGACGGTATTAACCTGTATCTATGAGCCTTGGAGCTATGTGATGAAAAGTAAGACGCTGAGTACATGCAGGGGGGGATGTGCACATACACATTGTGGCTCTTTGGTTTTCACCCCTGGACTGGGGATTGCACTGAGCTCCTCACCCCATGTATATGTGCAGGGATATACATATATACATACACACTATATATAGAGTTCCTTCCCGAGGTCTCTCGGGGTGGAAACCTTTTTGCTCTTCCACCTTTTTACTGGCTGATTTTGCTTGAGAGAATGCAGATATGGTAAGCACCCAACCCCGAATAAAAAGTTAGCTAAATAGCTGCTGCCATCTTGACAACCTCTTTTACGTAGTGCAAAGGTTGTCTAAATTGTCAAGAGGATACTAATACAGTCCATACACGAGGGCCGAGCTTTCAGTAAACTTCATTCTCCTCCGACTCACCCCTATTTCTTTGGGGAGCCGGAGATAAGTTATCGCCACACAGTCCTGTCAGCACTATTCTCCTAACAGAGCAATGGATCAGAAGTGCTGAGCTCCAATATCAATTAAAGCGGTTATTTGGACTCATAGTTGGTGTCCTATCCTTAGCCTAGGTCCTCAATATCCAGTCTGTGGCGGTCCAACACGTGACCCGCATTGATTAGCTGGTTGCAGCTCTTGAGGCACCCGGTTGTATACAGTGTTCAGAGCCAGCGACCATTCTGTGATACCGCAGCTCATATCCCATTTACTTCACTGGGAGCTGAGCTGCAGTACCTGAGAACGGCCACTCCACAGTGCACAGCGCTGTGCTAACCCAACATTGAGGGTCCGGGCCACCTCTGGAGCTGCAACCAGATGGTTCAGCCAATTGAAGCCTCAGCCACCAGCGATGCTTTTGTTGAAATTAAGAGAATTGGATGCACCCATGTTATCTATCCAGAGGATAGGTGAATAGATGATAACTTGTTGATCGGTGGGGGTCCGACCACTGGGACCTGTATTGATCGTCAGAGAGGGGCACATTCCCTGTTGGATTAGCGTGCTCCACTCATTCTGCGCTCTGCTTTTTCCGGCAGGCCCATACAGAATGAATTATGCAGCGGCCGGGCATCCAAACTGCTGGTCCATTTTGCAACTGGGATAAAAATTCCCCGTTCTGCCGATCGGTGACCATCCGACCAATGAGACCCTCACCAATTCTGTGAATATATAATTTTCATCAGACAAGCTCTTCATATCTGCTCCAGAAGCAAAAAAACCTCTTCTGATCGTAGCTACCTAAGTGGCACTAGAAACTATTTCATTCCTAAAGGAGGAGAGCTAATTTGCATACTTTTTAGCCAGAGCGCATTTCTTGTAAGACTTCCTGCAGAATCTCTCCACAAAGGACCAACCCTTTCCAGGAGCTTATTAACAAAAAGTATTTACCAAAGGATCTCACATTAGAGAAGTCTCCTGTGTGCAGAAGCTGCTGTAAACTAAATATCTGCTCGCCCAAAAAACTTATTTGAAGTTTGAGGCAAACTTTTTTTTTTTCCTACGCTTTTAACTGTGTACACATGGGCGACCTATAACTAATACTTCATTGTAACTGCCCAATCTTCAGCAATAATAGTATCACAGGAGGACGTTACCTCATTGTATTAATGAGCAGCGATCATCCCGCTGTGCCTAAAAAAGAACCGGAAGAACAAACTATTTTAAGCTGTGCTATTTGGCAAGGGTCTTATAGGTGTTTCAGGTGACTCCTCACATTATGAATGGGAGGGGTAGAGCGGCCGGCACCTTCTACAGCCTCTAATACTGTATCATCATAATGGTGTCCCTACTCCTGCATCAGTGACTTTACAAGAGTAGGGGAACGGATGTCAACTATACTTGCTAGAATAGTGCTGGGACCCCCCAAAATTTGGTGGAATCAGCAAGGGAAAAAAAAATCCATGCAGTTGCCTTGATCAAACTGGAAACGTCGGACCACGTTGTTGTAAGATCTGAGATCGGGGAAAGCTGAGACCAGGTTTTTTCTGACCTTTAGGGGCAGCTCCTCCTATTTCTCATCCCATGATATTGCATGTCAGATGTAACATATCCTGCTAAACGTGGTGATAAACATACATGTTCGGCTGATCTGAGCATACATGTTTATGGGAGAGTTGTGGTGGGGTTTAGCTGAATTTCATCACCAGCTCTGGAGAAAGTTTTTGACTCCTCCTTGAAAATCAGCTGCTGTTTGCCTCAGTTTGGAGAGCATTTTGTGTCTGGTGAAAAAGTTGCGCCTTGCATACTATGTTGGGGCGGTGCGGGCTCTTGTAGGACGTTTCTGGACTGTGCATCTTCCATCCTTCACCATGTTTTTTCTTTTGAATGCCGAACCTTAAACTAATATATGTTCTTCTGAGGTTTGATCGAAGAGTTGGACGAGTTGAGTCTTTCTGATGTCCTGAGCTTTTGGCACCAGAAAATCTCTGGCATTTTGTCTGGCCATGTATTCCTGGGCCATCTGCTTGTACGTTGTGCTGCCTGCTCTATGTAATTCTATCTTTATGGGACATGGTGACATTAGCCAAGTTACCTACAGGTTACGTCCTTCCCGACAAGAACGCTCTTCTGTTCTGAGCATGCATTCACTCTCAATTCCAGAGAAGAGTCCCTGTCAGGGCCTCCTGTTATTCCCACTGAAATCCAAAATACCCGACATCTGTCAGGAAATGCAATTACACATATTTTTTTTTGGCCAGTCCCGCAGAAATTGGTGGGTTTGGCTCACTTTGCTCGTATAGGCCCCATTCACACCAGCAGTGTGGCTTTCACCCATTACAAGTTACATTTAGGTCAGTTTTGGAACAAACCATTGACTTCTAGTTGGTTTATCACAGAAGAGATAGACGAAAGAAAGTGAAAGCCGATGTCTACATGTGGATAGTGGCTGTAGGTGCAATCAGTATGGCGGTGCTATTAGGATGCTGGGGTACAGCTGGGCCATCACTGCATCATGTTGGAGCTCTATATGAGGGGAGTGCTGGATATAAATGTGCATAATTACACACAAGCGCTGTGTATAGGGGGTCTGTATATGGTGCTGGGATGCATAGCTTGTATATCATAGGCACCGTACACATTCTCACCAATGTGTTTTGTCACAGGTTATTAATATATAATCTATACTGGTAATGGTGGGCGGCAGTGTTTGCCCACTGTCCAGCCAGTGTAAGGATGGAGTGTGTGCTCTGTCCTGGCAGCTTTGGGATACAGTGTATTGTCCTGGCAGTGAAGACAGAATGTGTGCTTGCTGTCGTTCCATTTGGTGGGTATATTGTGCCTTCTAACTTGCCAGTTTTGTGGTGCGGTTGGTGTATCTCTGCTGTTTGAGTGCATTGCTCACCACCTTCTGTCCTAGCAGTGAGGGTTCAGTGTATGGGTGCAATGTACCTTCTGTCCTGCCAGTGTGGGGGGTGCAGAGTGCCCCCTGTCTCGGCACTGTGCGTGTCCTGTCATGGTGGGGGAGTGGGTGCCTCCTTATCAAGATGGGGGAGAGTGGGTGCAGGGCGCCCCCTGTCGTGGCAGTCTGCGTGTGGGGTGCAGGGCGCCCCCTGTCGTGGCAGTCTGCGTGTGGGGTGCAGGGCGCCCCCTGTCGTGGCAGTCTGCGTGTGGGGTGCAGGGCGCCCCCTGTCGTGGCAGTCTGCGTGTGGGGTGCAGGGCGCCCCCTGTCGTGGCAGTCTGCGTGTGGGGTGCAGGGCGCCCCCTGTCGTGGCAGTCTGCGTGTGGGGTTTGGGTGCAGGGCGCCCTCTGTCGTGGCAGTCTGCGTGTGGGGTTTGGGTGCCCTCTGTCCTGACAGTGTATAGGGGGGGTGCAGGGCGCCTCTTGTCCTGGCAGAGTGTGTGTGGGTGCAGGGCGCCCCCTGTCCTGGCAGTGTATAGGGGGGGGGGGGGTGCAGGGCGCCCTCTTTCCTGGCAGTGTATGGGGGGGGGGGGGGGTGCAGGGCGCCCTCTTTCCTGGCAGTGTGTAGGGGGGGATTTGCAGGGGGCCTCCTGTCCTAGCAGTGTATGGGGGAGGGGGGGTTGCAGGGGGCCTCCTGTCCTAGCAGTGTATAGGGGGAGGGGGGGTTGCAGGGGGCCTCCTGTCCTAGCAGTGTATAGGGGGGGTTGTGTGCAGGGGGCCTCCTGTCCTAGCAGTGTATAGGGGGGGGGGGGGGGTGTGTGTGTGTTCAGGGGGCCTCCTCTCCTGGCAGTGTATAGGGGGGGAGGGTGCAGGGGGCCTCCTGTCGTGGCAGTGTATAGGGGGGGTGCAGGGGGCCTCTTGTCCTGGCAATGTATAGGGGGTGCAGGGCGCCCGCTGTCCTGGCAGTGTGTGTGTGTTTGTGTGTGTGTAGGGAGCCCTCTGTCCTGACAGTGTATAGGGGGGGGGTGGGTGCAGGGCGCCGGGCGCCCGCTGTCCTGGCAGTGTGTGTGTGTGTGTAGGGAGCCCTCTGTCCTGACAGTGTATAGGGGGGGGGGGGGGTGCAGGGCGCCCGCTGTCCTGGCAGTGTGTGTGTGTGTGTGTGTGTGTGTGTGGGGAGCCCTCTGTCCTGACAGTGTATAGGGGGGGGGGGGGTGCAGGGCGCCCGCTGTCCTGGCAGTGTGTGTGTGTGTGTGTGTGTGTGGGGGGGTGCAGGGCGCCCCCTGTCTTGGCAGTGTATAGGGGGGGGGGGGGCTGTGCAGGGGGCCTTCTGTCTTGGCAGTGTATAGGGGGGGGGGGTGTGCAGGGGGCCTCCTGTCTTGGCAGTGTATAGGGGGGGGGGGGTGCAGGGGGCCTCCTGTCTTGGCAGTGTATAGGGGGGGGGGGTGTGCAGGGGGCCTCCTGTCTTGGCAGTGTATAGGGGGGGGGTGTGCAGGGGGCCTCCTGTCTTGGCAGTGTATAGGGGGGGGGGTGTGCAGGGGGCCTCCTGTCTTGGCAGTGTATAGGGGGGGGGGGGTGTGCAGGGGGCCTCCTGTCTTGGCAGTGTATAGGGGGGGGGGGTGTGCAGGGGGCCTCCTGTCTTGGCAGTGTATAGGGGGGGGGGTGTGCAGGGGGCCTCCTGTCCTGGCAGTGTATGGGGGGGGGTGTGCAGGGGGCCTCCTGTCCTGGCAGTGTATAGGGGGGGGCCTCCTGTCCTGGCAGTGTATAGGGGGGGGGGCCTCCTGTCCTGGCAGTGTATAGGGGGGGGGCCTCCTGTCCTGGCAGTGTATAGGGGGGGGCCTCCTGTCCTGGCAGTGTATAGGGGGGGGGCCTCCTGTCCTGGCAGTGTATAGGGGGGGGGCCTCCTGTCCTGGCAGTGTATAGGGGGGGGCCTCCTGTCCTGGCAGTGTGTGTGTGTATAGGGGGGGGGCCTCCTGTCTTGGCAGTGTATAGGGGGGGGGGGGGTGCAGGGGGCCTCCTGTCTTGGCAGTGTATAGGGGGGGGGGTGTGCAGGGGGCCTCCTGTCTTGGCAGTGTATAGGGGGGGGGTGTGCAGGGGGCCTCCTGTCTTGGCAGTGTATAGGGGGGGGGGTGTGCAGGGGGCCTCCTGTCTTGGCAGTGTATAGGGGGGGGGGGTGTGCAGGGGGCCTCCTGTCTTGGCAGTGTATAGGGGGGGGGGGTGTGCAGGGGGCCTCCTGTCTTGGCAGTGTATAGGGGGGGGTGTGCAGGGGGCCTCCTGTCTTGGCAGTGTATAGGGGGGGGGGTGTGCAGGGGGCCTCCTGTCCTGGCAGTGTATGGGGGGGGGGGTGTGCAGGGGGCCTCCTGTCCTGGCAGTGTATAGGGGGGGGGCCTCCTGTCCTGGCAGTGTATAGGGGGGGGGCCTCCTGTCCTGGCAGTGTATAGGGGGGGGGCCTCCTGTCCTGGCAGTGTATAGGGGGGGGGCCTCCTGTCCTGGCAGTGTGTGTGTGTATAGGGGGGGGCCTCCTGTCCTGGCAGTGTTTAGGGGGGGGGTGCAGGGGGCCTCCTGTCCTGGCAGTGTATAGGGGGGGGGCCTCCTGTCCTGGCAGTGTATAGGGGGGGGCCTCCTGTCCTGGCAGTGTATAGGGGGGGCCTCCTGTCCTGGCAGTGTATAGGGGGGGGCCTCCTGTCCTGGCAGTGTATAGGGGGGGGCCTCCTGTCCTGGCAGTGTATAGGGGGGGGCCTCCTGTCCTGGCAGTGTTTAGGGGGGGGGTGCAGGGGGCCTCCTGTCCTGGCAGTGTATAGGGGGGGGCCTCCTGTCCTGGCAGTGTATAGGGGGGGGGCCTCCTGTCCTGGCAGTGTATAGGGGGGGGGCCTCCTGTCCTGGCAGTGTATAGGGGGGGGCCTCCTGTCCTGGCAGTATATAGGGGGGGGCCTCCTGTCCTGGCAGTGTATAGGGGGGGGCCTCCTGTCCTGGCAGTGTATAGGGGGGGGGGCCTCCTGTCCTGGCAGTGTATATGGGGGGGGCCTCCTGTCCTGGCAGTGTTTAGGGGGGGGGGGGTGCAGGGGGCCTCCTGTCCTGGCAGTGTTTAGGGGGGGGGGGGTGCAGGGGGCCTCCTGTCCTGGCAGTGTATGGGGGGGGGCCTCCTGTCCTGGCAGTGTATAGGGGGGGGGCCTCCTGTCCTGGCAGTGTATAGGGGGGGGGCCTCCTGTCCTGGCAGTGTATAGGGGGGGGGGGCCTCCTGTCCTGGCAGTGTATAGGGGGGGGGGGGCCTCCTGTCCTGGCAGTGTATAGGGGGGGGGGGGCCTCCTGTCCTGGCAGTGTATAGGGGGGGGCCTCCTGTCCTGGCAGTGTATAGGGGGGGGCCTCCTGTCCTGGCAGTGTATAGGGGGGGGCCTCCTGTCCTGGCAGTGTATAGGGGGGGGCCTCCTGTCCTGGCAGTGTATAGGGGGGGGCCTCCTGTCCTGGCAGTGTATAGGGGGGGGCCTCCTGTCCTGGCAGTGTTTAGGGGGGGGGTGCAGGGGGCCTCCTGTCCTGGCAGTGTATAGGGGGGGGCCTCCTGTCCTGGCAGTGTATAGGGGGGGGGCCTCCTGTCCTGGCAGTGTATAGGGGGGGGGCCTCCTGTCCTGGCAGTGTATAGGGGGGGGGGGCCTCCTTCCTGGCAGTGTATAGGGGGGGGGCCTCCTGTCCTGGCAGTGTATAGGGGGGGGGGCCTCCTGTCCTGGCAGTGTATAGGGGGGGGGCCTCCTGTCCTGGCAGTGTATAGGGGGGGGGGCCTCCTGTCCTGGCAGTGTATAGGGGGGGGGGGCCTCCTGTCCTGGCAGTGTATAGGGGGGGGCCTCCTGTCCTGGCAGTGTTTAGGGGGGGGTGCAGGGGGCCTCCTGTCCTGGCAGTGTATAGGGGGGGGCCTCCTGTCCTGGCAGTGTATAGGGGGGGGGCCTCCTGTCCTGGCAGTGTATAGGGGGGGGCCTCCTGTCCTGGCAGTGTATAGGGGGGGGGCCTCCTGTCCTGGCAGTGTATAGGGGGGGGCCTCCTGTCCTGGCAGTGTATAGGGGGGGGCCTCCTGTCCTGGCAGTGTATAGGGGGGGGGGGGCCTCCTGTCCTGGCAGTGTATAGGGGGGGGGGGCCTCCTGTCCTGGCAGTGTATAGGGGGGGGGGCCAGGGGCCTCCTGTCCTGGCAGTGTATAGGGGGGGGGGGGGCCTCCTGTCCTGGCAGTGTATAGGGGGGGCCCGCTGGCGCTGCAGGGGGCCTCCTGTCCTGGCAGTGTATAGGGGGGGGGCCTCCTGTCCTGGCAGTGTATAGGGGGGGGGCCTCCTGTCCTGGCAGTGTATAGGGGGGGGCCTCCTGTCCTGGCAGTGTATAGGGGGGGGGGCCTCCTGTCCTGGCAGTGTATAGGGGGGGGCCTCCTGTCCTGGCAGTGTATAGGGGGGGGCCTCCTGTCCTGGCAGTGTATAGGGGGGGGCCTCCTGTCCTGGCAGTGTATAGGGGGGGGGCCTCCTGTCCTGGCAGTGTATAGGGGGGGGCCTCCTGTCCTGGCAGTGTATAGGGGGGGGCCTCCTGTCCTGGCAGTGTATAGGGGGGGGGCCTCCTGTCCTGGCAGTGTATAGGGGGGGGGCCTCCTGTCCTGGCAGTGTTTAGGGGCCCCGTGTCCGCAGGGGTGCGGGCCTCCTGTCCTGGCAGTGTATAGGGGGGGGGCCTCCTGTCCTGGCAGTGTATAGGGGGGGGGGGGCCTCCTGTCCTGGCAGTGTATAGGGGGGGCCTCCTGTCCTGGCAGTGTATAGGGGGGGGCCTCCTGTCCTGGCAGTGTATAGGGGGGGGCCTCCTGTCCTGGCAGTGTATAGGGGGGGGGCCTCCTGTCCTGGCAGTGTATAGGGGGGGGGGCCTCCTGTCCTGGCAGTGTATAGGGGGGGGGGGCCTCCTGTCCTGGCAGTGTATAGGGGGGGGCCTCCTGTCCTGGCAGTGTATAGGGGGGGGCCTCCTGTCCTGGCAGTGTATAGGGGGGGGCCTCCTGTCCTGGCAGTGTATAGGGGGGGGCCTCCTGTCCCTGGCAGTGTATAGGGGGGGGCCTCCTGTCCTGGC